>NC_139225.1:110491274-111198774 GCF_055691185.1 Crinia signifera
TCATCGCCAATAAATACCAAATTGATTGCCGGGGAATGAAGCCCATGGTCATCATCTGTCTAAAAATTTCAACTCGTCACTGGCCAGACTTAAAGAATAAGTTCTCATAGATTGTGTTCTGGTCAACGATTTTCACGAGTGTGTATGGCTTTCCATAGCAGAATAGCAGGATGCTATGGAAAGCTGTCCACCTCATTACTCAGCTGCTTGTAATAGCAGAAAAGTGGTGGCAATGATGAGGCAGTGATGAGGAAGCACGCATCAGCGCTCACCGCTTATTGGCAGGCCATACACACTGGGCGGTTTTTAAACTAAAAGCAGCTCAAATGGTAAAGTGAGCTTTCAGCTTAAAATCACTTAGTGTGTATGGGCCTTTAAGCTGCATACACCCGATAATCCGGCCATGCACAGACAGAGTGAAGTCCAGCAGCTTACACTATGAAAAATACTGTAGCACTCGCCCCGCACCTGACCCAAATCATCTGCAGCTCTGGGAACTTCTTACAAGATCGGAAACTGTCTCCCAAACTAAACGATTTACAGCAGAGTAAATGAAAAAGCCAACGATTAACAGGATTACTGAAATACCCAAGCCAACGTAAGTTTACCTGTACCTCACTATGTATGTAAGTCTATATTTTTACTAATGTTTACTCTTCTGAAATTTTAACTAACGTCATTGTATCCATATTTCTGGGTGCAAAGTTACCAGACCAGCTCACAGATGGGCACCGATTCTATGGAGACAAAGACCTAAACTTTAACCCCTTCCTGACAGAGCTAGTTTTGGCGTTCCTGACAGAGCCATTTTTTTCAAATCTGACATGTCTCACTTAAGTGGGGATAACTTTTTTTTGCTTTTACTTATCCCAGTGATTTTGAGATTGTTTTTTCGTGACACATTGTACTTCAAATTAGTGGTAAATTTGGGTCGATACAGTCTGTGTTTTTTTGTGAAAAATACCAAAATGTCGTGAAAAAATGGAAAATTTAGCGATTTGCAAAATGTTAAATTTTCTGCTTGTGAGACAAATAATCATACCACTCAAAATAGTTAATAACTAACATAGACCATATGTCTACTTTATGTTGCCATCATTATTTCAACTTCCTTTTCATTTTTTTGGACACTAGGAGGCGTAAAATATGAATAGCAAATTCTCAAATTTTCAAGAAAATTTCAAACACTGATTTTTTTAGGGACCAGTTCAGTTCTGATGTGACTTTGAGGGACTTGTATGTGAGACACCCCCATAAATGATGCCATTTCAAAAACTGCACCCCTCACAGTATTCAAAACAGCATTTTGGAAGTTTGTTAACCCTTTAGGTGTTTCACAGGAATTAAAACAAAGTGTAGGTGAAATTTCAAAATTTCATTTTTTTTGCAGAGTTTCAATTTTAATACATTTTTCTAACGAATACAGTAGATTTTACTAGAGAAATGTGACTAAAAATTGATTCCCCCAATTCTTTTGTTTTCATAAATATCCTATATGTGGCCCTAGTGTGCACGGTGACCAAACCACAGGCTTCATAATAGAAGGAGCACCTACTTGATTTTGGAGCCCCTTTTTTATGAGATTATTTTTTAGGCACCATGTAGGTTTCTAGGCACCATAAGATGCTAAAAGTTAGGAACCCCCCCACAAGTGACCCCATTTTGCAAACTACACCCTTCAGGGAATTCATCTAGGGGTATAGTGTACATTTCAAACCCCCAGGGGTTTCACCAATTGTGGTACAACTGGGCAGTGAAAATAAAAAAAAATAATTTTTCATTTTCACAGCTCAGTTGTATCAAAATTGGTGAAACCCCTGGGGGTTTGAAATGTACACTATACCCCTTGATGAATTCCCTGAAGGGTGTAGTTTGCAAAATGGGGTGACTTGTGGGGGGGTTCCACTGTATTGGTGCAACATAGCACCCACCATTCATTCCACCAAAATCTGTGCTGCAAAATCCAAAAATCACTCCTTCCCTTCTGAGTCCTGCCATGCACCCAACTGGTATTTTTTGGTCACATGTGAGGCATTGCCGTACTCGGGAGAAATTGGGGCACAGATTTTGGGGTGCTTTGTCTCCTTCATTCCTTGTGAAAATTAAAAATTTTGAGCCAGATCTGCATTTTTGTGTAAAAAAATGTAATTTTTTACAGAAAAATGCAGTTTTGGCTCAAAATTTTTCATTTTCACAAGGAATGAAGGATACAAAGCACCCCAAAATCTGTGCCCCAATTTCTCCCGAGTACGGCAATGCCTCACATGTGACCAAAAAATACCAGTTGGGTGCATGGCAGGACTCAGAAGGGAAGGAGTGATTTTTGGATTTTGCAGCACAGATTTTGGTGGAATGAATGGTGGGTGCTATGTTGCACCAATACAGTGGAACCCCCCCACAAGTCACCCCATTTTGCAAACTACACCCTTCAGGGAATTCATCTAGGGGTATAGTGTACATTTCAAACCCCCAGGGGTTTCACCAATTGTGGTACAACTTGGCAGTGAAAATAAAAAAAAAAAATTTTTCATTTTCACAGCTCAGTTGTATCAAAATTGGTGAAACCCCTGTGGGTTTGAAATGTACACTATACCCCTTGATGAATTCCCTGAAGGGTGTAGTTTGCAAAATGGGGTGACTTGTGGGGGGGTTCCACTGTATTGGTGCAACATAGCACCCACCATTCATTCCATCAAAATCTGTGCTGCAAAATCCAAAAATCACTCCTTCCCTTCTGAGTCCTGCCATGCACCCAACTGGTATTTTTTGGTCACATGTGAGGCATTGCCGTACTCGGGAGAAATTGGGGCACAGATTTTGGGGTGCTTTTTCTCCTTCATACCTTGTGAAAATTAAAAATTTTGAGCCAGAACTGCATTTTTCTGTAAAAAAATGTAATTTTTTACAGAAAAATGCAGTTCTGGCTCAAAATTTTTAATTTTCACAAGGAATGAAGGAGACAAAGCACCCCAAAATCTGTGCCCCAATTTCTCCCGAGTACGGCAATGCCTCACATGTGACCAAAAAATACCAGTTGGGTGCATGGCAGGACTCAGAAGGGAAGGAGTGATTTTTGGTGGTGGAATGAATGGTGGGTGCTATGTCGCATTAGCAAGACCCCCGAAGCACCAATACAGTGGAACCCCCCCACAAGTGACCCCATTTTGGTCACCAGCTTTGGGATGGGGGCTGGCGCTGCGGCTGGCGGGGGGGTGGGAGCGGTGCTGGCGCTGCGGCAGCCGGGTGGGTGGGAGGGAGGGGGGCTGCCGGGTGGGAGGGGGGGGGGGGGCTGGCGATCGGTGGTGATCGGTGCTGTACAGCACCGATCACTGTGTTACCGAGCGGCTTAGCCGCCGGTAACACAGAAAACGCTGCAATTGGCTGTTCACATTTGAACAGCCAATCGCAGCGATCGCCGCGAGGGGGGATGTCTGCTGTCAGGGACAGCAGACATCTCCAAACTGTCACCGCGTCTATAGACGCGGTGACAGTAAAACCATGACGTATATATACGTCTTCGGTCGGGAAGTACCTCCCGACCATGACGTATATATACGTCGGGAATATCTATGTATATATATGTGTGTGTGTGTGTGTGTATGTATATGTATATATGTGTATATATGTGTGTATATATATGTATATATATATATATATATATATATATATATATATATATGTGTGTGTATGTATATATATATATATATATATATATATGTATATATATATATATGTATATATATATATATATATATATGTATATACACACACACATATACACATGTGTATATATATATAATATATATATATATATATATATATATATATATATATATAAAATTGAGCTGATTTGATTTCTTTTTATTTTTAGCAGCTCATGCTGCTGCTGCTGCTGTTGCTGTGGGTACGGGGGTGGGCGGGGGGAGCGCACGCTGCGTGCGCTCCGGCTGCGACTGCCGGGTGCTGCTGGCCTGCTGCCCTGGACGGTGAGCTGCCGGGGGGGTGGGAGGGGGTGTCTGCGGATCGGTGGTGATCGGTGCTGCACCGATCACCACCGATTTCTGTGTTACCGAGCGGCATAGCCGCCGGTAACACAGAAATAGCTGTGATTGGCTGTTCAGATTTGAACAGCCAATCACAGCGATCGCCGACCGGGGGGGGCACCCCTGCCCCCCCTGGGCGGCGAGGGGGGATGTCTGCTGTCAGGGACAGCAGACATCTCCTAACTGTCACAGCGTCTATAGACGCAGTGACAGTTACAAGCCATGACGTACATGTACGTCCAATGTCGGGAAGTCCTTCCCGACCATGACGTACATGTACGTCAAATGTCGGGAAGGGGTTAAACACATAAAGGGGGTAAGTGTTAAACAGCAAGGTCCGAGATTGCGTCTTTATCTTGTTCAAAACTATTCCAGTCCTTTAAGTGTAGAGAGATTGCAATCATCATGACAAAAACCATCCAGGATCTTTGTCATTGAGATTGCATTTTACTTACTACAAACCAAATATTTAATCAATCTCAGCACTTTACATGACCTGGAAAAACATCTGGGATCACGGAGAAGTTTAGCACAGCCAAAATAAGCAGAAGACTGCAGCTATCATGCTGACTCTCAGCACACTGAGCAATGCTAGTAACCAATCTAGAACACTACATGATAATAGAATTCAGAGATATTGGTTACATATACCTGCACAGGTGTATGCTATGCCCCCAAGCCGCGTCAAGGCTTCTCTGTATATTGGGGGTCCCTAGCGCTATATCTAGGTGCAGGGTGCGGCACCCCAAAAAACCATCATAAGCTGGGAAGCCCAGTGCGGCATGCCAGTGATATACTAAGTGTTAAAAATTAGTGATAGGAAGCCGAAGCTATATAAAAAAGAGAGAGATAAATGAATGTAATTAAAATAGGATAGAGATAGTGTTAGTGAGGGAAAAGTGTTAATAGAATGTAAGGGCATGCCGCACTAAAGCCACCCAGCCCATCCAGTCCAGGGGCACCGCACCCCACACCACCGTTACCCTAAATTGGGTCTACGATTAACCAGCAAGGAGCCACATGATAATGGCTCCTTACTTGATATATCCAAACTAAGAGCTACCTACCTTGGAGCAACCCCTGACTACTCCATGTGGCATATCAGGACCCACATCTCCTCCTAATATGGGCTCCCTTCTGCCTCTAACAACATACATACAGATAG
The DNA here is from genome assembly GCF_055691185.1 of Crinia signifera. Classification (NCBI taxonomy): domain Eukaryota; kingdom Metazoa; phylum Chordata; class Amphibia; order Anura; family Myobatrachidae; genus Crinia; species Crinia signifera. The sequence goes on from NC_139225.1 coordinate 110,496,483, forward strand.
TGGTAGATGCTCAATTAGTTCAGTAGCATTTCCCAGGTACATGAGGGAGGGGTTAAATACTGGGTAAGTAAAACAAGACATTTTTTCCCTCAGCACACTGAGCAATGCTAGTAACCAATCTAGAACACTACATGATAATAGAATTCAGAGATATTGGTTACATATACCTGCGCAGGTGTATGCTATGCCCCCAAGCCGCGTCAAGGCTTCTCTGTATATTGGGGGTCCCTAGCGCTATATCTAGGTGCAGGGTGCGGCACCCCAAAAAACCATCATAAGCTGGGAAGCCCAGTGCGGCATGCCAGTGATATACTAAGTGTTAATAATTAGTGATAGGAGGCTGAAGCTATATAAAAAAGAGAGAGATAAATGAATGTAATTAAAATAGGATAGAGATAGTGTTAGTGAGGGAAAAGTGTTAATAGAATGTAAGAGCATGCCGCACTAAAGCCACCCACCCCATCCAGTCCAGGGGCACCGCACCCCACACCACCGTTACCCTAAATTGGGTCTACGATTAACCAGCAAGGAGCCACATGATAATGGCTCCTTACTTGATATATCCAAACTAAGAGCTACCTACCTTGGAGCAACCCCTGACTACTCCATGTGGCATATCAGGACCCACATCTCCTCCTAATATGGGCTCCCTTCTGCCTCTAACAACATACATACAGATAGTGGTAGATGCTCAATTAGTTCAGTAGCATTTCCCAGGTGCATGAGGGAGGGGTTAAATACTGGGTAAGTAAAACAAGCCATTTTTTCCCTCAGCACACTGAGCAATGCTAGTAACCAATCTAGAACACTACATGATAATAGAATTCAGAGATATTGGTTACATATACCTGCGCAGGTGTATGCTATGCCCCCAAGCCGCGTCAAGGCTTCTCTTTATATTGGGGGTCCCTAGCGCTATATCTAGGTGCAGGGTGCGGCACCCCAAAAAACCATCATAAGCTGGGAAGCCCAGTGCGGCATGCCAGTGATATACTAAGTGTTAATAATTAGTGATAGGAGGCCGAAGCTATATAAAAAAGAGAGAGATAAATGAATGTAATTAAAATAGGATAGAGATAGTGTTAGTGAGGGAAAAGTGTTAATAGAATGTAAGAGCATGCCGCACTAAAGCCACCTACCCCATCCAGTCCAGGGGCACCGCACCCCACACCACCGTTACCCTAAATTGGGACTACGATTAACCAGCAAGGAGCCACATGATAATGGCTCCTTACTTGATATATCCAAACTAAGAGCTACCTACCTTGGAGCAACCCCTGACTACTCCATGTGGCATATCAGGACCCACATCTCCTCCTAATATGGGCTCCCTTCTGCCTCTAACAACATACATACAGATAGTGGTAGATGCTCAATTAGTTCAGTAGCATTTCCCAGGTGCATGAGGGAGGGGTTAAATACTGGGTAAGTAAAACAAGCCATTTTTTCCCTCAGCACACTGAGCAATGCTAGTAACCAATCTGGAACACTACATGATAATAGAGAAGAAAAACGTGCAAGGGAAGCCGCCTTTTCCTTTCTTGCCTGGTAGAAACACCCCTCCTGCTGGTGAGAGGTACATTTAATTTAGTTTCCAATCAAAACACTGTTATAATGCATAAAAGAGCGTACTCCTGGAACCATGGGGGTTATATAGGGCGCACCTATCTGTTACTCCCTATAAAATAATTTGTACTAACAGTGCCACAAATTCACTAAAACCTCTCCAATACGCCGGTAACGTATAATCTTGCGCGCACAAATGACTTTTTGTTGTTGCATAAACACAAACATAAAATACGGCCAACGATTAATACCTTGAACACCGCCGTAACATTAGTCGCCAATTAATTGGAAATTGGTTAATGGGGAATGAAGTCCATGCTTATCGTTTGTCCAAAAATTTCTAACTCGGCGCTGACCACCCACAAAAAATACATTCTCATAGGCGTATTAGTACGTGTTCTGGTCAGTAGGCATTTTAGAAAGTGCAATCACACCTCTTAAATTGCATGCACCCGCTTTTCAAGTCATGCACAGACAGAGTGAAGTCCTGCAGCTTACACTATGAAAACTAGTGTAGCGCTCACTCTGCACCTGTCCCAAATCGTCTGCAGCATACAACAAGCAGAAGAGCTCTGGGAACTTCTTACATCGAAAACTGTCTCCCAAACGAAAGGATTCACAGCAGAGTGAATGAAAAAGCCAAAGATTAACAGGATTACTGAAATACCCAAGCCATCGTAAGTTTACCTGTACCTCACTATGTAGTAAGTCTATATTTTTACTAATGTTTTCCTCTTCTGAAATTTAAACTAACGTCATTGTATCCATATTTCTGGGTGCAAAGTTACCAGACCAGCTCACAGATGGGCACCGATTCTATGGAGACAAAGACCTAAACTATAAACACATGCAGGGGGTAAGTGTTCAACAGCAAGGTCAGAGATTACGTCTTTATCTTGTTCAAAACTATCCCAGTCCTTTAAGTGTAGAGAGATTGCAATCATCATGACAAAGACCGTCCAGGATCTTCGTCATAGAGATTGCATTTTACCTACTACTAACCAAATATTTAATCAATCTCAGCACTTTACATGACCTGGCAAAACATCTGGGATCACGGAGAAGTTTAGCACAGCCAAAATAAGCAGAAGACTGCAGCTATCATGCTGACTCTGGTAAGTAAATCAAATATCTGTTACAATGCCTCAAAAGAAGGTAAGTGCATTTTGGCTTAGCATATTTGAAACGTATTCCTTTTGTGCAATGGAAAATTGATTGCATTCACTTACCTATTTACTTTTCCTCTTAACCAATAGGTAACCGGAGACCTGCTGTATCTCCCTGGGAGAAGAAAAACGTGCAAGGGAAGCTGCGTTCTCCTTTCTGGCCTGGTAGAAACCCCCCTCCTGCTGGAAAGAGGTACATTTAATTTAGTTTCCAATCAGAACATTGTTATAATGCATGAAGCGAGTACTCCTGGAACCATGGGGGTTATATAGGGGGTACCTATTTGTTACTCCCTCTAATATAATTTGTACTAACAGTGCCATAAAATCACTAAAACCTCTCCAATACGCCGGTAACAAATAATCTTGCGCGCACAAAGGACTTTTTGTTGTTGCATAAACACAAACATAAAATACGGCCAACGATTAATACCTTGAACACCTTCGTAACATTAGTCGCCAATTAATTGGAAATTGGTTAATGGGGAATGAAGTCCATGCTTATCGTTTGTCCAAAAATTTCTAACTCGGCGCTGACCACCCACAAAAAATACGTTCTCATAGGCGTATTAGTACGTGTTCTGGTCAGTAGGCATTTTAAAAAGTGCAATCACACCTCTTAAATTGCATGCACTCGCTTTTCAAGTCATGCACAGACAGAGTGAAGTCCTGCAGCTTACACTATGAAAACTAGTGTAGCGCTCACTCTGCACCTATCCCAAATCGTCTGCAGCATACAACAAGCAGAAGAGCTCTGGGAACTTCTTACATCGAAAACTGTCTCCCAAACTAAACGATTCACAGCAGAGTGAATGAAAAAGCCAACGATTAACAGGATTACTGAAATACCCAAGCCATCGTAAGTTTACCTGTACCTCACTATGTAGTAAGTCTATATTTTTTCTAATGTTTTCCTCTTCTGAAATTTAAACTAACGTCATTGTATCCATATTTCTAGGTGCAAAGTTACCAGACCAGCTCACAGATGGGCACCGATTCTATGGAGACAAAGACCTAAACTTTGAACACATGCAGGGGGTAAGTGTTCAACAGCAAGGTCAGAGATTACGTCTTTATCTTGTTCAAAACTATCCCAGTCCTTTAAGTGTAGAGAGATTGCAATCATCATGACAAAGACCGTCCAGGATCTTCGTCATTGAGATTGCATTTTACTTACTACTAACCAAATATTTAATCAATTTCAGCACTTTACATGACCTGGCTAAACATCTGGGATCACGGAGAAGTTTAACACAGCCAAAATAAGCAGAAGACTGCAGCTATCATGCTGACTCTGGTAAGTAAATCAAATATCTGTTACAATGCCCCAAAAGAAGGTAAGTGCATTTTGGTTTAGCATATTTGAAACATTCCTTCTGTGCAATGGAAAATTGATTGCATTCACTTACCTATTTACTTTTCCTCTTAACCAATAGGTAACCTGAGACCTGCTGTATCCCCCTGGGAGAAGAAAAACGTGCAAGGGAAGCCACGTTCTCCTTTCTGGCCTGGTAGAAACCCCCCTCCTGCTGGAAAGAGGTACATTTAATTTAGTTTCCAATCAGAACACTGTTATAATGCATAAAAGAGCGTACTCCTGGAACCATGGGGGTATATAGGGCGCACCTATCTGTTACTCCCTATAAAAGAATTTGTACTAACAGTGCCACAAATTCACTAAAACCTCTCCAATACGCCGGTAACGTATAATCTTGCGCGCACAAATTACTTTTTGTTGTTGCATAAACACAAACATAAAATACGGCCAACGATTAATACCTTGAACACCGCCGTAACATTAGTCGCCAATTAATTGGAAATTGGTTAATGGGGAATGAAGTCCATGCTTATCGTTTGTCCAAAAATTTCTAACTCGGCGCTGACCACCCACAAAAAATACGTTCTCATAGGCGTATTAGTTTGTGTTCTGGTCAGTAGGCATTTTAAAAAGTGCAATCACACCTCTTAAATTGCATGCACCCGCTTTTCAAGTCATGCACAGACAGAGTGATGTCCTGCAGCTTACACTATGAAAACTAGTGTAACGCGCACTCTGCACCTGTCCCAAATCGTCTGCAGCATACAACAAGCAGAAGAGCTCTGGGAACTTCTTACATCAAAAACTGTCTCCCAAACTAAACGATTCACAGCAGAGTGAATGAAAAAGCCAACGATTAACAGGATTACTGAAATACCCAAGCCATCGTAAGTTTACCTGTACCTCACTATGTAGTAAGTCTATATTTTCACTAATGTTTTCCTCTTCTGAAATTTATACTAACGTCATTGTATCCATATTTCTGGGTGCAAAGTTACCAGACCAGCTCACAGATGGGCACCGATTCTATGGAGACAAAGACCTAAACTTTGAACACATGCAGGGGGTAAGTGTTCAACAGCAAGGTCAGAGATTACGTCTTTATCTTGTTCAAAACTATCCCAGTCCTTTAAGTGTAGAGAGATTGCAATCATCATGACAAAGACCGTCCAGGATCTTCGTCATTGAGATTGCATTTTACTTACTACTAACCAAATATTTAATCAATCTCAGCACTTTACATGACCTGGCAAAACATCTGGGATCACGAAGAGGTTTAGCACAGCCAAAATGAGCAGAAAACTGAAGCTATCATGCTGACTCTGGTAAGTAAATCAAATATCTGTTACAATGCCCCAAAAGAAGGTAAGTGAATTCTGGCTTAGCATATTTGAAACTTATTCCTTTTGTGCAATGAAAAATTGATTGCATTCACTTACCTATTTACTTTTCCTCTTAACCAATAGGTAACCGGAGACCTGCTGTATCCCCCTTGGAGAAGAAAAACGTTCAAGGGAAGCCACGTTCTCCTTTCTGGCCTGGTAGAAACCCCCCTCCTGCTGGAAAGTGGTACATTTAATTTAGTTTCCAATCAGAACACTGTTATAATGCATAAAAGAGCGTACTCCTGGAACCATGGGGGTTATATAGGGGGTACCTATTTGTTACTCCCTATAAAATAATTTGTACTAACGGTGCCACAAAATCACTAAAACCTCTCCAATACGCCGGTAACAAATAATCTTGCGTGCACAAAGGACTTTTTGTTGTTGCATAAACACAAATATAAAATACGGCCAACGAATAATACCTTGAACACCGCCGTAACATTAGTCGCCAATTAATTGGAAATTGGTTAATGGGGAATGAAGTCCATGCTTATCGTTTGTCCAAAAATTTCTAACTCGGCGCTGACCACCCACAAAAAATACGTTCTCATAGGCGTATTAGTACGTGTTCTGGTCAGTAGGCATTTTAAAAAGTGCAATCACACCTCTTAAATTGCATGCACCCGCTTTTCAAGTCATGCACAGACAGAGTGAAGTCCTGCAGCTTACACTATGAAAACTAGTGTAGCGCTCACTCTGCACCTATCCCAAATCTTCTGCAGCATACAACAAGCAGAAGAGCTCTGGGAACTTCTTACATCGAAAACTGTCTCCCAAACTAAACGATTCACAGCAGAGTGAATGAAAAAGCCAACGATTAACAGGATTACTGAAATACCCAAGCCATCGTAACTTTACCTGTACCTCACTATGTAGTAAGTCTATATTTTTACTAATGTTTTCCTCTTCTGAAATTTAAACTAACGTTATTGTATCCATATTTCTGGGTGCAAAGTTACCAGACCAGCTCACAGATAGGCACTGATTCTATGGAGACAAAGACCTAAACTTTGAACACATGCAGGGGGTAAGTGTTCAACAGCAAGGTCAGAGATTACGTCTTTATCTTGTTCAAAACTATTCCAGTCCTTTAAGTGTAGAGAGATTGCAATCATCATGACAAAGACCGTCCAGGATCTTCGTCATTGAGATTGCATTTTACTTACTACTAACCAAATATTTAATCAATCTCAGCACTTTACATGACCTGTCAAAACATCTGGGATCACGGAGAAGTTTAGCACAGCCAAAATAAGCAGAAGACTGCAGCTATCATGCTGACTCTGGTAAGTAAATCAAATATCTGTTACAATGCCCCAAAAGAAGGTAAGTGCATTTTGGCTTAACATATTTGAAACTTATTCCTTTTGTGCAATGGAAAATTGATTGCATTCACTTACCTATTTACTTTCCCTCTTAACCAATAGGTAACCTGAGACCTGCTGTATCCCCCTGGGAGAAGAAAAACGTGCAAGGGAAGCCGTGTTCTCCTTTCTGGCCTGGTAGAAACCCCCCTCCTGCTGGAAAGAGGTACATTTAATTTAGTTTCCAATCAGAACACTGTTATAATGCATAAAAGAGCGTACTCCTGGAACCATGGGGGTTATATAGGGCGTACCTATCTGTTACTCCCTATAAAAGAATTTGTACTAACAGTGCCACAAAATCACTAAAACCTCTCCAATACGCCGGTAACAAATAATCTTGCGCGCACAAATGACTTTTTGTTGTTGCATAAACACAAACATAAAATACGGCCAACGATTAATACCTTGAACACCACCGTAACATTAGTCGTCAATTAATTGGAAATTGGTTAATAGGGAATGAAGTCCATGCTTATCGTTTGTCCAAAAATTTCTAACTCGGCGCTGACCACCCACAAAAAATACGTTCTCATAGGCATATTAGTACGTGTTCTGGTCAGTAGGCATTTTAAAAAGTGCAATCACACCTCTTAAATTGAATGCACTCGCTTTTCAAGTCATGCACAGACAGAGTGAAGTCCTGCAGCTTACACTATGAAAACTAGTGTAGCGCGCACTCTGCACCTGTCCCAAATCGTCTGCAGCATGCAACAAGCAGAAGAGCTCTGGGAACTTCTTACATCGAAAACTGTCTCCCAAACTAATCGATTCACAGCTGAGTGAATGAAAAAGCCAACGATTAACAGGATTACTGAAATACCCAAGCCATCGTAAGTTTACCTGTACCTCACTATGTAGTAAGTCTATATTTTCACTAATGTTTTCCTCTTCTGAAATTTATACTAACGTCATTGTATCCATATTTCTGGGTGCAAAGTTACCAGACCAGCTCACAGATGGGCACCGATTCTATGGAGACAAAGACCTAAACTTTGAACACATGCAGGGGGTAAGTGTTCAACAGCAAGGTCAGAGATTACGTCTTTATCTTGTTCAAAACTATCCCAGTCCTTTAAGTGTAGAGAGATTGCAATCATCATGACAAAGACCGTCCAGGATCTTCGTCATTGAGATTGCATTTTACTTACTACTAACCAAATATTTAATCAATCTCAGCACTTTACATGACCTGGCAAAACATCTGGGATCACGGAGAGGTTTAGCACAGCCAAAATGAGCAGAAAACTGCAGCTATCATGCTGACTCTGGTAAGTAAATCAAATATCTGTTACAATGCCCCAAAAGAAGGTAAGTGAATTTTGGCTTAGCATATTTGAAACTTATTCCTTTTGTGCAATGAAAAATTGATTGCATTCACTTACCTATTTACTTTTCCTCTTAACCAATAGGTAACCGGAGACCTGCTGTATCCCCCTTGGAGAAGAAAAACGTTCAAGGGAAGCCACGTTCTCCTTTCTGGCCTGGTAGAAACCCCCCTCCTGCTGGAAAGTGGTACATTTAATTTAGTTTCCAATCAGAACACTGTTATAATGCATAAAAGAGCGTACTCCTGGAACCATGGGGGTTATATAGGGGGTACCTATTTGTTACTCCCTATAAAATAATTTGTACTAACGGTGCCACAAAATCACTAAAACCTCTCCAATACGCCGGTAACAAATAATCTTGCGTGCACAAAGGACTTTTTGTTGTTGCATAAACACAAATATAAAATACGGCCAACGAATAATACCTTGAACACCGCCGTAACATTAGTCGCCAATTAATTGGAAATTGGTTAATGGGGAATGAAGTCCATGCTTATCGTTTGTCCAAAAATTTCTAACTCGGCGCTGACCACCCACAAAAAATACGTTCTCATAGGCGTATTAGTACGTGTTCTGGTCAGTAGGCATTTTAAAAAGTGCAATCACACCTCTTAAATTGCATGCACCCGCTTTTCAAGTCATGCACAGACAGAGTGAAGTCCTGCAGCTTACACTATGAAAACTAGTGTAGCGCGCACTCTGCACCTGTCCCAAATCGTCTGCAGCATGCAACAAGCAGAAGAGCTCTGGGAACTTCTTACATTGAAAACTGTCTCCCAAACTAATCGATTCACAGCTGAGTGAATGAAAAAGCCAACGATTAACAGGATTACTGAAATACCCAAGCCATCGTAAGTTTACCTGTACCTCACTATGTAGTAAGTCTATATTTTTACTAATGTTTTCCTCTTCTGAAATTTAAACTAACGTTATTGTATCCATATTTCTGGGTGCAAAGTTACCAGACCAGCTCACAGATAGGCACTGATTCTATGGAGACAAAGACCTAAACTTTGAACACATGCAGGGGGTAAGTGTTCAACAGCAAGGTCAGAGATTACGTCTTTATCTTGTTCAAAACTATTCCAGTCCTTTAAGTGTAGAGAGATTGCAATCATCATGACAAAGACCGTCCAGGATCTTCGTCATTGAGATTGTATTTTACTTACTACTAACCAAATATTTAATCAATCTCAGCACTTTACATGACCTGTCAAAACATCTGGGATCACGGAGAAGTTTAGCACAGCCAAAATAAGCAGAAGACTGCAGCTATCATGCTGACTCTGGTAAGTAAATCAAATATCTGTTACAATGCCCCAAAAGAAGGTAAGTGCATTTTGGCTTAACATATTTGAAACTTATTCCTTTTGTGCAATGGAAAATTGATTGCATTCACTTACCTATTTACTTTCCCTCTTAACCAATAGGTAACCTGAGACCTGCTGTATCCCCCTGGGAGAAGAAAAACGTGCAAGGGAAGCTGCGTTCTCCTTTCTGGCCTGGTAGAAACCCCCCTCCTGCTGGAAAGAGGTACATTTAATTTAGTTTCCAATCCGAACATTGTTATAATGCATGAAGCGAGTACTCCTGGAACCATGGGGGTTATATAGGGGGTACCTATTTGTTACTCCCTATAAAATAATTTGTACTAACGGTGCCACAAAATCACTAAAACCTCTCCAATACGCCGGTAACAAATAATCTTCCGCGCACAAAGGACTTTTTGTTGTTGCATAAACACAGACATAAAATACGGCCAACGATTAATACCTTGAACACCACCGTAACATTAGTCGCCAATTAATTGGAAATTGGTTAATGGGGAATGAAGTCCATGCTTATCGTTTGTCCAAAAATTTCTAACTCGGCGCTGACCACCCACAAAAAATACGTTCTCATAGGCATATTAGTACGTGTTCTGGTCAGTAGGCATTTTAAAAAGTGCAATCACACCTCTTAAATTGCATGCACCCGCTTTTCAAGTCATGCACAGACAGAGTGATGTCCTGCAGCTTACACTATGAAAACTAGTGTAGCGCTCACTCTGCACCTGTCCCAAATCGTCTGCAGCATGCAACAAGCAGAAGAGCTCTGGGAACTTCTTACATCGAAAACTGTCTCCCAAACTAATCGATTCACAGCTGAGTGAATGAAAAAGCCAACGATTAACAGGATTACTGAAATACCCAAGCCATCGTAAGTTTACCTGTACCTCACTATGTAGTAAGTCTATATTTTCACTAATGTTTTCCTCTTCTGAAATTTATACTAACGTCATTGTATCCATATTTCTGGGTGCAAAGTTACCAGACCAGCTTACAGATGGGCACCGATTCTATGGAGACAAAGACCTAAACTTTGAACACATGCAGGGGGCAAGTGTTCAACAGCAAGGTCAGAGATTACGTCTTTATCTTGTTCAAAACTATTCCAGTCCTTTAAGTGTAGAGAGATTGCAATCATCATGACAAAGACCGTCCAGGATCTTCGTCATTGAGATTGCATTTTACTTACTACTAACCAAATATTTAATCAATCTCAGCACTTTACATGACCTGGCAAAACATCTGGGATCACAGAGAAGATTAGCACAGCCAAAATAACCAGAAGACTGCAGCTATCATGCTGACTCTGGTAAGTAAATCAAATATCTGTTACAATGCCCCAAAAGAAGGTAAGTGCATTTTGGTTTAGCATATTTGAAACATTCCTTCTGTGCAATGGAAAATTTATTGCATTCACTTACCTATTTACTTTTCCTCTTAACCAATAGGTAACCTGAGACCTGCTGTATCAACCTGGGAGAAGAAAAACGTGCAAGGGAAGCCGTGTTCTTCTTTCTGGCCTGGTAGAAACCCCCCTCCTGCTGGAAAGAGGTACATTTAATTTAGTTTCCAATCAGAACACTGTTATAATGCATAAAAGAGCGTACTCCTGGAACCATGGGGGTTATATAGGGGGTACCTATTTGTTACTCCCTCTAATATAATTTGTACTAACAGTGCCACAAAATCACTAAAACCTCTCCAATACGCCGGTAACAAATAATCTTCCGCGCACAAATGACTTTTTGTTGTTGCATAAACACAAACATAAAATACGGCCAACGATTAATACCTTGAACACCGCCGTAACATTAGTCGCCAATTAATTGTAAATTGGTTAATGGGGAATGAAGTCCATGCTTATCGTTTGTCCAAAAATTTCTAACTCGGCGCTGACCACCCACAAAAAATACGTTCTCATAGGCGTATTAGTACGTGTTCTGGTCAGTAGGCATTTTAAAAAGTGCAATCACACCTCTTAAATTGCATGCACCCGCTTTTCAAGTCATGCACAGACAGAGTGAAGTCCTGCAGCTTACACTATGAAAACTAGTGTAGCGCTCACTCTGCACCTGTCCCAAATCGTCTGCAGCATAAAACAAGCAGAAGAGCTCTGGGAACTTCTTACATCGAAAACTGTCTCCCAAACTAAACGATTCACAGCAGAGTGAATGAAAAAGCCAACGATTAACAGGATTACTGAAATACCCAAGCCATCGTAAGTTTACCTGTACCTCACTATTTAGTAAGTCTATATTTTTACTACTGTTTTTCTCTTCTGAAATTTAAACTAACGTCATTGTATCCATATTTCTGGGTGCAAAGTTACCAGACCAGCTCACAGATTGGCACCGATTCTATGGAGACAAAGACCTAAACTTTGAACACATGCAGGGGGTAAGTGTTCAACAGCAAGGTCAGAGATTAAGTCTTTATCTTGTTCAAAACTATTCCAGTCCTTTAAGTGTAGAGAGATTGCAATCATCATGACAAACACCGTCCAGGATCTTCGTCATTGAGATTGCATTTTACTTACTACTAACCAAATATTTAATCAATCTCAGCACTTTACATGACCTGGCAAAACATCTGGGATCACAGAGAAGTTTAGCACAGCCAAAATAAGCAGAAAACTGCAGCTATCATGTTGATTCTGGTAAGTAAATCAAATATCTGTTACAATGCCCCAAAAGAAGGTAAGTGCATTTTGGTTTAGCATATTTGAAACATTCCTTCTGTGCAATGGAAAATTGATTGCATTTACTTACCTATTTACTTTTCCTCTTAACCAATAGGTAACCTGAGACCTGCTGTATCCCCCTGGGAGAAGAAAAACGTGCAAGGGAAGCCGTGTTCTCCTTTCTGGCCTGGTAGAAACCAACCTCCTGCTGGAAAGAGGTACATTTAATTTAGTTTCCAATCAGAACACTGTTATAATGCATAAAAGAGCGTACTCCTGGAACCATGGGGGTATATAGGGCGCACCTATCTGTTACTCCCTATAAAAGAATTTGTACTAACAGTGCCACAAATTCACTAAAACCTCTCCAATACGCCGGTAACGTATAATCTTGCGCGCACAAATTACTTTTTGTTGTTGCATAAACACAAACATAAAATACGGCCAACGATTAATACCTTGAACACCGCCGTAACATTAGTCGCCAATTAATTGGAAATTGGTTAATGGGGAATGAAGTCCATGCTTATCGTTTGTCCAAAAATTTCTAACTCGGCGCTGACCACCCACAAAAAATACGTTCTCATAGGCGTATTAGTTTGTGTTCTGGTCAGTAGGCATTTTAAAAAGTGCAATCACACCTCTTAAATTGCATGCACCCGCTTTTCAAGTCATGCACAGACAGAGTGATGTCCTGCAGCTTACACTATGAAAACTAGTGTAACGCTCACTCTGCACCTGTCCCAAATCGTCTGCAGCATACAACAAGCAGAAGAGCTCTGGGAACTTCTTACATCAAAAACTGTCTCCCAAACTAAACGATTCACAGCAGAGTGAATGAAAAAGCCAACGATTAACAGGATTACTGAAATACCCAAGCCATCGTAAGTTTACCTGTACCTCACTATGTAGTAAGTCTATATTTTTACTACTGTTTTCCTCTTCTGAAATATAAACTAACGTCATTGTATCCATATTTCTGGGTGCAAAGTTACCAGACCAGCTCACAGATGGGCACCGATTCTATGGAGACAAAGACCTAAACTTTGAACACATGCAGGGGGTAAGTGTTCAACAGCAAGGTCAGAGATTACGTCTTTATCTTGTTCAAAACTATTCCAATCCTTGAAGTGTAGAGAGATTGCAATCATCATGACAAAGACCGTCCAGGATCTTCGTCATTGAGATTGCATTTTACTTACTACTAACCAAATATTTAATCAATCTCAGCACTTTACATGACCTGGCAAAACATCTGGGATCACGGAGAAGTTTAGCACAGCCAAAATAAGCAGAAGACTGCAGCTATCATGCTGACTCTGGTAAGTAAATCAAATATCTGTTACAATGCCTCAAAAGAAGGTAAGTGCATTTTGGCTTAGCATATTTGAAACGTATTCCTTTTGTGCAATGGAAAATTGATTGCATTCACTTACCTATTTACTTTTCCTCTTAACCAATAGGTAACCGGAGACCTGCTGTATCCCCCTGGGAGAAGAAAAACGTGCAAGGGAAGCCGTGTTCTCCTTTCTGGCCTGGTAGAAACCTCCCTCCTGCTGGAAAGAGGTACATTTAATTTAGTTTCCAATCAGAACACTGTTATAATGCATAAAAGAGCGTACTCCTGGAACCATGGGGGTTATATAGGGCGCACCTATCTGTTACTCCCTATAAAAGAATTTGTACTAACAGTGCCACAAATTCACTAAAACCTCTCCAATACGCCGGTAACGTATAATCTTGCGCGCACAAATTACTTTTTGTTGTTGCATAAACACAAACATAAAATACGGCCAACGATTAATACCTTGAACACCGCCGTAACATTAGTCGCCAATTAATTGGAAATTGGTTAATGGGGAATGAAGTCCATGCTTATCGTTTGTCCAAAAATTTCTAACTCGGCGCTGACCACCCACAAAAAATACGTTCTCATAGGCGTATTAGTTTGTGTTCTGGTCAGTAGGCATTTTAAAAAGTGCAATCACACCTCTTAAATTGCATGCACCCGCTTTTCAAGTCATGCACAGACAGAGTGATGTCCTGCAGCTTACACTATGAAAACTAGTGTAACGCTCACTCTGCACCTGTCCCAAATCGTCTGCAGCATACAACAAGCAGAAGAGCTCTGGGAACTTCTTACATCAAAAACTGTCTCCCAAACTAAACGATTCACAGCAGAGTGAATGAAAAAGCCAACGATTAACAGGATTACTGAAATACCCAAGCCATCGTAAGTTTACCTGTACCTCACTATGTAGTAAGTCTATATTTTTTCTAATGTTTTCCTCTTCTGAAATTCAAACTAACGTCATTGTATCCATATTTCTAGGTGCAAAGTTACCAGACCAGCTCACAGATGGGCACCGATTCTATGGAGACAAAGACCTAAACTTTGAACACATGCAGGGGGTAAGTGTTCAACAGCAAGGTCAGAGATTACGTCTTTATCTTGTTCATAACTATCCAAGTCCTTTAAGTGTAGAGAGATTGCAATCATCATGACAAAGACCGTCCAGGATCTTCGTCATTGAGATTGCATTTTACTTACTACTAACCAAATATTTAATCAATCTCAGCACTTTACATGACCTGGCAAAACATCTGGGATCGCGGAGAAGTTTAACACAGCCAAAATAAGCAGAAGACTGCAGCTATCATGCTGACTCTGGTAAGTAAATCAAATATCTGTTACAATGCCCCAAAAGAAGGTAAGTGCATTTTGGCTTAGCATATTTGAAACATTCCTTTTGTGCAATGGAAAATTGATTGCATTCACTTACCTATTTACTTTTCCTCTTAACCAATAGGTAACCGGAGACCTGCTGTATCCCCCTGGGAGAAGAAAAACGTTCAAGGGAAGCCGCGTTCTCCTTTCTGGCCTGGTAGAAACCCCCCTCCTGCTGGAAAGAGGTACATTTAATTTAGTTTCCAATCAGAACATTGTTATAATGCATAAAGAGCGTACTCCTGGAACCATGGAGGTTATATAGGGGGTACCTATTTGTTACTCCCTATAAAATAATTTGTACTAACGGTGCCACAAAATCACTAAAACCTCTCCAATACGCCGGTAACAAATAATCTTGCGCGCACAAAGGACTTTTTGTTGTTGCATAAACACAAACATAAAATACGGCCAACGATTAATACCTTGAACACCGCCGTAACATTAGTCGCCAATTAATTGGAAATTGGTTAATGGGGAATGAAGTCCATGCTTATCGTTTGTCCAAAAATTTCTAACTCGGCGCTGACCACCCACAAAAAATACGTTCTCATAGGCGTATTAGTTTGTGTTCTGGTCAGTAGGCATTTTAAAAAGTGCAATCACACCTCTTAAATTGCATGCACCCGCTTTTCAAGTCATGCACAGACAGAGTGAAGTCCTGCAGCTTACACTATGAAAAATAGTTTAGCGCTCACTCTGCACCTGTCCCAAATCGTCTGCAGCATACAACAAGCAGAAGAGCTCTGGGAACTTCTTACATCAAAAACTGTCTCCCAAACTAAACGATTCACAGCAGAGTGAATGAAAAAGCCAACGATTAACAGGATTACTGGAATACCCAAGCCATCGTAAGTTTACCTGTACCTCATTATGTAGTAAGTCTATATTTTTTCTAATGTTTTCCTCTTCTGATATTTAAACTAACGTCATTGTATCCATATTTCTAGGTGCAAAGTTACCAGACCAGCTCACAGATGGGCACCGATTCTATGGAGACAAAGACCTAAACTTTGAACACATGCAGGGGGTAAGTGTTCAACAGCAAGGTCAGAGATTACGTCTTTATCTTGTTCAAAACTATCCCAGTCCTTTAAGTGTAGAGAGATTGCAATCATCATGACAAAGACCGTCCAGGATCTTCGTCATTGAGATTGCATTTTACTTACTACTAACCAAATATTTAATCAATCTCAGCACTTTACATGACCTGGCAAAACATCTGGGATCACGGAGAAGTTTAACACAGCCAAAATAAGCAGAAGACTGCAGCTTTAATGCTGACTCTGGTAAGTAAATCAAATATCTGTTACAATGCCCCAAAAGAAGGTAAGTGCATTTTGGCTTAGCATATTTGAAACTTATTCCTTTTGTGCAATGGAAAATTGATTGCATTCACTTACCTATTTACTTTTCCTCTTAACCAATAGGTAACCGGAGACCTGCTGTATCCCCCTGGGAGAAGAAAAACGTGCAAGGGAAGCCGCGTTCTCCTTTCTGGCCTGGTAGAAACCCCCCTCCTGCTGGAAAGAGGTACATTTAATTTAGTTTCCAATCAGAACATTGTTATAATGCACAAAGAGCGTACTCCTGGAACCATGGGGGTTATATAGGGGGTACCTATTTGTTACTCCCTATAAAATAATTTGTACTAACGGTGCCACAAAATCACTAAAACCTCTCCAATACGCCGGTAACAAATAATCTTGCGCGCACAAAGGACTTTTTGTTGTTGCATAAACACAAACATAAAATACGGCCAACGATTAATACCTTGAACACCGCCGTAACATTAGTCGCCAATTAATTGGAAATTGGTTAATGGGGAATGAAGTCCATGCTTATCGTTTGTCCAAAAATTTCTAACTCGGCGCTGACCACCCACAAAAAATACGTTCTCATAGGCGTATTAGTTTGTGTTCTGGTCAGTAGGCATTTTAAAAAGTGCAATCACACCTCTTAAATTGCATGCACCCGCTTTTCAAGTCATGCACAGACAGAGTGATGTCCTGCAGCTTACACTATGAAAACTAGTGTAACGCTCACTCTGCACCTGTCCCAAATCGTCTGCAGCATACAACAAGCAGAAGAGCTCTGGGAACTTCTTACATCAAAAACTGTCTCCCAAACTAAACGATTCACAGCAGAGTGAATGAAAAAGCCAACGATTAACAGGATTACTGAAATACCCAAGCCATCGTAAGTTTACCTGTACCTCACTATGTAGTAAGTCTATATTTTTACTACTGTTTTCCTCTTCTGAAATATAAACTAACGTCATTGTATCCATATTTCTGGGTGCAAAGTTACCAGACCAGCTCACAGATGGGCACCGATTCTATTGAGACAAAGACCTAAACTTTGAACACATGCAGGGGGTAAGTGTTCAACAGCAAGGTCAGAGATTACGTCTTTATCTTGTTCAAAACTATTCCAATCCTTGAAGTGTAGAGAGATTGCAATCATCATGACAAAGACCGTCCAGGATCTTCGTCATTGAGATTGCATTTTACTTACTACTAACCAAATATTTAATCAATCTCAGCACTTTACATGACCTGGCAAAACATCTGGGATCACGGAGAAGTTTAGCACAGCCAAAATAAGCAGAAGACTGCAGCTATCATGCTGACTCTGGTAAGTAAATCAAATATCTGTTACAATGCCTCAAAAGAAGGTAAGTGCATTTTGGCTTAGCATATTTGAAACGTATTCCTTTTGTGCAATGGAAAATTGATTGCATTCACTTACCTATTTACTTTTCCTCTTAACCAATAGGTAACCGGAGACCTGCTGTATCCCCCTGGGAGAAGAAAAACGTGCAAGGGAAGCTGCGTTCTCCTTTCTGGCCTGGTAGAAACCCCCCTCCTGCTGGAAAGAGGTACATTTAATTTAGTTTCCAATCAGAACATTGTTATAATGCATGAAGCGAGTACTCCTGGAACCATGGGGGTTATATAGGGGGTACCTATTTGTTACTCCCTATAAAATAATTTGTACTAACGGTGCCACAAAATCACTAAAACCTCTCCAATACGCCGGTAACAAATAATCTTCCGCGCACAAAGGACTTTTTGTTGTTGCATAAACACAAACATAAAATACGGCCAACGATTAATACCTTGAACACCACCGTAACATTAGTCGCCAATTAATTGGAAATTGGTTAATAGGGAATGAAGTCCATGCTTATCGTTTGTTCAAAAATTTCTAACTCGGCGCTGACCACCCACAAAAAATACGTTCTTATAGGCATATTAGTACGTGTTCTGGTCAGTAGGCATTTTAAAAAGTGCAATCACACCTCTTAAATTGAATGCACCCGCTTTTCAAGTCATGCACAGACAGAGTGATGTCCTGCAACTTACACTATGAAAACTAGTGTAGCGCGCACTCTGCACCTGTCCCAAATCGTCTGCAGCATGCAACAAGCAGAAGAGCTCTGGGAACTTCTTACATCGAAAACTGTCTCCCAAACTAATCGATTCACAGCTGAGTGAATGAAAAAGCCAACGATTAACAGGATTACTGAAATACCCAAGCCATCGTAAGTTTACCTGTACCTCACTATGTAGTAAGTCTATATTTTCACTAATGTTTTCCTCTTCTGAAATTTATACTAACGTCATTGTATCCAAATTTCTGGGTGCAAAGTTACCAGACCAGCTTACAGATGGGCACCGATTCTATGGAGACAAAGACCTAAACTTTGAACACATGCAGGGGGTAAGTGTTCAACAGCAAGGTCAGAGATTACGTCTTTATCTTGTTCAAAACTATCCCAGTCCTTTAAGTGTAGAGAGATTGCAATCATCATGACAAAGACCGTCCAGGATCTTCGTCATTGAGATTGCATTTTACTTACTACTAACCAAATATTTAATCAATCTCAGCACTTTACATGACCTGGCAAAACATCTGGGATCACAGAGAAGATTAGCACAGCCAAAATAACCAGAAGACTGCAGCTATCATGCTGACTCTGGTAAGTAAATCAAATATCTGTTACAATGCCCCAAAAGAAGGTAAGTGAATTTTGGCTTAGCATATTTGAAACTTATTCCTTTTGTGCAATGAAAAATTGATTGCATTCACTTACCTATTTACTTTTCCTCTTAACCAATAGGTAACCGGAGACCTGCTGTATCCCCCTTGGAGAAGAAAAACGTTCAAGGGAAGCCACGTTCTCCTTTCTGGCCTGGTAGAAACCCCCCTCCTGCTGGAAAGTGGTACATTTAATTTAGTTTCCAATCAGAACACTGTTATAATGCATAAAAGAGCGTACTCCTGGAACCATGGGGGTTATATAGGGGGTACCTATTTGTTACTCCCTATAAAATAATTTGTACTAACGGTGCCACAAAATCACTAAAACCTCTCCAATACGCCGGTAACAAATAATCTTGCGTGCACAAAGGACTTTTTGTTGTTGCATAAACACAAATATAAAATACGGCCAACGAATAATACCTTGAACACCGCCGTAACATTAGTCGCCAATTAATTGGAAATTGGTTAATGGGGAATGAAGTCCATGCTTATCGTTTGTCCAAAAATTTCTAACTCGGCGCTGACCACCCACAAAAAATACGTTCTCATAGGCGTATTAGTACGTGTTCTGGTCAGTAGGCATTTTAAAAAGTGCAATCACACCTCTTAAATTGCATGCACTCGCTTTTCAAGTCATGCACAGACAGAGTGAAGTCCTGCAGCTTACACTATGAAAACTAGTGTAGCGCTCACTCTGCACCTATCCCAAATCGTCTGCAGCATACAACAAGCAGAAGAGCTCTGGGAACTTCTTACATCGAAAACTGTCTCCCAAACTAAACGATTCACAGCAGACTGAATGAAAAAGCCAACGATTAACAGGATTACTGAAATACCCAAGCCATCGTAAGTTTACCTGTACCTCACTATGTAGTAAGTCTATATTTTTACTAATGTTTTCCTCTTCTGAAATTTAAACTAACGTTATTGTATCCATATTTCTGGGTGCAAAGTTACCAGACCAGCTCACAGATAGGCACTGATTCTATGGAGACAAAGACCTAAACTTTGAACACATGCAGGGGGTAAGTGTTCAACAGCAAGGTCAGAGATTACGTCTTTATCTTGTTCAAAACTATTCCAGTCCTTTAAGTGTAGAGAGATTGCAATCATCATGACAAAGACCGTCCAGGATCTTCGTCATTGAGATTGCATTTTACTTACTACTAACCAAATATTTAATCAATCTCAGCACTTTACATGACCTGGCAAAACATCTGGGATCACAGAGAAGATTAGCACAGCCAAAATAACCAGAAGACTGCAGCTATCATGCTGACTCTGGTAAGTAAATCAAATATCTGTTACAATGCCCCAAAAGAAGGTAAGTGCATTTTGGTTTAGCATATTTGAAACATTCCTTCTGTGCAATGGAAAATTTATTGCATTCACTTACCTATTTACTTTTCCTCTTAACCAATAGGTAACCTGAGACCTGCTGTATCCCCCTGGGAGAAGAAAAACGTGCAAGGGAAGCCGCGTTCTCCTTTCTGGCCTGGTAGAAACCCCCCTCCTGCTGGAAAGAGGTACATTTAATTTAGTTTCCAATCAGAACACTGTTATAATGCATAAAAGAGCATACTCCTGAAACCATGGGGGTTATATAGGGGGTACCTATCTGTTACTCCCTATAAAAGAATTTGTACTAACAGTGCCATAAAATCACTAAAACCTCTCCAATACGCCGGTAACAAATAATCTTGCGCGCACAAAGGACTTTTTGTTGTTGCATAAACACAAACATAAAATACGGCCAACGATTAATACCTTGAACACCTTCGTAACATTAGTCGCCAATTAATTGGAAATTGGTTAATGGGGAATGAAGTCCATGCTTATCGTTTGTCCAAAAATGTCTAACTCGGTGCTGACCACCCACAAAAAATACGTTCTCATAGGCGTATTATTTTGTGTTCTGGTCAGTAGGCATTTTAAAAAGTGCAATCACACCTCTTAAATTGCATGCACCCGCTTTTCAAGTCATGCACAGACAGAGTGATGTCCTGCAGCTTACACTATGAAAACTAGTGTAGCGCTCACTCTGCACCTGTCCCAAATCGTCTGCAGCATACAACAAGCAGAAGAGCTCTGGGAACTTCTTACATCAAAAACTGTCTCCCAAACTAAACGATTTACAGCAGAGTGAATGAAAAAGCCAACGATTAACAGGATTACTGAAATACCCAAGCCATCGTAAGTTTACCTGTACCTCATTATGTAGTAAGTCTATATTTTTCTAATGTTTTCCTCTTCTGAAATTTAAACTAACGTCATTGTATCCATATTTCTAGGTGCAAAGTTACCAGACCAGCTCACAGATGGGCACCGATTCTATGGAGACAAAGACCTAAACTTTGAACACATGCAGGGGGTAAGTGTTCAACAGCAAGGTCAGAGATTACGTCTTTATCTTGTTCAAAACTATCCCAGTCCTTTAAGTGTAGAGAGATTGCAATCATCATGACAAAGACCGTCCAGGATCTTCGTCATTGAGATTGCATTTTACTTACTACTAACCAAATATTTAATCAATCTCAGCACTTTACATGACCTGGCAAACATCTGGGATCACAGAGAAGTTTAACACAGCCAAAATAAGCAGAAGACTGCAGCTATCATGCTGACTCTGGTAAGTAAATCAAATATCTGTTACAATGCCCCAAAAGAAGGTAAGTGCATTTTGGCTTAGCATATTTGAAACTTATTCCTTTTGTGCAATGGAAAATTGATTGCATTCACTTACCTATTTACTTTTCCTCTTAACCAATAGGTAACCGGAGACCTGCTGTATCCCCATGGGAGAAGAAAAACGTTCAAGGGAAGCCACGTTCTCCTTTCTGGCCTGGTAGAAACCCCCCTCCTGCTGGAAAGAGGTACATTTAATTTAGTTTCCAATCAGAACATTGTTATAATGCATAAAGAGTGTACTCCTGGAACCATGGGGGTTATATAGGGCGCACCTATCTGTTACTCCCTATAAAATAATTTGTACTAACAGTGCCACAAATTCACTAAAACCTCTCCAATACGCCGGTAACGTATAATCTTGCGCGCACAAATTACTTTTTGTTGTTGCATAAACACAAACATAAAATACGGCCAACGATTAATACCTTGAACACCGCCGTAACATTAGTCGCCAATTAATTGGAAATTGGTTAATGGGGAATGAAGTCCATGCTTATCGTTTGGCCAAAAATTTCTAACTCGGTGCTGACCACCCACAAAAAATACGTTCTCATAGGCGTATTAGTTTGTGTTCTGGTCAGTAGGCATTTTAAAAAGTGCAATCACACCTCTTAAATTGCATGCACCCGCTTTTCAAGTCATGCACAGACAGAGTGATGTCCTGCAGCTTACACTATGAAAACTAGTGTAGCGCTCACTCTGCACCTGTCCCAAATCGTCTGCAGCATACAACAAGCAGAAGAGCTCTGGGAACTTCTTACATCGAAAACTGTCTCCCAAACTAAACGATTCACAGCAGAGTGAATGAAAAAGCCAACGATTAACAGGATTACTGAAATACCCAAGTCAACGTAAGTTTACCTGTACCTCACTATGTAGTAAGTCTATATTTTTACTAATGTTTTTCTCTTCTAAAATTTAAACTAACGTCATTGTATCCATATTTCTGGGTGCAAAGTTACCAGACCAGCTCACAGATGGGCACCGATTCTATGGAGACAAAGACCTAAACTTTGAACACATGCAGGGGGTAAGTGTTCAACAGCAAGGTCAGAGATTACGTCTTTATCTTGTTCAAAACTATCCCAGTCCTTTAAGTGTAGAGAGATTGCAATCATCATGACAAAGACCGTCCAGAATCTTCGTCATTGAGATTGCATTTTACTTACTACTAACCAAATATTTAATCAATCTCAGCACTTTACATGACCTGGCAAAACATCTGGGATCACAGAGAAGTTTAGCACAGCCAAAATAAGCAGAAAACTGCAGCTATCATGTTGACTCTGGTAAGTAAATCAAATATCTGTTACAATGCCCCAAAAGAAGGTAAGTGCATTTTGGTTTAGCATATTTGAAACATTCCTTCTGTGCAATGGAAAATTGATTGCATTCACTTACCTATTTACTTTTCCTCTTAACCAATAGGTAACCTGAGACCTGCTGTATCCCCCTGGGAGAAGAAAAACGTGCAAGGGAAGCCGCGTTCTCCTTTCTGGCCTGGTAGAAACCCCCCTCCTGCTGGAAAGAGGTACATTTAATTTAGTTTCCAATCAGAACATTGTTATAATGCATAAAGAGTGTACTCCTGGAACCATGGGGGTTATATAGGGGGTACCTATTTGTTACTCCCTATAAAATAATTTGTACTAACGGTGCCACAAAATCACTAAAACCTCTCCAATACGCCGGTAACAAATAATCTTGCGCGCACAAAGGACTTTTTGTTGTTGCATAAACACAAACATAAAATACGGCCAACGATTAATACCTTGAACACCTTCGTAACATTAGTCGCCAATTAATTGGAAATTGGTTAATGGGGAATGAAGTCCATGCTTATCGTTTGTCCAAAAATGTCTAACTCGGCGCTGACCACCCACAAAAAATACGTTCTCATAGGCGTATTATTTTGTGTTCTGGTCAGTAGGCATTTTAAAAAGTGCAATCACACCTATTAAATTGCATGCACCCGCTTTTCAAGTCATGCACAGACAGAGTGATGTCCTGCAGCTTACACTATGAAAACTAGTGTAGCGCTCACTCTGCACCTGTCCCAAATCGTCTGCAGCATACAACAAGCAGAAGAGCTCTGGGAACTTCTTACATCAAAAACTGTCTCCCAAACTAAACGATTCACAGCAGAGTGAATGAAAAAGCCAACGATTAACAGGATTACTGAAATACCCAAGCCATCGTAAGTTTACCTGTACCTCACTATGTAGTAAGTCTATATTTTTACTACTGTTTTCCTCTTCTGAAATATAAACTAACGTCATTGTATCCATATTTTTGGGTGCAAAGTTACCAGACCAGCTCACAGATGGGCACCGATTCTATGGAGACAAAGACCTAAACTTTGAACACATGCAGGTGGTAAGTGTTCAACAGCAAGGTCAGAGATTACGTCTTTATCTTGTTCAAAACTATCCCAGTCCTTGAAGTGTAGAGAGATTGCAATCATCATGACAAAGACCGTCCAGGATCTTCGTCATTGAGATTGCATTTTACTTACTACTAACCAAATATTTAATCAATCTCAGCACTTTACATGACCTGGCAAAACATCTGGGATCACAGAGAAGATTAGCACAGCCAAAATAACCAGAAGACTGCAGCTATCATGCTGACTCTGGTAAGTAAATCAAATATCTGTTACAATGCCCCAAAAGAAGGTAAGTGCATTTTGGTTTAGCATATTTGAAACATTCCTTCTGTGCAATGGAAAATTTATTGCATTCACTTACCTATTTACTTTTCCTCTTAACCAATAGGTAACCTGAGACCTGCTGTATCCCCCTGGGAAAAAAAAAACGTGCAAGGGAAGCCGTGTTCTTCTTTCTGGCCTGGTAGAAACCCCCCTCCTGCTGGAAAGAGGTACATTTAATTTAATTTCCAATCAGAACACTGTTATAATGCATAAAAGAGCGTACTCCTGGAACCATGGGGGTTATATAGGGCGCACCTATCTGTTACTCCCTATAAAAGAATTTGTACTAACAGTGCCACAAAATCACTAAAACCTCTCCAATACGCCGGTAACAAATAATCTTGCGCGCACAAATGACTTTTTGTTGTTGCATAAACACAAACATAAAATACGGCCAACGATTAATACCTTGAACACCGCCGTAACATTAGTCGCCAATTAATTGTAAATTGGTTAATGGGGAATGAAGTCCATGCTTATCGTTTGTCCAAAAATTTCTAACTCGGCGCTGACCACCCACAAAAAATACGTTCTCATAGGCGTATTAGTACGTGTTCTGGCTAGTAGGCATTTTAAAAAGTGCAATCACACCTCTTAAATTGCATGCACCCGCTTTTCAAGTCATGCACAGACAGAGTGATGTCCTGCAGCTTACACTATGAAAACTAGTGTAGCGCTCACTCTGCACCTGTCCCAAATCGTCTGCAGCATACAACAAGCAGAAGAGCTCTGGGAACTTCTTACATCGAAAACTGTCTCCCAAACTAAACGATTCACAGCAGAGTGAATGAAAAAGCCAACGATTAACAGGATTACTGAAATACCCAAGCCATCGTAAGTTTACCTGTACCTCACTATGTAGTAAGTCTATATTTTTACTACTGTTTTCCTCTTCTGAAATATAAACTAACGTCATTGTATCCATATTTCTGGGTGCAAAGTTACCAGACCAGCTCACAGATTGGCACCGATTCTATGGAGACAAAGACCTAAACTTTGAACACATGCAGGGGGTAAGTGTTCAACAGCAAGGTCAGAGATTACGTCTTTATCTTGTTCAAAACTATTCCAGTCCTTTAAGTGTAGAGAGATTGCAATCATCATGACAAAGACCGTCCAGGATCTTCATCATTGAGATTGCATTTTACTTACTACTAACCAAATATTTAATCAATCTCAGCACTTTACATGACCTGGCAAAACATCTGGGATCACAGAGAAGTTTAGCACAGCCAAAATAAGCAGAAAACTGCAGCTATCATGTTGACTCTGGTAAGTAAATCAAATATCTGTTACAATGCCCCAAAAGAAGGTAAGTGCATTTTGGTTTAGCATATTTGAAACATTCCTTCTGTGCAATGGAAAATTGATTGCATTCACTTACCTATTTACTTTTCCTCTTAACCAATAGGTAACTTGAGACCTGCTGTATCCCCCTGGGAGAAGAAAAACGTGCAAGGGAAGCCGTGTTCTCCTTTCTGGCCTGGTAGAATCCCCCCTCCTGCTGGAAAGAGGTACATTTAATTTAGTTTCCAATCAGAACACTGTTATAATGCATAAAAGAGCGTACTCCTGGAACCATGGGGGTTATATAGGGCGTACCTATCTGTTACTCCCTATAAAAGAATTTGTACTAACAGTGCCACAAAATCACTAAAACCTCTCCAATACGCCGGTAACAAATAATCTTGCGCGCACAAATGACTTTTTGTTGTTGCATAAACACAAACATAAAATACGGCCAACGATTAATACCTTGAACACCGCCGTAACATTAGTCGCCAATTAATTGTAAATTGGTTAATGGGGAATGAAGTCCATGCTTATCGTTTGTCCAAAAATTGCTAACTCGGCGCTGACCACCCACAAAAAATACGTTCTCATAGGCGTATTAGTTTGTGTTCTGGTCAGTAGGCATTTTAAAAAGTGCAATCACACCTCTTAAATTGCATGAACCCGCTTTTCAAGTCATGCACAGACAGAGTGAAGTCCTGCAGCTTACACTATGAAAACTAGTGTAGCGCTCACTCTGCACCTGTCCCAAATCGTCTGCAGCATACAACAAGCAGAAGAGCTCTGGGAACTTCTTACATCAAAAACTGTCTCCCAAACTAAACGATTCACAGCAGAGTGAATGAAAAAGCCAACGATTAACAGGATTACTGAAATACCCAAGCCATCGTAAGTTTACCTGTACCTCACTATGTAGTAAGTCTATATTTTTACTAATGTTTTCCTCTTCTGAAATTTAAACTAACGTTATTGTATCCATATTTCTGGGTGCAAAGTTACCAGACCAGCTCACAGATAGGCACCGATTCTATGGAGACAAAGACCTAAACTTTGAACACATGCAGGGGGTAAGTGTTCAACAGCAAGGTCAGAGATTACGTCTTTATCTTGTTCAAAACTATTCCAGTCCTTTAAGTGTAGAGAGATTGCAATCATCATGACAAAGACCGTCCAGGATCGTCGTCATTGAGATTGCATTTTACTTACTACTAACCAAATATTTAATCAATCTCAGCACTTTACATGACCTGTCAAAACATCTGGGATCACGGAGAAGTTTAGCACAGCCAAAATAAGCAGAAGACTGCAGCTATCATGCTGACTCTGGTAAGTAAATCAAATATCTGTTACAATGCCCCAAAAGAAGGTAAGTGCATTTTGGCTTAGCATATTTGAAACGTATTCCTTTTGTGCAATGGAAAATTGATTGCATTCACTTACCTATTTACTTTTCCTCTTAACCAATAGGTAACCTGAGACCTGCTGTATCCCCCTGGGAGAAGAAAAACGTGCAAGGGAAGCCGTGTTCTCCTTTCTGGCCTGGTAGAAACCCCCCTCCTGCTGGAAAGAGGTACATTTAATTTAGTTTCCAATCAGAACACTGTTATAATGCATAAAAGAGCGTACTCCTGGAACCATGGGGGTATATAGGGCGCACCTATCTGTTACTCCCTATAAAAGAATTTGTACTAACAGTGCCACAAATTCACTAAAACCTCTCCAATACGCCGGTAACGTATAATCTTGCGCGCACAAATTACTTTTTGTTGTTGCATAAACACAAACATAAAATACGGCCAACGATTAATACCTTGAACACCGCCGTAACATTAGTCGCCAATTAATTGGAAATTGGTTAATGGGGAATGAAGTCCATGCTTATCGTTTGTCCAAAAATTTCTAACTCGGCGCTGACCACCCACAAAAAATACGTTCTCATAGGCGTATTAGTTTGTGTTCTGGTCAGTAGGCATTTTAAAAAGTGCAATCACACCTCTTAAATTGCATGCACCCGCTTTTCAAGTCATGCACAGACAGAGTGATGTCCTGCAGCTTACACTATGAAAACTAGTGTAACGCTCACTCTGCACCTGTCCCAAATCGTCTGCAGCATACAACAAGCAGAAGAGCTCTGGGAACTTCTTACATCAAAAACTGTCTCCCAAACTAAACGATTCACAGCAGAGTGAATGAAAAAGCCAACGATTAACAGGATTACTGAAATACCCAAGCCATCGTAAGTTTACCTGTACCTCACTATGTAGTAAGTCTATATTTTTACTACTGTTTTCCTCTTCTGAAATATAAACTAACGTCATTGTATCCATATTTCTGGGTACAAAGTTACCAGACCAGCTCACAGATGGGCACCGATTCTATGGAGACAAAGACCTAAACTTTGAACACATGCAGGGGGTAAGTGTTCAACAGCAAGGTCAGAGATTACGTCTTTATCTTGTTCAAAACTATTCCAATCCTTGAAGTGTAGAGAGATTGCAATCATCATGACAAAGACCGTCCAGGATCTTCGTCATTGAGATTGCATTTTACTTACTACTAACCAAATATTTAATCAATCTCAGCACTTTACATGACCTGGCAAAACATCTGGGATCACAGAGAAGATTAGCACAGCCAAAATAACCAGAAGACTGCAGCTATCATGCTGACTCTGGTAAGTAAATCAAATATCTGTTACAATGCCCCAAAAGAAGGTAAGTGCATTTTGGTTTAGCATATTTGAAACATTCCTTCTGTGCAATGGAAAATTGATTGCATTCACTTACCTATTTACTTTTCCTCTTAACCAATAGGTAACTTGAGACCTGCTGTATCCCCCTGGGAGAAGAAAAACGTGCAAGGGAAGCCGTGTTCTCCTTTCTGGCCTGGTAGAATCCCCCCTCCTGCTGGAAAGAGGTACATTTAATTTAGTTTCCAATCAGAACACTGTTATAATGCATAAAAGAGCGTACTCCTGGAACCATGGGGGTTATATAGGGCGTACCTATCTGTTACTCCCTATAAAAGAATTTGTACTAACAGTGCCACAAAATCACTAAAACCTCTCCAATACGCCGGTAACAAATAATCTTGCGCGCACAAATGACTTTTTGTTGTTGCATAAACACAAACATAAAATACGGCCAACGATTAATACCTTGAACACCGCCGTAACATTAGTCGCCAATTAATTGTAAATTGGTTAATGGGGAATGAAGTCCATGCTTATCGTTTGTCCAAAAATTTCTAACTCGGCGCTGACCACACACAAAAAATACGTTCTCATAGGCGTATTAGTACGTGTTCTGGTCAGTAGGCATTTTAAAAAGTGCAATCACACCTCTTAAATTGCATGCACTCGCTTTTCAAGTCATGCACAGACAGAGTGAAGTCCTGCAGCTTACACTATGAAAACTAGTGTAGCGCTCACTCTGCACCTGTCCCAAATCGTCTGCAGCATACAACAAGCAGAAGAGCTCTGGGAACTTCTTACATCGAAAACTGTCTCCCAAACTAAACGATTCACAGCAGAGTGAATGAAAAAGCCAACGATTAACAGGATTACTGAAATACCCAAGCCATCGTAAGTTTACCTGTACCTCACTATTTAGTAAGTCTATATTTTTACTACTGTTTTTCTCTTCTGAAATTTAAACTAACGTCATTGTATCCATATTTCTGGGTGCAAAGTTACCAGACCAGCTCACAGATTGGCACCGATTCTATGGAGACAAAGACCTAAACTTTGAACACATGCAGGGGGTAAGTGTTCAACAGCAAGGTCAGAGATTACGTCTTTATCTTGTTCAAAACTATTCCAGTCCTTTAAGTGTAGAGAGATTGCAATCATCATGACAAACACCGTCCAGGATCTTCGTCATTGAGATTGCATTTTACTTACTACTAACCAAATATTTAATCAATCTCAGCACTTTACATGACCTGGCAAAACATCTGGGATCACAGAGAAGTTTAGCACAGCCAAAATAAGCAGAAAACTGCAGCTATCATGTTGACTCTGGTAAGTAAATCAAATATCTGTTACAATGCCCCAAAACAAGGTAAGTGCATTTTGGTTTAGCATATTTGAAACATTCCTTCTGTGCAATGGAAAATTGATTGCATTCACTTACCTATTTACTTTTCCTCTTAACCAATAGGTAACCTGAGACCTGCTGTATCCCCCTGGGAGAAGAAAAACGTGCAAGGGAAGCCGTGTTCTCCTTTCTGGCCTGGTAGAAACCTCCCTCCTGCTGGAAAGAGGTACATTTAATTTAGTTTCCAATCAGAACACTGTTATAATGCATAAAAGAGCGTACTCCTGGAACCATGGGGGTTATATAGGGCGCACCTATCTGTTACTCCCTATAAAAGAATTTGTACTAACAGTGCCACAAATTCACTAAAACCTCTCCAATACGCCGGTAACAAATAATCTTGCGCGCACAAATTACTTTTTGTTGTTGCATAAACACAAACATAAAATACGGCCAACGATTAATACCTTGAACACCGTCGTAACATTAGTCGCCAATTAATTGGAAATTGGTTGCTGGGGAATGAAGTCCATGCTTATCGTTTGTCCAAAAATTTCTAACTCGGCGCTGACCACCCACAAAAAATACGTTCTCATAGGCGTATTAGTTTGTGTTCTGGTCAGTAGGCATTTTAAAAAGTGCAATCACACCTCTTAAATTGCATGCACCCGCTTTTCAAGTCATGCACAGACAGAGTGAAGTCCTGCAGCTTACACTATGAAAACTAGTGTAGCGCGCACTCTGCACCTGTCCCAAATCGTCTGCAGCATACAACAAGCAGAAGAGCTCTGGGAACTTCTTACATCGAAAACTGTCTCCCAAACTAAACGATTCACAGCAGAGTGAATGAAAAAGCCAACGATTAACAGGATTACTGAAATACCCAAGCCATCGTAAGTTTACCTGTACCTCATTATGTAGTAAGTCTATATTTTTCTAATGTTTTCCTCTTCTGAAATTTAAACTAACGTCATTGTATCCATATTTCTAGGTGCAAAGTTACCAGACCAGCTCACAGATGGGCACCGATTCTATGGAGACAAAGACCTAAACTTTGAACACATGCAGGGGGTAAGTGTTCAACAGCAAGGTCAGAGATTACGTCTTTATCTTGTTCAAAACTATCCCAGTCCTTTAAGTGTAGAGAGATTGCAATCATCACGACAAAGAACGTCCAGGATCTTCGTCATTGAGATTGCATTTTACTTACTACTAACCAAATATTTAATCAATCTCAGCACTTTACATGACCTGGCAAAACATCTGGGATCACGGAGAAGTTTAACACAGCCAAAATAAGCAGAAGACTGCAGCTATCATGCTGACTCTGGTAAGTAAATCAAATATCTGTTACAATGCCCCAAAAGAAGGTAAGTGCATTTTGGCTTAGCATATTTGAAACTTATTCCTTTTGTGCAATGGAAAATTGATTGCATTCACTTACCTATTTACTTTTCCTCTTAACCAATAGGTAACCGGAGACCTGCTGTATCCCCCTGGGAGAAGAAAAACGTTCAAGGGAAGCCGCGTTCTCCTTTCTGGCCTGGTAGAAACCCCCCTCCTGCTGGAAAGAGGTACATTTAATTTAGTTTCCAATCAGAACATTGTTATAATGCACAAAGAGCGTACTCCTGGAACCATGGGGGTTATATAGGGGGTACCTATTTGTTACTCCCTATAAAATAATTTGTACTAACGGTGCCACAAATTCACTAAAACCTCTCCAATACGCCGGTAACAAATAATCTTGCGCGCACAAATTACTTTTTGTTGTTGCATAAACACAAACATAAAATACGGCCAACGATTAATACCTTGAACACCGCCGTAACATTAGTCGCCAATTAATTGGAAATTGGTTAATGGGGAATGAAGTCCATGCTTATCGTTTGTCCAAAAATTTCTAACTCGGCGCTGACCACCCACAAAAAATACGTTCTCATAGGCGTATTAGTTTGTGTTCTGGTCAGTAGGCATTTTAAAAAGTGCAATCACACCTCTTAAATTTCATGCACCCGCTTTTCAAGTCATGCACAGACAGAGTGAAGTCCTGCAGCTTACACTATGAAAACTAGTGTAGCGCTCACTCTGCACCTGTCCCAAATCGTCTGCATCATACAACAAGCAGAAGAGCTCTGGGAACTTCTTACATCAAAAACTGTCTCCCAAACTAAACGATTCACAGCAGAGTGAATGAAAAAGCCAACGATTAACAGGATTACTGAAATACCCAAGCCATCGTACGTTTACCTGTACCTCAGTATGTAGTAAGTCTATATTTTTTCTAATGTTTTCCTCTTCTGAAATTTAAACTAACGTCATTGTATCCATATTTCTAGGTGCAAAGTTACCAGACCAGCTCACAGATGGGCACCGATTCTATGGAGACAAAGACCTAAACTTTGAACACATGCAGGGGGTAAGTGTTCAACAGCAAGGTCAGAGATTACGTCTTTATCTTGTTCAAAACTATCCCAGTCCTTTAAGTGTAGAGAGATTGCAATCATCATGACAAAGACCGTCCAGGATCTTCGTCATTGAGATTGCATTTTACTTACTACTAACCAAATATTTAATCAATCTCAGCACTTTACATGACCTGGCAAAACATCTGGGATCACGGAGAAGTTTAACACAGCCAAAATAAGCAGAAGACTGCAGCTATCATGCTGACTCTGGTAAGTAAATCAAATATCTGTTACAATGCCCCAAAAGAAGGTAAGTGCATTTTGGCTTAGCATATTTGAAACTTATTCCTTTTGTGCAATGGAAAAAGGAAAGTTATGGTAGAACCTACCTTTGTTAACTTTCTTTCCTTGAAGTCCATGGGAACCACAGGGGACATCGGGGTTGTAGGTGGATCCAGGGGGTCCGAGGCACCAATCAGCGAAGCTTCTTAAGATTTCCCAGGATGCCCGGGCCCTCTCCCCTATAACCCCGCCTCCAGGCTCACACAGCTCAGTTTTGGTAACAAGCCGTAAGCAGGAAGCGGAGAAAAGAAGAGGACAGAGAGAACACATGTCCAAGTACACATACATACATATCACGGTACATGAACAAGACTATGGTCGTTAAAGGTCACAGTGCAGTATATCACACCTAGGGATACCTCAGGAACAAATTGAAGGGAGGGCGCCCTGTGGTTCCCATGGACTTCAAGGAAAGAAAGTTAACAAAGGTAGGTTCTACCATAACTTTCCTTTTCCTTTTCAGGGTCCATGGGTCCCACAGGGGACATCGGGGATGTCACAAGCCGTATTTCAAGGGAGGGAATTTGCCTGAGGTGTCAGAAGTACCTGACGACCAAAGGAGGAATCCTGGGAGGCGAACGTGTCAAAAGCATAGAACTTAATGAAGGTATGAACAGATGACCACGTTGCAGCCTTGCACAGCTGTTCGGCCAAAGCACCTTGGCATGTTGCCCATGATAGGTCAGCCGCTCTGGAAGAGTGTGCTTTGGTGGAAGGAGGAAAAGGCAGATTATCCTGCCAATAAGCATCTTGAATAGCCATGCAGATCCAGCGAGCAATAGTCTGTTTGCTCGCTGGCCAACCCTTTTTGTGGAATTCATAAACCACGAAAAAGGGAATTAGATTTTCTGACCGTCTTAGTACGGTCAATGTAGATGGTCAGAGCCCTGACCACATCCAATAAGCGTTCCTCTGTAGAGATATATTCCGTGTTAAATGCCGGAATCACAATCTCCTGATTGATGTAGAATCTGGAGACCAACTTTAGAAGGTGCGATGTTTTAGTCCACAACAACCCTATTGGGATGAAATATGAGGAGCTTACATGAAAAAGCTGACATATCTTGCAGAAGCAATGACCAAGACAAATACTATCTTGTCTGTCAACCTTTTGAAATCCGTCGCTTGTAGCGGCTCGAAAGGAGGCTTGATTAAGGCCTGCAGTACGAGTGACAAATCCCACTGAGTTGTAGGAGGACCATATGGAGGTGAAAATGAATCACTCCTTGTAGGAGTGTACGTACCTCCGGTAAGAAGGTTAATTTCATCTGAACCCAGATGGATAAGGGTGAGACTTGGATTATCAGAGACGGCAGTCTAACTCCAATGTTCAGACCATTTTGTCTGTTTGTTTGTTCAGACCCTTTTGTAGGAATGCCAGAATTCTGGCCACCTTGAAAACCTTTGGATCAAACTTCCTAGCCGTACACCACATACAGTAGGTGTGCCATATTTGGTAATAAATTCTGAATGATGCTGGCTTGCACGCCTGAATCATGACCTTTTTGGAAGAAAAACTTTAACTTTACAGTAAAGTAGTTTCAAGCGCCACGCTATCAAAGACAGGCGCTGACAAGGTCCTCGAGTATGAGACCACCCGAAAATTAAGAGGAAGGGTGGTTGGGAGGACATTTGTAGGAGGTCCACATACCAGTGCTGAGTGGCCAGGCTGGAGCTATCAGAACGAGATTCCCGCCTCCCTGTTTGAATATCCTGATTACCCTGGGAATCATGGATCTTGGTGGGAAGGCATACGGAAGATGATAATTCCTTGGAACTGCTAGGGCATCCATGAGGCTAGCTTGAGGATCCCTGTACCCTGACCCGAATGTTGACACTTTTGTTGTGTCTGGACACTATTAAGTCCACGTCTGGTAGGTCCCATCGGTCTTTGAGGAGGGCGAACAACTCTGGATGGAGTGACCACTCCCCCCGATGGAAGTCTATTTAGGGATCTGTTTTCCAATTTAGAACTGCTGGGAAGAAGATCGCAGACAGAGCCAGAAGACACGGTTTCGCCCAGGAAGAGATCCTAGAGACTACTTTGAGGGCAGCAGTGCTGTGAGGGTCTCCTTGGTCAAGTATGTACACCACAGCCGTGGCCTTGTCTGCTCTGATCAGGACCGGGTTCTTCTGAAGAAGGTCCTGAGAGCGGATTAGGGCATTGTAAGTTGCCCGAAGTTTCAACACGTTGATGGAGAGACGTGTTTTTGGATTGGTCCACACGCCCTGCAAGGCTCGGGAGTAAGCTAATGTCCCCCAGCCTCGAAGGGTGGCGTCGTAAGTGAGGATCGTCCGTTCTTAGAACCAGAAGGGACATTGACTTGTGGACCTGATATTGTCCATCCGTTTTGCCAGAATGAGGTGTTGAGAGGGCAGAAATGAAACTGTGCCCACTCCACCATGTTCAAACAGTGACATCAGCAATCCCAAGATTTTCATTGCGCCCAGTGGCTTACGAATTTGGAACTCTGCAAAAACACCCATATTTGGTGATGCAGAGAATCGTCCTTGTCCATGAGAAGAGACATCCTCCCATGACTGAGTGTCCAGGGTAGCTCTCCAAATGTCACATTTATTGCGAGAGGAGCCAACCGAGATGTTGGAGTGTCCCGATTGTTATCGATAGGTGATAGCAATAATAGGGACTTGCCACCAGTAGTAGGTCGTCTATATATATAGAAAGACTCGGATACCCAGACAGTGGAGATGTTCAGCCATAAATGCCATGAGTTTTGTGAAAATCCTGGGGCTAGAATTGAAAATGGCTATTTTAAAAAGCAAACCTGAAATGTTTCTGGTGTGCTGGCAGAATTGGGACATGCCAGTAAGCGTCCCGAATGCCCAGGGTGACTATTTATGGGTAGGATTATTGTCCTTAAAGTTTCCATCCGAAACTTTGAACCCTGCACCACCTTAAAGAGACTTCAGTTTTAGAATTGGCCTGTAAGTTCCGTTTTAGAACCAGGACCAAAGACGAGTAGTAGCAGAGTCTTCTCTAGTGGTGAGGGATGACCCGAGACCGTAGCAGACATTTTTATTTTAATAATTGTTCTGCTTAGTCTGAATAGTGAGGTAGACCCATGCAAGACCTTATCCCTTTGCCACCACTTCCTTTACCCAGGCATCCTTTTTATGTATAGTCACTGGTGTTCCTACAGCACCTGGTGTTCCCATGTGGCACCGATCCACTTAGTAACCAGGTCTAACACTGTTTTCCAGGATTGGAAGAGATAGGTCTTATCCAGTGTGGTATGGATGCAGGTGAGGAAGACGAGAAGTCAGCCTCCCGCTTGGGGTTCCCCCTGTGGAGGGGCCGTTATGCAGGTGGTTGCCGGGATTGGCAGGAGCCTGTAGCAGCCCATGCTTGGGCTTGCCTTAATGGCCTGAATGGTCCTAGAATAGGACTAATCTCAGGCTTTCCTTTTTGAGGTAAAGCCGTGGATAGACACGCCATTTTGGCAGCTGTCAGAGAGGCCACAAACTTGTTAAGGCCTTTCCCCAAATGAATTTTTACCCTTAAAAAGGTAAAAGTTCCAAAGTCTACCAGGACTCCAGGTCCACTTTCCCTGTATTGGGCAAATGATACGGCTGGCCTGAATGAAGCTGGTGGATGTCTGGGAGGCGACAGTGTCAGCCTCTGATATAGCTCCTATGTATATATAGATATAAATATCTATGTATATATATATGTATATAATGCTGCTTGTTTAATGTGAAGTACACATAACTTCGCATCCTCAGAGGAGTCTTCTAGGACCTGTATAAAGTGGCTTTAGCCATGTCAACAGAGGTCCTCCCAGTGAATGGGGATATGGCCCTTAAGGAATGTTTCAAACACCTTGGTAGGGTCTTTTAATATCAATCCTGAAGTGACCAACAGTATTGAAGGATACCTTAGAATAAACCAAGGGATTAGTCGTGGTTCACAAACCTGATTAGCCCCTTAATCCCTCCTGACTACCATCAAGTGGTCTGAATGAGGGCATTAGGGTTAGTTTCTGCTTTTATTAAAAACCATCTCTGGTTTTAGCAGTAGGTTCAGGCTTCACCAAGTCTGACATTAACACCTCACGGATTGCATGAGTGAGAGCTGCCACATCAGTTGTCCCTGCTTTGAAGCAGGAGTGCTGTAGGCATAGCATCATCATATTGTCATTATGAATATTGATGACATCCTCAGCATTAACCTTATTTTCCCCTTATGATCTGTGTCAACCTGTGCTACAGAAAGCAATTGTTAACAGAAACCTATTAGGTAGTGCAGCATCAGGTAGCAGGTGTTGCCTAGCTACCGAAAACTGCTGCCAGATCTGCACAGAGGTAGACAGGGCCTCCAACCAAGGTGGAGGGGGCTGGACTACAGAGGGTGCAGTAGGGGGTCAAAGGCAATCCAATAGGTTGCCTAGTAACTGTTGTTCGGCTGCCCAGGGAGGTTGTGGGAAACCACCGTGGCAGAGGACTGGCCAGGGGGGGGGATAAAGTGAATAACACATAACCCGTCCTGGAAGACATCCTGTTAGACAGGCCTGCAGCACAGCTCTTGCAGGACAGGAGCTTTGTAAACTCTGTCTGGTTGTACCCCCGTTTGGATATAATGCAAACAAACCCAAAGTGGGGGGTTACAGTGCACAATAGGTATATACCACAGAGGAAAACCTAGAGTGATATCACTGAGTGTATGTGACCCTAGAGGATTAAACCTCTGTCATCCTCCTCAGAAGATGAGAGAAATACAGTGGACAGTGCAGAAATACTGACAGAAAGTGAAAGTAAAAGAACTAGCACATTGCAGTCACATACACAAGCATTTACATACAGCCATTTTACAGCCTATAAATGCTATCACACCCTGTATCAACCGCTTGAACTCTAATGGAGTAAGGGGGATTTAGGGTGTCTGTGAAAGCAATCACTTAGTCAGTGAACGGTTTCACAGGGGAGACTGTGCCCTCTCTCTGGAAGACTACTGTGCCTGTGGGAATGGCGCTGGTCTGAGAGAAGGGGGGGCGGGCACAGGGTTAATGCAGCTAACTGAGCGACTATCTCCGAGGAGAATGGCGCCAAAGCTGGGGGAGGGACTGCAGGCTACGCGCCACCTCCCCTTGCTGGTCTTCCCCCACCAGGTAAAAAGGAGCCTTGTAAAATGGATGTCCCCCACATCCTGGCCTGCGCTCCGGTCCCCGGTGGTCTAGTGGAGTCCCTGACTCGAGGGCCAGTGTCCACGCCAGCTGCTGCGGCTGTCTCCCACAGCGCGCAGCATGGCAGCGGTTTGTGCTCTCTAAGAGAGCCTTACCTTCTCCTGGACGCCGGCCACGCTGCCTGGAGGAGATTCCGCGGTGCTAGGCGCTGTCTCCCCTCCGCCGGGCTACCCCGCTTGACCGAGGTCGTGGGGGAATGTCGGCGCCGGCAGGAGTGATGCGGCTGCTCGCGCCGCCGTCAGATGATTGATGGCGGTGAGCAGCCTCAGCCGCAAAGCGGCTCAGCCGCTTAGGCGGCAGATTCAAAGTGTAAAAAAAAATAAAAGTAAAAAATATAGCAGCTTCTTATGGGATTACCTCAGTGAGGTAGTCCCTGCTGATAAAAGGTGCGTCTGCTTCCTGCAGGCACCAAACAAAAAACTGAGCTGTGTGAGCCTGGAGGCGGGGTTATAGGGGAGAGGGCCCGGGCATCCTGGGAAATCTTAAGAAGCTTCGCTGATTGGTGCCTCGGACCCCCTGGATCCACCTACAACCCCGATGTCCCCTGTGGGACCCATGGACCCTGAAAAGGAAATTGATTGCATTCACTTACCTATTTACTTTTCCTCTTAACCAATAGGTAACCGGAGACCTGCTGTATCCCCCTGGGAGAAGAAAAACGTTCAAGGGAAGCCGCGTTCTCCTTTCTGGCCTGGTAGAAACCCCCCTCCTGCTGGAAAGAGGTACATTTAATTTAGTTTCCAATCAGAACATTGATATAATGCATAAAGAGCGTACTCCTGGAACCATGGGGGTTATATAGGGGGTACCTATTTGTTACTCCCTATAAAATAATTTGTACTAACGGTGCCACAAAATCACTAAAACCTCTCCATTACGCCGGTAACAAATAATCTTGCGCGCACAAAGGACTTTTTGTTGTTGCATAAACACAAACATAAAATACGGCCAACGATTAATACCTTGAACACCGCCGTAACATTAGTCGCCAATTAATTGGAAATTGGTTAATGGGGAATAAAGTCTATGCTTATCGTTTGTCCAAAAATTTCTAACTCGGCGCTGACCACCCACAAAAAATACGTTCTCATAGGCGTATTAGTTTGTGTTCTGGTCAGTAGGCATTTTAAAAAGTGCAATCACACCTCTTAAATTGCATGCACCCGCTTTTCAAGTCATGCACAGACAGAGTGAAGTCCTGCAGCTTACACTATGAAAAATAGTTTAGCGCTCACTCTGCACCTGTCCCAAATCGTCTGCAGCATACAACGAGCAGAAGAGCTCTGGGAACTTCTTACATCGAAAACTGTCTCCCAAACTAAACGATTCACAGCAGAGTGAATGAAAAAGCCAACGATTAACAGGATTACTGAAATACCCAAGCCATCGTAAGTTTACCTGTACCTCACTATGTAGAAAGTCTATATTTTTACTAATGTTTTTCTCTTCTGAAATTTAAACTAACGTCATTGTATCCATATTTCTGGGTGCAAAGTTACCAGACCAGCTCACAGATGGGCACCGATTCTATGGAGACAAAGACCTAAACTTTGAACACATGCAGGGGGTAAGTGTTCAACAGCAAGGTCAGAGATTACGTCTTTATCTTGTTCAAAACTATTCCAGTCCTTTAAGTGTAGAGAGATTGCAATCATCATGACAAAGACCGTCCAGGATCTTCGTCATTGAGATTGCATTTTACTTACTACTAACCAAATATTTAATCAATCTCAGCACTTTACATGACCTGGCAAAACATCTGGGATCACAGAGAAGTTTAGCACAGCCAAAATAAGCAGAAAACTGCAGCTATCATGTTGACTCTGGTAAGTAAATCAAATATCTGTTACAATGCCCCAAAAGAAGGTAAGTGCATTTTGGTTTAGCATATTTGAAACATTCCTTCTGTGCAATGGAAAATTGATTGCATTCACTTACCTATTTACTTTTCCTCTTAACCAATAGGTAACCTGAGACCTGCTGTATCCCCCTGGGAGAAGAAAAACGTGCAAGGGAAGCCGCGTTCTCCTTTCTGGCCTGGTAGAAACCCCCCTCCTGCTGGAAAGAGGTACATTTAATTTAGTTTCCAATCAGAACACTGTTATAATGCATAAAAGAGCATACTCCTGAAACCATGGGGGTTATATAGGGCGTACCTATCTGTTACTCCCTATAAAATAATTTGTACTAACAGTGCCACAAATTCACTAAAACCTCTCCAATACGCCGGTAACGTATAATCTTGCGCGCACAAATTACTTTTTGTTGTTGCATAAACACAAACATAAAATACGGCCAACGATTAATACCTTGAACACCGCCGTAACATTAGTCGCCAATTAATTGGAAATTGGTTAATGGGGAATGAAGTCCATGCTTATCTTTTGGCCAAAAATTTCTAACTCGGCGCTGACCACCCACAAAAAATACGTTCTCATAGGCGTATTAGTTTGTGTTCTGGTCAGTAGGCATTTTAAAAAGTGCAATCACACCTCTTAAATTGCATGCACCCGCTTTTCAAGTCATGCACAGACAGAGTGATGTCCTGCAGCTTACACTATGAAAACTAGTGTAGCGCTCACTCTGCACCTGTCCCAAATCGTCTGCAGCATACAACAAGCAGAAGAGCTCTGGGAACTTCTTACATCGAAAACTGTCTCCCAAACTAAACGATTCACAGCAGAGTGAATGAAAAAGACAACGATTAACAGGATTACTGAAATACCCAAGCCATCGTAAGTTTACCTGTACCTCACTATGTAGTAAGTCTATATTTTTACTAATGTTTTTCTCTTCTGAAATTTAAAACTAACGTCATTGTATCCATATTTCTGGGTGCAAAGTTACCAGACCAGCTCACAGATGGGCACCGATTCTATGGAGACAAAGACCTAAACTTTGAACACATGCAGGGGGTAAGTGTTCAACAGCAAGGTCAGAGATTACGTCTTTGGCCCTTATTCTGATCTGTGCGGAAATTCCCGCATTCTTACGGAGCGGTCCGCACGCCACGGTGTTTTGCCGCGTGCGGCCATCGTCCGTAGAAACGCCCACGTGTCCTCCGCATTCGGACGGACTCACTCTTTAAGAACAGGGCGTGTTTACGGACGACATACAAACCATGCGTGTGCGGGAGAAACACTCCGATTCGGCACGGTATTACAGAGTATTACAGAGTATGCTCGGGAATACCGCATCCGACCGGGAGCCAAGCGGTGCTACCGCACGTAAGCGGAGTATTTACGCCAAACAACCCACTATGAAGTATCTTCTGCAAGACATCACATGACCCACTTATTCAATTACCTATCCTCATAAAAAACTGCTTATTTGGAAATGGAATCAATTAGATTCCAATATATCCTTACAAGCATGCCTAACACATGCATTGCACACATTAACCCTTACAGCAATGTAAGTGCAATGCTTTGTATTACACCCTGTGTAAAAGATTATAAACAATCTACACATATACTATTTAAAGTGCAAATAAAACCAACAACTGTGAACTTGCATAAAGAATTTTATTAACGACCCAATTAACATAAATATAAAAAAAGTAAATAAGAAATTAAAGAAGCAGGTCCTTCAGGTCCTGCAGGTGTGCTTGCGCCAGCTGCAGCTGGTGCTCCAGTCGCCGGAGGGCCCCATGCACACCCTCATCTGCCGGTGTGGTGTCATCTGTGGGCATGTCAAAGGGGCAACAATTAGTCATGTTATTCTTGCATACATTTCACATCCTGCGACATAAATTGCACAAATGCTAGGTGACATGTGTGTATATATATATATATATATATATATATATATATATCTATGTAGAGCATGGGTCCTCAAACTGCGGCCCTCCAGATGTTGGGAAACTACAAATCCCAGCATGCCTTGCCACAGTTTTGCTATAAGGAAGTGTTAAAACTGTGGCAAGGCATGGCGGCATTTGTAGTTTCACAACATCTGGAGGGCCGCACTTTGAGGACCCATGATGTAGAGAGATAGAGACACACATAGATAAATAGATATGACACATATATACATACATGCTAAGTTATTTACTACATACTGTATTTTGTGGCCTATACACTTTACTCTGCAGAAGACATAACAGTCATATTGTTTCTTCTCAGTCACAACCCACCCATGACTAACCAATGACAAGCAGGTCATGGGCTCCGTCAATAAGAACTTGTCACAATCTGCTCAGTCTATAAGTTCAGTGATGGTTCGTGGCATGGGAGTTATGCAAATGTAAGGAATGCACAGTACACATCCTCAAATTCATAATTCTGTCTAAACCAACCTACAATTCTGTGATCCTTGAAATGTTGAAACATGTGCATAAATTCCAACATCATATATATATATATATATATATATATATATGCAAACAAATCATACATCAACACAGGAAATAATCCCCTACACATTATAGAATAAATCAATGTACTCACCAGTCATCAGGGATAGTATCAACTACAATAATGAAGATATAACAAACACATTAGATGCCTTGTCCAAGGTATAATAATTCCCACCTATATTGAACTTCCCCCAAAACCAAACACATATGCTAAATATCTCCTATTTCTTTGGCATTAGGAGGGCAGGCTGGCTAATGGTCGGTTTGTAACACTGACAACTAACACACTGGACTTATTTGAAGGGGTGATTGTGACTAAAATGGGTGTGTTAGGTCAACTCAATAACATGTACCTGAAATATCTTTGCGCCACAGAGTCCCGCAGCTGGTATCCCCTCCGGCATTCAGGGGCGCGGGATGGGCGCATGGGCGGATCTTGCGGCTCAGATGGTACCTCCCACTCCTCAAAGGGTATCTCACGCCGCACAGCAATGTTATGCAAAAATACACACAGGCCCACGATCCTCGACACCATTTCAGGCGCATATTGCAAGTCACCACCAGTGCGGTGGAGCACTCTAAATCGACCTTTTAAAAGGCCAATTGAGCGCTCCACCACTTGCCTGGTGGCAACATGCGCCACATTGAATGCCTCCTGTGGGCCCGGTGCTGGGTAGCTGTACGGCGTAAGTAGCCAGGGCGTACATGGGTAACCGGAGTCACCCAGAACCCACGCATCACGCCCTTCCAGCTCTTGTAGTCTTTGCCATATCCCGGTTTGTCGGATGACATGCGAGTCATGGGCACTTCCGGGAAACTTCGAGTTGAAGGCGAGAATTTCCATGGATGGGCCACATACCACCATCACGTTCAGTGAGTGGAACAATTTGCGGTTCCTATATATCTTCTCACTTCGAGATGGAGGCACAAATGGTACATGGGTGCCATCCACAGCCCCTATCACATTAGGGAAGCCAGCAATTTGTTGGAAGGCGTGCTGGCTTCTGCCCAGGGTCTCGGGGGCAAATGTCATGGCCATGAAGTGCCCCTTGCGCCTGAACATGGCCGACGTCACACGCCTCAGGATTCGGCAGAAGGCCGGCTGAGATATTCCAGCAAGTACTGCCACTACTTGTTGGAACGATCCTGAGGCGCAGAAATGCAACACCGCCAGCAGCTGTGTGTGAGGCGGAATTGCTGTCGTGATCCCGTGTAGAGGTTCCAAATCGCTCTGAATTAGGTTGAGCAGATCCAGAATTACATTTGGGGGTAACCGGTACCTAGTAAGTACCTCATCATCGGGCATAGCAAACAGAGTCACCCGTGTGCGATAGATTCTAGCACGTCCTGGCCTCCTTGGGCGACGAGTGGGGAGAGCCGCAAGTGCCCTTAGCCTCCTCTCCATGTAGCGCAGAATAGCTTCTGCAACCTATAAAGAAATGAACATAAATACTGATGCACCTATGCACATAATGGCCATATCCCACTACAAACTGATTTGTAGCCTTCTATACGTACAATTGATGGCCGCCCCGTGTAATCACGCAGATCCATTTGACTCTCTAATGATGACACAATAATATGAACTCAATACACACCGTCCAAAACACACAGATAAAGGTGTCAGCATTTTTTGCCAACTTCATGTACTATGAGACATTTCATCTATTGCTGTGACATGTTGTCCTGCAATAGATGAACCCACACAGGTTTAAGACCTGTGAGTGAAATATTGAACATGTGACATGTTGCAATAATGATACACACACTTTGCTGGCCCAACAATCTGTAGGCAGTGAGGCAATGGTGCATACCTTCATACACTTACATAGTGAATGGATATCATATCTACAAGGAGCATGGAAGAGCTTACCTTAGACCCTGACAAGTCGTGATCTGGAGACAACTGATTCTACCAGCAACTCACTATTTATTGGGCTCTCACATGTGTTGTCTATAACAGTAGAGATGAGTATTGGCTGACTTGTGGCGTGGATTCTCTAAGGGAATGGGCTACTTTTAGCTTGCAATCAAACGCCATCATACGCCAGTAGTCATGAATCAAATGTCATGTAATGCTAGCAAATAGCATGTGTATTGTGCAATAGTCCCAGGTGTATCCGAAGATTCTATGCAATGTTATAATTGGTGACCAGTATTTCATTTAGAACTTTCGCCAGGTTTTCCACAATGGAATTTCCGCCACCGTATGCGGCGCGAAAGAACAGCGACGTACGCTCACGCACGGAACGCAGCTGCCGCTGATGTCCGCCAAACAGGATACTCAA
This sequence comes from Crinia signifera, assembly GCF_055691185.1. Lineage (NCBI taxonomy): Eukaryota > Metazoa > Chordata > Amphibia > Anura > Myobatrachidae > Crinia > Crinia signifera. The sequence goes on from NC_139225.1 coordinate 110,540,726, forward strand.
ACAGTATAAAAAGGTGTATTACAGGGTGACAATGTTGTTGCTAACATGTCTGGCTCCCAACCAGAGTTAGACCCAGAGCTCCAGCAACTTTTTGCCCAGCTGGACTCCAGCACCACCTATGTGCCACTGCACATGCAGGCAGTGGGTAATGAGGAGGCTGCTGGCCCTTCTACAGCAGGCCAAGCTGCACATGACCATTCGACAGCAGAGCAACCAACACCTGGCCCTTCTGCAGCAGCCCAACCTGCAGCTGGCTCATCTGCACCATCAGCAGATTTGTTTGGAACACAACAGGGGACTTCACAAGGTAGTACCATGGCCAGCACTTCAAGTGCAGCGACTGGTGCCAGGGGGCGTGGCCAGGGACGTAGCAAGGGGCGAGCCAGTGCAACAGCCGAACCACCAAAAAAAAACAAGGCATATGAAGCACAGGAGCTGGCCATCCTGGTTCCCCGAGCACGTGATTGGATAGAGTGCCCATCCGAGAAGCTGACACACACACGCCGATGGAAGATTTGGGAACAGATAACGGCAGAGATTAATGCAGTTGCGCCACAAGTTCGTGAGACGGACCATGTGAAGAAGAGGCAAGTTGTTTTGTCATACATGTGCCCAGTAATAGCCAAGTAATGATTTAATGGATGCTTATATGCATTTTGCAAATGGCACATGAGGTTGTTACGATACACATACATTATTGCCATGTTATTTCCTTGAGAGTCAGAGTAGGGTGATTGTGAATGTGTATTGTAACGGTTGATATCATAGTTGCATGTAATATTATATATGGGACATTAATCACATGTTGTAATATGTAGCACATAGCAATGGCTGCAACAGCTAACATTGGGAGTGACATGTATTAATATGTCAACTTACATTGCAGGTGGCAGGACTTCAAAACCAACCTGAAGAGGAAGATGACCAAGCGGTGGGACCACAGCCAGACATCTGGGGCCGGCCCCATGCCATCAGGGCTAGAGCTCACCCCCCTGGAGGAGATGGCGGAGAGCTGTATCTCAGTTGAGGAGATCAGGGGGGTGAGCACGATGGATAGCGAGGCCCCAGCTGAAGTGTTTGCGTCTTTTCTGGAAGGTAAATATTGGTCATGCCATAAACTTGTGCAAGTAATTATCGTAGAATGTCTCCTAATTGTGTTTATCTTTTCCCACAGACACCCCACCGCTTGGTGAGGACTCTGCTCAGGAGGTGGAGGAGTCCGTGCCACCTGGCCCCAGAGGTAGGCCTGTGCAGCAGCAGGCATCGGGCCAAGCCGATTTGGCCGCCTTGGCCCAGGTGCTTGTGGACATCAACCAGCAGGGAGATTTCGCATCAGAACGGATGCGTAGGACCGAGGAGATCCTGGCGAGCTTGGTCAGCACCCAGCAGTCCATCGCTGGGAGCATGCAGGCCATGGCTGAGTCACATCAGGCCATGGCTGCAAGTGCTCAGGTGCTGGCCGAGCAAGCCACCCGCCAAAATGATCTCCTCCTCCACCATAATGAGCTTATGGTGGAGCTGGTTACCAGCAACAGGGTCCTAATGTCATCCGTTTCTGGTGCATTACCAGCGGAAACACTCCCTGCTGGCAGGAGGGGTAGACCAGCCAACCCCTCCACATCATCTGCTCCACCTGCCCCAGCATCTGGGCGTCCCCGAAGAGCTGCTGCACAGGCCAAGGAGCCTACCAAGGCCAAACGTGGTCGGAAATGAACTTGTGGCCGCATTAATCTCTACCGTTATGTGTTCCCAAATCTTCCATTGTGCTGTGTGTGTCAGCTTCTTGTGTCCAATCACGTGCTGAGGGGAACCAGAACCCTTGCTTCATATGTCCTTTGTGGTTCCCCTGTTGCCCTCTTGTGCCTGGCATTACTGTCAGCTGTACTTGAAGTGATGGCCATGGTACTATCTGGTGAAGTCCCCGGTTGTGTTCCAAATGAGTCTGCTGATGGTGCATATGAGCCAGCTGCAGGTTGGCCTGCTGCAGAAGGGCCAGGTGTAGGGTGCCCTGCTGGAGAATGGTCAGGTGCAGCTTGCCCTGCTGTAGAAGGGCCAGCAGCCTCCTCATTTCCCACTGGCTACATGTGCAGTGGCACATAGGAGGTGCTGGAGTCCATCTGTGTGCTATTATATTTGTGTTTTATTATTATTTATTTTGCTGCATTCCTGGCATGTTGTTTATAGTTTTGATGTTTAATTTTATGGTCATTGCATGACAGTGGCATTGAGTGTGACATGAATATAAATAAATGTGTTTACTTTACCCAAAATGTGTGGTTTCATGAGTACATGTCGAATACACATGTGTATTGCTAGTATTAATATTCTGTCATGTCAATTGTTAGCAGTTTTTAAGTGTGGGACAAGTACAGCATATGTGGGGGATTACTAAGGTTTCCTTGAAGCAGCAATGGTTTCAATTAAAGCACTGACAAGCGTCCTATTAGTGAGTAATGAGTAAAGGAGTAGATTGTATTGGGTTCAGGTGTTAATGGTTGTAGTCATTAGGCGTACGTTCGCCTACCGCATGAACGAGTGGTGTCCGCAAAGCAATAGTACACTTGTGGACACCGCACATTTCAGCCCTTTTTGCTCGCGTGCATTCGGAGTGGTTTCCGAATGTACGCCCCCCAACATAAGTGTACTCCCCCGTGTCCGCCCATGTTTCCGCCCCGTTTTGCCCACTTTGAAACTACGCCCATGTGTCATTCCGCATGACGCCCATAATACGCCCCTATTTCCCGACTGATTGCGGGGACCAGTTTTGGACGGGCTTTGTCCGAACTGGTACCGAGTCAAGGCGTGGCACATGCGCGTAGCGTTCTCCACGCATGCGCAGACGCCGTAAAGACGCGATCCGTAAGAACGCGGTAAAGTCCGCATCAATCAGAATAAGGGCCTTTATCTTGTTCAAAACTATTCCAGTCCTTTAAGTGTAGAGAGATTGCAATCATCATGACAAAGACCGTCCAGGATCTTCGTCATTGAGATTGCATTTTACTTACTACTAACCAAATATTTAATCAATCTCAGCACTTTACATGACCTGGCAAAACATCTGGGATCACAGAGAAGTTTAGCACAGCCAAAATAAGCAGAAAACTGCAGCTATCATGTTGACTCTGGTAAGTAAATCAAATATCTGTTACAATGCCCCAAAAGAAGGTAAGTGCATTTTGGTTTAGCATATTTGAAACATTCCTTCTGTGCAATGGAAAATTGATTGCATTCACTTACCTATTTACTTTTCCTCTTAACCAATAGGTAACCTGAGACCTGCTGTATCCCCCTGGGAGAAGAAAAACGTGCAAGGGAAGCCGTGTTCTCCTTTCTGGCCTGGTAGAAACCCCCCTCCTGCTGGAAAGAGGTACATTTAATTTAGTTTCCAATCAGAACACTGTTATAATGCATAAAAGAGCGTACTCCTGGAACCATGGGGGTTATATAGGGCGCACCTATCTGTTACTCCCTATAAAAGAATTTGTACTAACAGTGCCACAAATTCACTAAAACCTCTCCAATACGCCGGTAACGTATAATCTTGCGCGCACAAATTACTTTTTGTTGTTGCATAAACACAAACATAAAATACGGCCAACGATTAATACCTTGAACACCGCCGTAACATTAGTCGCCAATTAATTGGAAATTGGTTAATGGGGAATGAAGTCCATGCTTATCGTTTGTCCAAAAATTTCTAACTCGGCGCTGACCACCCACAAAAAATACGTTCTCATAGGCGTATTAGTTTGTGTTCTGGTCAGTAGGCATTTTAAAAAGTGCAATCACACCTCTTAAATTGCATGCACCCGCTTTTCAAGTCATGCACAGACAGAGTGATGTCCTGCAGCTTACACTATGAAAACTAGTGTAGCGCTCACTCTGCACCTGTCCCAAATCGTCTGCAGCATACAACAAGCAGAAGAGCTCTGGGAACTTCTTACATCAAAAACTGTCTCCCAAACTAAACGATTCACAGCAGAGTGAATGAAAAAGCCAACGATTAACAGGATTACTGAAATACCCAAGCCATCGTAAGTTTACCTGTACCTCACTATGTAGTAAGTCTATATTTTTTCTAATGTTTTCCTCTTCTGAAATTTAAACTAACGTCATTGTATCCATATTTCTAGGTGCAAAGTTACCAGACCAGCTCACAGATGGGCACCGATTCTATGGAGACAAAGACCTAAACTTTGAACACATGCAGGGGGTAAGTGTTCAACAGCAAGGTCAGAGATTACGTCTTTATCTTGTTCAAAACTATCCCAGTCCTTTAAGTGTAGAGAGATTGCAATCATCATGACAAAGACCGTCCAGGATCTTCGTCATTGAGATTGCATTTTACTTACTACTAACCAAATATTTAATCAATCTCAGCACTTTACATGACCTGGCTAAACATCTGGGATCACGGAGAAGTTTAACACAGCCAAAATAAGCAGAAGACTGCAGCTATCATGCTGACTCTGGTAAGTAAATCAAATATCTGTTACAATGCCCCAAAAGAAGGTATGTGCATTTTGGTTTAGCATATTTGAAACATTCCTTCTGTGCAATGGAAAATTGATTGCATTCACTTACCTATTTACTTTTCCTCTTAACCAATAGGTAACCTGAGACCTGCTGTATCCCCCTGGGAGAAGAAAAACGTGCAAGTGAAGCCGTGTTCTCCTTTCTGGCCTGGTAGAAACCCCCCTCCTGCTGGAAAGAGGTACATTTAATTTAGTTTCCAATCAGAACACTGTTATAATGCATAAAAGAGCGTATTCCTGGAACCATGGGGGTTATATAGGGCGCACCTATCTGTTACTCCCTATAAAAGAATTTGTACTAACAGTGCCACAAATTCACTAAAACCTCTCCAATACGCCGGTAACAAATAATCTTGCGCGCACAAATTACTTTTTGTTGTTGCATAAACACAAACATAAAATACGGCCAACGATTAATACCTTGAACACCGCCGTAACATTAGTCGCCAATTAATTGGAAATTGGTTAATGGGGAATGAAGTCCATGCTTATCGTTTGTCCAAAAATTTCTAACTCGGCGCTGACCACACACAAAAAATACGTTCTCATAGGCGTATTAGTTTGTGTTCTGGTCAGTAGGCATTTTAAAAAGTGCAATCACACCTCTTAAATTGCATGCACCCGCTTTTCAAGTCATGCACAGACAGAGTGATGTCCTGCAGCTTACACTATGAAAACTAGTGTAGCGCTCACTCTGCACCTGTCCCAAATCGTCTGCAGCATACAACAAGCAGAAGAGCTCTGGGAACTTCTTACATCAAAAACTGTCTCCCAAACTAAACGATTCACAGCAGAGTGAATGAAAAAGCCAACGATTAACAGGATTACTGAAATACCCAAGCCATCGTAAGTTTACCTGTACCTCACTATGCAGTAAGTCTATATTTTTTCTAATGTTTTCCTCTTCTGAAATTTAAACTAACGTCATTGTATCCATATTTCTAGGTGCAAAGTTACCAGACCAGCTCACAGATGGGCACCGATTCTATGGAGACAAAGACCTAAACTTTGAACACATGCAGGGGGTAAGTGTTCAACAGCAAGGTCAGAGATTACGTCTTTATCTTGTTCAAAACTATCCCAGTCCTTTAAGTGTAGAGAGATTGCAATCATCATGACAAAGACCGTCCAGGATCTTCGTCATTGAGATTGCATTTTACTTACTACTAACCAAATATTTAATCAATCTCAGCACTTTACATGACCTGGCAAAACATCTGGGATCGCGGAGAAGTTTAACACAGCCAAAATAAGCAGAAGACTGCAGCTATCATTCTGACTCTGGTAAGTAAATCAAATATCTGTTACAATGCCCCAAAAGAAGGTAAGTGCATTTTGGCTTAGCATATTTGAAACTTATTCCTTTTGTGCAATGGAAAATTGATTGCATTCACTTACCTATTTACTTTTCCTCTTAACCAATAGGTAACCGGAGACCTGCTGTATCCCCCTGGGAGAAGAAAAACGTTCAAGGGAAGCCGCGTTCTCCTTTCTGGCCTGGTAGAAACCCCCCTCCTGCTGGAAAGAGGTACATTTAATTTAGTTTCCAATCAGAACATTGTTATAATGCATAAAGAGCGTACTCCTGGAACCATGGGGGTTATATAGGGCGCACCTATCTGTTACTCCCTATAAAAGAATTTGTACTAACAGTGCCACAAATTCACTAAAACCACTCCAATACGCCGGTAACGTATAATCTTGCGCGCACAAATTACTTTTTGTTGTTGCATAAACACAAACATAAAATACGGCCAACGATTAATACCTTGAACACCGCCGTAACATTAGTCGCCAATTAATTGGAAATTGGTTAATGGGGAATGAAGTCCATGCTTATCGTTTGTCCAAAAATTTCTAACTCGGCGCTGACCACCCACAAAAAATACGTTCTCATAGGCGTATTAGTTTGTGTTCTGGTCAGTAGGCATTTTAAAAAGTGCAATCACACCTCTTAAATTGCATGCACCCGCTTTTCAAGTCATGCACAGACAGAGTGATGTCCTGCAGCTTACACTATGAAAACTAGTGTAGCGCTCACTCTGCACCTGTCCCAAATCGTCTGCAGCATACAACAAGCAGAAGAGCTCTGGGAACTTCTTACATCAAAAACTGTCTCCCAAACTAAACGATTCACAGCAGAGTGAATGAAAAAGCCAACGATTAACAGGATTACTGAAATACCCAAGCCATCGTAAGTTTACCTGTACCTCACTATGCAGTAAGTCTATATTTTTTCTAATGTTTTCCTCTTCTGAAATTTAAACTAACGTCATTGTATCCATATTTCTAGGTGCAAAGTTACCAGACCAGCTCACAGATGGGCACCGATTCTATGGAGACAAAGACCTAAACTTTGAACACATGCAGGGGGTAAGTGTTCAACAGCAAGGTCAGAGATTACGTCTTTATCTTGTTCAAAACTATCCCAGTCCTTTAAGTGTAGAGAGATTGCAATCATCATGACAAAGACCGTCCAGGATCTTCGTCATTGAGATTGCATTTTACTTACTACTAACCAAATATTTAATCAATCTCAGCACTTTACATGACCTGGCAAAACATCTGGGATCACAGAGAAGTTTAGCACAGCCAAAATAAGCAGAAAACTGCAGCTATCATGTTGACTCTGGTAAGTAAATCAAATATCTGTTACAATGCCCCAAAAGAAGGTAAGTGCATTTTGGTTTAGCATATTTGAAACATTCCTTCTGTGCAATGGAAAATTGATTGCATTCACTTACCTATTTACTTTTCCTCTTAAACAATAGGTAACCTGAGACCTGCTGTATCCCCCTGGGAGAAGAAAAACGTGCAAGGGAAGCCGCGTTCTCCTTTCTGGCCTGGTAGAAACCCCCCTCCTGCTGGAAAGAGGTACATTTAATTTAGTTTCCAATCAGAACACTGTTATAATGCATAAAAGAGCATACTCCTGAAACCATGGGGGTTATATAGGGCGTACCTATCTGTTACTCCCTATAAAAGAATTTGTACTAACAGTGCCATAAAATCACTAAAACCTCTCTAATACGCCGGTAACAAATAATCTTGCGCGCACAAAGGACTTTTTGTTGTTGCATAAACACAAACATAAAATACGGCCAACGATTAATACCTTGAACACCGCCGTAACATTAGTCGCCAATTAATTGGAAATTGGTTAATGGGGAATGAAGTCCATGCTTATCGTTTGTCCAAAAATGTCTAATTCGGCGCTGACCACCCACAAAAAATACGTTCTCATAGGCGTATTAGTACGTGTTCTGGTCAGTAGGCATTTTAAAAAGTGCAATCACACCTCTTAAATTGCATGCACCCGCTTTTCAAGTCATGCACAGACAGAGTGAAGTCCTGCAGCATACACTATGAAAACTAGTGTAGCGCTCACTCTGCACCTGTCCCAAATTTTCTGCAGCATACAACAAGCAGAAGAGCTCTGGGAACTTCTTACATCGAAAACTGTCTCCCAAACTAAACGATTCACAGCAGAGTGAATGAAAAAGCCAACGATTAACAGGATTACTGAAATACCCAAGCCATCGTAAGTTTACCTGTACCTCACTATGTAGTAAGTCTATATTTTTTCTAATGTTTTCCTCTTCTGAAATTTAAACTAACGTCATTGTATCCATATTTCTAGGTGCAAAGTTACCAGACCAGCTCACAGATGGGCACCGATTCTATGGAGACAAAGACCTAAACTTTGAACACATGCAGGGGGTAAGTGTTCAACAGCAAGGTCAGAGATTACGTCTTTATCTTGTTCAAAACTATCCCAGTCCTTTAAGTGTAGAGAGATTGCAATCATCATGACAAAGACCGTCCAGGATCTTCGTCATTGAGATTGCATTTTACTTACTACTAACCAAATATTTAATCAATCTCAGCACTTTACATGACCTGGCTAAACATCTGGGATCACGGAGAAGTTTAACACAGCCAAAATAAGCAGAAGACTGCAGCTATCATGCTGACTCTGGTAAGTAAATCAAATATCTGTTACAATGCCCCAAAAGAAGGTATGTGCATTTTGGTTTAGCATATTTGAAACATTCCTTCTGTGCAATGGAAAATTGATTGCATTCACTTACCTATTTACTTTTCCTCTTAACCAATAGGTAACCTGAGACCTGCTGTATCCCCCTGGGAGAAGAAAAACGTGCAAGTGAAGCCGTGTTCTCCTTTCTGGCCTGGTAGAAACCCCCCTCCTGCTGGAAAGAGGTACATTTAATTTAGTTTCCAATCAGAACACTGTTATAATGCATAAAAGAGCGTATTCCTGGAACCATGGGGGTTATATAGGGCGCACCTATCTGTTACTCCCTATAAAAGAATTTGTACTAACAGTGCCACAAATTCACTAAAACCTCTCCAATACGCCGGTAACGTATAATCTTGCGCGCACAAATTACTTTTTGTTGTTGCATAAACACAAACATAAAATACGGCCAACGATTAATACCTTGAACACCGCCGTAACATTAGTCGCCAATTAATTGGAAATTGGTTAATGGGGAATGAAGTCCATGCTTATCGTTTGTCCAAAAATTTCTAACTCGGCGCTGACCACACACAAAAAATACGTTCTCATAGGCGTATTAGTTTGTGTTCTGGTCAGTAGGCATTTTAAAAAGTGCAATCACACCTCTTAAATTGCATGCACCCGCTTTTCAAGTCATGCACAGACAGAGTGATGTCCTGCAGCTTACACTATGAAAACTAGTGTAGCGCTCACTCTGCACCTGTCCCAAATCGTCTGCAGCATACAACAAGCAGAAGAGCTCTGGGAACTTCTTACATCAAAAACTGTCTCCCAAACTAAACGATTCACAGCAGAGTGAATGAAAAAGCCAACGATTAACAGGATTACTGAAATACCCAAGCCATCGTAAGTTTACCTGTACCTCACTATGCAGTAAGTCTATATTTTTTCTAATGTTTTCCTCTTCTGAAATTTAAACTAACGTCATTGTATCCATATTTCTAGGTGCAAAGTTACCAGACCAGCTCACAGATGGGCACCGATTCTATGGAGACAAAGACCTAAACTTTGAACACATGCAGGGGGTAAGTGTTCAACAGCAAGGTCAGAGATTACGTCTTTATCTTGTTCAAAACTATCCCAGTCCTTTAAGTGTAGAGAGATTGCAATCATCATGACAAAGACCGTCCAGGATCTTCGTCATTGAGATTGCATTTTACTTACTACTAACCAAATATTTAATCAATCTCAGCACTTTACATGACCTGGCAAAACATCTGGGATCGCGGAGAAGTTTAACACAGCCAAAATAAGCAGAAGACTGCAGCTATCATGCTGACTCTGGTAAGTAAATCAAATATCTGTTACAATGCCCCAAAAGAAGGTAAGTGCATTTTGGCTTAGCATATTTGAAACTTATTCCTTTTGTGCAATGGAAAATTGATTGCATTCACTTACCTATTTACTTTTCCTCTTAACCAATAGGTAACCGGAGACCTGCTGTATCCCCCTGGGAGAAGAAAAACGTGCAAGGGAAGCCGCGTTCTCCTTTCTGGCCTGGTAGAAACCCCCCTCCTGCTGGAAAGAGGTACATTTAATTTAGTTTCCAATCAGAACACTGTTATAATGCATAAAAGAGCATACTCCTGAAACCATGGGGGTTATATAGGGCGTACCTATCTGTTACTCCCTATAAAAGAATTTGTACTAACAGTGCCATAAAATCACTAAAACCTCTCTAATACGCCGGTAACAAATAATCTTGCGCGCACAAAGGACTTTTTGTTGTTGCATAAACACAAACATAAAATACGGCCAACGATTAATACCTTGAACACCGCCGTAACATTAGTCGCCAATTAATTGGAAATTGGTTAATGGGGAATGAAGTCCATGCTTATCGTTTGTCCAAAAATTTCTAACTCGGCGCTGACCACCCACAAAAAATACGTTCTCATAGGCGTATTAGTTTGTGTTCTGGTCAGTAGGCATTTTAAAAAGTGCAATCACACCTCTTAAATTGCATGCACCCGCTTTTCAAGTCATGCACAGACAGAGTGATGTCCTGCAGCTTACACTATGAAAACTAGTGTAGCGCTCACTCTGCACCTGTCCCAAATCGTCTGCAGCATACAACAAGCAGAAGAGCTCTGGGAACTTCTTACATCAAAAACTGTCTCCCAAACTAAACGATTCACAGCAGAGTGAATGAAAAAGCCAACGATTAACAGGATTACTGAAATACCCAAGCCATCGTAAGTTTACCTGTACCTCATTATGCAGTAAGTCTATATTTTTTCTAATGTTTTCCTCTTCTGAAATTTAAACTAACGTCATTGTATCCATATTTCTAGGTGCAAAGTTACCAGACCAGCTCACAGATGGGCACCGATTCTATGGAGACAAAGACCTAAACTTTGAACACATGCAGGGGGTAAGTGTTCAACAGCAAGGTCAGAGATTACGTCTTTATCTTGTTCAAAACTATTCCAGTCCTTTAAGTGTAGAGAGATTGCAATCATCATGACAAAGACCGTCCAGGATCTTCGTCATTGAGATTGCATTTTACTTACTACTAACCAAATATTTAATCAATCTCAGCACTTTACATGACCTGGCAAAACATCTGGGATCACAGAGAAGTTTAGCACAGCCAAAATAAGCAGAAAACTGCAGCTATCATGTTGACTCTGGTAAGTAAATCAAATATCTGTTACAATGCCCCAAAAGAAGGTAAGTGCATTTTGGTTTAGCATATTTGAAACATTCCTTCTGTGCAATGGAAAATTGATTGCATTCACTTACCTATTTACTTTTCCTCTTAACCAATAGGTAACCTGAGACCTGCTGTATCCCCCTGGGAGAAGAAAAACGTGCAAGGGAAGCCGTGTTCTCCTTTCTGGCCTGGTAGAAACCCCCCTCCTGCTGGAAAGAGGTACATTTAATTTGGTTTCCAATCAGAACACTGTTATAATGCATAAAAGAGCGTACTCCTGGAACCATGGGGGTTATATAGGGCGCACCTATCTGTTACTCCCTATAAAATAATTTGTACTAACAGTGCCACAAATTCACTAAAACCTCTCCAATACGCCGGTAACGTATAATCTTGCGCGCACAAATTACTTTTTGTTGCTGCATAAACACAAACATAAAATACGGCCAACGATTAATACCTTGAACACCGCCGTAACATTAGTCGCCAATTAATTGGAAATTGGTTAATGGGGAATGAAGTCCATGCTTATCGTTTGTCCAAAAATTTCTAACTCGGCGCTGACCACCCACAAAAAATACGTTCTCATAGGCGTATTAGTTTGTGTTCTGGTCAGTAGGCATTTTAAAAAGTGCAATCACACCTCTTAAATTGCATGCACCCGCTTTTCAAGTCATGCACAGACAGAGTGATGTCCTGCAGCTTACACTATGAAAACTAGTGTAGCGCTCACTCTGCACCTGTCCCAAATCGTCTGCAGCATACAACAAGCAGAAGAGCTCTGGGAACTTCTTACATCAAAAACTGTCTCCCAAACTAAACGATTCACAGCAGAGTGAATGAAAAAGCCAACGATTAACAGGATTACTGAAATACCCAAGCCATCGTAAGTTTACCTGTACCTCACTATGCAGTAAGTCTATATTTTTTCTAATGTTTTCCTCTTCTGAAATTTAAACTAACGTCATTGTATCCATATTTCTAGGTGCAAAGTTACCAGACCAGCTCACAGATGGGCACCGATTCTATGGAGACAAAGACCTAAACTTTGAACACATGCAGGGGGTAAGTGTTCAACAGCAAGGTCAGAGATTACGTCTTTATCTTGTTCAAAACTATCCCAGTCCTTTAAGTGTAGAGAGATTGCAATCATCATGACAAAGACCGTCCAGGATCTTCGTCATTGAGATTGCATTTTACTTACTACTAACCAAATATTTAATCAATCTCAGCACTTTACATGACCTGGCTAAACATCTGGGATCACGGAGAAGTTTAACACAGCCAAAATAAGCAGAAGACTGCAGCTATCATGCTGACTCTGGTAAGTAAATCAAATATCTGTTACAATGCCCCAAAAGAAGGTAAGTGCATTTTGGTTTAGCATATTTGAAACATTCCTTCTGTGCAATGGAAAATTGATTGCATTCACTTACCTATTTACTTTTCCTCTTAACCAATAGGTAACCTGAGACCTGCTGTATCCCCCTGGGAGAAGAAAAACGTGCAAGGGAAGCCGTGTTCTCCTTTCTGGCCTGGTAGAAACCCCCCTCCTGCTGGAAAGAGGTACATTTAATTTCGTTTCCAATCAGAACACTGTTATAATGCATAAAAGAGCGTACTCCTGGAACCATGGGGGTTATATAGGGCGCACCTATCTGTTACTCCCTATAAAAGAATTTGTACTAACAGTGCCACAAATTCACTAAAACCTCTCCAATACGCCGGTAACGTATAATCTTGCGCGCACAAATTACTTTTTGTTGTTGCATAAACACAAACATAAAATACGGCCAACGATTAATACCTTGAACACCGCCGTAACATTAGTCGCCAATTAATTGGAAATTGGTTAATGGGGAATGAAGTCCATGCTTATCGTTTGTCCAAAAATTTCTAACTCGGCGCTGACCACCCACAAAAAATACGTTCTCATAGGCGTATTAGTTTGTGTTCTGGTCAGTAGGCATTTTAAAAAGTGCAATCACACCTCTTAAATTGCATGCACCCGCTTTTCAAGTCATGCACAGACAGAGTGATGTCCTGCAGCTTACACTATGAAAACTAGTGTAACGCTCACTCTGCACCTGTCCCAAATCGTCTGCAGCATACAACAAGCAGAAGAGCTCTGGGAACTTCTTACATCAAAAACTGTCTCCCAAACTAAACGATTCACAGCAGAGTGAATGAAAAAGCCAACGATTAACAGGATTACTGAAATACCCAAGCCATCGTAAGTTTACCTGTACCTCACTATGTAGTAAGTCTATATTTTTTCTAATGTTTTCCTCTTCTGAAATTTAAACTAACGTCATTGTATCCATATTTCTAGGTGCAAAGTTACCAGACCAGCTCACAGATGGGCACCGATTCTATGGAGACAAAGACCTAAACTTTGAACACATGTAGGGGGTAAGTGTTCAACAGCAAGGTCAGAGATTACGTCTTTATCTTGTTCAAAACTATCCCAGTCCTTTAAGTGTAGAGAGATTGCAATCATCATGACAAAGACCGTCCAGGATCTTCGTCATTGAGATTGCATTTTACTTACTACTAACCAAATATTTAATCAATCTCAGCACTTTACATGACCTGGCAAAACATCTGGGATCGCGGAGAAGTTTAACACAGCCAAAATAAGCAGAAGACTGCAGCTATCATGCTGACTCTGGTAAGTAAATCAAATATCTGTTACAATGCCCCAAAAGAAGGTAAGTGCATTTTGGCTTAGCATATTTGAAACTTATTCCTTTTGTGCAATGGAAAATTGATTGCATTCACTTACCTATTTACTTTTCCTCTTAACCAATAGGTAACCGGAGACCTGCTGTATCCCCCTGGGAGAAGAAAAACGTTCAAGGGAAGCCGCGTTCTCCTTTCTGGCCTGGTAGAAACCCCCCTCCTGCTGGAAAGAGGTACATTTAATTTAGTTTCCAATCAGAACATTGTTATAATGCATAAAGAGCGTACTCCTGGAACCATGGGGGTTATATAGGGGGTACCTATTTGTTACTCCCTATAAAATAATTTGTACTAACGGTGCCACAAAATCACTAAAACCTCTCCAATACGCCGGTAACAAATAATCTTGCGCTCACAAAGGACTTTTTGTTGTTGCATAAACACAAACATAAAATACGGCCAACGATTAATACCTTGAACACCGCCGTAACATTAGTCGCCAATTAATTGGAAATTGGTTAATGGGGAATGAAGTCCATGCTTATCGTTTGTCCAAAAATTTCTAACTCGGCGCTGACCACCCACAAAAAATACGTTCTCATAGGCGTATTAGTTTGTGTTCTGGTCAGTAGGCATTTTAAAAAGTGCAATCACACCTCTTAAATTGCATGCACCCGCTTTTCAAGTCATGCACAGACAGAGTGATGTCCTGCAGCTTACACTATGAAAAATAGTTTAGCGCTCACTCTGCACCTGTCCCAAATCGTCTGCAGCATACAACGAGCAGAAGAGCTCTGGGAACTTCTTACATCGAAAACTGTCTCCCAAACTAAACGATTCACAGCAGAGTGAATGAAAAAGCCAACGATTAACAGGATTACTGAAATACCCAAGCCATCGTAAGTTTACCTGTACCTCACTATGTAGTAAGTCTATATTTTTACTAATGTTTTTCTCTTCTGAAATTAAAAATAACGACATTGTATCCATATTTCTGGGTGCAAAGTTACCAGACCAGCTCACAGATGGGCACCGATTCTATGGAGACAAAGACCTAAACTTTGAACACATGCAGGGGGTAAGTGTTCAACAGCAAGGTCAGAGATTACATCTTTATCTTGTTCAAAATTATTCCAGTCCTTTAAGTGTAGAGAGATTGCAATCATCATGACAAAGACCGTCCAGGATCTTCGTCATTGAGATTGCATTTTACTTACTACTAACCAAATATTTAATCAATCTCAGCACTTTACATGACCTGGCAAAACATCTGGGATCACAGAGAAGTTTAGCACAGCCAAAATAAGCAGAAAACTGCAGCTATCATGTTGACTCTGGTAAGTAAATCAAATATCTGTTACAATGCCCCAAAAGAAGGTAAGTGCATTTTGGTTTAGCATATTTGAAACATTCCTTCTGTGCAATGGAAAATTGATTGCATTCACTTACCTATTTACTTTTCCTCTTAACCAATAGGTAACCTGAGACCTGCTGTATCCCCCTGGGAGAAGAAAAACGTGCAAGGGAAGCCGTGTTCTCCTTTCTGGCCTGGTAGAAACCCCCCTCCTGCTGGAAAGAGGTACATTTAATTTAGTTTCCAATCAGAACACTGTTATAATGCATAAAAAAGCGTACTCCTGGAACCATGGGGGTTATATAGGGCGCACCTATCTGTTACTCCCTATAAAAGAATTTGTACTAACAGTGCCACAAATTCACTAAAACCTCTCCAATACGCCGGTAACGTATAATCTTGCGCGCACAAATTACTTTTTGTTGTTGCATAAACACAAACATAAAATACGGCCAACGATTAATACCTTGAACACCGCCGTAACATTAGTCGCCAATTAATTGGAAATTGGTTAATGGGGAATGAAGTCCATGCTTATCGTTTGTCCAAAAATTTCTAACTCGGCGCTGACCACCCACAAAAAATACGTTCTCATAGGCGTATTAGTTTGTGTTCTGGTCAGTAGGCATTTTAAAAAGTGCAATCACACCTCTTAAATTGCATGCACCCGCTTTTCAAGTCATGCACAGACAGAGTGATGTCCTGCAGCTTACACTATGAAAACTAGTGTAGCTCTCACTCTGCACCTGTCCCAAATCGTCTGCAGCGTACAACAAGCAGAAGAGCTCTGGGAACTTCTTACATCAAAAACTGTCTCCCAAACTAAACGATTCACAGCAGAGTGAATGAAAAAGCCAACGATTAACAGGATTACTGAAATACCCAAGCCATCGTAAGTTTACCTGTACCTCACTATGCAGTAAGTCTATATTTTTTCTAATGTTTTCCTCTTCTGAAATTTAAACTAACGTCATTGTATCCATATTTCTAGGTGCAAAGTTACCAGACCAGCTCACAGATGGGCACCGATTCTATGGAGACAAAGACCTAAACTTTGAACACATGCAGGGGGTAAGTGTTCAACAGCAAGGTCAGAGATTACGTCTTTATCTTGTTCAAAACTATCCCAGTCCTTTAAGTGTAGAGAGATTGCAATCATCATGACAAAGACCGTCCAGGATCTTCGTCATTGAGATTGCATTTTACTTACTACTAACCAAATATTTAATCAATCTCAGCACTTTACATGACCTGGCTAAACATCTGGGATCACGGAGAAGTTTAACACAGCCAAAATAAGCAGAAGACTGCAGCTATCATGCTGACTCTGGTAAGTAAATCAAATATCTGTTACAATGCCCCAAAAGAAGGTATGTGCATTTTGGTTTAGCATATTTGAAACATTCCTTCTGTGCAATGGAAAATTGATTGCATTCACTTACCTATTTACTTTTCCTCTTAACCAATAGGTAACCAGAGACCTGCTGTATCCCCCTGGGAGAAGAAAAACGTGCAAGGGAAGCCGTGTTCTCCTTTCTGGCCTGGTAGAAACCCCCCTCCTGCTGGAAAGAGGTACATTTAATTTCGTTTCCAATCAGAACACTGTTATAATGCATAAAAGAGCGTACTCCTGGAACCATGGGGGTTATATAGGGCGCACCTATCTGTTACTCCCTATAAAAGAATTTGTACTAACAGTGCCACAAATTCACTAAAACCTCTCCAATACGCCGGTAACGTATAATCTTGCGCGCACAAATTACTTTTTGTTGTTGCATAAACACAAACATAAAATACGGCCAACGATTAATACCTTGAACACCGCCGTAACATTAGTCGCCAATTAATTGGAAATTGGTTAATGGGGAATGAAGTCCATGCTTATCGTTTGTCCAAAAATTTCTAACTCGGCGCTGACCACCCACAAAAAATACGTTCTCATAGGCGTATTAGTTTGTGTTCTGGTCAGTAGGCATTTTAAAAAGTGCAATCACACCTCTTAAATTGCATGCACCCGCTTTTCAAGTCATGCACAGACAGAGTGATGTCCTGCAGCTTACACTATGAAAACTAGTGTAACGCTCACTCTGCACCTGTCCCAAATCGTCTGCAGCATACAACAAGCAGAAGAGCTCTGGGAACTTCTTGCATCAAAAACTGTCTCCCAAACTAAACGATTCACAGCAGAGTGAATGAAAAAGCCAACGATTAACAGGATTACTGAAATACCCAAGCCATCGTAAGTTTACCTGTACCTCACTATGTAGTAAGTCTATATTTTTACTAATGTTTTTCTCTTCCGAAATTTAAACTAACGTCATTGTATCCATATTTCTGGGTGCAAAGTTACCAGACCAGCTCACAGATGGGCACCGATTCTATGGAGACAAAGACCTAAACTTTGAACACATGCAGGGGGTAAGTGTTCAACAGCAAGGTCAGAGATTACGTCTTTATCTTGTTCAAAACTATCCCAGTCCTTTAAGTGTAGAGAGATTGCAATCATCATGACAAAGACCGTCCAGGATCTTCGTCATTGAGATTGCATTTTACTTACTACTAACCAAATATTTAATCAATCTCAGCACTTTACATGACCTAGCAAAACATCTGGGATCACAGAGAAGTTTAGCACAGCCAAAATAAGCAGAAAACTGCAGCTATCATGTTGACTCTGGTAAGTAAATCAAATATCTGTTACAATGCCCCAAAAGAAGGTAAGTGCATTTTGGTTTAGCATATTTGAAACATTCCTTCTGTGCAATGGAAAATTGATTGCATTCACTTACCTATTTACTTTTCCTCCTAACCAATAGGTAACTTGAGACCTGCTGTATCCCCCTGGGAGAAGAAAAACGTTCAAGGGAAGCCACGTTCTCCTTTCTGGCCAGGTAGAAACCCCCCTCCTGCTGGAAAGAGGTACATTTAATTTAGTTTCCAATCAGAACACTGTTATAATGCATAAAAGAGCGTACTCCTGGAACTATGGGGGTTATATAGGGCGCACCTATCTGTTACTCCCTATAAAATAATTTGTACTAACAGTGCCACAAATTCACTAAAACCTCTCCAATACGCCGGTAACGTATAATCTTGCGCGCACAAATTACTTTTTGTTGTTGCATAAACACAAACATAAAATACGGCCAACGATTAATACCTTGAACACCGCCGTAACATTAGTCGCCAATTAATTGGAAATTGGTTAATGGGGAATGAAGTCCATGCTTATCGTTTGGCCAAAAATTTCTAACTCGGCGCTGACCACCCACAAAAAATACGTTCTCATAGGCGTATTAGTACGTGTTCTGGTCAGTAGGCATTTTAAAAAGTGCAATCACACCTCTTAAATTGCATGCACTCGCTTTTCAAGTCATGCACAGACAGAGTGAAGTCCTGCAGCTTACACTATGAAAACTAGTGTAGCGCTCACTCTGCACCTGTCCCAAATCGTCTGCAGCATACAACAAGCAGAAGAGCTCTGGGAACTTCTTACATCGAAAACTGTCTCCCAAACTAAACGATTCACAGCAGAGTGAATGAAAAAGACAACGATTAACAGGATTACTGAAATACCCAAGCCATCGTAAGTTTACCTGTACCTCATTATGTAGTAAGTCTATATTTTTTCTAATGTTTTCCTCTTCTGAAATTTAAACTAACGTCATTGTATCCATATTTCTAGGTGCAAGTTACCAGACCAGCTCACAGATGGGCACCGATTCTATGGAGACAAAGACCTAAACTTTGAACACATGCAGGGGGTAAGTGTTCAACAGCAAGGTCAGAGATTACGTCTTTATCTTGTTCAAAACTATCCCAGTCCTTTAAGTGTAGAGAGATTGCAATCATCATGACAAAGACCGTCCAGGATCTTCGTCATTGAGATTGCATTTTACTTACTACTAACCAAATATTTAATCAATCTCAGCACTTTACATGACCTGGCAAAACATCTGGGATCACGGAGAAGTTTAACACAGCCAAAATAAGCAGAAGACTGCAGCTATCATGCTGACTCTGGTAAGTAAATCAAATATCTGTTACAATGCCCCAAAAGAAGGTAAGTGCATTTTGGCTTAGCATATTTGAAACTTATTCCTTTTGTGCAATGGAAAATGGATTGCATTCACTTACCTATTTACTTTTCCTCTTAACCAATAGGTAACCGGAGACCTGCTGTATCCCCCTGGGAGAAGAAAAACGTTCAAGGGAAGCCGCGTTCTCCTTTCTGGCCTGGTAGAAACCCCCCTCCTGCTGGAAAGAGGTACATTTAATTTAGTTTCCAATCAGAACATTGTTATAATGCATAAAGAGTGTACTCCTGGAACCATGGGGGTTATATAGGGGGTACCTATTTGTTACTCCCTATAAAATAATTTGTACTAACGGTGCCACAAAATCACTAAAACCTCTCTAATACGCCGGTAACAAATAATCTTGCGCGCACAAAGGACTTTTTGTTGTTGCATAAACACAAACATAAAATACGGCCAACGATTAATACCTCGAACACCGCCGTAACATTAGTCGCCAATTAATTGGAAATCGGTTAATGGGGAATGAAGTCCATGCTTATCGTTTGTCCAAAAATTTCTAACTCGGCGCTGACCACCCACAAAAAATACGTTCTCATAGGCGTATTAGTTTGTGTTCTGGTCAGTAAGCATTTTAAAAAGTGCAATCACACCTCTTAAATTGCATGCACCCGCTTTTCAAGTCATGCACAGACAGAGTGATGTCCTGCAGCTTACACTATGAAAACTAGTGTAGTGCTCACTCTGCACCTGTCCCAAATCGTCTGCAGCGTACAACAAGCAGAACAGCTCTGGGAACTTCTTACATCGGAAACTGTCTCCCAAACTAAACGATTCACAGCAGAGTGAATGAAAAAGCCTACGATTAACAGGATTACTGAAATACCCAAGCCATCGTAAGTTTACCTGTACCTCACTATGTAGTAAGTCTATATTTTTATTAATGTTTTCCTCTTCTGAAATTTAAACTAACGTCATTGTATCCATATTTCTGGGTGCAAAGTTACCAGACCAGCTCACAGATGGGCACCGATTCTATGGAGACAAAGACCTAAACTTTGAACACATGCAGGGGGTAAGTGTTCAACAGCAAGGTCAGAGATTGCGTCTTTATCTTATTCAAAACTATTCCAGTCCTTTAAGTGTAGAGAGATTGCAATCATCATGACAAAGACCGTCCAGGATCTTCGTCATTGAGATTGCATTTTACTTACTACTAACCAAGTATTTAATCAATCTCAGCACTTTACATGACCTGGCAAAACATCTGGGATCACGGAGAAGTTTAGCACAGCCAAAATAAGCAGAAGACTGCAGCTATCATGTTGACTCTGGTAAGTAAATCAAATATCTGTTACAATGCCCCAAAAGAAGGTAAGTGCATTTTGGCTTAGCATATTTGAAACTTATTCCTTCTGTGCAATGGAAAATTGATTGCATTCACTTACATATTTACTTTTCCTCTTAACCAATAGGAAACTAGAGACCTGCTGTATCCCCCTGGGAGAAGAAAAATGTGCAAGGGAAGCCGCCTTTTCCTTTCTATCCTGGTAGAAACCCCCCTCCTGCTGGAAAGAGGTACAATTAATTTAGTTTCCAATCAGAACACTGTTATAATGCATAAAAGAGCGTACTCCTGGAACCATGGGGGTTATATAGGGGGTACCTATCTGTTACTCCCTATAAAAGAATTTGTACTAACAGTGCCACTAAATCACTCTCCAATACGCCGGTAACAAATAATCTTGCGTGCACAAATGACTTTTTGTTGTTGCATAAACACAAACATAAAATACGGCCGATTAATACCTCGAACACCGCCGTAACATTAGTCGCCAATTAATTGGAAATCGGTTAATGGGGAATGAAGTCCATGCTTATCGTTTGTCCAAAAATTTCTAAATCGGCGCTGACCACCCACAAAAAATACGTTCTCATAGGCGTATTAGTACGTGTTCTGGTCAGTAGGCATTTTAAAAAGTGCAATCACACCTCTTAAATTGCATGCACCCGCTTTTCAAGTCATGCACAGACAGAGTGAAGTCCTGCAGCTTACACTATGAAAAGTAGTGTAGCGCTCACTCTGCACCTGTCCCAAATCGTCTGCAGCATACAACAAGCAGAAGAGCCCTGGGAACTTCTTACATCGGAAACTGTCTCCCAAACTAAACGATTCACAGCAGAGTGAATGAAAAAGCCAACGATTAACAGGATTACTGAAATACCCAAGCCATCGTAAGTTTACCTGTACCTCACTATGTAGTAAGTCTATATTTTTACTACTGTTTTCCTCTTCTGAAATTTAAACTAACGTCATTGTATCCATATTTCTGGGTGAAAAGGTACCAGATCAGCTCACAGATGGGCACCGATTTTATGGAGACAAAGAACTAAACTTTGAACACATGCAGGGGGTAAGTGTTCAACAGCAAGGGCAGAGATTGCGTCTTTATCTTGTTCAAAACTATCCCAGTCCTTCAAGTGTAGAGAGATTGCAATCATCATGACAAAGACCGTCCAGGATCTTCGTCATTGAGATTGCATTTTACTTACTACTAACCAATATTTAATCAATCTCAGCACTTTACATGACCTGGCAAAACATCTGGGATCACGGAGAAGTTTAGCACAGCCAAAATAAGCAGAAAACTGCAGCTATCATGCTGACTCTGGTAAGTAAATCAAATATCTGTTACAATGCCCCAAAAGAAGGTAAGTGCATTTTGGCTTAACATATTTGAAACTTATTCCTTTTTTTGCAATGGAAAATTGATTGCATTCACTTACCTATTTACTTTTCTTCTTAACCAATAGGTAACCGGAGACCTGCTGTATCCCCCTGGGAGAAGAAAAATGTGCAAGGGAAGCCGTGTTCTCCTTTCTGGCCTGGTAGAAACCCCCCTCCTGCTGGAAAGAGGTACATTTAATTTAGTTTCCAATCAAAACGCTGTTATAATGCATAAAAGAACGTATTCCTGGAACCAAGGGGGCTATATAGGGGGTACCTATTTGTTACTCCCTATAAAATAATTTGTACTAACGGTGCCACAAAATCACTAAAACCTCTCCAATATGCTGGTAACAAATAATCTTGCGTGCACAAAGGAATTTTTGTTGTTGCATAAACACAAACATAAAATACGGCCAACGATTAATACCTTGAACACCGCCGTAACATTAGTCGCCAATTAATTGGAAATTGGTTATTGGGGAATGAAGTCCATGCTTATCGTTTGTCCAAAAATATCTAACTCGGCGCTGACCACCCACAAAAAATACATTCTCATAGGCGTATTAGTACGTGTTCTGGCCAGTAGGCATTTTAAAAAGTGCAATGACACCTCTTAAATTGCATGCACCCGCTTTTCAAGTCATGCACAGACAGAGTGAAGTCCTGCAGCTTACACTATGAAAACTAGTGTAGCGCTCACTCTGCACCTGTCCCAAATCGTCTGCAGCATGCAACAAGCAGAAGAGCTCTGGGAACTTCTTACATCGGAAACTGTCTCCCAAACTAAACGATTCACAGCAGAGTGAATGAAAAAGCCAACGATTAACAGGATTACTGAAATACCCAAGCCATCGTAAGTTTACCTGTACCTCACTATGTAGTAAGTCTATATTTTTACTAATGTTTTCCTCTTCTGAAATTTAAACTAACGTCATTGTATCCATATTTCTGGGTGCAAAGGTACCAGATCAGCTCACAGATGGGCACCGATTTTATGGAGACAAAGATCTAATCTTTGAACACATGCAGGGGGTAAGTGTTCAACAGCAAGGTCAGAGATTGCGTCTTTATCTTGTTCAAAACTATCCCAGTCCTTTAAGTGTAGAGAGATTGCAATCATCATGACAAAGACCGTCCAGGATCTTCGTCATTGAGATTGCATTTTTCTTACTACTAACCAAATATTTAATCAATCTCAGCACTTTACATGACCTGGCAAAACATCTGGGATCACGGAGAAGTTTAGCACAGCCAAAATAAGCAGAAAACCAGCTATCATGCTGACTCCGGTAAGTAAATCAAATATCTGTTACAATGCCCCAAAAGAAGGTAAGTGCATTTTGGCTTAACATATTTGAAACTTATTCCTTTTGTGCAATGGAAAATTGATTGCATTCACTTACCTATTTACTTTTCTTCTTAACCAATAGGTAACCGGAGACCTGCTGTATCCCCCTGGGAGAAGAAAAACGTGCAAGGGAAGCCGCGTTCTCCTTTCTGGCCTGGTAGAAACCCCCCTCCTGCTGGAAAGAGGTACATTTAATTTAGTTTCCAATCAAAACGCTGTTATAATGCATAAAAGAGCGTACTCCTGGAACCATGGGGGTTATATAGGGGGTACCTATTTGTTACTCCCTATAAAATAATTTGTACTAACGGTGCCAAAAAATCACTAAAACCTCTCCAATACGCTGGTAACAAATAATCTTGCGCGCACAAAGGAATTTTTGTTGTTGCATAAACACAAACATAAAATACGGCCAACGATTAATACCTCGAACACCGCCGTAACATTAGTCGCCAATTAATTGGAAATTGGTTAATGGGGAATGAAGTCCATGCTTATCGTTTGTCCAAAAATTTCTAAGTCGGTGCTGACCACCCACAAAAAATACGTTCTCATAGGCGTATTTGTACGTGTTCTGGTCAGTAGGCATTTTAAAAAGTGCAATCACACCTCTTAAATTGCATGCACCCGCTTTTCAAGTCATGCACAGACAGAGTGAAGTCCTGCAGCTTACACTATGAAAACTAGTGTAGCGATAAAATAGTGTAAAAGATAGAAAAAAAAAATTGGGTTCTGCTGTGGAACTATGAGTCCCAGCAAGCCTGCACTGCATACTGGGACTTGGAGAACCACAAGTCCCAGCATGCGGCCCATTAATTGGCTTGCTGGGACTCTTAGTTCTACAGCAGAACCAATAGTTAAATAAAAACACACTGATGCCAGAAAAATAAAACTCTATTACATACACAGCCCGTAAATACCGATACTTACCTAACTTGACATGTAGGTAGGTCTCCATCCATCCATCAGCTTGTCCCGGGGCTGGATGATGCTGCCAGAGGATCCCTCAGGGGTGACTGGGGATGATGCTGCCGGGAGGGGCTGGATGATGCGGGGGGGGGGGGGAGGAGGGTTTTTAGGGTACATGAGTTGACCCAGGAGGGTTCAAGGGCAAATTCTATTTCTATTTTTAGTACACAAAAAATGTCAAATAAAGAAAATGAATATATATATATATATCATTTTCTTTATTTGTCATTTTGAGTGTACCTGTGGGGTTTCCGCTGCTGTGATCCTACAGTCACTGCTGGGGGGAGGACGGGGGCAGCGGTGCTGCTGTTAGTGCTGCGGGGAGTTGAGGGTGCAGCTGTCAGGTCATGCGGGCCTGCAGCGGTCAGTGATGGGTGGGGGTACAGCTGTCAGGTCAGCGAGAGGGGGTAAGGGTAACATGGTGAATCCATGGGGAGTGAGAGGGGGTGAGGCAACGGAGAGTGAGGTGAAGGGGATAAGAGGAGATGAGGTGACGAGGAGTGAGGTGAAGGGGCGAGAGGTGACAGGGATGAGACAATGGGACAAGAGGGGGGGGGGTGACAGGGAGTAAGTGGGGCAGAGGTGATTGAGAGCAAGATGGGGGAAGGTGACGGACAATGGGTGAGATGGTGGGGTGATTCCGCAGGGGGCAAGAGGGGATTAGGTGATGGGGAACGAGAGGGGCTGAGGAGTGCTTCCATGTGGGATCGGGTCAGATGTCTATGCAGTGCACAGGAGCACGGCTCCAGGACCCCGAGCTGCAGCATTTAAAAAATGTTTAAAAAGTAGTTAAGCCACTGTTGCTAGGTCTCCCGCACAGTACCGCCGGATGCCGGGTCTCTCATCAGCGCGGCAGGCAGCAGCAGGGTCTCCCGCACAGCGCTGCTGCATGTCTCCCCAGCGCCGGGGGGGGGAGAGAGAGATAGCCATGGCGGGATGATTTCGCGGGTAGGGGGTAGCCAATGCCGGGTGGCACTGGCAGGGAAGGAGTAGGTGCTGACAGGGAAGGAGTAGGCAGACACTGCTGGTCAGTGTCCGCCTACTTATCGGGCAGTTGGGGGAACTTTCCCCACACATCAGCACGATCAGCTGGGAAAAATCAAACAGGTTTGATTTTTCCCAGCTAGTTGGAACGACCGTTCTGGGCCGTTTTTCAACATTTTTGGCCGTGTGGGAGCAAACGTCTGATAATCGTTTGCTCCCACACACTAGAAAGATTATCATTCCAACCAGCCAAAAGTTGGCTGGTTGGAAAGATATCTGTCTGATGTGTGGCCAGCATTAGGCATGGTTTTGCCTTGTAAGTGATTGCCCCTTTAAAAAACCAAAGAGTTCATCCGGCATCCTGCACAGCTGACGAACTCGGAGGCAAATTCACCCGGCCCCAAGTATTTAGTTTAAAGAAATGCCCTAGAAAAATAAAATGATTTTGAACATTTTATGTTCATCAAAGCCAGGGGTGCTTTAACACAGGAAGGAACCTGTGTGCAGACACTATGCACAGTGGCCATTTTGGCAGTGATTTTCATTGCAAATGCAGTGCCCAATGTGGGACTTCGGAGAACTGAGTATTAAAAGATGGGTGTTGTGGGCCCCCCTGGGCTATCTGTATATGAAAAGTTGGGTGATATTCCAAGGTGAGTGCTTCCCCTGTGGGTACCGGGACAAAGGTAAATAGAAACACAAGAAAAAAAATTAATGAAAAAAGAAGAAGGAAAGAGAAGAAAAAATACTTCCTTTGTGAGTCCTCTTGTCAATTTTGTGTGAGTCCCACTCTCTTTTGGCAGCTTCCAGGCGACTACTCTGTCAGAGTGAGGATTTTCATATAGAAAAATCAGGAAAAAAAAACCAATGTGTATGTCTGCGGAAACCTTTAACTGTGGTTGGGTATGTTTATATGCAGAAGCACACCTAATTCACTTAAAAGTATAATATATAAGCATATAATGGTTTCTTTATTATGCAGATGTGGGTGGCATACCTGTACTCACGATGTCATCAGTGATACAAATCTTATAAACGTATCTTTTGTAATCCATACAGGGCAGGGATGGGGAACCTTCGGCCCTCCAGCTGTTGTTGAACTACACATCCCAGCATGCCATGCAACAGTTTTAGCATTGGCAAATAGCAAAACTGTAGCAGGGAACACTGGGATGTGTAGTTTAACAACAGCTGGAGGGCCGAAGGTTCCCCATCCATGATACAGGGCAGTGGTCTCCAACCTTTATTGAGCGAGAAATATATACAAAGTGCCAGCGCTGGCTGAATAATTGTTCAGACGGTAATCCGAATAAAATTAAATTTATTTAACTCTAATAATAGCAAATGTAAAACACAATAAAATCTAACTTAGACAATGTACAACAAAATACATAAAAATGAAAATAAAGGATGGGGAATTGCCACAATAGTGACATATAGTGGTATGTGGCAGGATTTAGAAGTCAAATGTCATAAAACATCCATGATAAGAACTTATATTACCGATTGGGAAATTACTCCACTGATGAAATTGGATGAGGGATTGTAGGTGTGTACCCTCCAGTTGTAGATGGGTAGATGATTGTAGCGATGATTGGCTCTTGTATGCAAAGAGCTTAGTAGAAACCTGATGGCAACCACTCTTTGAACTGGAAAGTCTCTTAGGGACCGGGCTTGGTGTCCCAGCAGCTCTGTTTGAAACTTTAAATCCAGATTTTGGAGGTGGTGCTCTATTATTTTCAGGGATCCAGGATCACCATCAGTGAGAGCAAAAAGGTCCAGTGTGATGCACTGAGCATCACACTGGACCTTTCTACTCTCACTGATGGTCCATCTTTTTTCCAGATCAGTAATTAAGGCAAATTGAACCTTGGTGTTTTTTACATTTCT
The DNA here is from genome assembly GCF_055691185.1 of Crinia signifera. Taxonomy (NCBI): domain Eukaryota; kingdom Metazoa; phylum Chordata; class Amphibia; order Anura; family Myobatrachidae; genus Crinia; species Crinia signifera. The sequence goes on from NC_139225.1 coordinate 110,567,954, forward strand.
AAGTGAAATTTTCCAAAAAAGGCTTCGTGGTGCAAACCACCAGGTCCAGAGGTACCTTGTTGCCAAATTTGGCGGCTCTGAGTGCCACGGTGTGCCCGCAATGCAACAGACACACACACACTCTTCAACTTATTATATAGATCAGTGGTTCCCAAACTTTTTTGATTCACGGCACCCTAGAGTATCAGAGTATTTTTCAGGGCACCCCTAGGTCAAAAGTTTGTTTCCAAGAAAAAAATAAAATAATAATTAAATTAAATAAGTTGTGCCTAAATGTCATCCTTAGGTCCAGTTATGTGGTTAGGAACATGATTCACTTCTGTTTATCCACATATTTGCCCATTACATTGACCATAAACAATTTGAATTGGTTCTGGACCAGCAACCTGAGGCACCCCTGCAAGTGCTCCGAGGCACCCCAGGGAGCCTAGGCGCACAGTTTGGGAGCCACTGATATAGATGATGATTATGTCCTATTGTTTCTGTAAATAAATAAATAAATAAATAAAAATGCGAATTTACCAGTGACTGATGTTGCTCTGGCAGGTTATTGTACAGTATTTCATTGTCTACAGACACCAAATACACTCTGAAAAAGATATACATGTTGCAGACCCATAGATTTTACAGCCCTATGATTATCTGTGTAATATATTGCATTAGAATGTGACTGTCCTTTTGTACCTTTAGGTATACTATATTGTACTGCATATACAAGATACGCTAATCTCAGATACATTGTAACTGCAAAGCTTTCAGTCTATACTACCAGTAAAGTATAATAAAAGTTAACTTTGACCATTTATACCCCTTTCACACTGTCAGAGCTGGGTCACACCCGGGAATGTGTTCCCAGATGCATCCTGGGACACGACACGGGAATGTACCCTTTCACACTGCACTCAGACCTGGAATCGACCTGGGACAGCCCCATTCACACTCATCCCGGCTAACCCCACGCTGTTGTCAGCAACTGAAGCTGAACTTGGTTAGCCAAACCCATTACCCTCAGCTGACGCCCACATTCCTGCATTCCACCACTCCTACTGCTGTTTTAACCCCTCACCCACCATCCAAATGACATAAGTGACATCAGAGGCTGTTACCCAAAAACTAGAAGATAAATGATGCATGATGCACGGGGTAGGTGACTCCTGAAGCTCACTCAGCGCCCGGCAGTCAAACGCAACCAACACGTCATCTTACAGCATTCTATCCAGTAGGAGCATCTGTCCCTTATAATGGGAAGAGTACACAGCAGCAGCATGAGAGTGAGGAGGAGCAGTTGAGTAGTACCTGGCTGCGTGATATCCCTGCATGACAGAGTCCAGGAACCATACATGCCGGGTAGGGTCCTTTTACACTGCACCGCATCAGTGGTGGTCTATTCCAGGTTCAACCCTGATGAAGACCTGGGTTGAAATACTGGAACGCTGGACCTGGGATTTATCCTTTCAGGACCCTTTTACACTGATCGATTTCCTGAGTTTTTGCGTGTTCATGTGCAATAACCCGGGAAATATTTGTCAGTGTGAAAGGGGTATTACTGTATCCAAGGGCAACATGGAAACATAGCTGCAACTGAGATGCCATGTTTCATAAAGATAATCCAACACAAAACAAAATAAGACTTACTTATGATAACTTAAGGGAATATTAAGGGAATGGCGCTGAGCTTGCATTGCACCGCAAATCGCAGGAGTTTTGCTACCTCCCCTTTCCCTTCAGAATTCAAATTACCTCACCTCACCTATAAAGCCATTTCCCAATCTATTCACTCCTATATTTCTGGCCTCATCACCCTCGACTGCACTCCCGACTGCCCACTTTCTAAGCCAATGACCACTGTCCCTTCTGATTACAACAACCCATTCACACCTTCAAGACATTGCCCATTCTGGTTCTCACCACTGGAACTCTAGCCCACAAACACACACTCTCCGCTAATAAAATGCTCCAATCCTTCTGAATCTTCAAATGAGCTCTCAAAACCCAGTTCTTTATTTAAGCCTTACAGCCGATTTATAGTGTGCCCCCCCCCCCCCCGTCCCCCGTCTCATCTCCCCCCTCCCTTCACTTACCGCCCGACTCCTGCTGCAGGTCCCGAAGCACAGGCTTCTTCAATGGAGGACACCGGCAGCCAATTAAAATGCAGCACCTGTGAGCCAATCAGAGCTCATGTACCGGCAGCTGCTCTGATTGGCTAAAGGTACACAAGCTCTGATTGGCTCAAAAGCCGGTGCATCATTTCTATTGGCTGCCCCTACATGCTCCTCCCTCACAAAATGGTGCAATGGCCATTTTCACATCGTTTCGCGCATTGCGAGGAAGGAAACTACCAGTAAAATATCTGGTACTTAATTACCCCAAGGACACATACGCAGAAGACTCTGGCATAATCAGATTAAGGGAGAGCACAGGGCATAATGTAACCCCACCCCCCCCCTCCCCCAGCCCCCTGTCTGGGGGGGGGGGGGGGGGTGTCAGCCTTAGCACAGTGAAATCACTAGCTATCCTGATTCCTGGTTCAGTGTGTAAGAGGTAGAGATTCTGATATTCTTGCATGTGACAAGATAGATGATACAGTAGATTTTATTTTTCTGTGTGTATTTTAAGGTTAAAGTGTCTTTTGTTCCACTATAACAAAACTTTAGAAAATAGCTGTCTTTCAATAAGGTGGGGCTATAAACAGTACCAGACATTATTAATAGGGATGTACACCGGCCACTTTTTGCATTTTGGGTTCTGATTACCTTCAGGTTTTTGGCTCTAATGGGTTTTGCCAAAACACGCCCTTAAGGTTTTGGGTTCTGATTTTTTTTCTTTAACCCCTTCCTGACAGAGCCAGTTTTTGCGTTCCTGACAGAGCCATTTTTTTCAAATCTGACATGTTTCACTTAAGTGGGGATAACTTTTTTTTGCTTTTACTTATCCCAGTGATTTTGAGATTGTTTTCTCGTGACACATTGTACTTCAAGTTAGTGGTAAATTTGGGTCGATACAGTCTGTGTTTTTTTGTGAAAAATACCAAAATGTCGTGAAAAAATGGAAAATTTTGCAATTTGCAAAATGTCACATTTTCTGCTTGTGAGACAAATAAACATACCACTCAAAATAGTTAATAACTAACAAAGACCATATGTCTACTTTATGTTGCAATCATTATTTCAACTTCCTTTTCATTTTTTTGGACACTAGGAGGCTTACAATATGAATAGCAAATTCTCAAATTTTCAAGAAAATTTCAAACACTGATTTTTTTAGGGACCAGTTCAGTTCTGATGTGACTTTGAGGGACTTGTATGTGAGACACCCCCATAAATGATGCCATTTCAAAAACTGCACCCCTCACAGTATTCAAAACAGCATTTTGGAAGTTTAGGTGAAATTTCAAAATTTCTTTTTTTTTGCAGAGTTTCAATTTTAATACATTTTTCTAACGAACACAGTAAATTTTACTAGAGAAATGTGACTAAAAATTGATTCCCCCAATTCTTTTGTTTTCATAAGTATCCTATATGTGGCCCTAGTGTGCACGTTGACCAAACCACAGGCTTCATAATAGAAGGAGCACCTACTTGATTTTGGAGCCTCCTTTTTATGAGATTTTTTTTTAGGCACCATGTAGGTTTCTAGGCACCATAAGTGCTAAAAGTTAGGAACCTCCCCCACAAGTCACCCAATTTTGCAAACTAAACCCTTCAGGGAATTCATTTAGGGGTATAGTGTACATTTCAAACCCCCAGGGGTTTCACCAATTTTGATACAACTGGGCTGTGAAAATGAAAAAATTTAATTTTTCATTTTCACAGCTCAGTTGTATATAAATTGGTGAAACCCCTGGGGGTTTGAAATGTACACTATACCCCTTGATGAATTCCCTGAAGGGTGTAGTTTGCAAAATGGGGTCACTTGTGGGGGGGTTCCACTGTATGGGTGCTTCAGGGGTCATTCAACCAGAATCTGTGCTGCAAAATCCAAAAATCACTCCTTCCCTTCTGAGTCCTGCCATGCACCCAACTGGTATTTTTTGGTCACATGTGAGGCATTGCCATACTCGGGAGAAATTGGGGCACAGATTTTGGGGTGCTTTGTCTCCTTCATTCCTTGTGAAATTGAAAAATTTTGAGCCAGATCTGCATTTTTGTGTAAAAAAATGTAATTTTTTACACAAAAATGCAGTTCTGGCTCAAAATTTTTCATTTTCGCAAGGAATGAAGGAAACAAAGCACCCCAAAATCTGTGCCCCAATTTCTCCCCAGTACGGCAATGCCTCATATGTGACCCAAAAATACCATTTGGGTGCATGGCAGGACTCAGAAGGGAAGGAGTGATTTTTGGTGGTGGAATGAATGGTGGGTGCTATGTCGCATTAGCAAGACCCCCGAAGCACCAATACAGTGGAACCCCCCACATGTGACCCCATTTTGGTCACCAGCTTTGGCAGGGGGGCTGGCGCTGCGGCTGGTGGGGGGTTGGGAGGGGTGCTGGCGCTGCGGCAGCCGGGTGGGTGGGAGGGAGGGGGGCTGCCGGGTGGGAGGGGGGGGGGGGGGGCTGGCAATCGGTGGTGATCGGTGCTGTACTTAACAGCACCGGTCACCACCGATCACTGTGTTACCGAGCGGCTTAGCCGCCGGTAACACAGAAAACGCTGCAATTGGCTGTTCACATTTGAACAGCCAATCGCAGCGATCGCCGCGAGGGGGGATGTCTGCTGTCAGGGACAGCAGACATCTCCAAACTGTCACCGCGTCTATAGACGCGGTGACAGTTTATAAAACCATGACGTATATATACGTCTTCGGTCGGGAAGTACCTCCCGACCATGACGTATATATACGTCATATGTCGGGAATATCTGTCTGGAAGCATATATATATATATATATACATATACATACATATATATATATATATACATATATATACACACATATATATATACACATATATATATATATATATATATACACATATATATATATGTGTGTATATATATATATATACATATATATGTGTGTATATATATATATACATATATACACATACATATATGTGTATATATATATATATACATATACACATACACACATATATATATATATATATTTCATTCCTTATCATTTTATTATTTCCTGCTGCTGCTGCGGCTTGCGGGGGGGGGGGGTGGGAGGGGGGAAGCGCTGCGTGCGCTGAGGCCGTTGCTGCTGCTGGGGGAGCCGGGTGAGCCTGCTGCCCCGGAGCTGCCGGGTGAGTGCCGGGTGGGTGGGAGGGGGGTGCTGCTCATCGGTGGTGATCGGTGCTGCACCGATCATCACCGTTTTCTGTGTTACCGAGCGGCTTAGCCGCCGGTAACACAGGAAACGCTGTGATTGGCTGTTCAGATTTGAACAGCCAATCACAGCGATCGCCGACCGGGGGGGGCACCCCTGCCCCCCCTGGGCGGCGAGGGGGGATGTCTGCTGTCAGGGACAGCAGACATCTCCTAACTGTCACCGCGTCTATAGACGCAGTGACAGTTAGAAGCCATGACGTACATGTACGTCAAATGTCGGGAAGTACTTCCCGACCATGACGTACATGTACGTCAAATGTCGGGAAGGGGTTAAAAAAGCATAAAAACGCTAAAATTACAGAATTTAGGTGGGGTTTTTTTGCTCCTACGCTATTATTAACCTCACCCTCATTCATCTCCACTCATTTCCAGTCTATTTTTCTATGCCCCAAAGATTATTCATATGTCTGTAGACAATTGAATATTGCTATATTACCATTTAACATTATTCATTTACTCCATTTACCTAGATTGGTGTGTCTAGACTGTACCAGGATACAGGGCTACCCCTCCCTGGTCTCGCATAGAGCTACCACATACTGTATTCAAAATATATTTCGCTAGCTCAGAGCATATTAAGTGTCCTACTTTTGACAGGGAATCCATACAAAGAAATCCCAATTTCTCTAGGCCAGTGATGACTAACCTTGACGCTCCAGCTCCCACTCCCGAGCTCCTGCTGAAAGTCTCCTCTCCAGGCTTCTCCCGGAGAGGAGCTTTTAAAAGTCGGCAACCCTGATTTATAATATGGTTCCAGGCCTCCCTGTCCATTTTTGATGTACAGTAAAGGTTGTCACTCCACCTAAGACCAACCCATTTACTGGCAAATTATTAGGACCTAAGAATTAATATACTCTTAGGGTCTCTGGAGACGACTCTATTACCTGTACATACCTTTCATGTTATAGTTTGTCCATATTATTATTTTATGTGTGATACATTAAAAGTTATATTTTAGATTACATTTCTTTCTGACATACGCAAAAGAGTGGCCCCAACAAAAAGAGAGTACTTGTTCTTTTTCTCTATCTATTCTGAACACCTCACACCTCACAATATTGCTTTCAGGCCAAAAGGTTGCAACGAGGTAGATGGATGATAAGCGACACAAGTGGGCGGCACAAACACTGGACAGATACGGCACACATAGTAGCACCCCTGGACTGATACAGAACACTAAGCATTACCCATGGACTAATACAGCACACTTGGTAGCACCCCATGAATTATACGGCACACATGTGGGCACCCCTGGACTGATACAGGACACATGGGGGCACCCATGGAATTATACGGCACACCTGGACTGATACGACACACTTAGCAGCACCCCTGGACTAATACAGCACCCCATGAATTATACAGCAGATTTGGTTCACCCCAGGAATTATACGGCACACATGTGGGCACCCCTGGACTGATAGGGGACACATGGGGGCACCCATGGAATTATACGGCACACTTAGCAGCACTACGACGGAGGAGACTTGTAAGTATAATTTGCTTCCACAGGTACCCCATGGATTTCTTCTGGAAATGACTCACCGATGGACAGAGGGCTACCTACGGGATCAAGATAGGTAAGTATCAGTATGAAAGGGCTTTGAATGTAATAAAGTTTTATTTTTTTATGTGGAAGCGAATCCTGTGCAGGGAGATTCGTCCAGCAGCCGCCTGTCCGCCCTATTCAACGCCTCAGGGGCTCTCTGCCCCTGGCAGCGAATTTTAACCCCCCGGCGAATGCCGCGGGGACCTGGGGGACGGCTGCAGGCAGGGAGATAGAAGCCTCCCTGCCTGCGCCGGACACTGTGGGGGTGAAGGAGGGCTTGCAGGGACACATTGAGAGCCCCCCTAGAGCTGGCAGGGGGCTGGGATAGGAGCCGCTGCACTCACTGGTCCCGGTCCTGCATATGTAATGATCCGGACCAGAGTGCAGTGAATATATGAATATTAATGAGCTGCTCCCGCCCCCTGCTGGCAAATGTGTAAAAAAAAAATTGTTTAAAAAAATAAAATAAAATTAAAAATATATTCATGTGCTGCAAGCACATGAATAAAAATAGCATGCCCCTTCACAGAAAAAAAAATCTGATTTTTGACACCAAAAACCCCCCAGAAAAAAACGCTTTATTTTAAAAGATCAAATTCCAGTACACCTGAAAAAGATGATGAATGTAAAACAGAGAATCATGGCGAAAATCAATGGAGAAAGCATTGAATACACTCTCTGCGAATCCCAGTGAAAACCCCATTGAAATACACCAGCGAATTGCAGCGAGCATGAAATGGAGAACTGGCCGGCATTAATGTTCGCTTTCGGCAAACAGTGAACACTGAATAGGGTGAATCAGATTTTCAGTGAAAAAAATTCACTGCAAGGAGTGAAAACATCCCGATTCGCCAAAAAAACCACAGTGAATCGGGAGCATTGAATGCCAACGTTGCTGTGAGCGATCCTCAGAATATTTGCTAAAAATGTGAGCGTTGCTCACAGCGACTGTTCTTTTAGTATAAATACAGATACAGCCAAGTCAATTCGCTGAAGTTGAGTTAAATATTGCACCCAAAAAAGAACAGTTGCTGTGAGCGGCTCTGGCATTTTCTATGGATATTTTGACGATCTCTCACAGCAACATTGACACTCAGAGGGTTATCAGTGCAGGTGTTAGTGTAAGACTATGTAGAAAATCTTTAGTAAATCTGTCAATTTCCAACATACAGTACCCCCCAAAAACCCCAGGTTAACTTCTGACAGTGATTCATAATTTACAGTCTGTTTACCATGGCAACTGCAGTGATAGGACACTACAACATAAGCCCTGCCCACTTCCCCAACTGCCACCTGAGATGCTGGGAAACTGCCTGGCGCAGACGCTCGGTTACACTCTCCTGGGAGGAAGCAGAAACCAAAGGGGTTTATTTTAATCAGAAAGGTAATTGTCACAGTGGCCCCCCATATAGCCGTACCCCAACACAGCAATACTGAAGAGGGAAACCGAATTATAGGGAAACCTACTGGAGAGAGGACAGTCCGCTGCTGCTTTACATGACAAAGGTACAACATTTTACATCTTTGTATATCTGAGATTGTAGTGTTTCCTAAACTCTGTTGCTATTACTCTGTGTCTTATGGTGTGTACACAAGGTACTTTTTGCCTTCCGATGCTGGCGATATAGTCAACATCGGATCGGAATCGGATGCAGATCGCAAGGGTTTTAACCCTTCAGATCCCGATCTGATTCCGATGCGCGTTCACTTATCGCAAGGCAGAAAGTCTTGTCTGCCTTGACTATATAGTGCATATCTGCACTATATAGTCAGACTTGTATGCAAATCGGATGTGCCTTCAGATACTATCCACGATCTTATCTGATCAGATTGTTGATAGTATCTGAAAGCACATCTGACCGTGTGTACACACCATAAAAGTGTGTACACTCACAGCGACTGTTCTTTTAGTACAAATAAATACAGATACAGCCAAGTCAATTCACTGAAGTTGAGTTAAATATTGCACCCAAAAAAGAATATTTTTTTAATGGATATTTTGAGGATATCTTGAGGATCTCTCACAGCAACATTGACACGCAGAGGGTTATCAGTGCAGGTGTTAGTGTAAGACTATGTAAAAAATCTTTAGTACATCTGTCCATTTCCAACATACAGTACCCCCAAAAACCCCAGGTTAACTTCTGGCAGTGATTCATAATTTACAGTCTGTTTACCATGGCAACTGCAGTGATAGGACACTACAACATAAGCCCCGCCCACTTCCCCAACTGCCACTTGAGATGCTGGGAAACTGCCTGGGGCAGACGCTCGGTTACACTCTCCTGGGAGGAAGCGAAACCAAAGGGGTTTTTCTTAATCAGAAAGGTATTTGTCACATATAGCTGTACCCCAACACAGCAATACTGAAGAGGGAAACCGAATTATAGGGAAACCTACTGGAGAAAGGACAGTCCGCTGCTGCTTCACATGACAAAGGTACAACATTTTACAGCTTTGTATATCTGAGATTGTAGTGTTTCCTAAACTCTGCTGCTATTACTCTGTGTCTTATAGTGTGTACACGCGGTGCGATTATCTTTCCATTCGATCCCGATCCGACAGCAAGCAAAGCACATTAGATTTTGACTGAATGGTCTTGCCTGCATAGTCTATATGCCCATTCGACCCCAATCTAGTGGGGACGCGCTTTAGGCTCGAATCGGCATTGAAAGCAGCTGTACATGTACGATTCAGACTAACTTCTATTCGATATAAACTGGATAGTCCAAATCGAACAGAAAGTGGCCCTGAATCGCACCGTGTGTACATAACATTACACATACAGTATGTTTATAATCAATGTATTGTGGTTATCTAAATATAAATGTATATTCTCAATAAAAGGATTAATATAAAAATACAAGTACCTCAGCATAGGTCATACTTGCCTACTTTTGAAAAATAATTTCAGGGAGATTATAGTTGGTAGCAGAATTTTGCACAGTGCCCCATTGAGGGGGCGTGTCATGCTCCTCCCAACGGGCGTGTCTAGTTCCATATATGGAGATATTGTGAAAAGAGATTGTGAACGTGGCACCTAGAAGCGTGGGTGTGTACTGCTACATCTGAGAGGAATCTTTTAAAATGACTTATATCCAAATGTAGATGAGCCCCAAAGCAGTTAGCAAGAGCTACTATACTTGCTAAAGTGCTGGGAAATGGTGCAGATGATTCAATGTAAATGTATCTGTCTCTCATTCCTTTCCCCCCCAAAATGTAACAGTGTAATGTGGGCTAGGTGAAATGAGGGAGATTGCTAGACTAAGGGAGAGAGGGAGATTGTTGTTATTTCAGGGAGTCTCCTGCAGAATGCAGGAGGGTAGGCAACAATGGCATACTCTAGGTACATAGGGGTATTCAATTAGAGCCAATTGAAAAATCTGCACTTTTTGCCCCTGGATACTTTCCCATAGATAGTAGTGGGTGGTCAGGGGGCTTAATGATGTAAATTAGAGAGCAGGTCCCAGCCCCTGATGCACAGTGCTGCTAATTACTGCTGAGAATGAACTCCAATATCAGCCCCATAGCAATAACGTACCCTCTGTTAAAAATATTAATATTATTATATATTTTTGTAAAATCGTTAATTTTAGAAAAAATACAAGGGGCTTCTATGGCAGCCTGGTGGCACTACTCTGTGGACTAATGATGCAACTAGTTTAGTCTGTAATTACTCGCCGCCCACAGCGGTGTTATCTGTATTCAGAGTGAGGAGACGTTGGGCCTGATTCAGATCAGTTTGCTAGGTGTATACTTGCAGCCTAGCGAACAGGTAAGCCCAGCCCACCGCACCCCCAGCTAGCATGAGAGGGCCGAAAGGGACAGAAATCATTTGATGGTTGCTGACCATCAAATTAATTTTCTCCCCTTTGGTAATAAAACTAAGTCTGAACTAACTTTTATTACCGGCAGAGATGGCCATATTCGGGGAGGGCGCTGAGGTCATGTGACGTCAGCAACCCACCCGGAGCATGCACTGAATGAAAGGGTCTGAATAGGCCCCTTTGTCTTCTGCAGCAGCGGTGAGAACAGTAATGTGTGTATGTATGTTTGGAGCTGGTCGCTAGGTGAACTACATCTCCCAGCAGCCAGTGCATCGCCAAGCAGCCCCCTTCCTATCTTTATTCTGTTTTCTTGATATCTTTTAGGTTGAACATTAACGATAAAGAAAAACAAAGAAAGAAGCAGCAGCGCTACAACTACAAGGAATGCACAATATCGATAGTTTGATTAAGGAATTAGATTTATTAATTAATTTATTTATTTATTAATGTTGTGTTATGACATATTTAATGATTTATACACACACACACACACAGAAATTACAATAAAATATAAACATAAAAATGGATTTTTAAATTAAGCCTCACTCATAGGATGGAAATTTCATGTGGCTCTAAGCTGTATATTAGATTTGAGGTAAGTGCACTTTACCAGTTCAGCTGCATAGAGGTGAAATGTGAAAAACAGATGATGAGTCCTCACTATTTATACGGATCCTGATTCGGTGCCGCTGGAGGTAGTGATGGGGAAATCAAAGCAAATGGACCCTCATATGCTGCCTTAAATCCTCTCTGATGATACAGTGCACTCAGTTGTCACTAGAGGGTAGGGGATAGTGCAGCATCCACTCCTCACTATTCATACGGTTGCCGATCTGGTACTGCTGGAAGAAATAGTTGGAGTTGTTGAAGCAAATGAGCATTCGTATGGTACCCTGGTTCCTCTTTGATGATGCGGTGCCCCCAGTTACCGCTGGAGAGGCAGGGAGTCCACAGTTGGTGCAGAAATAAAGGGGTCCTCTTCAAAGGTGGTGATAGATGAATAAATCACCTGAAGGTAGTCAAATGTGGAGGGTCCTGTGGGGGACCACAATGGAACCTGTTTGGGGTTCACCAACGCAACAGGAGGGGGGGGGGGCATAAGACTTCACCTGTAGCAGCTGTGTTAAGAAGTCAATCCTAGATTCCTGAGGCTGAAACACCTGGGGTGAGATTTAATAGGATGAGAGATTCAGAAAGTGAGAGATGTGGGAAGAAATCTCCAGTTTTTTTAAAGCGGCAATCATTTACACTGCAAAACCAGTTTGATTTTGCAGTGTAAATGATTGCTGCTTTAAAAAAACTGGAGATTTCTTCCCAAATCTCTCATTTTCTGAATCTCTCATCCTATTAAATCTCACCCTAGATGCGTTTCGCTACTCGACAAGAGGTGACCTGGACGATTGGTGGGCAGGCCAATATCACTGGCCAATGATATACCAACAACCTCTTATTATATATTATATTATAATGTAATGATAGCATAGTGCATTTGCACCCTCTCTCTCTATTAACGATAGTTGTCAGTATTTTAAATACTTCACTATATTAAAAGTTTGGCCTACATACATTCATGTTTAAAAATAAGAATAATAATTTGAGCTAAAAACATCAGGACTACAACAAAAAAGTTATATTTTTATTGATAAATGAATCAGCACAGGCAGAGAAGTTGGTCACAAAAGAATGGCTAGTGCTGAGAGCCAAAATGGCAATTATTTTATAATTCAACTTATTAAGTATTTACCAAGTGACTGCCCTAGTGGGTAACTAATTGTTACTCCCTACAAAAAGATTTATACTAAAAGTGCCACAAAGTCACTAAAACCTCTGAAATATGCCGGTAACAACAAATTATCCTGCACAGACATATTACCTTTTTTTATTGTTGCATAAACATAAAATACGCCCATTGATTAATATGTCAACATTCATCGCCAATAAATACCAAATTGATTGCCGGGGAATGAAGCCCATGGTCATCATCTGTCTAAAAATTTCAACTCGTCACTGGCCAGACTTAAAGAATAAGTTCTCATAGATTGTGTTCTGGTCAACGATTTTCACGAGTGTGTATGGCTTTCCATAGCAGAATAGCAGGATGCTATGGAAAGCTGTCCACCTCATTACTCAGCTGCTTGTAATAGCAGAAAAGTGGTGGCAATGATGAGGCAGTGATGAGGAAGCACGCATCAGCGCTCACCGCTTATTGGCAGGCCATACACACTGGGTGGTTTTTAAACTAAAAGCAGCTCAAATGGTAAAGTGAGCTTTCAGCTTAAAATCACTTAGTGTGTATGGGCCTTTAAGCTGCATACACCCGATAATCCGGCCATGCACAGACAGAGTGAAGTCCAGCAGCTTACACTATGAAAAATACTGTAGCACTCGCCCCGCACCTGACCCAAATCATCTGCAGCTCTGGGAACTTCTTAAAAGATCGGAAACTGTCTCCCAAACTAAACGATTTACAGCAGAGTAAATGAAAAAGCCAACGATTAACAGGATTACTGAAATACCCAAGCCATCGTAAGTTTACCTGTACCTCACTATGTATGTAAGTCTATATTTTTACTAATGTTTTTCTCTTCTGAAATTTAAACTAACGTCATTGTATCCATATTTCTGGGTGCAAAGTTACCAGACCAGCTCACAGATGGGCACCGATTCTATGGAGACAAAGACCTAAACTTTGAACACATGCAGGGGGTAAGTGTTAAACAGCAAGGTCCGAGATTGCGTCTTTATCTTGTTCAAAACTATTCCAGTCCTTCAAGTGTAGAGAGATTGCAATCATTATGACAAAGACCGTCCAGGATCTTTGTCATTGAGATTGCATTTTACTTACTACAAACCAAATATTTAATCAATCTCAGCACTTTACATGACCTGGCAAAACATCTGGGATCACGGAGAAGTTTAGCACAGCCAAAATAAGCAGAAGACTGCAGCTATCATGCTGACTCTCAGCACACTGAGCAATGCTAGTAACCAATCTAGAACACTACATGATAATAGAATTCAGAGATATTGGTTACATATACCTGCGCAGGTGTATGCTATGCCCCCAAGCCGCGTCAAGGCTTCTCTGTATATTGGGGGTCCCTAGCGCTATATCTAGGTGCAGGGTGCGGCACCCCAAAAAAACATCATAAGCTGGGAAGCCCAGTGCGGCATGCCAGTGATATACTAAGTGTTAATAAATAGTGATAGGAAGCCGAAGCTATATAAAAAAGAGAGAGATAAATGAATGTAATTAAAATAGGATAGAGATAGTGTTAGTGAGGGAAAAGTGTTAATAGAATGTAAGAGCATGCCGCACTAAAGCCACCCACCCCATCCAGTCCAGGGGCACCGCACCCCACACCACCGTTACCCTAAATTGGGTCTATGATTAACCAGCAAGGAGCCACATGATAATGGCTCCTTACTTGATATATCCAAACTAAGAGCTACCTACCTTGGAGCAACCCCTGACTACTCCATGTGGCATATCAGGACCCACATTTCCTCCTAATATGGGCTCCCTTCTTCCTCTAACAACATACATACAGATAGTGGTAGATGCTCAATTAGTTCAGTAGCATTTCCCAGGTGCATGAGGGAGGGGTTAAATACTGGGTAAGTAAAACAAGACATTTTTTCCCTCAGCACACTGAGCAATGCTAGTAACCAATCTAGAACACTACATGATAATAGAATTCAGAGATATTGGTTACATATACCTGCGCAGGTGTATGCTATGCCCCCAAGCCGCGTCAAGGCTTCTCTGTATATTGGGGATCCCTAGCGCTATATCTAGGTGCAGGGTGCGGCACCCCAAAAAACCATCATAAGCTGGGAAGCCCAGTGCGGCATGCCAGTGATATACTAAGTGTTAATAATTAGTGATAGGAAGCCGAAGCTATATAAAAAAGAGAGAGATAAATGAATGTAATTAAAATAGGATAGAGATAGTGTTAGTGAGTGAAAAGTGTTAATAGAATGTAAGAGCATGCCGCACTAAAGCCACCCAGCCCATCCAGTCCAGGGGCACCGCACCCCACACCACCGTTACCCTAAATTTGGTCTACGATTAACCAGCAAGGAGCCACATGATAATGGCTCCTTACTTGATATATCCAAACTAAGAGCTACCTACCTTGGAGCAAACCCTGACTACTCCATGTGGCATATTAGGACCCACATCTCCTCCTAATATGGGCTCCCTTCTGCCTCTAACAACATACATACAGATAGTGGTAGATGCTCAATTAGTTCAGTAGCATTTCCCAGGTGCATGAGGGAGGGGTTAAATACTGGGTAAGTAAAACAAGACATTTTTTCCCCCAGCACACTGAGCAATACTAGTAACCAATCTAGAACACTACATGATAATAGAATTCAGAGATATTGGTTACATATACCTGCGCAGGTGTATGCTATGCCCCCAAGCCGCGTCAAGGCTTCTCTGTATATTGGGGGTCCCTAGCGCTATATCTAGGTGCAGGGTGCGGCACCCCAAAAAACCATCATAAGCTGGGAAGCCCAGTGCGGCATGCCAGTGATATACTAAGTGTTAATAATTAGTGATAGGAGGCCGAAGCTATATAAAAAAGAGAGAGATAAATGAATGTAATTAAAATAGGATAGAGATAGTGTTAGTGAGGGAAAAGTGTTAATAGAATGTAAGAGCATGCCGCACTAAAGCCACCCACCCCATCCAGTCCAGGGGCACCGCACCCCACACCACCGTTACCCTAAATTGGGTCTACGATTAACCAGCAAGGAGCCACATGATAATGGCTCCTTACTTGATATATCCAAACTAAGAGCTACCTACCTTGGAGCAACCCCTGACTACTCCATGTGGCATATCAGGACCCACATCTCCTCCTAATATGGGCTCCCTTCTGCCTCTAACAACATACATACAGATAGTGGTAGATGCTCAATTAGTTCAGTAGCATTTCCCAGGTGCATGAGGGAGGGGTTAAATACTGGGTAAGTAAAACAAGACATTTTTTCCCTCAGCACACTGAGCAATGCTAGTAACCAATCTAGAACACTACATGATAATAGAGAAGAAAAAAGTGCAAGGGAAGCCGCCTTTTCCTTTTTAGCCTGGTAGAAACCCCCCACCTGCTGGTGAGAGGTACATTTAATTTAGTTTCCAATCAAAACACTGTTATAATGCATAAAAGAGCGTACTCCTGGAACCATGGGGGTTATATAGGGGGTACCTATTTGTTACTCCCTATAAAAAAATTTGTACTAACAGTGCCACAAAATCACTAAAACCTCTCCAATACGCCAGTAACAAATGATCTTGCACGCACAAATGACTTTTTGTTGTTTCATAAACACAAACAAAAAATACGGCCAACGATTAATACCTTGAACACCGTCGTAACATTAGTCGCCAATTAATTGGAAATTGGTTGCTGGGGAATGAAGTCCATGCTTATCGTTTGTCCAAAAATTTCTAACTCGGAGCTGACAATCCACAAGAAATACGTTCTCAGAGACTTATTAGTATGTGTTCTGGTCAGCGGACATTTTAAAAAGTGCAATCACACCTCTTAAATTGCATGCACCCGCTTTTCAAGTCATGCACAGACAGAGTGATGTCCTGCAGCTTACACTATGAAAACTAGTGTAGCGCTCACTCTGCACCTGTCCCAAATCGTCTGCAGCGTACAACAAGCAGAAGAGCTCTGGGAACTTCTTACATCGGAAACTGTCTCCCAAACTAAACGATTCACAGCAGAGTGAATGAAAAAGCCAACGATTAACAGGATTACTGAAATACCCAAGCCATCGTAAGTTTACCTGTACCTCACTATGTAGTAAGTCTATATTTTTATTAATGTTTTCCTCTTCTGAAATTTAAACTAACGTCATTGTATCCATATTTCTGGGTGCAAAGTTACCAGACCAGCTCACAGATGGGCACCGATTCTATGGAGACAAAGACCTAAACTTTAAACACATGCAGGGGGTAAGTGTTCAACAGCAAGGTCAGAGATTACGTCTTTATCTTGTTCAAAACTATTCCAGTCCTTTAAGTGTAGAGAGATTGCAATCATCATGACAAAGACCGTCCAGGATCTTCGTCATTGAGATTGCATTTTACTTACTACTAACCAATATTTAATCAATCTCAGCACTTTACATGACCTGGCAAAACATCTGGGATCACGGAGAAGTTTAGCACAGCCAAAATAAGCAGAAAACTGCAGCTATCATGCTGACTCCGGTAAGTAAATCAAATATCTGTTACAATGCCCCAAAAGAAGGTAAGTGCATTTTGGCTTAACATATTTGAAACTTATTCCTTTTGTGCAATGGAAAATTGATTGCATTCACTTACCTATTTACTTTTCTTCTTAACCAATAGGTAACCGGAGACCTGCTGTATCCCCCTGGGAGAAGAAAAACGTGCAAGGGATGTCGCGTTCTCCTTTCTGGCCTGGTAGAAACCCCCCTCCTGCTGGAAAGAGGTACATTTAATTTAGTTTCCAATCAAAACGCTGTTATAATGCATAAAAGAGCGTATTCCAGGAACCAAGGGGGCTATATAGGGGGTACCTATTTGTTACTCCCTATAAAACAATTTGTACTAACGGTGCCACAAAATCACTAAAACCTCTCCAATACGCCGGTAACAAATAATCTTGCGCGCACAAAGGACTTTTTGTTGTTGCATAAACACAAACATAAAATACGGCCAACGATTAATACCTCGAACACCGCCGTAACATTAGTCGCCAATTAATTGGAAATTGGTTAATGGGGAATGAAGTCCATGCTTATCGTTTGTCCAAAAATGTCTAATTCGGCGCTGACCACCCACAAAAAATACATTCTCATAGGCGTATTAGTACGTGTTCTGGTCAGTAGGCATTTTAAAAAGTGCGATCACACCTCTTAAATTGCATGCACCCGCTTTTCAAGTCATGCACAGACAGAGTGAAGTCCTGCAGCTTACACTATGAAAAGTAGTGTAGTGCTCACTCTGCACCTGTCCCAAATCGTCTGCAGCATGCAACAAGCAGAAGAGCTCTGGGAACTTCTTACATCAGAAACTGTCTCCCAAACTAAACGATTCACAGCAGAGTGAATGAAAAATCCAAAGATTAACAGGATTACTGAAATACCCAAGCCATCGTAAGTTTACCTGTACCTCACTATGTAGTAAGTCTATATTTTTACTAATGTTTTCCTCTTCTGAAATTTAAACTAACGTCATTGTATCCATATTTCTGGGTGCAAAGGTACCAGATCAGCTCACAGATGGGCACCGATTTTATGGAGACAAAGATCTAAACTTTGAACACATTCAGGGGGTAAGTGTTCAACAGCAAGGTCAGAGATTGCGTCTTTATCTTGTTCAAAACTATCCCAGTCCTTCAAGTGTAGAGAGATTGCAATCATCATGACAAAGACCGTCCAGGATCTTCGTCATTGAGATTGCATTTTTCTTACTACTAACCAAATATTTAATCAATCTCAGCACTTTACATGACCTGGCAAAACATCTGGGATCACGGAGAAGTTTAGCACAGCCAAAATAAGCAGAAAACTGCAGCTATCATGCTGACTCCGGTAAGTAAATCAAATATCTGTTACAATGCCCCAAAAGAAGGTAAGTGCATTTTGGCTTAACATATTTGAAACTTATTCCTTTTGTGCAATGGAAAATTGATTGCATTCACTTACCTATTTACTTTTCTTCTTAACCAATAGGTAACCGGAGACCTGCTGTATCCCCCTGGGAGAAGAAAAACGTGCAAGGGATGTCGCGTTCTCCTTTCTGGCCTGGTAGAAACCCCCCTCCTGCTGGAAAGAGGTACATTTAATTTAGTTTCCAATCAAAACGCTGTTATAATGCATAAAAGAGCGTATTCCAGGAACCAAGGGGGCTATATAGGGGGTACCTATTTGTTACTCCCTATAAAACAATTTGTACTAACGGTGCCACAAAATCACTAAAACCTCTCCAATACGCCGGTAACAAATAATCTTGCGCGCACAAAGGACTTTTTGTTGTTGCATAAACACAAACATAAAATACGGCCAACGATTAATACCTTGAACACCGCCGTAACATTAGTCGCCAATTAATTGGAAATTGGTTAATGGGGAATGAAGTCCATGCTTATCGTTTGTCCAAAAATGTCTAATTCGGCGCTGACCACCCACAAAAAATACATTCTCATAGGCGTATTAGTACGTGTTCTGGTCAGTAGGCATTTTAAAAAGTGCGATCACACCTCTTAAATTGCATGCACCCGCTTTTCAAGTCATGCACAGACAGAGTGAAGTCCTGCAGCTTACACTATGAAAACTAGTGTAGCGCTCACTCTGCACCTGTCCCAAATCGTCTGCAGCATACAACAAGCAGAAGAGCTCTGGGAACTTCTTACATCGAAAACTGTCTCCCAAACTAAACGATTCACAGCAGAGTGAATGAAAAAGCCAACGATTAACAGGATTACTGAAATACCCAAGCCATCGTAAGTTTACCTGTACCTCACTATGTAGTAAGTCTATATTTTTACTAATGTTTTCCTCTTCTGACATTTAAACTAACGTCATTGTATCCATATTTCTGGGTGCAAAGTTACCAGACCAGCTCAAAGATTGGCACCGATTCTATGGAGACAAAGACCTAAACTTTGAACACATGCAGGGGGTAAGTGTTCAACAGCAAGGTCAGAGATTACATCTTTATCTTGTTTAAAACTATTCCAGTCCTTTAAGTGTAGAGAGATTGCAATCATCATGACAAAGACCGTCCAGGATCTTCGTCATTGAGATTGCATTTTACTTACTACTAACCAAATATTTAATCAATCTCAGCACTTTACATGACCTGGCAAAACATCTGGGATCACAGAGAAGTTTAGCACAGCCAAAATAAGCAGAAAACTGCAGCTATCATGCTGACTCTGGTAAGTAAATCAAATATCTGTTACAATGCCCTAAAAGAAGGTAAGTGCATTTTGGTTTAGCATATTTGAAACTTATTCCTTTTGTGCAATGGAAAATTGATTGCATTCACTTACCTATATACTTTTCCTCTTAACCAATAGGTAACCGGAGACCTGCTGTATCCCCCTGGGAGAAGAAAAACGTTCAAGGGAAGCCGCGTTCTCCTTTCTGGCCTGGTAGAAACCCCCCTCCTGCTGGAAAGAGGTACATTTAATTTAGTTTCCAATCAGAACATTGTTATAATGCACAAAGAGCGTACTCCTGGAACCATGGGGGTTATATAGGGGGTACCTATTTGTTACTCCCTATAAAATAATTTGTACTAACGGTGCCACAAAATCACTAAAACCTCTCCAATACGCCGGTAACAAATAATCTTGCGCGCACAAAGGACTTTTTGTTGTTGCATAAACACAAACATAAAATACGGCCAACGATTTATACCTTGAACACCGCCGTAACATTAGTCGCCAATTAATTGGAAATTGGTTAATGGGGAATGAAGTCCATGCTTATCGTTTGTCCAAAAATTTCTAACTCGGCGCTGACCACCCACAAAAAATACGTTATCATAGGCATATTAGTTTGTGTTCTGGTCAGTAGGCATTTTAAAAAGTGCAATCACACCTCTTAAATTGCATGCACCCGCTTTTCAAGTCATGCACAGACAGAGTGAAGTCCTGCAGCTTACACTATGAAAACTAGTGTAGCGCTCACTCTGCACCTGTCCCAAATCGTCTGCAGCATACAACGAGCAGAAGACCTCTGGGAACTTCTTACATCGAAAACTGTCTCCCAAACTAAACGATTCACAGCAGAGTGAATGAAAAAGCCAACGATTAACAGGATTACTGAAATACAGATGGGTCAGGTCCCATCCTTGCAGGGGATGGCGCTGGCGTCGCCAGCCGCCATCCCCCGCCAGCGCCATGGCGATCGTGAGAAAGGGACGCGCGCGCCCGAGAGGGCGCGCGCGTCCCCTTCCGACGGCGCTTCCATCAGTTCCCCGGGTCCCCGCCGCCTGCCCGCACCCCCCACTAACCCCCCCTAACCCTGTCCGTCTCCCTGAGGCGGAGACGGACAGGGTTTCCGTCGCGCTAGCGACGGAGACTGAGACGCGCGTGCGCGTGAGACGCACGCGCGTCTCAGTCTCCTCGCTGGCGAGGCTGCTGGCGGGTCGCCAGCGCGTACGTTCTGGCGACCCGCCAGCAAGGATGAATATGATTACATACTGTACCCAAGCCATCGTAAGTTTACCTGTACCTCACTATGTAGTAAGTCTATATTTTTACTAATGTTTTCCTCTTCTGAAATTTAAACTAACGTCATTGTATCCATATTTCTGGGTGCAAAGTTACCAGACCAGCTCACATATGGGCACCGATTCTATGAAGACAAAGACCTAAACTTTGAACACATGCAGGGGGTAAGTGTTCAACAGTAAGGTCAGAGATTGCGTCTTTATCTTGTTCAAAACTATTCCAGTCCTTTAAGTGTAGAGAGATTGCAATCATCATGACAAAGACCATCCAGGATCTTCGTCATTGAGATTGTATTTTACTTACTACTAACCAACTATTTAATCAATCTCAGCGCTTTACATGACCTGGCAAAACATCTGGGATCACGGAGAAGTTTAGCACAGCCAAAATAAGCAGAAAACTGCATCTACCATGCTGACTCTGGTAAGTAAATCAAATATCTGTTACAATGCACCAAAAGAAGATAAGTGCATTTTGGTTTAGCATATTTGAAACTTATTCCTTCTGTGCAATGGAAAATTGATTGCATTCACTTACCTATTTACTTTTCCTCTTAACCAATAGGTAACCGGAGACCTGCTGTATCCCCCTGGGAGAAGAAAAACGTGCAAGGGAAGCCGCGTTCTCCTTTCTGGCCTGGTAGAAACCCCCCTCCTGCTGGAAAGAGGTACATTTAATTTAGTTTCCAATCAGAACACTGTTATAATGCATAAAAGAGCGTACTCCTGGAACCATGGGGGTTATATAGGGGGTACCTATCTGTTACTCCCTATAAAAGAATTAGTACTAACAGTGCCACAAAATCACTAAAACCTCTCCAATACGCCTGTAAGAAATAATCTTGCGTGCACAAATGACTTTTTGTTGTTGCATAAACACAAACATAAAATACGGCCAACGATTAATACCTCGAACACCGCCGTAACATTAGTCGCCAATTAATTGGAAATTGGTTAATGGGGAATGAAGTCCATGCTTATCGTTTGTCCAAAAATTTCTAAATCGGCGCTGACCACCCACAAAAAATACGTTCTCATAGGCGTATTAGTACGTGTTCTGGTCAGTAGGCATTTTAAAAAGTGCAATCACACCTCTTAAATTGCATGCACCCCTTTTCAAGTCATGCACAGACAGAGTGAAGTCCTGCAGCTTACACTATGAAAAGTAGTGTAGTGCTCACTCTGCACCTGTCCCAAATCGTCTGCAGCATACAACAAGCAGAAGAGCTCTGGAAACTTCTTACATCGGAAACTGTCTCCCAAACTAAACGATTCACAGCAGAGTGAATTAAAAAGCCAACGATTAACAGGATTACTGAAATACCCAAGCCATCGTAAGTTTACCTGTACCTCACTATGTAGTAAGTCTATATTTTTACTAATGTTTTCCTCTTCTGAAATTTAAACTAACGTCATTGTATCCATATTTCTGGGTGCAAAGTTACCAGACCAGCTCACAGATGGGCACCGATTCTATGGAGACAAAGACCTAAACTTTGAACACATGCAGGGGGTAAGTGTTCAACAGCAAGGTCAGAGATTGCGTCTTTATCTTGTTCAAAACTATCCCAGTCCTTCAAGTGTAGAGAGATTGCAATCATCATGACAAAGACCGTCCAGGATCTTCGTCATTGAGATTGTATTTTTCTTACTACTAACCAAATATTTAATCAATCTCAGCACTTTACATGACCTGGCAAAACATCTGGGATCACGGAGAAGTTTAGCACAGCCAAAATAAGCAGAAAACTGCAGCTATCATGCCGACTCCGGTAAGTAAATCAAATATCTGTTACAATGCCCCAAAAGAAGGTAAGTGCATTTTGGCTTAACATATTTGAAACTTATTCCTTTTGTTCAATGTAAAATTGATTGCATTCACTTACCTATTTACTTTTCTTCTTAATCAATAAGTAACCGGAGACCTGCTGTATCCCCCAGGGAGAAGAAAAACGTGCAAGGGAAGCCGCGTTCTCCTTTCTGGCCTGGTAGAAACCCCCCTCCTGCTGGAAAGAGGTACATTTAATTTAGTTTCCAATCAAAACGCTGTTATAATGCATAAAAAAGAGCGTATTCCTGGAACCAAGGGGGCTATATAGGGGGTACCTATTTGTTACTCCCTATAAAATAATTTGTACTAACGGTGCCACAAAATCACTAAAACCTCTCCAATACGCTGGTAACAAATAATCTTGCGCGCACAAAGGAGTTTTTGTTGTTGCATAAACACAAACATAAAATACGGCCAACGATTAATACCTCGAACACCGCCGTAACATTAGTCGCCAATTAATTGGAAATTGGTTAATGGGGAATGAAGTCCATGCTTATCGTTTGTCCAAAAATTTCTAAATCGGCGCTGACCACCCACAAAAAATACGTTCTCATAGGCGTATTAGTACGTGTTCTGGTCAGTAGGCATTTTAAAAAGTGCAATCACACCTCTTAAATTGCATGCACCCGCTTTTCAAGTCATGCACAGACAGAGTGAAGTCCTGCAGCTTACACTATGAAAAGTAGTGTAGCGCTCACTCTGCACCTGTCCCAAATCGTCTGCAGCATGCAACAAGCAGAAGAGCTCTGGGAACATCTTACATAGGAAACTGTCTCCCAAACTAAACGATTCACAGCAGAGTGAATGAAAAAGCCAACGATTAACAGGATTACTTAAATACCCAAGGCATCGTAAGTTTACCTGTACCTCACTATGTAGTAAGTCTATATTTTTACTAATGTTTTCCTCTTCTGAAATTTAAACTAACGTCATTGTATCCATATTTCTGGGTGCAAAGTTACCAGACCAGCTCACATATGGGCACCGATTCTATGAAGACAAAGACCTAAACTTTGAACACATGCAGGGGGTAAGTGTTCAACAGTAAGGTCAGAGATTGCGTCTTTATCTTGTTCAAAACTATTCCAGTCCTTTAAGTGTAGAGAGATTGCAATCATCATGACAAAGACCGTCCAGGATCTTCGTCATTGAGATTGTATTTTACTTACTACTAACCAACTATTTAATCAATCTCAGCGCTTTACATGACCTGGCAAAACATCTGGGATCACGGAGAAGTTTAGCAGAGCCAAAATAAGCAGAAAACTGCATCTACCATGCTGACTCTGGTAAGTAAATCAAATATCTGTTACAATGCACCAAAAGAAGATAAGTGCATTTTGGTTTAGCATATTTGAAACTTATTCCTTCTGTGCAATGGAAAATTGATTGCATTCACTTACCTATTTACTTTTCCTCTTAACCAATAGGTAACCGGAGACCTGCTGTATCCCCCTGGGAGAAGAAAAACGTGCAAGGGAAGCCGCGTTCTCCTTTCTGGCCTGGTAGAAACCCCCCTCCTGCTGGAAAGAGGTACATTTAATTTAGTTTCCAATCAGAACACTGTTATAATGCATAAAAGAGCGTACTCCTGGAACCATGGGGGTTATATAGGGGGTACCTATCTGTTACTCCCTATAAAAGAATTAGTACTAACAGTGCCGCAAAATCACTAAAACCTCTCCAATACGCTGGTAACAAATAATCTTGCGCGCACAAAAGAATTTTTGTTGTTGCATAATCACAAACATAAAATACGGCCAACGATTAATACCTCGAACACCGCCGTAACATTAGTCGCCAATTAATTGGAAATTGGTTAATGGGGAATGAAGTCCATGCTTATCGTTTGTCCAAAAATTTCTAAATCGGCGCTGACCACCCACAAAAAATACGTTCTCATAGGCGTATTAGTCCGTGTTCTGGTCAGTAGGCATTTTAAAAAGTGCAATCACACCTCTTAAATTGCATGCACCCGCTTTTCAAGTCATGCACAGACAGAGTGAAGTCCTGCAGCTTACACTATGAAAAGTAGTGTAGTGCTCACTCTGCACCTGTCCCAAATCGTCTGCAGCATGCAACAAGCAGAAGAGCTCTGGGAACTTCTTACATCGGAAACTGTCTCCCAAACGAAACGATTCACAGCAGAGTGAATGAAAAAGCCAACGATTAACAGGATTACTGAAATACCCAAGCCATCGTAAGTTTACCTGTACCTCACTATGTAGTAAGTCTATATTTTTATTAATGTTTTCCTCTTCTGAAATTTAAACTAACGTCATTGTATCCATATTTCTGGGTGCAAAGTTACCAGACCAGCTCACAGATGGGCACCGATTCTATGGAGACAAAGACCTAAACTTTGAACACATGCAGGGGGTAAGTGTTCAACAGCAAGGTCAGAGATTGCGTCTTTATCTTGTTCAAAACTATCCCAGTCCTTCAAGTGTAGAGAGATTGCAATCATCATGACAAAGACCGTACAGGATCTTCGTCATTGAGATTGTATTTTTCTTACTACTAACCAAATATTTAATCAATCTCAGCACTTTACATGACCTGGCAAAACATCTGGGATCACGGAGAAGTTTAGCACAGCCAAAATAAGCAGAAAACTGCAGCTATCATGCCGACTCCGGTAAGTAAATCAAATATCTGTTACAATGCCCCAAAAGAAGGTAAGTGCATTTTGGCTTAACATATTTGAAACTTATTCCTTTTGTTCAATGTAAAATTGATTGCATTCACTTACCTATTTACTTTTCTTCTTAATCAATAAGTAACCGGAGACCTGCTGTATCCCCCAGGGAGAAGAAAAACGTGCAAGGGAAGCCGCGTTCTCCTTTCTGGCCTGGTAGAAACCCCCCTCCTGCTGGAAAGAGGTACATTTAATTTAGTTTCCAATCAAAACGCTGTTATAATGCATAAAAAAGAGCGTATTCCTGGAACCAAGGGGGCTATATAGGGGGTACCTATTTGTTACTCCCTATAAAATAATTTGTACTAACGGTGCCACAAAATCACTAAAACCTCTCCAATACGCTGGTAACAAATAATCTTGCGCGCACAAAGGAGTTTTTGTTGTTGCATAAACACAAACATAAAATACGGCCAACGATTAATACCTCGAACACCGCCGTAACATTAGTCGCCAATTAATTGGAAATTGGTTAATGGGGAATGAAGTCCATGCTTATCGTTTGTCCAAAAATTTCTAAATCGGCGCTGACCACCCACAAAAAATACGTTCTCATAGGCGTATTAGTACGTGTTATGGTCAGTAGGCATTTTAAAAAGTGCAATCACACCTCTTAAATTGCATGCACCCGCTTTTCAAGTCATGCACAGACAGAGTGAAGTCCTGCAGCTTACACTATGAAAAGTAGTGTAGCGCTCACTCTGCACCTGTCCCAAATCGTCTGCAGCGTACAACAAGCAGAAGAGCTCTGGGAACTTCTTACATCGGAAACTGTCTCCCAAACTAAACGATTCACAGCAGAGTGAATGAAAAAGCCAACGATTAACAGGATTACTGAAATACCCAAGCCATCGTAAGTTTACCTGTACCTCACTATGTAGTAAGTCTATATTTTTATTAATGTTTTCCTCTTCTGAAATTTAAACTAACGTCATTGTATCCATATTTCTGGGTGCAAAGTTACCAGACCAGCTCACAGATAGGCACCGATTCTATGAAGACAAAGACCTAAACTTTGAACACATGCAGGGGGTAAGTGTTCAACAGCAAGGTCCGAGATTACGTCTTTATCTTGTTCAAAACTATTCCAGTCCTTTAAGTGTAGAGAGATTGCAATCATCATGACAAAGACCGTCCAGGATCTTCGTCATTGAGATTGCATTTTACTTACTACTAACCAAATATTTAATCAATCTCAGCACTTTACATGACCTGGCAAAACATCTGGGATCACAGAGAAGTTTAGCACAGCCAAAATAAGCAGAAAACTGCAGCTACCATGCTGACTCTGGTAAGTAAATCAAATATCTGTTACAATGCACCAAAAGAAGGTAAGTGCATTTTGGCTTAACGTATTTGAAACTTATTCCTTTTGTGCAATGGAAAATTGATTGCATTCACTTACCTATTTACTTTTCTTCTTAACCAATAGGTAACCGGAGACCTGCTGTATCCCCCTGGGAGAAGAAAAACGTGCAAGGGAAGTCGCGTTCTCCTTTCTGGCCTGGTAGAAACCCCCCTCCTGCTGGAAAGAGGTACATTTAATTTAGTTTCCAATCAAAACGCTGTTATAATGCATAAAAGAGCGTACTCCTGGAATCATGGGGGTTATATAGGGGGTACCTATTTGTTACTCCCTATAAAATAATTTGTACTAACGGTGCCGCAAAATCACTAAAACCTCACCAATACGCTGGTAACAAATAATCTTGCGCGCACAAAAGAATTTTTGTTGTTGCATAAACACAAACATAAAATACGGCCAACGATTAATACCTCGAACACCGCCGTAACATTAGTCGCCAATTAATTGGAAATTGGTTAATGGGGAATGAAGTCCATGCTTATCGTTTGTCCAAAAATTTCTAAATCGGCGCTGACCACCCACAAAAAATACGTTCTCATAGGCGTATTAGTACGTGTTCTGGTCAGTAGGCATTTTAAAAAGTGCAATCACACCTCTTAAATTGCATGCACCCGCTTTTCAAGTCATGCACAGACAGAGTGAAGTCCTGCAGCTTACACTATGAAAAGTAGTGTAGCGCTCACTCTGCACCTGTCCCAAATCGTCTGCAGCATGCAACAAGCAGAAGAGCTCTGGGAACATCTTACATAGGAAACTGTCTCCCAAACTAAACGATTCACAGCAGAGTGAATGAAAAAGCCAACGATTAACAGGATTACTTAAATACCCAAGCCATCGTAAGTTTACCTGTACCTCACTATGTAGTAAGTCTATATTTTTACTAATGTTTTCCTCTTCTGAAATTTAAACTAACGTCATTGTATCCATATTTCTGGGTGCAAAGTTACCAGACCAGCTCACATATGGGCACCGATTCTATGAAGACAAAGACCTAAATTTTGAACACATGCAGGGGGTAAGTGTTCAACAGTAAGGTCAGAGATTGCGTCTTTATCTTGTTCAAAACTATTCCAGTCCTTTAAGTGTAGAGAGATTGCAATCATCATGACAAAGACCGTCCAGGATCTTCGTCATTGAGATTGTATTTTACTTACTACTAACCAACTATTTAATCAATCTCAGCGCTTTACATGACCTGGCAAAACATCTGGGATCACGGAGAAGTTTAGCACAGCCAAAATAAGCAGAAAACTGCAGCTACCATGCTGACTGGTAAGTAAATCAAATATCTGTTACAATGCACCAAAAGAAGATAAGTGCATTTTGGTTTAGCATATTTTAAACTTATTCCTTCTGTGCAATGGAAAATTGATTGCATTCACTTACCTATTTACTTTTCCTCTTAACCAATAGGTAACCGGAGACCTGCTGTATCCCCCTGGGAGAAGAAAAACGTGCAAGGGAAGCCGCGTTCTCCTTTCTGGCCTGGTAGAAACCCCCCTCCTGCTGGAAAGAGGTACATTTAATTTAGTTTCCAATCAGAACACTGTTATAATGCATAAAAGAGCGTACTCCTGGAACCATGGGGGTTATATAGGGCGCACCTATCTGTTACTCCCTATAAAAGAATTAGTACTAACAGTGCCACAAAATCACTAAAACCTCTCCAATACGCCTGTAAGAAATAATCTTGCGTGCACAAATGACTTTTTGTTGTTGCATAAACACAAACATAAAATACGGCCAACGATTAATACCTCGAACATCGCCGTAACATTAGTCGCCAATTAATTGGAAATTGGTTAATGGGGAATGAAGTCCATGCTTATCGTTTGTCCAAAAATTTCTAAATCGGCGCTGACCACCCACAAAAAATACGTTCTCATAGGCGTATTAGTACGTGTTCTGGTCAGTAGGCATTTTAAAAAGTGCAATCACACCTCTTAAATTGCATGCACCCGCTTTTCAAGTCATGCACAGACAGAGTGAAGTCCTGCAGCTTACACTATGAAAAGTAGTGTAGTGCTCACTCTGCACCTGTCCCAAATCGTCTGCAGCATGCAACAAGCAGAAGAGCTCTGGGAACTTCTTACATCGGAAACTGTCTCCCAAACGAAGCGATTCACAGCAGAGTGAATGAAAAAGCCAACGATTAACAGGATTACTGAAATACCCAAGCCATCGTAAGTTTACCTGTACCTCACTATGTAGTAAGTCTATATTTTTATTAATGTTTTCCTCTTCTGAAATTTAAACTAACGTCATTGTATCCATATTTCTGGGTGCAAAGTTACCAGACCAGCTCACAGATGGGCACCGATTCTATGGAGACAAAGACCTAAACTTTGAACACATGCAGGGGGTAAGTGTTCAACAGCAAGGTCAGAGATTGCGTCTTTATCTTGTTCAAAACTATTCCAGTCCTTTAAGTGTAGAGAGATTGCAATCATCATGACAAAGACCGTCCATGATCTTCGTCATTGAGATTGCATTTTACTTACTACTAACCAAGTATTTAATCAATCTCAGCACTTTACATGACCTGGCAAAACATCTGGGATCACGGAGAAGTTTAGCACAGCCAAAATAAGCAGAAGACTGCAGCTATCATGCTGACTGGTAAGTAAATCAAATATCTGTTACAATGCCCCAAAAGAAGGTAAGTGCATTTTGGTTTAGCATATTTGAAACATTCCTTCGGTGCAATGGAAAATTGATTGCATTCACTTACCTATTTACTTTTCCTCTTAACCATTAGGTAACCGGGGACCTGCTGTATCCCCCTGGGAGAAGAAAAACGTGCAAGGGAAGCCACGTTCTCCTTTCTGGCCTGGTAGAAACCCCCCTCCTGCTGGAAAGAGGTACATTTAATTTAGTTTCCAATCAGAACACTGTTATAATGCATAAAAGAGCGTACTCCTGGAACCATGGGGGCTATATAGGGGGTACCTATTTGTTACTCCCTATAAAATAATTTGTACTAACGGTGCCACAAAATCACTAAAACCTCTCCAATACGCTGGTAACAAATAATCTTGCGCGCACAAAGGAATTTTTGTTGTTGCATAAACACAAACATAAAATACGGCCAACGATTAATACCTCGAACACCGCCGTAACATTAGTCGCCAATTCATACCCCTTTTCCATCTGAAACCCGTGTTAAACACGGGTTTTTGAACACGGATCATACCCGTGTAAGACACGGGTAAAAACACTGTTCACACTGCACATAGACCCGTGTTATACCCGTGTCGGAGCCTTTTACACTAAACCCGGGTAAACTTTGAAAAATCCCAAGAATGCCCACAAGACATAGCTTTTTTCCAGTCCAAACCAGTTTGAAGTCACAAAGGGGACAAAGGGGAGGGCTGCAAATGTGCTGCAATGGCTACTTGTGCCCAGCGTGGGCAATGTGCTGCGATGGCTGCTTGTGCCCAGCATGGGGAATGTGCTGCGATGGCTGCTTGTACCCAGCGTGGGGAATGTGCTGCGATGGCTGCTTGTGGCCAGCGCCGGAGGAGCTGCTGCTGGGAAGCCTCCTCGTGGTCAGCGTCTCCCAGCGTGTCTCCAGCAGATGACATCATCTTATGGTGCCCCTGAAGAACCAATTACCGGCCTCAGAGCGTTACACGGATCTAAAACACGGGTAATGTGCGTTTACACTGCGCACAGACCCGTGTCATTGCCGTGTTTTACCCTGGTAGATACCAGGGTAGAAATCCCTGGTCTCTCTACCCGTGTTTTGTGAAAAGGACACGTTCACACTGACAAAAAACCTGTGTCGGTGCGCGTCCACGAGCAAAAACCCGGGTAGAATTTGCTAGTGGAAAAGGGGTATAATTGGAAATCGGTTAATGGGGAATGAAGTCCATGCTTATCGTTTGTCCAAAAATTTCTAAATCGGCGCTGACCACCCACAAAAAATACGTTCTCATAGGCGTATTAGTACGTGTTCTGGTCAGTAGGCATTTTAAAAAGTGCAATCACACCTCTTAAATTGCATGCACCCGCTTTTCAAGTCATGCACAGACAGAGTGATGTCCTGCAGCTTACACTATGAAAAGTAGTGTAGCGCTCACTCTGCACCTGTCCCAAATCGTCTGCAGCGTACAACAAGCAGAACAGCTCTGGGAACTTCTTACATCGGAAACTGTCTCCCAAACTAAACGATTCACAGCAGAGTGAATGAAAAAGCCTACGATTAACAGGATTACTGAAATACCCAAGCCATCGTAAGTTTACCTATACCTCACTATGTAGTAAGTCTATATTTTTATTAATGTTTTCCTCTTCTGAAATTTAAACTAACGTCATTGTATCCATATTTCTGGGTGCAAAGTTACCAGACCAGCTCACAGATAGGCACCGATTCTATGAAGACAAAGACCTAAACTTTGAACACATGCAGGGGGGGGGTAAGTGTTCAACAGCAAGGTCCGAGATTACGTCTTTATCTTGTTCAAAACTATTCCAGTCCTTTAAGTGTAGAGAGATTGCAATCATCATGACAAAGACCGTCCAGGATCTTCGTCATTGAGATTGCATTTTACTTACTACTAACCAAATATTTAATCAATCTCAGCACTTTACATGACCTGGCAAAACATCTGGGATCACAGAGAAGTTTAGCACAGCCAAAATAAGCAGAAAACTGCAGCTACCATGCTGACTCTGGTAAGTAAATCAAATATCTGTTACAATGCACCAAAAGAAGGTAAGTGCATTTTGGCTTAACATATTTGAAACTTATTCCTTTTGTGCAATGGAAAATTGATTGCATTCACTTACCTATTTACTTTTCTTCTTAACCAATAGGTAACCGGAGACCTGCTGTATCCCCCTGGGAGAAGAAAAACGTGCAAGGGAAGTCGCGTTCTCCTTTCTGGTCTGGTAGAAACCCCCCTCCTGCTGGAAAGAGGTACATTTAATTTAGTTTCCAATCAAAACGCTGTTATAATGCATAAAAGAGCGTACTCCTGGAATCATGGGGGTTATATAGGGGGTACCTATTTGTTACTCCCTATAAAATAATTTGTACTAACGGTGCCGCAAAATCACTAAAACCTCACCAATACGCTGGTAACAAATAATCTTGCGCGCACAAAAGAATTTTTGTTGTTGCATAAACACAAACATAAAATACGGCCAACGATTAATACCTCGAACACCGCCGTAACATTAGTCGCCAATTAATTGGAAATTGGTTAATGGGGAATGAAGTCCATGCTTATCGTTTGTCCAAAAATTTCTAAATCGGCGCTGACCACCCACAAAAAATACGTTCTCATAGGCGTATTAGTACGTGTTCTGGTCAGTAGGCATTTTAAAAAGTGCAATCACACCTCTTAAATTGCATGCACCCGCTTTTCAAGTCATGCACAGACAGAGTGAAGTCCTGCAGCTTACACTATGAAAAGTAGTGTAGTGCTCACTCTGCACCTGTCCCAAATCGTCTGCAGCATGCAACAAGCAGAAGAGCTCTGGGAACTTCTTACATCGGAAACTGTCTCCCAAACGAAACGATTCACAGCAGAGTGAATGAAAAAGCCAACGATTAACAGGATTACTGAAATACCCAAGCCATCGTAAGTTTACCTGTACCTCACTATGTAGTAAGTCTATATTTTTACTAATGTTTTCCTCTTCTGAAATTTAAACTAACGTCATTGTATCCATTTTTTTTGGGTGCAAAGTTATCAGACCAGCTCACAGATGGGCACCGATTCTATGGAGACAAAGACCTAAACTTTGAACACATGCAGGGGGTAAGTGTTCAACAGCAAGGTCAGAGATTGCGTCTTTATCTTGTTCAAAACTATCCCAGTCCTTCAAGTGTAGAGAGATTGCAATCATCATGACAAAGACCGTCCAGGATCTTCGTCATTGAGATTGTATTTTTCTTACTACTAACCAAATATTTAATCAATCTCAGCACTTTACATGACCTGGCAAAACATCTGGGATCACGGAGAAGTTTAGCACAGCCAAAATAAGCAAAAAACTGCAGCTATCATGCTGACTCCGGTAAGTAAATCAAATATCTGTTACAATGCCCCAAAAGAAGGTAAGTGCATTTTGGCTTAACATATTTGAAACTTATTCCTTTTGTTCAATGTAAAATTGATTGCATTCACTTACCTATTTACTTTTCTTCTTAATCAATAAGTAACCGGAGACCTGCTGTATCCCCCTGGGAGAAGAAAAACGTGCAAGGGAAGCCGCGTTCTCCTTTCTGGCCTGGTAGAAACCCCCCTCCTGCTGGAAAGAGGTACATTTAATTTAGTTTCCAATCAAAACGCTGTTATAATGCATAAAAAAGAGCGTATTCCTGGAACCAAGGGGGCTATATAGGGGGTACCTATTTGTTACTCCCTATAAAATAATTTGTACTAACGGTGCCGCAAAATCACTAAAACCTCACCAATACGCTGGTAACAAATAATCTTGCGCGCACAAAAGAATTTTTGTTGTTGCATAAACACAAACATAAAATACGGCCAACGATTAATACCTCGAACACCGCCGTAACATTAGTCGCCAATTAATTGGAAATTGGTTAATGGGGAATGAAGTCCATGCTTATCGTTTGTCTAAAAATTTCTAAATCGGCGCTGACCACCCACAAAAAATACGTTCTCATAGGCGTATTAGTACGTGTTCTGGTCAGTAGGCATTTTAAAAAGTGCAATCACACCTCTTAAATTGCATGCACCCGCTTTTCAAGTCATGCACAGACAGAGTGAAGTCCTGCAGCTTACACTATGAAAAGTAGTGTAGCGCTCACTCTGCACCTGTCCCAAATCGTCTGCAGCATGCAACAAGCAGAAGAGCTCTGGGAACATCTTACATAGGAAACTGTCTCCCAAACTAAACGATTCACAGCAGAGTGAATGAAAAAGCCAACGATTAACAGGATTACTTAAATACCCAAGCCATCGTAAGTTTACCTGTACCTCACTATGTAGGTAAGTCTATATTTTTACTAATGTTTTCCTCTTCTGAAATTTAAACTAACGTCATTGTATCCATATTTCTGGGTGCAAAGTTACCAGACCAGCTCACATATGGGCACCGATTCTATGAAGACAAAGACCTAAACTTTGAACACATGCAGGGGGTAAGTGTTCAACAGTAAGGTCAGAGATTGCGTCTTTATCTTGTTCAAAACTATTCCAGTCCTTTAAGTGTAGAGAGATTGCAATCATCATGACAAAGACCGTCCAGGATCTTCGTCATTGAGATTGTATTTTACTTACTACTAACCAACTATTTAATCAATCTCAGCGCTTTACATGACCTGGCAAAACATCTGGGATCACGGAGAAGTTTAGCACAGCCAAAATAAGCAGAAAACTGCATCTACCATGCTGACTCTGGTAAGTAAATCAAATATCTGTTACAATGCACCAAAAGAAGATAAGTGCATTTTGGTTTAGCATATTTTAAACTTATTCCTTCTGTGCAATGGAAAATTGATTGCATTCACTTACCTATTTACTTTTCCTCTTAACCAATAGGTAACCGGAGACCTGCTGTATCCCCCTGGGAGAAGAAAAACGTGCAAGGGAAGCCGCGTTCTCCTTTCTGGCCTGGTAGAAACCCCCCTCCTGCTGGAAAGAGGTACATTTAATTTAGATTCCAATCAGAACACTGTTATAATGCACAAAGAGCGTACTCCTGGAACCATGGGGGTTATATAGGGGGTACCTATCTGTTACTCCCTATAAAAGAATTAGTACTAACAGTGCCACAAAATCACTAAAACCTCTCCAATACGCCTGTAAGAAATAATCTTGCGCGCACAAATGACTTTTTGTTGTTGCATAAACACAAACATAAAATACGGCCAACGAATAATACCTCGAACACCGCCGTAACATTAGTCGCCAATTAATTGGAAATTGGTTAATGGGGAATGAAGTCCATGCTTATCGTTTGTCCAAAAATTTCTAAATCGGCGCTGACCACCCACAAAAAATACGTTCTCATAGGCGTATTAGTACGTGTTCTGGTCAGTAGGCATTTTAAAAAGTGCAATCACACCTCTTAAATTGCATGCACCCGATTTTCAAGTCATGCACAGACAGAGTGAAGTCCTGCAGCTTACACTATGAAAAGTAGTGTAGCGCTCACTCTGCACCTGTCCCAAATCGTCTGCAGCATACAACAAGCAGAACAGCTCTGGGAACTTCTTACATCGGAAACTGTCTCCCAAACTAAACGATTCACAGCAGAGTGAATGAAAAAGCCTACGATTAACAGGATTACTGAAATACCCAAGCCATCGTAAGTTTACCTGTACCTCACTATGTAGTAAGTCGATATTTTTATTAATGTTTTCCTCTTCTGAAATTTAAACTAACGTCATTGTATCCATATTTCTGGGTGCAAAGTTACCAGACCAGCTCACAGATGGGCACCGATTCTATGGAGACAAAGACCTAAACTTTGAACACATGCAGGGGGTAAGTGTTCAACAGCAAGGTCCGAGATTACGTCTTTATCTTGTTCAAAACTATTCCAGTCCTTTAAGTGTGAAGAGATTGCAATCATCATGACAAAGACCGTCCAGGATCTTCGTCATTGAGATTGCATTTTACTTACTACTAACCAAATATTTAATCAATCTCAGCGCTTTACATGACCTGGCAAAACATCTGGGATCACAGAGAAGTTTAGCACAGCCAAAATAAGCAGAAAACTGCAGCTACCATGCTGACTCTGGTAAGTAAATCAAATATCTGTTACAATGCACCAAAAGAAGGTAAGTGCATTTTGGCTTAACATATTTGAAACTTATTCCTTCTGTGCAATGGAAAATTGATTGCATTCACTTACCTATTTACTTTTCCTCTTAACCAATAGGTAACCGGAGACCGGCTGTATCTCCCTGGGAGAAGAAAAACGTGCAAGGGAAGCCGCGTTCTCCTTTCTGGCCTGGTAGAAACCCCCCTCCTGCTGGAAAGAGGTACATTTAATTTAGTTTCCAATCAGAACGCTGTTATAATGCATAAAAGAGCGTACTCCTGGAATCATGGGGGTTATATAGGTGGTACCTATTTGTTACTCCCTATAAAATAATTTGTACTAACGGTGCCGCAAAATCACTAAAACCTCTCCAATACGCTGGTAACAAATAATCTTGCGCGCACAAAAGAATTTTTGTTGTTGCATAAACACAAACATAAAATACGGCCAACGATTAATACCTCGAACACCGCCGTAACATTAGTCGCCAATTAATTGGAAATTGGTTAATGGGGAATGAAGTCCATGCTTATCGTTTGTCCAAAAATTTCTAAATCGGCGCTGACCACCCACAAAAAATACGTTCTCATAGGCGTATTAGTACGTGTTCTGGTCAGTAGGCATTTTAAAAAGTGCAATCACACCTCTTAAATTGCATGCACCCGCTTTTCAAGTCATGCACAGACAGAGTGAAGTCCTGCAGCTTACACTATGAAAAGTAGTGTAGTGCTCACTCTGCACCTGTCCCAAATCGTCTGCAGCATGCAACAAGCAGAAGAGCTCTGGGAACTTCTTACATCGGAAACTGTCTCCCAAACTAAACGATTCACAGCAGAGTGAATGAAAAAGCCAACGATTAACAGGATTACTAAAATACCCAAGCCATCGTAAGTTTACCTGTACCTCACTATGTAGTAAGTCTATATTTTTACTAATGTTTTCCTCTTCTGAAATTTAAACTAACGTCATTGTATCCATATTTCTGGGTGCAAAGTTACCAGACCAGCTCACAGATGGGCACCGATTCTATGGAGACAAAGACCTAAACTTTGAACACATGCAGGGGGTAAGTGTTCAACAGCAAGGTCAGAGATTGCGTCTTTATCTTGTTCAAAACTATTCCAGTCCTTTAAGTGTAGAGAGATTGCAATCATCATGACAAAGACCGTCCAGGATCTTCGTCATTGAGATTGCATTTTACTTACTACTAACCAAATATTTAATCAATCTCAGCACTTTACATGACCTGGCAAAACATCTGGGATCACGGAGAAGTTTAGCACAGCCAAAATAAGCAGAAGACTGCAGCTATCATGCTGACTGGTAAGTAAATCAAATATCTGTTACAATGCCCCAAAAGAAGGTAAGTGCATTTTGGTTTAGCATATTTGAAACATTCCTTCGGTGCAATGGAAAATTGATTGCATTCACTTACCTACTTACTTTTCCTCTTAACCAATAGGTAACCGGAGACCTGCTGTATCCCCCTGGGAGAAGAAAAACGTGCAAGGGAAGCCGCGTTCTCCTTTCTGGCCTGGTAGAAACCCCCCTCCTGCTGGAAAGAGGTACATTTAATTTAGTTTCCAATCAGAACACTGTTATAATGCATAAAAGAGCGTACTCCTGGAACCATGGGGGCTATATAGGGGGTACCTATTTGTTACTCCCTATAAAATAATTTGTACTAACGGTGCCACAAAATCACTAAAACCTCTCCAATACGCTGGTAACAAATAATCTTGCGCGCACAAAGGAATTTTTGTTGTTGCATAAACACAAACATAAAATACGGCCAACGATTAATACCTCGAACACCGCCGTAACATTAGTCGCCAATTAATTGGAAATCGGTTAATGGGGAATGAAGTCCATGCTTATCGTTTGTCCAAAAATTTCTAAATCGGCGCTGACCACCCACAAAAAATACGTTCTCATAGGCGTATTAGTACGTGTTCTGGTCAGTAGGCATTTTAAAAAGTGCAATCACACCTCTTAAATTGCATGCACCCGCTTTTCAAGTCATGCACAGACAGAGTGAAGTCCTGCAGCTTACACTATGAAAACTAGTGTAGCGCTCACTCTGCACCTGTCCCAAATCGTCTGCAGCGTACAACAAGCAGAACAGCTCTGGGAACTTCTTACATCGGAAACTGTCTCCCAAACTAAACGATTCACAGCATAGTGAATGAAAAAGCCTACGATTAACAGGATTACTGAAATACCCAAGCCATCGTAAGTTTACCTGTACCTCACTATGTAGTAAGTCTATATTTTTATTAATGTTTTCCTCTTCTGAAATTTAAACTAACGTCATTGTATCCATATTTCTGGGTGCAAAGTTACCAGACCAGCTCACAGATAGGCACCGATTCTATGAAGACAAAGACCTAAACTTTGAACACATGCAGGGGGTAAGTGTTCAACAGCAAGGTCCGAGATTACGTCTTTATCTTGTTCAAAACTATTCCAGTCCTTTAAGTGTAGAGAGATTGCAATCATCATGACAAAGACCGTCCAGGATCTTCGTCATTGAGATTGCATTTTACTTACTACTAACCAAATATTTAATCAATCTCAGCGCTTTACATGACCTGGCAAAACATCTGGGATCACAGAGAAGTTTAGCACAGCCAAAATAAGCAGAAAACTGCAGCTACCATGCTGACTCTGGTAAGTAAATCAAATATCTGTTACAATGCACCAAAAGAAGGTAAGTGCATTTTGGCTTAACATATTTGAAACTTATTCCTTTTGTGCAATGGAAAATTGATTGCATTCACTTACCTATTTACTTTTCTTCTTAACCAATAGGTAACCGGAGACCTGCTGTATCCCCCTGGGAGAAGAAAAACGTGCAAGGGAAGTCGCGTTCTCCTTTCTGGCCTGGTAGAAACCCCCCTCCTGCTGGAAAGAGGTACATTTAATTTAGTTTCCAATCAAAACGCTGTTATAATGCATAAAAGAGCGTACTCCTGGAATCATGGGGGTTATATAGGGGGTACCTATTTGTTACTCCCTATAAAATAATTTGTACTAACGGTGCCGCAAAATCACTAAAACCTCTCCAATACGCTGGTAACAAATAATCTTGCGCGCACAAAAGAATTTTTGTTGTTGCATAAACACAAACATAAAATACGGCCAACGATTAATACCTCGAACACCACCGTAACATTAGTCGCCAATTAATTGGAAATTGGTTAATGGGGAATGAAGTCCATGCTTATCGTTTGTCCAAAAATTTCTAAATCGGCGCTGACCACCCACAAAAAATACGTTCTCATAGGCGTATTAGTACGTGTTCTGGTCAGTAGGCATTTTAAAAAGTGCAATCACACCTCTTAAATTGCATGCACCCGCTTTTCAAGTCATGCACAGACAGAGTGAAGTCCTGCAGCTTACACTATGAAAAGTAGTGTAGTGCTCACTCTGCACCTGTCCCAAATCGTCTGCAGCATACAACGAGCAGAAGAGCTCTGGGAACTTCTTACATCGGAAACTGTCTCCCAAACTAAACGATTCACAGCAGAGTGAATGAAAAAGCCAATGATTAACAGGATTACTGAAATACCCAAGCCATCGTAAGTTTACCTGTACCTCACTATGTAGTAAGTCTATATTTTTACTAATGTTTTCCTCTTCTGAAATTTAAACTAACGTCATTGTATCCATATTTCTGGGTGCAAAGTTATCAGACCAGCTCACAGATAGGCACCGATTCTATGGAGACAAAGACCTAAACTTTGAACACATGCAGGGGGTAAGTGTTCAACAGCAAGGTCAGAGATTGCGTCTTTATCTTGTTCAAAACTATTCCAGTCCTTTAAGTGTAGAGAGATTGCAATCATCATGACAAAGACCGTCCAGGATCTTCGTCATTGAGATTGCATTTTTCTTACTACTAACCAAATATTTAATCAATCTCAGCACTTTACATGACCTGGCAAAACATCTGGGATCACAGAGAAGTTTAGCACAGCCAAAATAAGCAGAAGACTGCAGCTATCATGTTGACTCTGGTAAGTAAATCAAATATCTGTTACAATGCCCCAAAAGAAGGTAAGTGCATTTTGGTTTAGCATATTTGAAACATTCCTTCTGTGCAATGGAAAATTGATTGCATTCACTTACCTATTTACTTTTCCTCTTAACCAATAGGTAACCTGAGACCTGCTGTATCCCCCTGGGAGAAGAAAAACGTGCAAGGGAAGCCGTGTTCTCCTTTCTGGCCTGGTAGAAACCCCCCTCCTGCTGGAAAGAGATACATTTAATTTAGTTTCCAATCAGAACACTGTTATAATGCATAAAAGAGTGTACTCCTGGAACCATGGGGGTTAAATAGGGCGTACCTATCTGTTACTCCCTATAAATGAATATGTACTAACGGTGCCACAAAATCACTAAAACCTCTCCAATACGCCGGTAACAAATAATCTTGCGCGCACAAATGACTTTTTGTTGTTGCATAAACACAAACATAAAATACGGCCAACGATTAATACCTTGAACACCGCCGTAACATTAGTCGCCAATTAATTGGAAATTGGTTAATGGGGAATGAAGTCCATGCTTATCGTTTGTCCAAAAATTTCTAACTCGGTGCTGACCACCCACAAAAAATACATTCTCATAGGCGTATTAGTACGTGTTCTGGTCAGTAGGCATTTTAAAAAGTGCAATCACACCTCTTAAATTGCATGCACCCGCTTTTCAAGTCATGCACAGACAGAGTGATGTCCTGCAGCTTATACTATGAAAACTAGTGTAGCGCTCACTCTGCACCTGTCCCAAATCGTCTGCAGCATACAACAAGCAGAAGAGCTCTGGGAACTTCTTACATCGAAAACTGTCTCCCAAACTAAACGATTCACAGCAGAGTGAATGAAAAAGCCAACGATTAAAAGGGTTACTGAAATACCCAAGCCATCGTAAGTTTACCTGTAGCTCACTATGTAGTTAGTCTATATTTTTACTAATGTTTTCCTCTTCTGAGATTTAAACTAACATTATTGTATCCATATTTCTGGGTGCAAAGTTACAAGACCAGCTCACAGATGGGCACCGATTCTATGGAGACAAAGACCTAAACTTTGAACACATGCAGGGGGTAAGTGTTCAACAGCAAGGTCAGAGATTACGTCTTTATCTTGTTCAAAACTATCCCAGTCCTTTAAGTGTAGAGAGATTGCAATCATCATGACAAAGACCGTCCAGGATCTTCGTCATTGAGATTGCATTTTACTTACTACTAACCAAATATTTAATCAATCTCCGCGCTTTACATGACCTGGCAAAACATCTGGGATCACGGAGAGTTTAGCACAGCCAAAATAAGCAGAAAACTGCAGCTACCATGCTGACTCTGGTAAGTAAATCAAATATCTGTTACAATGCCCCAAAAGAAGGTAAGTGCATTTTGGTTTAGCATATTTGAAACTTATTCCTTTTGTGCAATGGAAAATTGATTGCATTCACTTACCTATTTACTTTTCCTCTTAATCAATAGGTAACCGGAAACCTGCTGTATCCCCCTGGGAGAAGAAAAACGTGCAAGGGAAGCCGCGTTCTCCTTTCTGGCCTGGTAGAAACCCCCCTCCTGCTGGAAAGAGGTACATTTAATTTAGTTTCCAATCAGAACACTGTTATAATGCATAAAAGAGCGTATTCC
Organism: Crinia signifera; assembly: GCF_055691185.1. Lineage (NCBI taxonomy): Eukaryota > Metazoa > Chordata > Amphibia > Anura > Myobatrachidae > Crinia > Crinia signifera. The sequence goes on from NC_139225.1 coordinate 110,609,215, forward strand.
TGGAACCAAGGGGGTTATATAGGGGCTACCTATTTGTTACTCCCTATAAACGAATTTGTACTAACAGTGCCACAAAATCACTAAAACCTCTCCAATACGCCAGTAACAAATAATCTGGCGCGCACAAATGACTTTTTGTTGTTGCATAAACACAAACATAAAATACGGCCAACGATTAATACCTTGAACACCGCCGTAACATTAGTCGCCAATTAATTGGAAATTGGGGAATGAAGTCCATGCTTATCGTTTGTCCAAAAATTTTTAACTCGGCGCTGACCACCCACAAAAAATACGTTCTCATAGGCGTATTAGTACGTGTTCTGGTCAGTAGGCATTTTAAAAAGTGCAATCACACCTCTTAAATTGCATGCACCCGCTTTTCAAGTCATGCACAGACAGAGTGAAGTCCTGCAGCTTACACTATGAAAACTAGTGTAGCGATAGAATAGTGTAAAAGATAGAAAAAAAAAAATTGGGTTCTGCTGTGGAACTATGAGTCCCAGCAAGCCTACACTGCATACTGGGACTTGGAGAACCACAAGTCCCAGCATGCGGCCCATTAATTGGCTTGCTGGGACTCTTAGTTCCACAGCAGAACCAATAGTTAAATAAAAACCCACTGATGCCAGAAAAATAAAACTTTATTACATACACAGCCCGTAAATACCGATACTTACCTATCTTGACATGTAGGTAGGTCTCCATCCATCCATCAGCTGGTCCCGGGGCTGGATGATGCTGCCAGAGGATCCCTCAGGGGTGACTGGGGATGATGCTGCCGGGAGGGGCTGGATGATGCGGGGGGGGGGGGGGGGGGGAGGAGGGTTTTTAGGGTACATGAGTTGACCCAGGAGGGTTCAAGGGCAAATTCTATTTCTATTTTTAGTACACAAAAAATGTCAAATAAAGAAAATGAATATATATATATATATATATCATTTTCTTTATTTGTCATTTTGAGTGTACCTGTGGGGTTTCCGCTGCTGTGATCCTACAGTCACTGCTGGGGTGAGGATGGGGGCAGCGGTGCTGCTGTTAGTGCTTCGGGGAGTTGAGGGTGCAGCTGTCAGGTCATGCGGGCCTGCAGCGGTCAGTGATGGATGGGGGTACAGCTGTCAGGTCAGCGAGAGGGGGTAAGGGTAACATGGTGATTCCATGGGGAGTGAGAGGGGGTGAGGCAACGGAGAGTGAGGTGAAGGGGATAAGAGGAGATAAGGTGACGGGGAGTGAGGTGAAGGGGCGAGAGGTGACAGGGATGAGACAATGGTACAAGAGGGGGGGGAGTGACAGGGAGTAAGTGGGGCAGAGGTGATTGAGAGCAAGATGGGGGAAGGTGACGGACAATGGGTGAGATGGTGGGTTGATTCCGCAGAGGGCAAGAGGGGCTGAGGAGACAGGGAGCGAGATGGGGGTGAGGTGATGAGGTGCGAGATGGGGGTGATTCGACAGGGAGTAAGATGGGGTGAAGGGACGGTGAGCGAGATGGGGGTGAAGCTGAGCGAGATGGGGGTGAAGCTGAGCGAGATGTGGGTGAAGCTGAACGAGATGGGGGTGAAGCTGAGCGAGATGAGGGTGACACAATGGGGAACGAGAGGGAGCCAGTGAATGGGGGGTAAAGTTACGGGGCGAAACATAGAATGTGAGAAGGGGGGGGGTGCCCCACTGTCACACACACACACATACACCGCGGGGCCAGGTGTCGGACATACTACTGCTACTCCCCATCCATTCCCAGTCCTGCTGCAGCTGTCAAGTGCCGGGCGGCGGGGGTCTCAGAGTGCGGGCTCCTTGTGTGCAGCTTCTTGTGCGGCTCTCGTTGGCTGTCAGCGGTGGAGCCGTCACTACAGCAGCGGGAGGGAGGGTGAATAGCGCGGCCGGGTCCCAGTGCTGCTGCTGTGTTTGAAGTGTGGAGCGGGCGGCCGGGAAGTATCAATATGCCTTGCCACACTTCTAGCGCTGCTTCCATGTGGGATCGGGTCAGATGTCTCTGCAGTGCACAGGAGCCCGGCTCCGGGACCCCGCGCTGCAGCATTTAAAAAATGTTTAAAAAGTAGTTAAGCCACTGTTGCTGGGTCTCCCGCACAGTACCGCCGGATGCCGGGTCTCTCATCAGCGCGGCAGGCAGCAGCAGGGTCTCCCGCACAGCGCTGCTGCATGTCTCCCCGGCGCCGGGGGGAGAGATAGCCATGGCGGGATGATTTTGCGGGTAGGGGGTAGCTAATGCCGGGTGACACTGGCAGGGAAGGAGTAGGTGCTGACAGGGAAGGAGTAGGCAGACACTGCTGGTCAGTGTCCGCCTACTTATCGGGCAGTTGGGGGAACTTTCCCCACACATCAGCACGATCAGCTGGGAAAAATCAAACAGGTTTGATTTTTCCCAGCTAGTTGGAACGACCGTTCTGGGCCGTTTTTCAACATTTTTGGCCGTGTGGGAGCAAACGGCTGATAATCGTTTGCTCCCACACACTAGAAAGATTATCATTCCAACCAGCCAAAAGTTGGCTGGTTGGAACGATATCTGTCTGATGTGTGGCCAGCATTAGGCATGGTTTTGCCTTGTAAGTGATTGCCCCTTTAAAAAACCAAAGAGTTCATCCGGCATCCTGCACAGCTGACGAACTCGGAGGCAAATTCACCCGGCCCCAAGTATTTAGTTTAAAGAAATGCCCTAGAAAAATAAAATGATTTTGAACATTTTATGTTCATCAAAGCCAGGGGTGCTTTAACACAGGAAGGGACCTGTGTGCAGACACTATGCACAGTGGCCATTTTGGCAGTGATTTTCATTGCAAATGCAGTGCCCAATGTGGGACTTCGGAGAACTGAGTATTAAAAGATGGGTGTTGTGGGCCCCCCTGGGCTATCTGTATATGAAAAGTTGGGTGATATTCCAAGGTGAGTGCTTCCCCTGTGGGTACCGGGACAAAGGTAAATAGAAACAAAAGAAAAAAAATTAATGAAAAAAGAAGAAGGAAAGAGAAGTAAAAATACTTCCTTTGTGAGTCCTCTTGTCAATTTTGTGTGAGTCCCACTCTCTTTTGGCAGCTTCCAGGCGACTACTCTCTCAGAGTGAGGAATTTCATATAGAAAAATCAGGAAAAAAAAGACAATGTGTATGTCTGCGGAAACCTTTAACTGTGGTTGGGTATGTTTATATGCAGAAGCACACCTAACTCACTTAAAAGTATAATATATAAGCATATAACCGTTTCTTTATTATGCAGATGTGGGTGGCATACCTGTACTCACGATGTCAGCAGTGATGCAAATCTTATAAACGTATCTTTTGTAATCCATACAGGGCAGGGATGGGGAACCTTCGGCCCTCCAGCTGTTGTTGAACTACACATCCCAGCATGTCCTGCAACAGTTTTAGCATTGCCAAATAGCAAAACTGTAGCAGGGCACACTGGGATGTGTAGTTTAACAACAGCTGGAGGGCCGAAGGTTCCCCATCCATGATACAGGGCAGTGGTCTCCAACCTTAATTGAGCGAGAAATATATACAAAGTGCCAGCGCTGGCTGAATAATTGTTCAGACGGTAATCCGAATAAAATGAAATTTATTTAACTCTAATAATAGCAAATGTAAAACACAATAAAATCTAACTTAGACAATGTACAACAAAATACATAAAAATGAAAATAAAGGATGGGGAATTGCCACAATAGTGACATATAGTGGTATGTGGCAGGATTTAGAAGTCAAATGTCATAAAACATCCATGATAAGAACTTATATTACCGATTGGGAAATTGCTCCACTGATGAAATTGGATGAGGGATTGTAGGTGTGTACCCTCCAGTTGTAGACGGGTAGATGATTGTAGCGATGATGGGCTCTTGTATGCAAAGAGCTTAGTAGAAACCTGATGGCAACCACTCTTTGAACTGGAAAATCTCTTTTCGAGAAAGTCGGCTCCTGATTGGCCAGAAATCATTCTGAATACAGACGCCGAGGAAATAACATCTCTGCGCATCTAGAGCAGAGATGTTTCCTCCTCGGCGTCTCTAGTTAGAATGATTTCTGGCCAATCAGGAGCCGACTTTCTCGGCTCCTGATTGGCCAGAAATCATTCTGTGCAGAGACGCCGAGGAGGAAACATCTCTGCGCCTGTCAAAGTCCTGCGAGCCGGGTACCAGATGGGAGCAGCACTGTCACCGGAGAGGATGCCAAGGTCGTCGCCGGGGACTAGGTGAGTTGGATTTGCTTCCTTAGGTACCCCTGGGGACTACCTCGGATCCCGGACCCCGGATTCTGCAGCCCAGGAGCCCCGGAACCCCAGGACCAGCCCCGGAACCAGGACCAAGGCCCCGGAACCGGACTCTTCTGCCCTGGAGCCCCGGAGGACGGACCCAGGATCCAGGGACCGACCTACGGGCTCAAGGTAGGTAAGTATCAGTGTGTGTGTGTTTTGTGTGTATTAAACTTTTATTTTACTGTGTGTCAGTGTGTTTTTGTTAACTATTTTTTGTACTGCAGAACTAAAAGTGCCAGCGGGCCCTTTAATGCCCCGCATGCTGGGACTTGTGGTTCTCCAAGTCCCAGCATGCGGGGTAGGCTTGCTGGGACTCATAGTTCGCCAGTATAAAACAATAGTTTTAATTATTTTTTTTACACAAGCCATCAGCCCGATGGGGACAGCCCCGGACTATCAGCATGGGCTGGTAAGTCCTGGAGGGGGGGGACCCCTTCATTTGGGGGGGGGGGTCCCCACTTCCCCAGGACCCCTGCCCATGCTGACCAGCCAGGGGGTTAATGCTTTGGCCGCGGGAGCTTATATAATAAGTTTCCCCCGGCTGTGGCATTACCCTGCTGGCTGGTTGTGTCCGGTGCTGGTTCTTAAACACGGGGGACCCCTAGTCATTTTGTCCCCCGTATTTTGGGAACCAGCGCCGGACCTTGAGCCTGGTGCTGGTTTCATGAAATCAAGGGGACCCCTATTTGTCGGGGACCCTGATTTTATGTCACCAGCACTGGCTCAGTGAGCCCGGGGCTGGTTATGCTCGGGCGGGGGACCCCCCCGCTCGTTTTTTTTTTTTTACTTTGCGCTGTCCTGCAAACGTGCGATTTTCAGACATGAAAATCGCACATTTTCAGGACTAAAGACAGCGCACCACTTCGCCGCAAATCGCCCCTCTTCGCACTTTTCAGCCTCCAATGCGCATCACATTAAATATGCGCATTTTGACTAAAAAGTGTGAATTGAAAAAAGGCGATTTGCGGCGATGTGGTGCGCGAAAAAAACATGCGCATTTAGCGCAAAGCATAGAATGTCACCCTATAGATCAGTGGTTCCCAAACTTTTTTGATTCACGGCACCCTAGAGTATCAGAGTATTTTTCAGGGCACCCCTAGGTCAAAAGTTTGTTACCAAGAAAAAAATAAAATAATAATTAAATTAAATAAGTTGTGCCTAAATGTCATCTTTAGGTCCAGTTATGTGGTGAGGAACATGATTCACTTCTGTTTATCCACATATTTGCCCATTACATTGACCATAAACAATTTGAATTGGTTCTGGACCAGCAACCTGAGGCACCCCTGCAAGTGCTCCGAGGCACCCCAGGGAGCCTAGGCGCACAGTTTGGGAACCACTGATATAGATTATGATTATGATTATGTCCTATTGTTTCTGTAAATAAATAAATAAATAAATAAAAATGCAAATTTACCAGTGACTGATGTTGCTCTGGCAGGTTATTGTACAGTATTTCACTGTCTACAGACACCAAATACACTCTGAAACAGATATACATGTTGCAGACCCATAGATGTTACAGCCCTATGACTATCTGTGTAATATATTGCATTGGAATGTGACTGTCCTTTTGTACCTTTAGGAATACTATATTGTACTGCATATACTGTACAAGATACGCTAATCTCAGATACATTGTAACTGCAAAGCTTTTAGTCCATACTACCAGTAAAGTATAATAAAAGTTAACTTTGACAATTTATACCCCTTTCACACTGTCAGAGCTGGGTCACACCCGGGAATGTGTTCCCAGATGCATCCTGGGACACGACACGGGAATGTACCCTTTCACACTGCACTCAGACCTGGAATCGACCTGGGACAGCCCCATTCACACTCATCCCGGCTAACCCCACGCTGTTGTCAGCAACTGAAGCTGAATTTGGTTAGCCAAACCCATTACCCTCAGCTGACGCCCACATTCCTGCATTCCACCACGCCTACTGCTGTTTTAACCCCTCACCCACCATCCAAAGGACATAAGTGACATCAGAGGCTGTTACCCAAAAAGTAGAAGATAAATGATGCATGATGCACGGGGTAGGTGACTCCTGAAGCTCACTCAGCGTCCGGCAGTCAAACGCAACCAACACGTCATCTTACAGCATTCTATCCAGTAGGAGCACCTGTCCCTTATAATGGGAAGAGTACCCAGCAGCAGCATGAGAGTGAGGAGGAGCAGTTGAGTAGTACCTGGCTGCGTGATGACAATATCCCTGCATGACAGAGTCCAGGAACAATACATGCCAGGTAGGGCTCTTTTACACTGCACCGCATCAGTGGTGGTCCATTCCAGGTTCAACCCTGATAAAGACCTGGGTTGAAATATTGGAACGCTGGACCTGGGATTTATCCTTTCAGGACCTTTTACACTGATCGATTTCCTGAGTTTTTGAGTGTTCATGTGCAATAACCCGGGAAATATTTGTCAGTGTGAAAGGGGTATTACTGTATCCAAGGGCAACATGGAAACATAGCTGCAACTGAGATGCCATGTTTCATAAAGATAATCCAACACAAAACAAAATAAGACTTATGCAGCCCATACACGCTTCTATAAGGGCTGACCCGATGTGTGCTTTGAGGTGCGCGCTCCCGCGCACCTCATCGCACAGTACAAAAAGTATGTGCTTGCACATACTTTTTGTACCTAGTTCTCATCAAATCGCATCGCATTGCATGCACAACGTGTGCACATGCAATGCAATGCGATTTGATCCGTGCTAGTACAGCACGGAAAGCACGCTAACAAAGCAGCGTGTATGGGCAGCTTTACTTATGATAATTTAAGGGAATATTAAGGGAATGGCGCTGAGCTTGCATTGCACCGCAAATCGCAGGCCTTTTGCTACCTCCCTTTTCCCTTCAGAATTCAAATTACCTCCCCTCACTTCAACTATAAAGCCATTTCCCAATCTATTCACTCCTATATTTCTGGCCTCATCACCCTCGACGACCCATTCACACCTTCAAGCCATTGCCCATTCTGGTTTTCACCACTGGAACTCTAGCCCACAAACACACACTCTCCACTAATAAAATGCTCCAATCCTTCTGAATCTTCAAATGAGCTCTCAAAACCCAGTTCTTTATTTAAGCCTTACAGCCGATTTATAGTGCCCCCCCCCCCCCCGTCTCATCTCCCCCCCTCCCTTCACTTACCGCCCGACTCCTGCTGCAGGTCCCGGAGCACAGGCTTCTTCAATGGAGGACACCGGCAGCCAATTAAAATGCAGCACCTGTGAGCCAATCAGAGCTCATGTACCGGCAGCTGCTCTGATTGGCTAATGGTACACAAGCTCTGATTGGCTCAAAAGCCGGTACATCATTTCTATTGGCTGCCGACGTCCTGCATGTGGGCAAAATGAGCTGCCCGGGCCCTTCCAGAGGCCGGGGCCCAGGGACAGCTGTACCTACAGCACCCCCCCAGTCAGTTGCCATTGACCCCTACATGCTCCTCCCTCACAAAATGGTGCAATGGCCATTTTCACATCGTTTCGTGCGTTGCGAGGAAGGAAACTGCCAGTAAAATATCTGGTACTTAATTACCCCAAGGACCTGCACATACACAGAAGACTCTGGCATAATCAGATTTAAGGTAGAGCACAGGGCATAATGTAACCCCCCCCCCCCCCCCCCAGCCCCCTGTCTGGGGGGGTGGGGGTCAGCCTTAGCACAGTGAAATCACTATCTATCCTGATTCCTGGTTCAGTGTGTAAGAGGTAGAGATTCTGATATTCTTGCATGTGACAAGATAGATGATACAGTAGATTTAATTTTTCTGTGTGTATTTTAAGGTTAAAGTGTCTTTTGTTCCACTACAACAAAACTTTAGGAAATAGCTGTCTTTCAATAAGGTGGGGCTATAAACTTTACCAGATATTATTAATAGGGATGTACACCGGCCACTTTTTGCATTTTGGGTTCTGATTACCTTCAGGTTTTTGGCTCTAATGGGTTTTGCCAAAACACCCCCTCAAGGTTTTGGGTTCTGATTTGTTTTCTTTAAAAAAGCATAAAAAAACCGCTAAAATTACAGAATTTAGGTGTTTTTTTTGCTCCTACGCTATTATTAACCTCAACCTCATTCATCTCCACTCATTTCCAGTCTATTTTTCTATGCCCCAAAGATTATTAAAATGTCTGTAGACAATTGAATATTGCTATATTACCATTTAACATTACCTTTTCAGAGGGAAATCTATTAAATAACTCAGGAATATTCATTTACTCCATTTACCTAAATTGGTGTGTCTGGACAGTACCAGGATACAGGGCTACCCCTCCCTGGTCTCGCATAGAGCTACCACATACTGTATTCAAAATATATTTCGCTAGCTCAGAGCATATTAAGTGTCCTACTTTTGACAGGGAATCCATACAAAGAAATCACAATTTCTCTAGGCCAGTGATGGCTAACCTTGGTGGCGTTTAAATTACCTTATGTCTGCAGATCTCCGGGGAGGGGGTGGGGCTAAAGCGTCATAATCGCGTCATTTAGCCCCGCCCCCTCCACGGAGATAGGCAAATTTAGTAAGTTTCCTTCATGGGGGCGGGGCTTAGTGGTGTCACATTTAAGCCCCACCCCCGAGCTCCTGCTAAAAGTCTCCTCTCCGGGCTTCTCCCGGAGAGGAGCTTTTAAAAGTCGGCAACCCTGATTTATAATATGGTTCCAGGCCTCCCTGTCCATTTTTGATGTTGTCACTCCACCTAAGACCAACCCATTTACTGGCAAATTATTAGGACCTAAGAATTAATATACTCTTAGGGTCTCTGGAGACGACTCTATTACCTGTACATACCTTTCATGTTATATGTAGTTTGTCCATATTATTATTTTATGTGTGATACATTAAAAGTTATATTTTAGATTACATTTTTTTTCTGACATACGCAAAAGAGTGGCCCCAACAAAAAGAGAGTACTTGTTCTTTTTCTCTATCTATTCTGAACACCTCACAATATTGCTTTCAGGCCAAAAGATTGCAACGAGGTAGCTGGATGATAAGCGACACAAGTGGGTGGCACAAACACTGGACTGATACGGCACACATATTAGCACCCCTGGACTGTTACAGAACACTTAGCATTACCCCTGGACTAATACAGCACACTTGGCAGCACCCCATGAATAATACGGCAGACTTGGCTCACCCCAGGAATTATACGGCACACATGTGGGCACCCCTGGACTGATACAGGACACATGGGGGCACCCGTGGAATTAAACGGCACACATGCAGGCACCCCTGGACTAATACAGCACCCCATGAATTATACAGCAGATTTGGTTCACCCCGGGAATGATACGGCACACATGCGTGCACCCCTGGACTGATAGGGGACACATGGGGGCACCCATGGAATTATACGGCACACTTAGCAGCACTACGACGGAGAAGACTTGTAAGTATAATTTGCTTCCACAGGTACCCCATGGATTTCTTCTGGAAATGACTCACCGATGGACAGAGGGCTACCTACGGGATCAAGATAGGTAAGTATCAATATGAAAGGGCTTTGAATGTAATAAAGTTTTATTTTTCTTATGCGGCAGCGAATCCTGTGCAGGATTCGCTGCACTTTCGCCTCAATTCTCCCTTCAGGGAGATTCGCCCAGCAGCCGTCTGTCCGCCCTATTCAAAGCCTCAGGGGCTCTCTGCCCCTGGCAGCGAATTTTAACCCCCCCGGCGAATGCCGCGGGGAGCTGGGGGACGGCTGCAGGCAGGGAAATGGAAGCCTCCCTGCCTGCGCCGGACACTGTGGGGGTGAAGGAGGGCTTGCAGGGACACATTGAGAGCCCCCTAGAACTGGCAGGGGGCTGGGATAGGAGCCGCTGCACTCACTGGTCCCGATCGTGCATATGTAATGATCCGGACCAGAGTGCAGTGAATATATGAATATTAATGAGCTGCTCCCGCCCCCTGCTGGCGAATGTGTCAAAAAAAATTTGTATAAAAAAATAAAATAAAATTAAAAATATATTCATGTGCTGCAAGCACATGAATAAAAATAGCATGCCCCTTCACAGAAAAAAAAAATCTTTTGACACCAAAAACCCCCCAGAAAAAACGCTTTATTTTAAAAGATCAAATTCCAATTCACCTAAAAAAGATGACGAATGTAAAACGGAGAATCATGGCGAAAATCAATGGAGAAAGCATTTGAGCATTGAATACACTCTCTGTAAATCCCGATGAAAACCCCATTGAAATACACCAGCGAATTGCAGCGAGCATGAAACGGAGAACTGGCCGGCATTAATGTTCGCTTTCGGCAAACAGTGAACACTGAATAGGGTGAATCAGATTTTCAATGAAAAAAATTCCCTGCAAGGACATACCCTCCAACATGACCCATTCCATTAGGTACAAAACGCTCTGTTCCTGGACTTCCCTGATAGTGGCAGTTACAGATGTGAGCCTGCAGCACAGTCCAATATTCAAAAAGGGGAGCCACACCAGCTGCCATCCCAAACATCACCGAGAGTTGATGTGACCCCCCCTCTTTGAATATTGGACTGTGCTGTAGGCTCACATCTGTAACTGTCACTGGCAGCGAAGTCCAGGAACAGAGCATTTTGTACCTAATGGGATGGGTCATGTTGGAGGGTATGCAAGGAGTGAAAACAGCCCGAAAAAAACCCCACAGTGAATCGGGAGCATTGAATGCCAACGTTGCTGTGAGCGATCCTCAGAATATTTGCTAAAAATGCGAACGTTGCTCACAGCGACTGTTCTTTTAGTATAAATACAGATACAGCCAAGTCAATTCGCTGAAGTTTAGTTAAATATTGCACCCAAAAAAGAACAGTTGCTTAGAGGGGCTCTGGCATTTTCTATGGATATTTTGAGGATCTCTCACAGCAACATTGACACGCAGAGGGTTATCAGTGCAGGTGTTAGTGTTATGCTGTGTACACACGGTCCGATTTCCTTTCCGATGTTGACGATATAGTCAACATCGGATCGGCATCGGATCAACATCGGATGCAGATCGCAAGGGTTTTAACCCTTGCGATCCCGATCCGATCCCGATGCGCGTTCACGTATCGGAAGCCAGAAAGTCTTGGCTGCCTTGTCTATATAGTGCAGATCTGCACTATATAGTCAAGATAGGATGCAAATCGGATGTGCCTTAAGATCCTATCCACGATCCTATCTGATCAGATCGTGGATAGGATCTTAAGGCACATCTAACGTGTGTACACACCATTAGACTATGTAGAAAATCTTTAGTAAATCTGCCAATTTCCAACATACCCCCCCAAAAAAACCCAGGTTAACTTCTGGCAATGATTCATAATTTACAGTCTGTTTACCATGGCAACTGCAGGACACTACAACATAAGCCCCGCCCACTTCCCCAACTGCCACCTGAGATGCTGGGAAACTGCCTGGGGCAGACGCTCGGTTACACTCTCCTGGGAGGAAGCAGAAACCAAAGGGGTTTATTTTAATCAGAAAGGTATTTGTCACAGTGCCCCCCCCCCCCCATATAGCCGTACCCCAACACAGCAATACTGAAGAGGGAAACCGAATTATAGGGAAACCTACTGGAGAGAGGACAGTCCGCTGCTGCTTCACATGACAAAGGTACAACATTTTACATCTTTGTATATCTGAGATTGTAGTGTTTCCTAAACTCTGTTGCTATTACTCTGGGTCTTATGGTGTGTACACATGGTACTTTTTGCCTTCCAATGTTGACGATATAGTCAACATCGGATCGGAATCGGATGCAGATCGCAAGGGTTTTAACCCTTCAGATCCCGATCCGATTCCAATGCACGTTCACTTATCGCAAGGCAGAAAGTCTTGTCTGCCTTGACTATATAGTGCATATCTGCACTATATAGTCAGACTTGTATGCAAATCGGATGTGCCTTCAAATACTATCCACGACCTTATCTGATCGGATTGTGGATAGTATCTGAAAGCACATCTGACCGTGTGTACACACCATAAAAGTGTGTACACTCACAGCGACTGTTCTTTTAGTACAAATAACTACAGATACAGCCAAGTCAATTCACTGAAGTTGAGTTAAATATTGCACCCAAAAAATAATATTTTTTTAATGGATATTTTGAGGATATTTTGAGGATCTCTCACAGCAACATTGACACGCAGAGGGTTATCAGTGCAGGTGTTAGTGTAAGACTATGTAACAAATCTTTAGTAAATCTGTTCCAACATACAGTACCCCCCAAAAACCCCAGGTTAACTTCTGGCAGTGATTCATAATTTACAGTCTGTTTACCATGGCAACTGCAGTGATAGGACACTACAACATAAGCCCCGCCCACTTCCCCAACTGCCACCTGAGATGCTGGGAAACTGCCTGGCGCAGACGCTCGGTTACACTCTCCTGGGAGGAAGCAGAAACCAAAGGGGTTTTTCTTAATCAGAAAGGTATTTGTCACAGTGCCCCCCCCCCATATAGCCGTACCCCAACACAGCAATACTGAAGAGGGAAACCGAATTATAGGGAAACCTACTGGAGAGAGGACAGTCCGCTGCTGCTTCACATGACAAAGGTACAACATTTTACATCTTTGTATATCTGAGATTGTAGTGTTTCCTAAACTCTGCTGCTACTTATATGTGTCTTAAAGTGTGTACACGCGGTGCGATTAGCTTTCCATTCTATCCCGATCCGACAGCAAGCAAAGCACATTAGATTTTGATTGAATGGTCTTGCCTGCATAGTCTATATGCCCATTCGATCCCAATCTACTGGGGATGCACTTTAGGCTCGAATCGGCATTGAAAGCGGCTGTACATGTGCGATTCAGACTAACTTCTATACGATATAAACTGGATAGTCCAAATCGAACAGAAATCGCACCGTGTGTACATAGCATTACACATACAGTATGTTTATAATCAATGTATTGCGGTTATCTAAATATAAATTTATATTCTCAATAAAAGGATTAATATAAAAATACAAGTACCTCAGCATAGGTCATACTTGCCTACTTTTGAAAACTAATTTCAGGGAGATTATAGTTGGTAGTAGAATTTTGCACAGTGCCCCATTGAGGGGGCGTGTCATGCTCCTCCCAACGGGCGTGTCTAGTTCCATATATGGAGAGATTGTGAAAAGAGATTGTGAACGTAGCACATAGAAGCGCGGGTGTGTACTGCTACATCTGGGAGGAATCTTTTAAAATGACTTATATCCAAATGTAGATGAGCCCCAAAGCAGTTAGTAAGAGCTACTATACTTGGTAAAGTGCTGGGAAATGGTGCAGATGATTCAATGTAAATGTATCTGTCTCTCATCCCCCCCCCCCCCCCCCCCCAAAAAAAAATGTAACAGTGAAATGTGGGCTAGGTGAAATGAGGGAGATTGCTAGACTAATGAGGGAGAGAGGGAGATTGCTGTTATTTCAGGGAGTCTCCTGCAGAATGCAAGAGGGTAGGCAACAATGTCATACTCTAGGTACATAGGGGGGTATTCAATTAGAGCCAATTGAAAAATCTGCACTTTTTGCCCCTGGATACTTTCCCATAGATAGTAGTGGGTGATCAGGGGGCTTAATGATGTAAATGAGAGAGCAGGACCCAGCCCCTGATGCACATTACTGCTGAGAATGAACTCCAATATCAGCCCCATAGCAATAACGTACCCTCTGTTAAAAATATTAATATTATTAGATAGTCTGTAATTACTCGCCGCCCACAGCGGTGTTATCTGTATTCAGAGTGAGGAGACTTTGGGCCTGATTCAGATCAGTTTGCTAGGTGTATACTTGCAGCCTAGCGAACAGGTAAGCCCAGCCCACCGCACCCCCAGCTAGCACGAGAGGGCCGAAGGGGAGAGAAATCATTCTATGGTTGCTGACCATCAAATGAATTTTCTCCCCTTTGGTAATAAAACTAAGTCTGAACTGACTTTTATTACCGGCAGAGACGGCCATATTCAGTGAGGGCGCTGAGGTCATGTGACGTCAGCAACCCACCCGGAGTATGCACTAAATGAAAGGGTCTGAATAGGCCCCTTTGTCTTCTGCAGCAGCGGTGAGAACAGTAATGTGTGTATGTATGTTTGGAGCTGGTCGCTAGGTGAACTACATCTCCCAGCAGCCAGTGCATCGCCAAGCAGCCCCCTTCCTATCTTTATTCTGTTTTCTTGATATCTTTTAGGTTGAACATTAACGATAAAGAAAAACAAAGAAAGAAGCAGCAGCGCTACAACTACAGCGAATACACAATATCGCTAGTTTGATTAAGGAATTAGATTTGTTAATTTATTTATTTATTAATGTTGTGTTATGACATATTTAATGATTTTACATTACACACACAGACATTACAATAAAATATAAACATAAAAATGGATTTTTAAATTAAGCCCCACTCATAGGATGGAAATTTGTGGGAGCCTTATTTCATGTGGCTCTAAGCTGTATATTAGATTTGAGGTAAGTGCACTTTACCAGTTCAGCTGCATAGAGGTGAAACGTGAAAAACAAATGATGAGTCCTCACTATTTATACGGATCCTGATTCGGTGCCGCTGGAGGTAGTGATGGGGAAATCAAAGCAAATGGACCCTCATATGCTGCCTTAAATCCTCTCTGATGATACAGTGCACTCAGTTGTCACTAGAGGGTAGGGGATAGTGCAGCATCCACTCCTCACTATTCATACGGTTGCCGATCTGGTGCCGCTGGAGGAAATAGTTGGAGTTGTTGAAGCAAATGAGCACTCGTATGGTACCCTGGTTCCTCTTTAATGATGCAGTGCCCCCAGTTACCGCTGGAGAGGCAGGGAGTCCACAGTTGGTGCAGAAATAAAGGGGTCCTCTTCAAAGGTGGTGATAGATGAATAAATCACCTGAAGGTAGCCCAATGTGGAGGGTCCTGTGGGGGACCACAATGGAACCTGTTTGGGGTTCACCAACGCAACAGGAGGGGGGGGGGGGCATAAGACTTCACCTGTAGCAGCTGTGTTAAGAAGTCAATCCTAGATTCCTGAGGCTGAAACACCTGATGCGTTTCGCTACTGGCTGTAGCTTTATCAGAGGCCTCTATGGTAAAGTGCACTTACCTCAAATCTAATATACAGTACACCTTAAAACCACATGACATAAGGCTCCCACAAATTTCCATCCTATGAGTGGGGCTTAATTTTAAAATCCATTTTTATGTTTATATTTTATTGTAATTTCTGTGTGTGTAATGTAAAATCATATAATATGTCATAACATTTTTTTATCTAAATATAATTCCTTATCAAACTATTGGTATCGTGTATTCCTTGTAGTTGTAGCGCTGCTGCTTCTTTCTTTGTTTTTCTTTATCAATATCCTTTATAGGGTTTGACTACCCCTAGACCCCAGCAGCTGCTCTATGAGAGCCAACTCATATCACAGGTGCCTGAATATTAACGATAGTTTATGGGGGGGGGAGATCTTAGCCAATGAATATACCAAGAACCTCTATTATTGATTGATTTTGATTAATAATATGGAGTGTGCATCTGCACCACATGTCTTTTTTTTATTAATGATAGTTGTCAGTATTTTAAATACTTCACTATATTAAAGGTTTGGCCTACATACATTCATGTTTAAAAATAGGAATAATAATATGAGCTAAAAACATCAGGACTACAACAAAAAAGTTATATTTTTATTGATAAATGAGTCAGCACAGGCAGAGAAGTTGGTCACAAAAGAATGGCCAGTGCTGAGAGCCATAATGGCAATTATTTTATAATTCAACTTATTAAGTATTTACCAAGTGACTGCCCTAGTGGGTAACTAATTGTTACTCCTACAAAAAGATTTATACTAACAGTGCCACAAAGTAACTAAAACCTCTCCAATATGCCGGTAACAACAAATTATCCTGCACAGACATATTACCTTTTTTTATTGTTGCATAAACACAAACATAAAATACGCCCATCGATTAATATGTCAACATTCATCGCCAATAAATACCAAATTGATTGCCCATGGTCATCATCTGTCTAAAAATTTCAACCCGTCACTGGCCAGACTTAAAGAATAAGTTCTCATAGATTGTGTTCTGGTCAACGGATGTTTAAAAAGTGCAATCACATTTCTAAAAGTGCATAAACACTGAGCGATTTTCGCGAGTGTGTATGGCTTTCCATAGCAGAATAGCAGGATGCTATGGAAAGCTGTCCACCTATTGCTCAGCTGCTTGTAATAGCAGAAAAGTGGTGGCAATGATAAGGCAGTGATGAGGAAGCGGGCATCAGCGCTCACCGCTTATTGGCAGGCCATACACACTGGGCGGTTTTTAAACTAAAAGCAGCTCAAATGGTAAAAGTGAGCTTTCAGCTTAAAATCACTTAGTGTGTATGGGCCTTTAAACTGCATACACCCGCTTATCTGGCCATGCACAGACAGAGTGAAGTCCAGCAGCTTCCACTATGAAAAATACAGTAGCACTCGCCCCGCAACTGACCCAAATCGTCTGCAGCGTACAACAAGCAGAAGTGCTCTGGGAACTTCTTACAATATCGGAAATTGTCTCCCAAACTACACGATGCACAGCAGAGTGAATGAAAAAGCCAACAATTAACAGAATTACTGATATACCCAAGCCATCGTAAGTTTATCTGTACCTCACTTTGTAGGTAAGTCTATATTTTTACTAATGTTTTCCTCTTCTGAAATTTAAACTAACGTCATTGTATCCATATTTCAGGGTGCAAAGTTATCAGACCAGCTCACAGATGGGCACCGATTCTATGGAGACAAAGACCTAAACTTTGAACACCTGCAGGGGGTTAGTGTTCAACAGCAAGGTCAGAGATTGCGTCTTTATCTTGTTCAAAACTATTCCAGTCCTTTAAGTGTAGAGAGATTGCAATCATCATGACAAAGACCGTCCAGGATCTTCGTCATTGAGATTGCATTTTACTTACTACTAACCAAATATTTAATCAATCTCAGCGCTTTACATGACCTGGCAAAACATCTGGGATCACGGAGAAGTTTAGCACAGTCAAAATAAGCAGAAAACTGCAGCTATCATGCTGACTCTGGTAAGTAAATCAAATATCTGTTACAATGCCCCAAAAGAAGGTAATTGCATTTTGGTTTAGCACATTTGAAACTTATTCCTTCTGTGCAATGGAAAATTGATTGCATTCACTTACCTATTTACTTTTCCTCTTAACCAATAGGAAACCGGAGACCTGCTGTATCCCTCTGGGAGAAGAAAAACGTGCAAGGGAAGCCGCGTTCTCCTTTCTGGCCTGGTAGAAACCCCCCTCCTGCTGGAAAGAGGTACATTTAATTTAGTTTCCAATCAAAACGCTGTTATAATGCATAAAAGAGCGTATTCCTGGAACCAAGGGGGTTATATAGGGGGTACCTATTTGTTACTCCCTATAAAAGAATTTGTACTAACAGTGCCACAAAATCACTAAAACCTCTCCAATACGCCAGTAACAAATAATCTTGCGCGCACAAATGACTTTTTGTTCTTGCATAAACACAAACATAAAATAGGGCCAACGATTAATACCTTGAACACCGCCGTAACATTAGTCGCCAATTAATTGGAAATTGGTTGCTGGGGAATGAAGTCCATGCTTATCGTTTGTCCAAAAGTTTCTAACTCGGCGCTGACCACCCACAAGAAATACGTTCTCATAGGCGTATTAGTACGTGTTCTGGTCAGCGGACATTTTAAAAAGTGCAATCACACCTCTTAAATTGCATGCACCCGCTTTTAAAGTCATGCACAGACAGAGTGAAGTCCTGCAGCTTACACTATGAAAACTAGTGTAGCGCTCACTCTGCACCTGTCCCAAATCGTCTGCAGCTTACAACAAGCAGAAGAGCTCTGGGAACTTCTTACAAGATCGGAAACTGTCTCCCAAACTAAACGATGCACAGCAGAGTGAATGAAAAAGCCAACAATTAACAGAATTACTGAAATACCCAAGCCATCGTAAGTTTATCTGTACCTCACTTTGTAGGTAAGTCTATATTTGGTACTCTTTACCTATCACGGCGCCCATCGCGGGCATCGCGGGTACATTTATGTCTGGCCGCGACGCGACCGACGCGATGCCCGTGATTTCCCATTGAAACCCATGTTAAACATGGAAATCGCGTCGGTCGCGTCGCGGCCGGCCATAAATGTACCCGCGATGCCCGCGACGCGATGCACCCGATTTCCTATAGCAATCAATGTTAAATGGCCCGACCGACGCGATTTTATTGTGAAATGCCTCAATGGACCCGATGTGGCCATAGGAAACAATGTTAAATGGGCCACAGAGGCCAAATAGGCAACCTTGACTGGGAAATGGAACCCCCAATTGTTACCGCCACCCCACGATCAACGTCAACCCGAAGCGTGGCGAGCGCAGCGAGCCCGCGAGGGGCGGCGGTACGCGTCCTCCGACCTTTTCATGCCCTACTATCCACGTCGGCGTGGAGTTGAGAATAGAATAGTGTGGCGAGCGCAGCGAGCCACCGAGCCCGAAGCGTGGCGAGTGCAGCGAGCCCCGCGAGGGGACGCGGATACCTTCACAGGTAAACGCGTCCCCTCGCAGGCTTCACAGGTGTCCGCGTCGCCACGGACACCTGTGAAGCCCGCGAGGGGACGCGTATAACTGTGAAGGTATCCGCGTCCCCTCGCGGGGCTCGCTGCGCTCGCCACGCTTCGGGCTCGGTGGCTCGCTGCGCTCGCCACACTATTCTATTCTCAACTCCACGCCGACGTGGATAGTGGGGGTATGAAAAGGTCGGAGGACGCGTACCGCCGCCCCTCGCGGGCTCGCTGCGCTCGCCACGCTTCGGGTTGACGTTGATCGTGGGGTGGCGTAAACAATTGGGGTGGCCATTTCAGAGTTCAGGGTAAGTATTTGGGCTCTAAGGCCCATTTAACATTGTTTCCTATGCTAAAATCGGGTCCATTCAGCCATTTAACATGAAAATCGTGTCCATCGGGCCTTTTAACATTGATTCCTATAGCAAATCGTGGGCATCGCGTCGCGGCCATCGTGTGCACATTTATGGCCGGCCGCGACGCGACCGACGCGATGTCCATGTTTAACATGGTTTTCAATGGGAAATCGTGGACATCGCGTCGGTCGCGTCGCGTCCGGGCATCTTTAGCCCGCATACGACACGACCGACGCGATTTTTTACCTCACGATGCCCACGATCAAGATCGTGGGCGCCGTGCTAGGTAAAGAGTACCCTATATTTTTACTAATGTTTTCCTCTTCTGAAATTTAAACTAACGTCATTGTATCCATATTTCAGTGTGCAAAGTTATCAGACCAGCTCACAGATGGGCACCGATTCTATGGAGACAAAGACCTAAACTTTGAACACATGCAGGGGGTAAGTGTTCAACAGCAAGGTCAGAGATTGCGTCTTTATCTTGTTCAAAACTATTCCAGTCCTTCAAGTGTAGAGAGATTGCAATCATTATGACAAAGACCGTCCAGGATCTTCGTCATTGAGATTGCATTTTACTTACTACTAACCAAATATTTAATCAATCTCAGCGCTTTACATGACCTGGCAAAACATCTGGGATCACGGAGAAGTTTAGCACAGGCAAAATAAGCAGAAAACTGCAGCTACCATGCTGACTCTGGTAAGTAAATCAAATATCTGTTACAATGCCCCAAAAGAAGGTAAGTGCATTTTGGTTTAGCATATTTGAAACTTATTCCTTCTGTGCAATGGAAAATTGATTGCATTCACTTACCTATTTATTTTTCCTCTTAACCAATAGAAAACCGGAGACCTGCTGTATCCCTCTGGGAGAAGAAAAACGTGCAAGGGAAGCCGCGTTCTCCTTTCTGGCCTGGTAGAAACCCCCCTCCTGCTGGAAAGAGGTACATTTAATTTAGTTTCCAATCAAAACGCTGTTATAATGCATAAAAGAGCGTATTCCTGGAACCAAGGGGGTTATATAGGGGGTACCTATTTGTTACTCCCTATAAAAGAATTTGTACTAACAGTGCCACAAAATCACTAAAACCTCTCCAATACGCCAGTAACAAATAATCTTGCGCGCACAAATGACTTTTTGTTGTTGCATAAACACAAACATAAAATACGGCCAACGATTAATACCTTGAACACCGTCGTAACATTAGTCGCCAATTAATTGGAAATTGGTTGCTGGGGAATGAAGTCCATGCTTATCGTTTGTCCAAAAGTTTCTAACTCGGCGCTGACCACCCACAAGAAATACGTTCTCAGAGACGTATTAGTATGTGTTCTGGTCAGCGGACATTTTAAAAAGTGCAATCACACCTCTTAAATTGCATGCACCCGCTTTTCAAGTCATGCACAGACAGAGTGAAGTCCTGCAGCTTACACTATGAAAACTAGTGTAGCGCTCACTCTGCACCAGTCCCAAATCGTCTGCAGCATACAACAAGCAGAAGAGCTCTGGGAACTTCTTACATCGGAAACTGTCTCCCAAACTAAACGATGCACAGCAGAGTGAATGAAAAAGCCAACAATTAACAGAATTACTGAAATACCCAAGCCATCGTAAGTTTATCTGTACCTCACTTTGTAGGTAAGTCTATATTTTTACTAATGTTTTCCTCTTCTGAAATTTAAACTAACGTCATTGTATCCATATTTCAGGGTGCAAAGTTATCAGACCAGCTCACAGATGGGCACCGATTCTATGGAGACAAAGACCTAAACTTTGAACACATGCAGGGGGTAAGTGTTCAACAGCAAGGTCAGAGATTACGTCTTTATCTTGTTCAAAACTATCCCAGTCCTTTAAGTGTAGAGAGATTGCAATCATCATGACAAAGACCGTCCAGGATCTTCATCATTGAGATTGCATTTTACTTACTACTAACCAAATATTTAATCAATCTCAGCACTTTACATGACCTGGCAAAACATCTGGGATCACAGAGAAGTTTAGCACAGCCAAAATAAGCAGAAGACTGCAGCTATCATGCTGACTGGTAAGTAAATCAAATATCTGTTACAATGCCCCAAAAGAAGGTAAGTGCATTTTGGTTTAGCATATTTGAAACTTATTCCTTCTGTGCAATGGAAAATTGATTGCATTCACTTACCTATTTACTTTTCCTCTTAACCAATAGGAAACCGGAGACCTGCTGTATCCCTCTGGGAGAAGAAAAACGTGCAAGGGAAGCCGCGTTCTCCTTTCTGGCCTGGTAGAAACCCCCCTCCTGATGGAAAGAGGTACATTTAATTTAGTTTCCAATCAAAACGCTGTTATAATGCATAAAAGAGCGTATTCCTGGAACCAAGGGGGTTATATAGGGGGTACCTATATGTTACTCCCTATAAAAGAATTTGTACTAACAGTGCCACAAAATCACTAAAACCTCTCCAATACGCCGGTAACAAATAATCTTGCGCGCACAAATGACTTTTTGTTCTTGCATAAACACAAACATAAAATACGGCCAACGATTAATACCTTGAACACCGCCGTAACATTAGTCGCCAATTAATTGGAAATTGGTTAATGGGGAATGAAGTCCATGTTTATCGTTTGTCCAAAAGTTTCTAACTCGGCGCTGACCACCCACAAGAAATACGTTCTCAGAGGCGTATTAGTATGTGTTCTGGTCAGCAGGCATTTTAAAAAGTGCAATCACACCTCTTAAATTGCATGCACCCGCTTTTCAAGTCATGCACAGACAGAGTGATGTCCTGCAGCTTACACTATGAAAACTAGTGTAGCGCTCACTCTGCACCTGTCCCAAATCGTCTGCAGCGTACAACAAGCAGAAGAGCTCTGGGAACTTCTTACAAGATCGGAAACTGTCTCCCAAACTAAACGATGCACAGCAGAGTGAATGAAAAAGCCAACAATTAACAGAATTACTGAAATACCCAAGCCATCGTAAGTTTATCTGTACCTCACTTTGTAGGTAAGTCTATATTTTTACTAATGTTTTCCTGTTCTGAAATTTAAACTAACGTCATTGTATCCATATTTCAGGGTGCAAAGTTATCAGACCAGCTCACAGATGGGCACCGATTCTATGGAAACAAAGACCTAAACTTTGAACACATGCAGGGGGTAAGTGTTCAACAGCAAGGTCAGAGATTACGTCTTTATCTTGTTCAAAACTATTCCAGTCCTTCAAGTGTAGAGAGATTGCAATCATCATGACAAAGACCGTCCAGGATCTTCGTCATTGAGATTGCATTTTACTTACTACTAACCAAATATTTAATCAATCTCAGCGCTTTACATGACCTGGCAAAACATCTGGGATCACGGAGAAGTTTAGCACAGCCAAAATAAGCAGAAAACTGCAGCTACCATGCTGACTCTGGTAAGTAAATCAAATATCTGTTACAATGCCCCAAAAGAAGGTAAGTGCATTTTGGTTTAGCATATTTGAAACTTATTCCTTCTGTGCAATGGAAAATTGATTGCATTCACTTACCTATTTACTTTTCCTCTTAACCAATAGGTAACCTGTGACCTGCTGTATCCCCCTGGGAGAAGAAAAACGTGCAAGGGAAGCCGTGTTCTCCTTTCTGGCCTGGTAGAAACCCCCCTCCTGCTGGAAAGAGGTACATTTAATTTAGTTTCCAATCAGAACACTGTTATAATGCATAAAAGAGCGTACTCCTGGAACCATGGGGGTCATATAGGGGGTACCTATCTGTTACTCCCTATAAAAGAATTTGTACTAACAGTGCCACAAAATCACTAAAACCTCTCCAATACGCCGGTAACAAATAATCTTGCGCGCACAAATGACTTTTTGTTGTTGCATAAACACAAACATAAAATACGACCAACGATTAATACCTTGAACACCGCCGTAACATTAGTCGCCAATTAATTGGAAATTGGTTAATGGGGAATGAAGTCCATGCTTATCATTTGTCCAAAAATTTCTAACTCGGTACTGACCACCCACAAAATATACGTTCTCATAGGCGTATTAGTACGTGTTCTGGTCAGTAGGCATTTTAAAAAGTGCAATCACACCTCTTAAATTGCATGCACCCGCTTTTCAAGTCATGCACAGACAGAGTGATGTCCTGCAGCTTACACTATGAAAACTAGTGTAGCGCTTACTCTGCACCTGTCCCAAATCGTCTGCAGCATACAACACGCAGAAGAGCTCTGTGAACTTCTTACATCGGAAACTGTCTCCCAAACTAAACGATTCACAGCAGAGTGAATGAAAAAGCCAACAATTAACAGGATTACTGAAATACCCAAGCCATCGTAAGTTTATCGGTACCTCACTTTGTAGGTAAGTCTATATTTTTACTAATGTTTTCCTCTTCAGAAATTTAAACTAACGTCATTGTATCCATATTTCAGGGTGCAAAGTTATAAGACCAGCTCACAGATGGGCACCGATTCTATGGAGACAAAGATCTAAACTTTGAACACATGCAGGGGGTAAGTGTTCAACAGCAAGGTCAGAGATTGCGTCTTTAACTTGTTCAAAACTATTCCAGTCCTTTAAGTGTAGAGAGATTGCAATCATCATGACAAAGACCGTCCAGGATCTTCGTCATTGAGATTGCATTTTACTTACTACTAACCAAATATTTAATCAATCTCAGCACTTTACATGACCTGGCAAAACATCTGGGATCACAGAGAAGTTTAGCACAGCCAAAATAAGCAGAAGACTGCAGCTATCATGCTGACTGGTAAGTAAATCAAATATCTGTTACAATGCCCCAAAAGAAGGTAAGTGCATTTTGGTTTAGCATATTTGAAACTTATTCCTTCTGTGCAATGGAAAATTGATTGCATTCACTTACCTATTTACTTTTCCTCTTAACCAATAGGAAACCGGAGACCTGCTGTATCCCTCTGGGAGAAGAAAAACGTGCAAGGGAAGCCGCGTTCTCCTTTCTGGCCTGGTAGAAACCCTCCTCCTGCTGGAAAGAGGTACATTTAATTTAGTTTCCAATCAAAACGCTGTTATAATGCATAAAAGAGCGTATTCCTGGAACCAAGGGGGTTATATAGGGGGTACCTATCTGTTACTCCCTATAAAAGAATTTGTACTAACAGTGCCACAAAATCACTAAAACCTCTCCAATACGCCGGTAACAAATAATCTTGCGCGCACAAATGACTTTTTGTTCTTGCATAAACACAAACATAAAATACGGCCAACGATTAATACCTTGAACACCGCCGTAACATTAGTCGCCAATTAATTGGAAATTGGTTAATGGGGAATGAAGTCCATGCTTATCGTTTGTCCAAAAATATCTAACTCGGCGCTGACCACCCACAAAATATATGTTCTCATAGGCGTATTAGTACGTGTTCTGGTCAGTAGGCATTTTAAAAAGTGCAATCACACCTCTTAAATTGCATGCACCCGCTTTTCAAGTCATGCACAGACAGAGTGAAGTCCTGCAGCTTACACTATGAAAACTAGTGTAGTGCTCACGCTGCACCTGTCCCAAATCGTCTGCAGCATACAACAAGCAGAAGAGCTCTGGGAACTTCTTACATCGAAAACTGTCTCCCAAACGAAACGATTCACAGCAGAGTGAATGAAAAAGCCAACAATTAACAGAATTACTGAAATACCCAAGCCATCGTAAGTTTATCTGTACCTCACTTTGTAGGTAAGTCTATATTTTTACTAATGTTTTCCTCTTCTGAAATTTAAACTAACGTCATTGTATCCATATTTCAGGGTGCAAAGTTATCAGACCAGCTCACAGATGGGCACCGATTCTATGGAGACAAAGACCTAAACTTTGAACACATGCAGGGGGTAAGTGTTCAACAGCAAGGTCAGAGATTGCGTCTTTATCTTGTTCAAAACTATTCCAGTCCTTCAAGTGTATAGAGATTGCAATCATCATGACAAAGACCGTCCAGGATCTTCGTCATTAAGATTGCATTTTACTTACTACTAACCTAATATTTAATCAATCTCAGCACTTTACATGACCTGGCAAAACATCTGGGATCACAGAGAAGTTTAGCACAGCCAAAATAATCAGAAAACTGCAGCTACCATGCTGACTCTGGTAAGTAAATCAAATATCTGTTACAATGCCCCAAAAGAAGGTAAGTGCATTTTGGTTTAGCAAATTTGAAACTTATTCCTTCTGTGCAATGGAAAATTGATTGCATTCACTTACCTATTTACTTTTCGTCTTAACCAATAGGTAACCGGAGACCTGCTGTATCCCCCTGGGAGAAGAAAAACGTGCAAGGGAAGCCGTGTTCTCCTTTCTGGCCTGGTAGAAACCCCCCTCCTGCTGGAAAGAGGTACATTTAATTTAGTTTCCAATCAAAACGCTGTTATAATGCATAAAAGAGCGTATTCCTGGAACCAAGGGGGTTATATAGGGGGTACCTATTTGTTACTCCCTATAAAAGAATTTGTACTAACAGTGCCACAAAATCACTAAAACCTCTCCAATACGCCGGTAACAAATAATCTTGCGCGCACAAATGACTTTTTGTTCTTGCATAAACACAAACATAAAATACGGCCAACGATTAATACCTTGAACACCGCCGTAACATTAGTCGCCAATTAATTGGAAATTGGTTGCTGGGGAATGAAGTCCATGCTTATCGTTTGTCCAAAAGTTTCTAACTCGGCGCTGACCACCCACAAGAAATACGTTCTCAGAGACGTATTAGTATGTGTTCTGGTCAGCGGACATTTTAAAAAGTGCAATCACACCTCTTAAATTGCATGCACCCGCTTTTAAAGTCATGCACAGACAGAGTGAAGTCCTGCAGCTTACACTATGAAAACTAGTGTAGCGCTCACTCTGCACCTGTCCCAAATCGTCTGCAGCGTACAACAAGCAGAAGAGCTCTGGGAACTTCTTACAAGATCGGAAACTGTCTCCCAAACTAAACGATTCACAGCAGAGTGAATGAAAAAGCCAACAATTAACAGAATTACTGAAATACCCAAGCCATCGTAAGTTTATCTGTACCTCACTTTGTAGGTAAGTCTATATTTTTACTAATGTTTTCCTCTTCTGAAATTTAAACTAACATCATTGTATCCATATTTCAGGGTGCAAAGTTATCAGACCAGCTCACAGATGGGCACCGATTCTATGGAGACAAAGACCTAAACTTTGAACACATGCAGGGGGTAAGTGTTCAACAGCAAGGTCAGAGATTGCGTCTTTATCTTGTTCAAAACTATTCCAGTCCTTCAAGTGTAGAGAGATTGCAATCATCATGACAAAGACCGTCCAGGATCTTCGTCATTGAGATTGCATTTTACTTACTACTAACCAAATATTTAATCAATCTCAGCACTTTACATGACCTGGCAAAACATCTGGGATCACGGAGAAGTTTAGCACAGCCAAAATAATCAGAAAACTGGGTACTTCTTTACTTTCACGGCGCCACTAGAAATCGCGGTCATCGCGGGCATTGAATGCACTAAAAAATCGGGTGCGACGCGATGCCCGCGATTTCCCATAGGGACCAATGTTAAATTTCTCAATGGACACGATTTTCTGTTCAATGCCTCAATTGACACGATTTTTCCATAGGAAACAATGTTAAATGGCCCACAGAGGCCAAATAGGCACCCTCAAGTGTGAAATGGCCCCCACAATTGTTAACGCCACCCCACGATCAACGTCAACCCGAAGCGTGGCGAGCGCAGCGAGCCCGCGAGGGGCGGCGGTACGCGTCCTCCGACCTTTTCATGCCCTACTATCCACTAGGGCGTGGAGTGAGAATAGAATAGTGTGGCGAGCGTAGCGAGCCACAGCGCCCGAAGCGTGGCGAGCGGACGCGGATACCTTCACAGGTAAACGCGTCCCTTCGCGGGCTTCACAGGTATCCGCGTCCCCTCGCCACGCTTCGGGCTCGGTGGCTCGCTGCGCTCGCCACACTATTCTATTCTCACTCCACGCCCTAGTGGATAGTAGGGCATGAAAAGGTCGGAGGACGCGTACCGCCGCTTCTCGCGGGCTCGCTGCGCTCGCCACGCTTCGGGTTGACGTTGATCGTGGGGTGGCGTTAACAACTTGAGGGTGCCTATTTGGCCTCTGTGGGCCATTTAACATTGTTTCCTATGGAAAAATCGTGTCAATTGAGGCATTGAACAGAAAATCGTGTCCATTGAGAAATTTAACATTGGTCCCTATGGGAAATCGCGGGCATCGCGGGCATCGCGTCGCACCCGATTTTTTAGTGCATTCAATGCCCGCGTTGACCGCGATTTTCTATCTGTCCTAATCTAGTGGCGCCGTGAAAGTAATGAAGTACCGAAAACTGCAGATACCATGCTGACTCTGGTAAGTAAATCAAATATCTGTTACAATGCCCCAAAAGAAGGTAAGTGCATTTTGGTTTAGCATATTTGAAACTTATTCCTTCTGTGCAATGGAAAATTGATTGCATTCACTTACCTATTTACTTTTCCTCTTAACCAATAGGTAACCTGAGACCTGCTGTATCCCCCTGGGAGAAGAAAAACGTGCAAGGGAAGCCGTGTTCTCCTTTCTGGCCTGGTAGAAACCCCCCTCCTGCTGGAAAGAGGTACATTTAATTTAGTTTCCAATCAGAACACTGTTATAATGCATAAAAGAGCGTACTCCTGGAACCATGGGGGTTATATAGGGGGTACCTATCTGTTACTCCCTATAAAAGAATTTGTACTAACAGTGCCACAAAATCACTAAAACCTCTCCAATACGCCGGTAACAAATAATCTTGCGCGCACAAATGACTTTTTGTTGTTGCATAAACACAAACATAAAATACGACCAACGATTAATACCTTGAACATTAGTCGCCAATTAATTGGAAATTGGTTAATGGGGTATGAAGTCCATGCTTATCATTTGTCCAAAAATTTCTAACTCTGCGCTGACCACCCACAAAAAATACGTTCTCATAGGCGTATTAGGACGTGTTCTGGTCAGTAGGCATTTTAAAAAGTGCAATCACACCTCTTAAATTGCATGCACCCGCTTTTCAAGTCATGCACAGACAGAGTGAAGTCCTGCAGCTTACACTATAAAAACTAGTGTAGCGCTTACTCTGCACCTGTCCCAAATCGTCTGCAGCATACAACAAGCAGAAGAGCTCTGGGAACTTCTTACATCGGAAACTGTCTCCCAAACTAAACGATTCACAGCAGAGTGAATGAAAAAGCCAACAATTAACAGGATTACTGAAATACCCAAGCCATCGTAAGTTTATCGGTACCTCACTTTGTAGGTAAGTCTATATTTTTACTAATGTTTTCCTCTTCAGAAATTTAAACTAACGTCATTGTATCCATATTTCAGGGTGCAAAGTTATCAGACCAGCTCACAGATGGGCACCGATTCTATGGAGACAAAGATCTAAACTTTGAACACATGCAGGGGGTAAGTGTTCAACAGCAAGGTCAGAGATTGCGTCTTTATCTTGTTCAAAACTATTCCAGTCCTTTAAGTGTAGAGAGATTGCAATCATCATGAAAAAGACCGTCCAGGATCTTCGTCATTGAGATTGCATTTTACTTACTACTAACCAAATATTTAATCAATCTCAGCACTTTACATGACCTGGCAAAACATCTGGGATCACAGAGAAGTTTAGCACAGCCAAAATAAGCAGAAGACTGCAGCTATCATGCTGACTGGTAAGTAAATCAAATATCTGTTACAATGCCCCAAAAGAAGGTAAGTGCATTTTGGTTTAGCATATTTGAAACTTATTCCTTCTGTGCAATGGAAAATTGATTGCATTCACTTACCTATTTACTTTTCCTCTTAACCAATAGGAAACCGGAGACCTGCTGTATCCCTTTGGGAGAAGAAAAACGTGCAAGGGAAGCCGCGTTCTCCTTTCTGGCCTGGTAGAAACCCCCCTCCTGCTGGAAAGAGGTACATTTAATTTAGTTTCCAATCAAAACGCTGTTATAATGCATAAAAGAGCGTATTCCTGGAACCAAGGGGGTTATATAGGGGGTACCTATTTGTTACTCCCTATAAAAGAATTTGTACTAACAGTGCCACAAAATCACTAAAACCTCTCCAATACGCCGGTAACAAATAATCTTGCGCGCACAAATGACTTTTTGTTGTTGCATAAACACAAACATAAAATACGGCCAACGATTAATACCTTGAACACCGCCGTAACATTAGTCGCCAATTAATTGGAAATTGGTTGCTGGGGAATGAAGTCCATGCTTATTGTTTGTCCAAAAGTTTCTAACTCGGCGCTGACCACCCACAAGAAATACGTTCTCAGAGACGTATTAGTATGTGTTCTGGTCAGCGGACATTTTAAAAAGTGCAATCACACCTCTTAAATTGCATGCACCCGCTTTTCAAGTCATGCACAGACAGAGTGAAGTCCTGCAGCTTACACTATGAAAACTAGTGTAGCGCTCACTCTGCACCTGTCCCAAATCGTCTGCAGCTTACAACAAGCAGAAGAGCTCTGGGAACTTCTTACAAGATCGGAAACTGTCTCCCAAACTAAACAATGCACAGCAGAGTGAATGAAAAAGCCAACAATTAACAGGATTACTGAAATACCCAAGCCATCGTAAGTTTACCTGTACCTCACTTTGTAGGTAAGTCTATATTTTTACTAATGTTTTCCTCTTCTGAAATTTAAACTAACGTCATTGTATCCATATTTCAGGGTGCAAAGTTATCAGACCAGCTCACAGATGGGCACCGATTCTATGGAGACAAAGACCTAAACTTTGAACACATGCAGGGGGTAAGTGTTCAACAGCAAGGTCAGAGATTACGTCTTTATCTTGTTCAAAACTATCCCAGTCCTTTAAGTGTAGAGAGATTGCAATCATCATGACAAAGACCGTCCAGGATCTTCATCATTGAGATTGCATTTTACTTACTACTAACCAAATATTTAATCAATCTCAGCACTTTACATGACCTGGCAAAACATCTGGGATCACAGAGAAGTTTAGCACAGCCAAAATAAGCAGAAGACTGCAGCTATCATGCTGACTGGTAAGTAAATCAAATATCTGTTACAATGCCCCAAAAGAAGGTAAGTGCATTTTGGTTTAGCATATTTGAAACTTATTCCTTCTGTGCAATGGAAAATTGATTGCATTCACTTACCTATTTACTTTTCCTCTTAACCAATAGGAAACCGGAGACCTGCTGTATCCCTCTGGGAGAAGAAAAACGTGCAAGGGAAGCCGCGTTCTCCTTTCTGGCCTGGTAGAAACCCCCCTCCTGATGGAAAGAGGTACATTTAATTTAGTTTCCAATCAAAACGCTGTTATAATGCATAAAAGAGCGTATTCCTGGAACCAAGGGGGTTATATAGGGGGTACCTATATGTTACTCCCTATAAAAGAATTTGTACTAACAGTGCCACAAAATCACTAAAACCTCTCCAATACGCCGGTAACAAATAATCTTGCGCGCACAAATGACTTTTTGTTCTTGCATAAACACAAACATAAAATACGGCCAACGATTAATACCTTGAACACCGCCGTAACATTAGTCGCCAATTAATTGGAAATTGGTTAATGGGGAATGAAGTCCATGTTTATCGTTTGTCCAAAAGTTTCTAACTCGGCGCTGACCACCCACAAGAAATACGTTCTCAGAGGCGTATTAGTATGTGTTCTGGTCAGCAGGCATTTTAAAAAGTGCAATCACACCTCTTAAATTGCATGCACCCGCTTTTCAAGTCATGCACAGACAGAGTGATGTCCTGCAGCTTACACTATGAAAACTAGTGTAGCGCTCACTCTGCACCTGTCCCAAATCGTCTGCAGCGTACAACAAGCAGAAGAGCTCTGGGAACTTCTTACAAGATCGGAAACTGTCTCCCAAACTAAACGATGCACAGCAGAGTGAATGAAAAAGCCAACAATTAACAGAATTACTGAAATACCCAAGCCATCGTAAGTTTATCTGTACCTCACTTTGTAGGTAAGTCTATATTTTTACTAATGTTTTCCTGTTCTGAAATTTAAACTAACGTCATTGTATCCATATTTCAGGGTGCAAAGTTATCAGACCAGCTCACAGATGGGCACCGATTCTATGGAAACAAAGACCTAAACTTTGAACACATGCAGGGGGTAAGTGTTCAACAGCAAGGTCAGAGATTACGTCTTTATCTTGTTCAAAACTATTCCAGTCCTTCAAGTGTAGAGAGATTGCAATCATCATGACAAAGACCGTCCAGGATCTTCGTCATTGAGATTGCATTTTACTTACTACTAACCAAATATTTAATCAATCTCAGCGCTTTACATGACCTGGCAAAACATCTGGGATCACGGAGAAGTTTAGCACAGCCAAAATAAGCAGAAAACTGCAGCTACCATGCTGACTCTGGTAAGTAAATCAAATATCTGTTACAATGCCCCAAAAGAAGGTAAGTGCATTTTGGTTTAGCATATTTGAAACTTATTCCTTCTGTGCAATGGAAAATTGATTGCATTCACTTACCTATTTACTTTTCCTCTTAACCAATAGGTAACCTGTGACCTGCTGTATCCCCCTGGGAGAAGAAAAACGTGCAAGGGAAGCCGTGTTCTCCTTTCTGGCCTGGTAGAAACCCCCCTCCTGCTGGAAAGAGGTACATTTAATTTAGTTTCCAATCAGAACACTGTTATAATGCATAAAAGAGCGTACTCCTGGAACCATGGGGGTCATATAGGGGGTACCTATCTGTTACTCCCTATAAAAGAATTTGTACTAACAGTGCCACAAAATCACTAAAACCTCTCCAATACGCCGGTAACAAATAATCTTGCGCGCACAAATGACTTTTTGTTGTTGCATAAACACAAACATAAAATACGACCAACGATTAATACCTTGAACACCGCCGTAACATTAGTCGCCAATTAATTGGAAATTGGTTAATGGGGAATGAAGTCCATGCTTATCATTTGTCCAAAAATTTCTAACTCGGTACTGACCACCCACAAAATATACGTTCTCATAGGCGTATTAGTACGTGTTCTGGTCAGTAGGCATTTTAAAAAGTGCAATCACACCTCTTAAATTGCATGCACCCGCTTTTCAAGTCATGCACAGACAGAGTGATGTCCTGCAGCTTACACTATGAAAACTAGTGTAGCGCTTACTCTGCACCTGTCCCAAATCGTCTGCAGCATACAACACGCAGAAGAGCTCTGTGAACTTCTTACATCGGAAACTGTCTCCCAAACTAAACGATTCACAGCAGAGTGAATGAAAAAGCCAACAATTAACAGGATTACTGAAATACCCAAGCCATCGTAAGTTTATCGGTACCTCACTTTGTAGGTAAGTCTATATTTTTACTAATGTTTTCCTCTTCAGAAATTTAAACTAACGTCATTGTATCCATATTTCAGGGTGCAAAGTTATAAGACCAGCTCACAGATGGGCACCGATTCTATGGAGACAAAGATCTAAACTTTGAACACATGCAGGGGGTAAGTGTTCAACAGCAAGGTCAGAGATTGCGTCTTTAACTTGTTCAAAACTATTCCAGTCCTTTAAGTGTAGAGAGATTGCAATCATCATGACAAAGACCGTCCAGGATCTTCGTCATTGAGATTGCATTTTACTTACTACTAACCAAATATTTAATCAATCTCAGCACTTTACATGACCTGGCAAAACATCTGGGATCACAGAGAAGTTTAGCACAGCCAAAATAAGCAGAAGACTGCAGCTATCATGCTGACTGGTAAGTAAATCAAATATCTGTTACAATGCCCCAAAAGAAGGTAAGTGCATTTTGGTTTAGCATATTTGAAACTTATTCCTTCTGTGCAATGGAAAATTGATTGCATTCACTTACCTATTTACTTTTCCTCTTAACCAATAGGAAACCGGAGACCTGCTGTATCCCTCTGGGAGAAGAAAAACGTGCAAGGGAAGCCGCGTTCTCCTTTCTGGCCTGGTAGAAACCCTCCTCCTGCTGGAAAGAGGTACATTTAATTTAGTTTCCAATCAAAACGCTGTTATAATGCATAAAAGAGCGTATTCCTGGAACCAAGGGGGTTATATAGGGGGTACCTATCTGTTACTCCCTATAAAAGAATTTGTACTAACAGTGCCACAAAATCACTAAAACCTCTCCAATACGCCGGTAACAAATAATCTTGCGCGCACAAATGACTTTTTGTTCTTGCATAAACACAAACATAAAATACGGCCAACGATTAATACCTTGAACACCGCCGTAACATTAGTCGCCAATTAATTGGAAATTGGTTAATGGGGAATGAAGTCCATGCTTATCGTTTGTCCAAAAATATCTAACTCGGCGCTGACCACCCACAAAATATATGTTCTCATAGGCGTATTAGTACGTGTTCTGGTCAGTAGGCATTTTAAAAAGTGCAATCACACCTCTTAAATTGCATGCACCCGCTTTTCAAGTCATGCACAGACAGAGTGAAGTCCTGCAGCTTACACTATGAAAACTAGTGTAGTGCTCACGCTGCACCTGTCCCAAATCGTCTGCAGCATACAACAAGCAGAAGAGCTCTGGGAACTTCTTACATCGAAAACTGTCTCCCAAACGAAACGATTCACAGCAGAGTGAATGAAAAAGCCAACAATTAACAGAATTACTGAAATACCCAAGCCATCGTAAGTTTATCTGTACCTCACTTTGTAGGTAAGTCTATATTTTTACTAATGTTTTCCTCTTCTGAAATTTAAACTAACGTCATTGTATCCATATTTCAGGGTGCAAAGTTATCAGACCAGCTCACAGATGGGCACCGATTCTATGGAGACAAAGACCTAAACTTTGAACACATGCAGGGGGTAAGTGTTCAACAGCAAGGTCAGAGATTGCGTCTTTATCTTGTTCAAAACTATTCCAGTCCTTCAAGTGTATAGAGATTGCAATCATCATGACAAAGACCGTCCAGGATCTTCGTCATTAAGATTGCATTTTACTTACTACTAACCTAATATTTAATCAATCTCAGCACTTTACATGACCTGGCAAAACATCTGGGATCACAGAGAAGTTTAGCACAGCCAAAATAATCAGAAAACTGCAGCTACCATGCTGACTCTGGTAAGTAAATCAAATATCTGTTACAATGCCCCAAAAGAAGGTAAGTGCATTTTGGTTTAGCAAATTTGAAACTTATTCCTTCTGTGCAATGGAAAATTGATTGCATTCACTTACCTATTTACTTTTCGTCTTAACCAATAGGTAACCGGAGACCTGCTGTATCCCCCTGGGAGAAGAAAAACGTGCAAGGGAAGCCGTGTTCTCCTTTCTGGCCTGGTAGAAACCCCCCTCCTGCTGGAAAGAGGTACATTTAATTTAGTTTCCAATCAAAACGCTGTTATAATGCATAAAAGAGCGTATTCCTGGAACCAAGGGGGTTATATAGGGGGTACCTATTTGTTACTCCCTATAAAAGAATTTGTACTAACAGTGCCACAAAATCACTAAAACCTCTCCAATACGCCGGTAACAAATAATCTTGCGCGCACAAATGACTTTTTGTTCTTGCATAAACACAAACATAAAATACGGCCAACGATTAATACCTTGAACACCGCCGTAACATTAGTCGCCAATTAATTGGAAATTGGTTGCTGGGGAATGAAGTCCATGCTTATCGTTTGTCCAAAAGTTTCTAACTCGGCGCTGACCACCCACAAGAAATACGTTCTCAGAGACGTATTAGTATGTGTTCTGGTCAGCGGACATTTTAAAAAGTGCAATCACACCTCTTAAATTGCATGCACCCGCTTTTAAAGTCATGCACAGACAGAGTGAAGTCCTGCAGCTTACACTATGAAAACTAGTGTAGCGCTCACTCTGCACCTGTCCCAAATCGTCTGCAGCGTACAACAAGCAGAAGAGCTCTGGGAACTTCTTACAAGATCGGAAACTGTCTCCCAAACTAAACGATTCACAGCAGAGTGAATGAAAAAGCCAACAATTAACAGAATTACTGAAATACCCAAGCCATCGTAAGTTTATCTGTACCTCACTTTGTAGGTAAGTCTATATTTTTACTAATGTTTTCCTCTTCTGAAATTTAAACTAACATCATTGTATCCATATTTCAGGGTGCAAAGTTATCAGACCAGCTCACAGATGGGCACCGATTCTATGGAGACAAAGACCTAAACTTTGAACACATGCAGGGGGTAAGTGTTCAACAGCAAGGTCAGAGATTGCGTCTTTATCTTGTTCAAAACTATTCCAGTCCTTCAAGTGTAGAGAGATTGCAATCATCATGACAAAGACCGTCCAGGATCTTCGTCATTGAGATTGCATTTTACTTACTACTAACCAAATATTTAATCAATCTCAGCACTTTACATGACCTGGCAAAACATCTGGGATCACGGAGAAGTTTAGCACAGCCAAAATAATCAGAAAACTGGGTACTTCTTTACTTTCACGGCGCCACTAGAAATCGCGGTCATCGCGGGCATTGAATGCACTAAAAAATCGGGTGCGACGCGATGCCCGCGATTTCCCATAGGGACCAATGTTAAATTTCTCAATGGACACGATTTTCTGTTCAATGCCTCAATTGACACGATTTTTCCATAGGAAACAATGTTAAATGGCCCACAGAGGCCAAATAGGCACCCTCAAGTGTGAAATGGCCCCCACAATTGTTAACGCCACCCCACGATCAACGTCAACCCGAAGCGTGGCGAGCGCAGCGAGCCCGCGAGGGGCGGCGGTACGCGTCCTCCGACCTTTTCATGCCCTACTATCCACTAGGGCGTGGAGTGAGAATAGAATAGTGTGGCGAGCGTAGCGAGCCACAGCGCCCGAAGCGTGGCGAGCGGACGCGGATACCTTCACAGGTAAACGCGTCCCTTCGCGGGCTTCACAGGTATCCGCGTCCCCTCGCCACGCTTCGGGCTCGGTGGCTCGCTGCGCTCGCCACACTATTCTATTCTCACTCCACGCCCTAGTGGATAGTAGGGCATGAAAAGGTCGGAGGACGCGTACCGCCGCTTCTCGCGGGCTCGCTGCGCTCGCCACGCTTCGGGTTGACGTTGATCGTGGGGTGGCGTTAACAACTTGAGGGTGCCTATTTGGCCTCTGTGGGCCATTTAACATTGTTTCCTATGGAAAAATCGTGTCAATTGAGGCATTGAACAGAAAATCGTGTCCATTGAGAAATTTAACATTGGTCCCTATGGGAAATCGCGGGCATCGCGGGCATCGCGTCGCACCCGATTTTTTAGTGCATTCAATGCCCGCGTTGACCGCGATTTTCTATCTGTCCTAATCTAGTGGCGCCGTGAAAGTAATGAAGTACCGAAAACTGCAGATACCATGCTGACTCTGGTAAGTAAATCAAATATCTGTTACAATGCCCCAAAAGAAGGTAAGTGCATTTTGGTTTAGCATATTTGAAACTTATTCCTTCTGTGCAATGGAAAATTGATTGCATTCACTTACCTATTTACTTTTCCTCTTAACCAATAGGTAACCTGAGACCTGCTGTATCCCCCTGGGAGAAGAAAAACGTGCAAGGGAAGCCGTGTTCTCCTTTCTGGCCTGGTAGAAACCCCCCTCCTGCTGGAAAGAGGTACATTTAATTTAGTTTCCAATCAGAACACTGTTATAATGCATAAAAGAGCGTACTCCTGGAACCATGGGGGTTATATAGGGGGTACCTATCTGTTACTCCCTATAAAAGAATTTGTACTAACAGTGCCACAAAATCACTAAAACCTCTCCAATACGCCGGTAACAAATAATCTTGCGCGCACAAATGACTTTTTGTTGTTGCATAAACACAAACATAAAATACGACCAACGATTAATACCTTGAACATTAGTCGCCAATTAATTGGAAATTGGTTAATGGGGTATGAAGTCCATGCTTATCATTTGTCCAAAAATTTCTAACTCTGCGCTGACCACCCACAAAAAATACGTTCTCATAGGCGTATTAGGACGTGTTCTGGTCAGTAGGCATTTTAAAAAGTGCAATCACACCTCTTAAATTGCATGCACCCGCTTTTCAAGTCATGCACAGACAGAGTGAAGTCCTGCAGCTTACACTATAAAAACTAGTGTAGCGCTTACTCTGCACCTGTCCCAAATCGTCTGCAGCATACAACAAGCAGAAGAGCTCTGGGAACTTCTTACATCGGAAACTGTCTCCCAAACTAAACGATTCACAGCAGAGTGAATGAAAAAGCCAACAATTAACAGGATTACTGAAATACCCAAGCCATCGTAAGTTTATCGGTACCTCACTTTGTAGGTAAGTCTATATTTTTACTAATGTTTTCCTCTTCAGAAATTTAAACTAACGTCATTGTATCCATATTTCAGGGTGCAAAGTTATCAGACCAGCTCACAGATGGGCACCGATTCTATGGAGACAAAGATCTAAACTTTGAACACATGCAGGGGGTAAGTGTTCAACAGCAAGGTCAGAGATTGCGTCTTTATCTTGTTCAAAACTATTCCAGTCCTTTAAGTGTAGAGAGATTGCAATCATCATGAAAAAGACCGTCCAGGATCTTCGTCATTGAGATTGCATTTTACTTACTACTAACCAAATATTTAATCAATCTCAGCACTTTACATGACCTGGCAAAACATCTGGGATCACAGAGAAGTTTAGCACAGCCAAAATAAGCAGAAGACTGCAGCTATCATGCTGACTGGTAAGTAAATCAAATATCTGTTACAATGCCCCAAAAGAAGGTAAGTGCATTTTGGTTTAGCATATTTGAAACTTATTCCTTCTGTGCAATGGAAAATTGATTGCATTCACTTACCTATTTACTTTTCCTCTTAACCAATAGGAAACCGGAGACCTGCTGTATCCCTTTGGGAGAAGAAAAACGTGCAAGGGAAGCCGCGTTCTCCTTTCTGGCCTGGTAGAAACCCCCCTCCTGCTGGAAAGAGGTACATTTAATTTAGTTTCCAATCAAAACGCTGTTATAATGCATAAAAGAGCGTATTCCTGGAACCAAGGGGGTTATATAGGGGGTACCTATTTGTTACTCCCTATAAAAGAATTTGTACTAACAGTGCCACAAAATCACTAAAACCTCTCCAATACGCCGGTAACAAATAATCTTGCGCGCACAAATGACTTTTTGTTGTTGCATAAACACAAACATAAAATACGGCCAACGATTAATACCTTGAACACCGCCGTAACATTAGTCGCCAATTAATTGGAAATTGGTTGCTGGGGAATGAAGTCCATGCTTATTGTTTGTCCAAAAGTTTCTAACTCGGCGCTGACCACCCACAAGAAATACGTTCTCAGAGACGTATTAGTATGTGTTCTGGTCAGCGGACATTTTAAAAAGTGCAATCACACCTCTTAAATTGCATGCACCCGCTTTTCAAGTCATGCACAGACAGAGTGAAGTCCTGCAGCTTACACTATGAAAACTAGTGTAGCGCTCACTCTGCACCTGTCCCAAATCGTCTGCAGCTTACAACAAGCAGAAGAGCTCTGGGAACTTCTTACAAGATCGGAAACTGTCTCCCAAACTAAACAATGCACAGCAGAGTGAATGAAAAAGCCAACAATTAACAGGATTACTGAAATACCCAAGCCATCGTAAGTTTACCTGTACCTCACTTTGTAGGTAAGTCTATATTTTTACTAATGTTTTCCTCTTCTGAAATTTAAACTAACGTCATTGTATCCATATTTCAGGGTGCAAAGTTATCAGACCAGCTCACAGATGGGCACCGATTCTATGGAGACAAAGACCTAAACTTTGAACACATGCAGGGGGTAAGTGTTCAACAGCAAGGTCAGAGATTGCGTCTTTATCTTGTTCAAAACTATTCCAGTCCTTCAAGTGTAGAGAGATTGCAATCATTATGACAAAGACCGTCCAGGATCTTCGTCATTGAGATTGCATTTTACTTACTACTAACTAAATATTTAATCAATCTCAGCGCTTTACATGACCTGGCAAAACATCTGGGATCACGGAGAAGTTTAGCACAGCCAAAATAAGCAGAAAACTGCAGCTACCATGCTGACTCTGGTAAGTAAATCAAATATCTGTTACAATGCCCCAAAAGAAGGTAAGTGCATTATGGTTTAGCATATTTGAAACTTATTCCTTCTGTGCAATGGAAAATTGATTGCATTCACTTACCTATTTACTTTTCTTCTTAACCAATAGGTAACCGGAGACCTGCTGTATCCCTCTGGGAGAAGAAAAACGTGCAAGGGAAGCCGCGTTCTCCTTTCTGGCCTGGTAGAAACCCCCCTCCTGCTGGAAAGAGGTACATTTAATTTAGTTTCCAATCAGAACACTGTTATAATGCATAAAAGAGCGTACTCCTGGAACCATGGGGGTTATATAGGGGGTACCTATTTGTTACTCCCTATAAAAGAATTTGTACTAACAGTGCCACAAAATCACTAAAACCTCTCCAATACACCGGTAACAAATAATCTTGCGCGCACAAAGGACTTTTTGTTCTTGCA
Organism: Crinia signifera; assembly: GCF_055691185.1. Lineage (NCBI taxonomy): Eukaryota > Metazoa > Chordata > Amphibia > Anura > Myobatrachidae > Crinia > Crinia signifera. Next base: position 110,648,887 of record NC_139225.1, read on the forward strand.
TAAACACAAACATAAAATACGGCCAACGATTAATACCTTGAACACCGCCGTAACATTAGTCGCCAATTAATTGGAAATTGGTTGCTGGGGAATGAAGTCCATGCTTATCGTTTGTCCAAAAGTTTCTAACTCGGCGCTGACCACCCACAAGAAATACGTTCTCAGAGACGTATTAGTATGTGTTCTGGTCAGCGGACATTTTAAAAAGTGCAATCACACCTCTTAAATTGCATGCACCCGCTTTTAAAGTCATGCACAGACAGAGTGAAGTCCTGCAGCTTACACTATGAAAACTAGTGTAGCGCTCACTCTGCACCTGTCCCAAATCGTCTGCAGCGTACAACAAGCAGAAGAGCTCTGGGAACTTCTTACAAGATCGGAAACTGTCTCCCAAACTAAACGATGCACAGCAGAGTGAATGAAAAAGCCAACAATTAACAGAATTACTGAAATACCCAAGCCATCGTAAGTTTATCTGTACCTCACTTTGTAGGTAAGTCTATATTTTTACTAATGTTTTCCTCTTCTGAAATTTAAACTAACATCATTGTATCCATATTTCAGGGTGCAAAGTTATCAGGCCAGCTCACAGATGGGCACCGATTCTATGGAGACAAAGACCTAAACTTTGAACACATGCAGGGGGTAAGTGTTCAACAGCAAGGTCAGAGATTGCGTCTTTATCTTGTTCAAAACTATTCCAGTCCTTCAAGTGTAGAGAGATTGCAATCATCATGACAAAGACCGTCCAGGATCTTCGTCATTGAGATTGCATTTTACTTACTACTAACCAAATATTTAATCAATCTCAGCACTTTACATGACCTGGCAAAACATCTGGGATCACAGAGAAGTTTAGCACAGCCAAAATAATCAGAAAACTGGGTACTTCTTTACTTTCACGGCGCCACTAGAAATCGCGGTCATCGCGGGCATTGAATGCACTAAAAAATCGGGTGCGACGCGATGCCCGCGATTTCCCATAGGGACCAATGTTAAATTTCTCAATGGACACGATTTTCTGTTCAATGCCTCAATTGACACGATTTTTCCATAGGAAACAATGTTAAATGGCCCACAGAGGCCAAATAGGCACAGTCAAGTGTGAAATGGCCCCCACAATTGTTAACGCCACCCCACGATCAACGTCAACCCGAAGCGTGGCGAGCGCAGCGAGCCCGCGAGGGGCGGCGGTACGCGTCCTCCGACCTTTTCATGCCCTACTATCCACTAGGGCGTGGAGTGAGAATAGAATAGTGTGGCGAGCGTAGCGAGCCACCGCGCCCGAAGCGTGGCGAGCGCAGCGAGCCCCGCGAGGGGACGCGGATACCTTCACAGGTAAACGCGTCCCTTCGCGGGCTTCACAGGTATCCGCGTCCCCTCGCCACGCTTAGGGCTCGGTGGCTCGCTGCGCTCGCCACACTATTCTATTCTCACTCCACGCCCTAGTGGATAGTAGGGCATGAAAAGGTCGGAGGACGCGTACCGCCGCCCCTCGCGGGCTCGCTGTGCTCGCCACGCTTCGGGTTGACGTTGATCGTGGGGTGGCGTTAACAACTTGAGGGTGCCTATTTGGCCTCTGTGGGCCATTTAACATTGTTTCCTATGGAAAAATCGTGTCAATTGAGGCATTGAACAGAAAATCGTGTCCATTGAGAAATTTAACATTGGTCCCTATGGGAAATCGCGGACATCGCGTCGCACACGATTTTTTAGTGCATTCAATGCCTGCGTTGACCGCGATTTTCTATCTGTCCTAATCTAGTGGCGCCGTGAAAGTAAAGAAGTACCGAAAACTGCAGCTACCATGCTGACTCTGGTAAGTAAATCAAATATCTGTTACAATGCCCCAAAAGAAGGTAAGTGCATTTTGGTTTAGCATATTTGAAACTTATTCCTTCTGTGCAATGGAAAATTGATTGCATTCACTTACCTATTTACTTTTCCTCTTAACCAATAGGTAACCTGAGACCTGCTGTATCCCCCTGGGAGAAGAAAAACGTGCAAGGGAAGCCGTGTTCTCCTTTCTGGCCTGGTAGAAACCCCCCTCCTGCTGGAAAGAGGTACATTTAATTTAGTTTCCAATCAGAACACTGTTATAATGCATAAAAGAGCGTACTCCTGGAACCATGGGGGTTATATAGGGGGTACCTATCTGTTACTCCCTATAAAAGAATTTGTACTAACAGTGCCACAAAATCACTAAAACCTCTCCAATACGCCGGTAACAAATAATCTTGCGCGCACAAATGACTTTTTGTTGTTGCATAAACACAAACATAAAATACGACCAACGATTAATACCTTGAACATTAGTCGCCAATTAATTGGAAATTGGTTAATGGGGTATGAAGTCCATGCTTATCATTTGTCCAAAAATTTCTAACTCGGCGCTGACCACCCACAAAATATACGTTCTCATAGGCGTATTAGTACGTGTTCTGGTCAGTAGGCATTTTAAAAAGTGCAATCACACCTCTTAAATTGCATGCACCCGCTTTTCAAGTCATGCACAGACAGAGTGAAGTCCTGCAGCTTACACTATAAAAACTAGTGTAGCGCTCACTCTGCACCTGTCCCAAATCGTCTGCAGCATACAACAAGCAGAAGAGCTCTGGGAACTTCTTACATCGGAAACTGTCTCCCAAACTAAACGATTCACAGCAGAGTGAATGAAAAAGCCAACAATTAACAGGATTACTGAAATACCCAAGCCATCGTAAGTTTATCGGTACCTCACTTTGTAGGTAAGTCTATATTTTTACTAATGTTTTCCTCTTCAGAAATTTAAACTAACGTCATTGTATCCATATTTCAGGGTGCAAAGTTATCAGACCAGCTCACAGATGGGCACCGATTCTATGGAGACAAAGATCTAAACTTTGAACACATGCAGGGGGTAAGTGTTCAACAGCAAGGTCAGAGATTGCGTCTTTATCTTGTTTAAAACTATTCAAGTCCTTTAAGTGTAGAGAGATTGCAATCATCATGACAAAGACCGTCCAGGATCTTCGTCATTGAGATTGCATTTTACTTACTACTAACCAAATATTTAATCAATCTCAGCACTTTACATGACCTGGCAAAACATCTGGGATCACAGAGAAGTTTAGCACAGCCAAAATAAGCAGAAGACTGCAGCTATCATGCTGACTCTGGTAAGTAAATCAAATATCTGTTACAATGCCCCAAAAGAAGGTAAGTGCATTTTGGTTTAGCATATTTGAAACTTATTCCTTCTGTGCAATGGAAAATTGATTGCATTCACTTACCTATTTACTTTTCCTCTTAACCAATAGGAAACCGGAGACCTGCTGTATCCCTTTGGGAGAAGAAAAACGTGCAAGGGAAGCCGCGTTCTCCTTTCTGGCCTGGTAGAAACCCCCCTCCTGCTGGAAAGAGGTACATTTAATTTAGTTTCCAATCAAAACGCTGTTATAATGCATAAAAGAGCGTATTCCTGGAACCAAGGGGGTTATATAGGGGGTACCTATTTGTTACTCCCTATAAAAGAATTTGTACTAACAGTGCCACAAAATCACTAAAACCTCTCCAATACGCCGGTAACAAATAATCTTGCGCGCACAAATGACTTTTTGTTCTTGCATAAACACAAACATAAAATACGGCCAACGATTAATACCTCGAACACCGCCGTAACATTAGTCGCCAATTAATTGGAAATTGGTTGCTGGGGAATGAAGTCCATGCTTATTGTTTGTCCAAAAGTTTCTAACTCGGCGCTGACCACCCACAAGAAATACGTTCTCAGAGACGTATTAGTATGTGTTCTGGTCAGCGGACATTTTAAAAAGTGCAATCACACCTCTTAAATTGCATGCACCCGCTTTTCAAGTCATGCACAGACAGAGTGAAGTCCTGCAGCTTACACTATGAAAACTAGTGTAGCGCTCACTCTGCACCTGTCCCAAATCGTCTGCAGCTTACAACAAGCAGAAGAGCTCTGGGAACTTCTTACAAGATCGGAAACTGTCTCCCAAACTAAACGATTCACAGCAGAGTGAATGAAAAAGCCAACAATTAACAGGATTACTGAAATACCCAAGCCATCGTAAGTTTATCTGTACCTCACTTTGTAGGTAAGTCTATATTTTTACTAATGTTTTCCTCTTCTGAAATTTAAACTAACGTCATTGTATCCATATTTCAGGGTGCAAAGTTATCAGACCAGCTCACAGATGGGCACCGATTCTATGGAGACAAAGACCTAAACTTTGAACACATGCAGGGGGTAAGTGTTCAACAGCAAGGTCAGAGATTGCGTCTTTATCTTGTTCAAAACTATTCCAGTCCTTCAAGTGTAGAGAGATTGCAATCATTATGACAAAGACCGTCCAGGATCTTCGTCATTGAGATTGCATTTTACTTACTACTAACCAAATATTTAATCAATCTCAGCGCTTTACATGACCTGGCAAAACATCTGGGATCACGGAGAAGTTTAGCACAGCCAAAATAAGCAGAAAACTGCAGCTACCATGCTGACTCTGGTAAGTAAATCAAATATCTGTTACAATGCCCCAAAAGAAGGTAAGTGCATTATGGTTTAGCATATTTGAAACTTATTCCTTCTGTGCAATGGAAAATTGATTGCATTCACTTACCTATTTACTTTTCTTCTTAACCAATAGGTAACCGGAGACCTGCTGTATCCCCCTGGGAGAAGAAAAACGTGCAAGGGAAGCCGCGTTCTCCTTTCTGGCCTGGTAGAAACCCCCCTCCTGCTGGAAAGAGGTACATTTAATTTAGTTTCCCATCAGAACACTGTTATAATGCATAAAAGAGCGTACTCCTGGAACCATGGGGGTTATATAGGGGGTACCTATTTGTTACTCCCTATAAAAGAATTTGTACTAACAGTGCCACAAAATCACTAAAACCTCTCCAATACGCCGGTAACAAATAATCTTGCGCGCACAAATGACTTTTTGTTGTTGCATAAACACAAACATAAAATACGGCCAACGATTAATACCTTGAACACCGCCGTAACATTAGTCGCCAATTAATTGGAAATTGGTTGCTGGGGAATGAAGTCCATGCTTATTGTTTGTCCAAAAGTTTCTAACTCGGCGCTGACCACCCACAAGAAATACGTTCTCAGAGACGTATTAGTATGTGTTCTGGTCAGCGGACATTTTAAAAAGTGCAATCACACCTCTTAAATTACATGCACCCGCTTTTCAAGTCATGCACAGACACAGTGAAGTCCTGCAGCTTACACTATGAAAACTAGTGTAGCGCTCACTCTGCACCTATCCCAAATCGTCTGCAGCGTACAACAAGCAGAAGAGCTCTGGGAACTTCTTACAAGATCGGAAACTGTCTCCCAAACTAAACGATGCACAGCAGAGTGAATGAAAAAGCCAACAATTAACAGAATTACTGAAATACCCAAGCCATCGTAAGTTTATCTGTACCTCACTTTGTAGGTAAGTCTATATTTTTACTAATGTTTTCCTCTTCTGAAATTTAAACTAACGTCATTGTATCCATATTTCAGGGTGCAAAGTTATCAGACCAGCTCACAGATGGGCACCGATTCTATGGAGACAAAGACCTAAACTTTGAACACATGCAGGGGGTAAGTGTTCAACAGCAAGGTCAGAGATTGCGTCTTTATCTTGTTCAAAACTATTCCAGTCCTTCAAGTGTAGAGAGATTGCAATCATTATGACAAAGACCGTCCAGGATCTTCGTCATTGAGATTGCATTTTACTTACTACTAACCAAATATTTAATCAATCTCAGCGCTTTACATGACCTGGCAAAACATCTGGGATCACGGAGAAGTTTAGCACAGCCAAAATAAGCAGAAAACTGCAGCTACCATGCTGACTCTGGTAAGTAAATCAAATATCTGTTACAATGCCCCAAAAGAAGGTAAGTGCATTTTGGTTTAGCATATTTGAAACTTATTCCTTCTGTACAATGGAAAATTGATTGCATTCACTTACCTATTTACTTTTCCTCTTAACCAATAGGAAACCGGAGACCTGCTGTATCCCCCTGGGAGAAGAAAAACGTGCAAGGGAAGCCGCGTTCTCCTTTCTGGCCTGGTAGAAACCCCCTCCTGCTGGAAAGAGGTACATTTAATTTAGTTTCCAATCAGAACACTGTTATAATGCATAAAAGAGCGTACTCCTGGAACCATGGGGGTTATATAGGGGGTACCTATCTGTTACTCCCTATAAAAGAATTTGTACTAACAGTAACACAAAATCACTAAAACCTCTCCAATACGCCGGTAACAAATAATCTTGCGCGCACAAATGACTTTTTGTTGTTGCATAAACACAAACATAAAATAAGACCAACGATTAATACCTTGAACACCGCCGTAACATTAGTCGCCAATTAATTGGAAATTGGTTAATGGGGAATGAAGTCCATGCTTATCGTTTGTCCAAAAATATCTAACTCGGCGCTGACCACCCACAAAATATACGTTCTCATAGGCGTATTAGTACATGTTCTGGTCAGTAGGCATTTTAAAAAGTGCAATCACACCTCTTAAATTGCATGCACCCGCTTTTCAAGTCATGCACAGACACAGTGAAGTCCTGCAGCTTACACTATGAAAACTAGTGTAGCGCTCACTCTGCACCTGTCCCAAATCGTCTGCAGCATACAACAAGCAGAAGAGCTCTGGGAACTTCTTACATCGGAAACTGTCTCCCAAACTAAACGATGCACAGCAGAGTGAATGAAAAAGCCAACAATTAACAGAATTACTGAAATACCCAAGCCATCGTAAGTTTATCTGTACCTCACTTTGTAGGTAAGTCTATATTTTTACTAATGTTTTCCTCTTCTGAAATTTAAACTAACGTCATTGTATCCATATTTCAGGGTGCAAAGTTATCAGACCAGCTCACAGATGGGCACCGATTCTATGGAGACAAAGACCTAAACTTTGAACACATGCAGGGGGTAAGTGTTCAACAGCAAGGTCAGAGATTGCGTCTTTATCTTGTTCAAAACTATTCCAGTCCTTTAAGTGTAGAGAGATTGCAATCATCATGACAAAGACCGTCCAGGATCTTCGTCATTGAGATTGCATTTTACTTACTACTAACCAAATATTTAATCAATCTCAGCACTTTACATGACCTGGCAAAACATCTGGGATCACGGAAAAGTTTAGCACAGCCAAAATAAGCAGAAAACTGCAGCTATCATGCTGACTGGTAAGTAAATCAAATATCTGTTACAATGCCCCAAAAGAAGGTAAGTGCATTTTGGTTTAGCATATTTGAAACTTATTCCTTCTGTGCAATGGAAAATTGATTGCATTCACTTACCTATTTACTTTTCCTCTTAACCAATAGGTAACCGGAGACCTGCTGTATCCCCCTGGGAGAAGAAAAACGTGCAAGGGAAGCCGCGTTCTCCTTTCTGGCCTGGTAAAAACACCCTACTGCTGGAAAGAGGTACATTTAATTTAGTTTCCAATCAGAACACTGTTATAATGCATAAAAGAGCGTACTCCTGGAACCATGGGGGTTATATAGGGGGTACCTATCTGTTACTCCCTATAAAAGAATTTGTACTAACAGTAACACAAAATCACTAAAACCTCTCCAATACGCCGGTAACAAATAATCTTGCACGCACAAATGACTTTTTGTTGTTGCATAAACACAAACATAAAATACGACCAACGATTAATACCTTGAACACCGCCGTAACATTAGTCGCCAATTAATTGGAAATTGGTTAATGGGGAATGAAGTCCATGCTTATCGTTTGTCCAAAAATTTCTAACTCGGCGCTGACCACCCACAAAATATACGTTCTCATAGGCGTATTAGTACGTGTTCTGGTCAGTAGGCATTTTAAAAAGTGCAATCACACCTCTTAAATTGCATGCACCCGCTTTTCAAGTCATGCACAGACAGAGTGAAGTCCTGCAGCTTACACTATGAAAACTAGTGTAGCGCTCACTCTGCACCTATCCCAAATCGTCTGCAGCGTACAACAAGCAGAAGAGCTCTGGGAACTTCTTACAAGATCGGAAACTGTCTCCCAAACTAAACGATGCACAGCAGAGTGAATGAAAAAGCCAACAATGAACAGAATTACTGAAATACCCAAGCCACCGTAAGTTTATCTGTACCTCACTTTGTAGGTAAGTCTATATTTTTACTAATGTTTTCCTCTTCTGAAATTTAAACTAACGTCATTGTATCCATATTTCAGGGTGCAAAGTTATCAGACCAGCTCACAGATGGGCACCGATTCTATGGAGACAAAGACCTAAACTTTGAACACATGCAGGGGGTAAGTGTTCAACAGCAAGGTCAGAGATTGCGTCTTTATCTTGTTCAAAACTATTCCAGTCCTTCAAGTGTAGAGAGATTGCAATCATTATGACAAAGACCGTCCAGGATCTTCGTCATTGAGATTGCATTTTACTTACTACTAACCAAATATTTAATCAATCTCAGCGCTTTACATGACCTGGCAAAACATCTGGGATCACGGAGAAGTTTAGCACAGGCAAAATAAGCAGAAAACTGCAGCTACCATGCTGACTCTGGTAAGTAAATCAAATATCTGTTACAATGCCCCAAAAGAAGGTAAGTGCAATTTGGTTTAGCATATTTGAAACTTATTCCTTCTGTATAATGGAAAATTGATTGCATTCACTTACCTATTTACTTTTCCTCTTAACCAATAGGTAACCGGAGACCTGCTGTATCCCCCTGGAAGAAGAAAAACGTGCAAGGGAAGCCGCGTTCTCCTTTCTGGCCTGGTAGAAACCCCCTCCTGCTGGAAAGAGGTACATTTAATTTAGTTTCCAATCAGAACACTGTTATAATGCATAAAAGAGCGTACTTCTGGAACCATGGGGGTTATATAGGGGGTACCTATCTGTTACTCCCTATAAAAGAATTTGTACTAACAGTAACACAAAATCACTAAAACCTCTCCAATACGCCGGTAACAAATAATCTTGCGCGCACAAATGACTTTTTGTTGTTGCATAAACACAAACATAAAATATAACCAACGATTAATACCTTGAACACCGCCGTAACATTAGTCGCCAATTAATTGGAAATTGGTTAATGGGGAATGAAGTCCATGCTTATCGTTTGTCCAAAAATATCTAACTCGGCGCTGACCACCCACAAAATATACGTTCTCAGAGACGTATTAGTATGTGTTCTGGTCAGCGGACATTTTAAAAAGTGCAATCACACCTCTTAAATTGCATGCACCCGCTTTTCAAGTCATGCACAGACAGAGTGAAGTCCTGCAGCTTACACTATGAAAACTAGTGTAGCGCTCACTCTGCACCTGTTCCAAATCGTCTGCAGCATACAACAAGCAGAAGAGCTCTGGGAACTTCTTACATCGGAAACTGTCTCCCAAACTAAACGATTCACAGCAGAGTGAATGAAAAAGCCAACAATTAACAGGATTACTGAAATACCCAAGCCATCGTAAGTTTATCTGTACCTCACTTTGTAGGTAAGTCTATATTTTTACTAATGTTTTCCTCTTCTGAAATTTAAACTAACGTCATTGTATCCATATTTCAGGGTGCAAAGTTATCAGACCAGCTCACAGATGGGCACCGATTCTATGGAGACAAAGACCTAAACTTTGAACACATGCAGGGGGTAAGTGTTCAACAGCAAGGTCAGAGATTGCGTCTTTATCTTGTTCAAAACTATTCCAGTCCTTCAAGTGTAGAGAGATTGCAATCATTATGACAAAGACCGTCCAGGATCTTCGTCATTGAGATTGCATTTTACTTACTACTAACCAAATATTTAATCAATCTCAGCGCTTAACATGACCTGGCAAAACATCTGGGATCACGGAGAAGTTTAGCACAGCCAAAATAAGCAGAAAACTGCAGCTACCATGCTGACTCTGGTAAGTAAATCAAATATCTGTTACAATGCCCCAAAAGAAGGTAAGTGCATTTTGGTTTAGCATATTTGAAACTTATTCCTTCTGTACAATGGAAAATTGATTGCATTCACTTACCTATTTACTTTTCCTCTTAACCAATAGGTAACCGGAGACCTGCTGTATCCCCCTGGAAGAAGAAAAACGTGCAAGGGAAGCCGCGTTCTCCTTTCTGGCCTGGTAGAAACCCCCTCCTGCTGGAAAGAGGTACATTTAATTTAGTTTCCAATAAGAACACTGTTATAATGCATAAAAGAGCGTACTCCTGGAACCATGGGGGTTATATAGGGGGTACCTATCTGTTACTCCCTATAAAAGAATTTGTACTAACAGTAACACAAAATCACTAAAACCTCTCCAATACGCCGGTAACAAATAATCTTGCACGCACAAATGACTTTTTGTTGTTGCATAAACACAAACATAAAATACGACCAACGATTAATACCTTGAACACCGCCGTAACATTAGTCGCCAATTAATTGGAAATTGGTTAATGGGGAATGAAGTCCATGCTTATCGTTTGTCCAAAAATTTCTAACTCCGCGCTGACCACCCACAAAATATACGTTCTCATAGGCGTATTAGTACGTGTTCTGGTCAGTAGGCATTTTAAAAAGTGCAATCACACCTCTTAAATTGCATGCACCCGCTTTTCAAGTCATGCACAGACAGAGTGAAGTCCTGCAGCTTACACTATGAAAACTAGTGTAGCGCTCACTCTGCACCTGTCCCAAATCGTCTGCAGCATACAACAAGCAGAAGAGCTCTGGGAACTTCTTACATCGGAAACTGTCTCCCAAACTAAACGATTCACAGCAGAGTGAATGAAAAAGCCAACAATTAACAGGATTACTGAAATACCCAAGCCATCGTAAGTTTATCTGTACCTCACTTTGTAGGTAAGTCTATATTTTTACTAATGTTTTCCTCTTCTGAAATTTAAACTAACGTCATTGTATCCATATTTCAGGGTGCAAAGTTATCAGACCAGCTCACAGATGGGCACCGATTCTATGGAGACAAAGACCTAAACTTTGAACACATGCAGGGGGTAAGTGTTCAACAGCAAGGTCAGAGATTGCGTCTTTATCTTGTTCAAAACTATTCCAGTCCTTCAAGTGTAGAGAGATTGCAATCATTATGACAAAGACCGTCCAGGATCTTCGTCATTGAGATTGCATTTTACTTACTACTAACCAAATATTTAATCAATCTCAGCACTTTACATGACCTGGCAAAACATCTGGGATCACGGAGAAGTTTAGCACAGCCAAAATAAGCAGAAGACTGCAGCTATCATGCTGACTGGTAAGTAAATCAAATATCTGTTACAATGCCCCAAAAGAAGGTAAGTGCATTTTGGTTTAGCATATTTGAAACTTATTCCTTCTGTGCAATGGAAAATTGATTGCATTCACTTACCTATTTACTTTTCCTCTTAACCAATAGGTAACCGGAGACCTGCTGGATCCCCCTGGGAGAAGAAAAACGTGCAAGGGAAGCCGCGTTCTCCTTTCTGGCCTGGTAGAAACCCCCTCCTGCTGGAAAGAGGTACATTTAATTCAGTTTCCAATCAGAACACTGGCCCTTATTCTGATCGGTGCGGCCGGAGCCGCATATGCGGCTCCGACCGCACAGACGAATCCCCGCCTTGCGTACGGATCGCCACCTCCGTCCGTACGCGGATATGTGGCGATCCGTATGAAAGTGGACGGGGATACGCCTCCTCCACCTTGGGAGCTGCCCCTGCATTCGATGGTCGCCGAACATCGAATGCAGGGCCGCACGCTCCACCAGGTCCCGCAACACAAGACCACACGGACACTTGTCCGTGTGAAATCTTGTATTGGGGCGGGCAGCTGACATCCGGCGATGTCAGCTGCCCGCCCCCTACACGCGCGTCATGGCCTCATTACCATGCATACGCCCCGCGTTTGCATGGGAACGCCCATGAAACGCGGGGCGTATGCATAGGGAAATGAGGCTAAGTAGCCCCTCACGCCCCTATCCGCCCCCTTTGCGGCGGTCAAAAGAAGTGTGCGGCGATTTCGCCTGCACATGCGCAGAGTGCCCTCTGCACATGCGCAGAGCGAAAACATCGGCGGAACGGCCGCATGCGGCCGTTTCCGAACCGATCAGAATAAGGGCCACTGTTATAATGCATAAAAGAGCGTACTCCTAGAACCATGGGGGTTATATAGGGCGTACCTATCTGTTACTCCCTATAAAAGAATTTGTACTAACAGTAACACAAAATCACTAAAACCTCTCCAATACGCCGGTAACAAATAATCTTGCGCGCACAAATGACTTTTTGTTGTTGCATAAACACAAACATAAAATATGACCAACGATTAATACCTTGAACACCGCCGTAACATTAGTCGCCAATTAATTGGAAATTGGTTGCTGGGGAATGAAGTCCATGCTTATCGTTTGTCCAAAAATATCTAACTCGGCGCTGACCACCCACAAAATATCAGTTCTCATAGGCGTATTAGTACGTGTTCTGGTCAGTAGGCATTTTAAAAAGTGCAATCACACCTCTTAAATTGCATGCACCCGCTTTTCAAGTCATGCACAGACAGAGTGAAGTCCTGCAGCTTACACTATGAAAACTAGTGTAGCGCTCACTCTGCACCTGTCCCAAATCGTCTGCAGCATACAACAAGCAGAAGAGCTCTGGGAACTTCTTACATCGGAAACTGTCTCCCAAACTAAACGATTCACAGCAGAGTGAATGAAAAAGCCAACAATTAACAGGATTACTGAAATACCCAAGCCATCGTAAGTTTATCTGTACCTCACTTTGTAGGTAAGTCTATATTTTTACTAATGTTTTCCTCTTCTGAATTTTAAACTAACGTCATTGTATCCATATTTCAGGGTGCAAAGTTACCAGACCAGCTCACAGATGGGCACCGATTCTATGGAGACAAAGATCTAAACTTTGAACACATGCAGGGGGTAAGTGTTCAACAGCAAGGTCAGAGATTGCGTCTTTATCTTGTTCAAAACTATTCCAGTCCTTTAAGTGTAGAGAGATTGCAATCATCATGACAAAGACCGTCCAGGATCTTCGTCATTGAGATTGCATTTTACTTACTACTAACCAAATATTTAATCAATCTCAGCACTTTACATGACCTGGCAAAACATCTGGGATCACGGAAAAGTTTAGCACAGCCAAAATAAGCAGAAAACTGCAGCTATCATGCTGACTGGTAAGTAAATCAAATATCTGTTACAATGCCCCAAAAGAAGGTAAGTGCATTTTGGTTTAGCATATTTGAAACTTATTCCTTCTGTGCAATGGAAAATTGATTGCATTCACTTACCTATTTACTTTTCCTCTTAACCAATAGGTAACCGGAGACCTGCTGTATCCCCCTGGGAGAAGAAAAACGTGCAAGGGAAGCCGCGTTCTCCTTTCTGGCCTGGTAAAAACCCCCTACTGCTGGAAAGAGGTACATTTAATTTAGTTTCCAATCAGAACACTGTTATAATGCATAAAAGAGCGTACTCCTGGAACCATGGGGGTTATATAGGGGGTACCTATCTGTTACTCCCTATAAAAGAATTTGTACTAACAGTAACACAAAATCACTAAAACCTCTCCAATACGCCGGTAACAAATAATCTTGCGCGCACAAATGACTTTTTGTTGTTGCATAAACACAAACATAAAATACGACCAACGATTAATACCTTGAACACCGCCGTAACATTAGTCGCCAATTAATTGGAAATTGGTTAATGGGGAATGAAGTCCATGCTTATCGTTTGTCCAAAAATTTCTAACTCGGCGCTGACCACCCACAAAATATACGTTCTCATAGGCGTATTAGTACGTGTTCTGGTCAGTAGGCATTTTAAAAAGTGCAATCACACCTCTTAAATTGCATGCACCCGCTTTTCAAGTCATGCACAGACAGAGTGAAGTCCTGCAGCTTACACTATGAAAACTAGTGTAGCGCTCACTCTGCACCTGTCCCAAATCGTCTGCAGCGTACAACAAGCAGAAGAGCTCTGGGAACTTCTTACAAGATCGGAAACTGTCTCCCAAACTAAACGATGCACAGCAGAGTGAATGAAAAAGCCAACAATTAACAGAATTACTGAAATACCCAAGCCATCGTAAGTTTATCTGTACCTCACTATGTAGTAAGTCTATATTTTTACTAATGTTTTCCACTTCTGAAATTTAAACTAACGTCGTTGTATCCATATTTCAGGGTGCAAAGTTATCAGACCAGCTCACAGATGGGCACCGATTCTATGGAGACAAAGACCTAAACTTTGAACACATGCAGGGGGTAAGTGTTCAACAGCAAGGTCAGAGATTGCGTCTTTATCTTGTTCAAAACTATTCCAGTCCTTCAAGTGTAGAGAGATTGCAATCATTATGACAAAGACCGTCCAGGATCTTCGTCATTGAGATTGCATTTTACTTACTACTAACCAAATATTTAATCAATCTCAGCACTTTACATGACCTGGCAAAACATCTGGGATCACGGAGAAGTTTAGCACAGCCAAAATAAGCAGAAAACTGCAGCTATCATGTTGACTCTGGTAAGTAAATTAAATATCTATTACAATGCCCCAGAAGAAGGTAAGTGCATTTTGGTTTAGCATATTTGAAACTTATTCCTTTTGTGCAATGGAAAATTGATTGCATTCACTTATCTATTTACTTTTCCTCTTAACCAATAGGTAATCGGAGACCTGCTGTATCCCCCTGGGAGAAGAAAAACATGCAAGGGAAGCCGCGTTCTCCTTTCTGGCCTGGTAGAAACCCCCCTCCTGCTGGAAAGAGGTACATTTAATTTAGTTTCCAATCAGAACACTGTTATAATGCATAAAAGAGCGTACTCCTGAAACCATGGGGGTTATATAGGGGGTACCTATTTGTTACTCCCTATAAAATAATTTGTACTAACAGTGCCACAAAATCACTAAAACCTCTCCAATACGCCGGTAACAAATAATCTTGCGCGCACAAATGACTTTTTGTTGTTGCATAAACACAAACATAAAATATGGCCAACGATTAATACCTCGAACACCGCCGTAACATTAGTCGCCAATTAATTGGAAATTGGTTAATGGGGAATGAAGTCCATGCTTATCGTTTGTCCAAAAATTTCTAACTCGGCGCTGACCACCCACAAAAAATACGTTCTCATAGGCGTATTAGTTCGTGTTCTGGTCAGTAGGCATTTTAAAAAGTGCAATCACACCTCTTAAATTGCATGCACCCGCTTTTCAAGTCATGCACAGACAGAGTGAAGTCCTGCAGCTTACACTATGAAAACTAGTGTAGCGCTCACTCTGCACCTGTCCCAAATCGTCTGCAGCATACAACAAGCAGAAGAGCTCTGGGAACTTCTTACAAGATTGGAAACTGTCTCCCAAACTAAACGATGCACAGCAGAGTGAATGAAAAAGCCAACGATTAACAGGATTACTGAAATACCCAAGCCATCATAAGTTTATCTGTACCTCACTATGTAGTAAGTCTATATTTTTACTAATGTTTTCCTCTTCTAAAATTTAAACTAACGTCATTGTATCCATATTTCTGGATGCAAAGTTACCAGACCAGCTCACAGATGGGCACCGATTCTATGGAGACAAAGACCAAAACTTTGAACACATGCAGGGGGTAAGTGTTCAACAGCAAGGTCCGAGATTGTGTCTCCACCTTGTTCAAAACTATTCCAGTCCTTTAAGTGTAGAGAGATTGCAATCATCATGACAAAGACCGTCCAGGATCTTTGTCATTGAGATTGCATTTTACTTACTACTAACCAAATATGTAATCAATCTCAGCGCTTTACATGACCTGGCAAAACATCTGGGATCACAGAGAAGTTTAGCACAGCCAAAATAAGCAGAAAACTGCAGCTATCATGCTGACTCTGGTAAGTAAATCAAATATCTGTTACAATCCCCCAAAATAAGGTAAGTGCATTTTGGTTTAGCATATTTGAAACGTATTCCTTTTGTGCAATGGAAAATTGATTGCATTCACTTACCTATTTACTTTTTCTCTTAACCAATAGGTAACCGGAGACCTGCTGTATCCCCCTGGGAGAAGAAAAAAGGGATTTTTGTAAGAACTTACCATTCGAATCCCTTTCTCTGATATGGTCCTGGTGACACAGCTCAACACTGGGATGTAGGAGGGTCCGAAGGAGCCAGGCACCTATCCTAAAGCTTTAGAGGGTAGGCTCCTCCCATACTGCATCCCTGGACTCTTCAGTTCAATCTTTCAAAGCCACTGGAATACATTAACTCAGTACAAACGCCTGCACATATTATATGCACATTTTATAACAGAAACTGTTAACTTTTAACCATTTTAACATGAACATCATGAATTTCTGGCATACTTACTGAGCGTAAGGGAGGGATCGCTGTGTCACCAGGACCATATCAGAGAAAGGGATTCGAACGGTAAGTTCTTACAAAAATTCCTTTTTCTCTTTCAATGGTCCTGGTGACACAGCTCAACACTGGGACGTTCCAGAGCCGGTCCTTTGGGAGGGTATGCTCAGGTCTGCAGCTCTCAGCACTGCTCGCCCGAATGATGCGTCCTCCGACGCGAACTCATGGAATCTATAGAATCTATAGAATTTGGCAAATGTGTGAACAGATGACCAAGTGGCAGCTCTGCAAACCTGCTCCGCTGTGGCCCCATGTCGGACCGCCCAAGAGGTGGCAACTGACCTGGTGGTATGCGCATTAATTCTGGCCGGTACAGGCCTACCCACTTTGGTGTATGCCAAGGCTATCACAGATCGCAACCACCTAGCAATTGTCTGCTTAGATGCAGGCCAACCAATTTTATGTACGTCATACAGTACCAATAAAGTGTCAGTCTTCCTAACACTCTTCACTCTGTCCACATATATGCGTAACGCACGCACAACATCCAAAGTCTTCAACTTGTCCCTTTTCTTGGAACCCTCTGGGGGTTGAAACACAGGCAGAGACTACCTTCGGTAAAAATTGCGGCACTGTCATCATGAAAAATTAGGAAGGGAGATTTGCATGACAAGGCTCCCAACTCTGACAATCTTTTAGCAGATGCTACTGCTAACAAAAACACTAGCTTCCACGTGAGAAACTTTAAGTCAGCCGACCTTAAAGGCTCAAAAGGTGCCTTCTGAAGGCAATCCAAAACCAGTGACAGATCCCAAGGTGCTACTGGTTGCTTGTAAGGGGGTTTCAGTCTGGATACCCCTTGTAAAAAGGTCTGAATCTCCGGTAAAATGGCAATTCTTTTTTGAAAATAGATGGACAAGGCCGAAATCTGCACCTTCAAGGACTGAAGGCTTAGGCCCGAAGAAAATCCATCTTGTAAAAAATCCAACATTTTTGATAATTTGAAGTGAGATGTGTGAGCTTTTTGCCTCTCACACCATCTAATATAAGTCTTCCAGACTCTATAATAATTTGCCGAAGAAACAGCTTTTCTGGCTTTTATCATAGTCTGCACTACTGCGTCAGAAAATCCTTTCTTCTTTAAAATGGCGGTTTCAATAACCAAGCCGTCAAAATCAATCGATCGGAATCCAGGTGATTGAATGGGCCTTGTCTTAACAGGTCTGGTCTCAGAGGTAGACGCCATGAATCCACTGATAACCTCTGAAGCCTCGAGTACCAAGACCTCCTTGGCCAATCTGGGGCCACAAGGATCACCGGGACCTTCTGGTCCTGTACCCTCTTCAACAGTCTCGCTAACATTGGAATTGGAGGGAATGCATAAAGAAGATCTCCCTGCCAATGAGTAGTCATGGCATCCACTGCCTCTGCTAGCGGATCTCTCGTTCTGGCGTAGAACCTGGGCACCTGATGGTTGAACCTGGATGCCATTAGGTCCAAATCCGGAGTTCCCCACATTGCCGTGATCTGGTGAAACACCTGAGGGTGTAGGCTCCATTCTCCTTCCTTGAGCTCCTCCCTGCTCAGGAAGTCTGCTTCTATATTCTCCACTCCTGGAATGTATATAGCCGATACGGCAGGAACATTCTGTTCCGCCCATAGGAAGATTCTGGACACCTCCCACATGGCCAATCTGCTGCGTGTACCTCCCTGGTGATTCAGATACGCCACAGCTGTGGCATTGTCGGTCTGAATCCTCAAGGGGAGGTTCCTTAACCTGTCTCCCGCCAAGGAAATCACTTTCCAGACAGCTCTCAGCTCCAAGATGTTGATTGGTAACACTGATTCGTCTGCCGTCCACAGGCCCTGCAGCCTGAGATCCAGGACTACTGCCCCCCAGCCCCTGAGACTGGCATCGGTAGTTACTATCAACCAGTCCCAGGTCTGTAATGACCGACCCCACTGAAGGGAATCTACCTCTGTCCACCATTTCAAGGAGTCCCGAGTGTCCGTGGACAGCACTATTAACTCTGTCTTCATGGTCAAAGTGTTTCCTGACCAGGCTGACAAAATGTTCCATTGGAATACTCGAGAGTGGAACCTGGCAAATTGAAGCGTTTCGAATGACGCCACCATTTTCCCCAGGAGTTTGAGGCACCTCCATACTGACAAGCTCGGAGCTCTGAGGATCTCCTGAACTAGGGTGACCAGGTCCCTGGCCTTTATCTCCGGGAGAAATACCCGATGGAGATGGGTATCCAGTATGACTCCCAAGAACTGGATCCTCTGTGATGGTACCAACTGAGATTTTTGTAAGTTTAAAATCCAGCCGTGAGCCTGCAAAAAACTGATGGCCTCTTTCAAGTGACTTTGAAGCAGGGGTGCTGACTCTGCCTTGAACAGGAGATCGTCCAAATAGGGTATTACTGTGATTCCCCTGAGCCTTAGCACTGCCGCCATCACAGACATTATCTTTGTGAATACCCTTGGCGCGGTTGCTAGCCCAAAGGGTAACGCCCGGAACTGTAAATGCAGGTCTCCTATGGCAAACCTCAACAGCGTCTGATGTTCCGGGTGAATGGGAACGTGCAGATATGCGTCTTGGACATCCATGGACGCCAAGAATTCTCCCTGGTCCAGACTCAGGAGTACAGACCTTAAAGACTCCATTTTGAAATGGTCTACCCATAGGTGAACATTTAAGGACTTCAAATTTAGTATTGGTCTGAAAGACCCGTCTGGTTTGGGCACCAGGAACAGCGTGGAGTAAAAGCCTTTCTTCCACTCTGCCCTGGGAACCGGAATTACCACCCCTTTTTCCAAAAGGGAATGAGCCGCTCTCATAAGAGCTGTGCGCAGGAGCGCCTGCTTTGGCATGGGTGTGGGGATGAACCTCTTCGGAGGCCGCCCTCTGAAAGGGACTTTGTAACCCTGGGTAATAATCTCTAAGACCCAGGTATCCTGGTCTAGAGAAGCCCAAGCGTCCCTGAAGTGTGTGAGACGCCCCCCCACCTTTATCCCTGCCGGGCTTATCCCCTGGCAGTCATGCGGAGGGTTTATCCTCTCCTTTAGAGGCAGGCTTCTTATGGAAAGAGCCAAACTTGGACCTTTGAGATTTGCCCCTGGTGGTCTGAAACTTTCCCCTGAACGACTGTCCCCGAAAGGACGCACCACCTCTAGGGGAGGGCCGAAAGGACGGCCTAAAAGCAGCGAATCTGGATGACTGCTTTGTTGAGGAGGCCGGCAGAAATGTACTCTTGCCGCCTGTGGCTTGTTTTATAATCTCCTCAAGCTCAGAACCAAAAAGTAACTTTCCCTTGAAAGCTAACAATTCTAGGGCCTTTTTGGACTCATTGTCCGCTTCCCAGGCCTTAAGCCAGAGCACTCTCCTGGCATTAATAGAGACTGTGGACACTCTGGTAGCCATTTTAAGAGCTTCCTCCTCTGCTTCCACCGCGTATTCTGCAGCAGCCTTAATCTTTTCTGCTACCAGCAAAGCACCAGGGTCAGTCTGCAGCATGGTGCATAACTCACCAACCCACTCTATAATGGCCTTAGAGACCCAGGCTGAAGCAATAAGGGGGCGCAGGGTAAACCCCACCCCTTCAAAAATAGCCTTGAGGTTTCCCTCCAGCTTTTTATCCACAGAATCTTTAAAAGCTGCACCACCCTGTACAGGCAATACCGTAGCTTTTGATAAACGTGCCACAGAAGCATCCACAACAGGCACCTTTTCCCAGAGTTCAGCATGAGACTCTGGCATGGGGTACAGACTAAGGAATCTTTTAGGCATCTGTAGCCTCTTATCTGGGGTTTTCCAAGCCCCTTCCAATAGTTCCTGTAACCCCTCATCTGAGGGAAAAGTAACAGCCTCCTTCCGCTGTCGCTTAAAAACACCCTTAACAGGGGTCTTATCCTCTACAGACAGTTTTAACGCCTGTTTTTCAGCTACAATGAGATCCTCTATACCAGCAGCAGAGGTCTCTTCAAAATCATCACCCTGGTCCCAGGGTGTGTCAATATACTCTCCTTCCTCCTCATCTACCACAGTAGGTATAGCATAAGACCTTTTAGGGGTCCCTGCAACATCATCCATTTTGTCCAGTATTTCACTGAATCTGTTGATCCCCTTAGCAGTATCCTGCATCACCTGAATAAGCGCAGGATCTGCCTGGGTAAGAGGCAAGGAGCCAGACGACTGCTGAGATGATGGCATAGGTCTCTGTGATTCTACCAGCACATCACTCTGCCTGTCCAGAAGCTGCACCAAAGCGTTTACAGACCTGCCTAGGGCACTGGCCCACGCAGGTTCACTCTGCTCTGCCCTATGGTGTTCACTGCCCATGGGTCTCACATCAGCGCAAGTAATACATAAGCCCCCCTTGGCCATCTGCTCAGGGACAAACTTTTGTGTGCAAACATTGCACGCGCTCAGTGCACTAAGGGCTCCCTCCCCCAAAACCACAGCCTGATGCTCAGACATGATGCAAGTGAAAAATATATATATATCTCAATATACACAGTGCAAACAATGTACAAGCGCTTATACAAAGTCAATGCACCCAGTCACTTAGCTGTCTGTAGGTTTCAACTGCGGGGAAGCGATGCCCAGGAAATCCAAGTCACTCTGCCAGGATCAATTAGCCAGCTCAGCTCCGCTGCAAGCGTTCTGAAAGGCGCCAAAGTCAGAGTGAAGGAAGAGACCAAAAGTCCCTGCTGCTGCGGGGTCCGTGACCTTTTGGCGCCAACCACCCCCAGCTAGCCGCTCCTTAGGTAGGATTTCCTTATTCCAGTGTCTCCCCCTCAACTGGGGACCACTTGGAACATGCCTGTCACAGCGCTGCTGTCCTCTCAGTCAGGAGCTCAGCGTGTAAGCTCCGCATAAAATGGCCGCCGCCATCACGGAGCGCCTGTCCCCCATGATCCCCACCTAACTGTGGAGCCGGTTTCAGGCTACTCCGGAGCCCAGGCAGCCTCATAATAGAGGCTATGAGCGCAGCACAGGGAGACCAGACAGCGTCTCCCCTGTGCACAGAGAGCTGACAGGACGCGCTTCTGTCAGCTACTGCTGCGCTAGCAGTGTGAGGATTCACTATGAGAATCCTCACACTGTGCCTACCTAGCTAGGGTAATAGTTAATAAAATAATAAAAATCCCCTAACTACTCTATTTCTTCGGCTGCTCCCGCAGCCCTTTAGAATAGCACCCACTCCAGTGGGCACCTAACACGAACTGAAGAGTCCAGGGATGCAGTAGGGGAGGAGCCTACCCTCTAAAGCTTTAGGATAGGTGCCTGGCTCCTTCGGACCCTCCTACATCCCAGTGTTGAGCTGTGTCACCAGGACCATTGAAAGAGAAAACGTGCAAGGGAAGCCGCATTCTCCTTTCTGGCCTGGTAGAAACCACCCTCCTGCTGGAAAGAGGTACATATAATTGAGTTTCCAATCAGAACACTGTTATAATGCATAAAAGAGCGTACTCCTGGAACCATGGGGGTTATATAGGGGGTACCTATTTGTTAC
Organism: Crinia signifera; assembly: GCF_055691185.1. Lineage (NCBI taxonomy): Eukaryota > Metazoa > Chordata > Amphibia > Anura > Myobatrachidae > Crinia > Crinia signifera. The sequence continues at coordinate 110,670,753 of NC_139225.1, forward strand.
TCCCTATAAAATAATTTGTACTAACAGTGCCACAAAATCACTAAAACCTCTCCAATACGCCGGTAACAAGTAATCTTGCGCGCACAAATGACTTTTTGTTGTTGCATAAAAACAAACATAAAATACGGCCAACGATTAATACCTTGAACACCGCCGTAACATTAGTCGCCAATTAATTGGAAATTGGTTAATGAGGAATGAAGTCCATGCTTATCGTTTGTCCAAAAAGTTCTAACTCGGCGCTGACCACCAACAAAAAATACGTTCTCATAGGCGTATTAGTACGTGTTCTGGTCAGTAGGCATTTTAAAAAGTGCAATCACACCTCTTAAATTGCATGCACCCGATTTTCAAGTCATGCACAGACAGAGTGAAGTCCTGCAGCTTACACTATGAAAACTAGTGTAGCGCTCACTCTGCACCTGTCCCAAATCGTCTGCAGCGTACAACAAGCAGAAGAGCTCTGGGAACTTCTTACAAGATCGGAAACTGTCTCCCAAACTAAACGATGCACAGCAGAGTGAATGAAAAAGCCAACGATTAACAGCATTACTGAAATACCCAAGCCATCGTAAGTTTATCTGTACCTCACTTTGTAGGTAAGTCTATATTTTTACTAATGTTTTCCTCTTCTGAAATTTAAACTAACGTCATTGTATCCATATTTCTGGATGCAAAGTTACCAGACCAGCTCACAGATGGGCACCGATTCTATGGAGACAAAGACCAAAACTTTGAACACATGCAGGGGGTAAGTGTTCAACAGCAAGGTCCGAGATTGTGTCTCCACCTTGTTCAAAACTATTCCAGTCCTTTAAGTGTAGAGAGATTGCAATCATCATGACAAAGACCGTCCAGGATCTTTGTCATTGAGATTGCATTTTACTTACTACTAACCAAATATTTAATCAATCTCAGCGCTTTACATGACCTGGCAAAACATCTGGGATCACAGAGAAGTTTAGCACAGCCAAAATAAGCAGAAGACTGCAGCTATCATGCTGACTCTGGTAACTAAATCAAATATCTGTTACAATGCCCCAAAAGAAGGTAAGTGCATTTTGGTTTAGCATATTTCAAACTTATTCCTTCTGTGCAATGGAAAATTGATTGCATTCACTTACCTATTTACTTTTCCTCTTAACCAATAGGTAACCGGAGACCTGCTGTATCCCCCTGGGAGAAGAAAAACGTGCAAGGGAAGCCGCATTCTCCTTTCTGGCCTGGTAGAAACCCCCCTCCTGCTGGAAAGTGGTACATTTAATTTAGTTTCCAATCAGAACACTGTTATAATGCATAAAAGAGCGTACTCCTGGAACCATGGGGGTTATATAGGGGGTACCTATTTGTTACTCCCTATAAAATAATTTGTACTAACGGTGCCATAAAATCACTAAAACCTCTACAATACGCCGGTAACAAATAATCTTGCGTGCACAAATTACTTTTTGTTGTTGCATAAACACAAACATAAAATACGGCCAACGATTAATACCTTGAACACCGCCGTAACATTAGTCGCCAATTAATTGGAAATTGGTTAATGGGGAATGAAGTCCATGCTTATCGTTTGTCCAAAAATTTCTAACTCGGCGCTGACCACCCACAAAAAATACGTTCTCAGAGACGTATTAGTATGTGTTCTGGTCAGCGGACATTTTAAAAAGTGCAATCACATCTTTTAAATTGCATGCACCCGCTTTTCAAGTCATGCACAGACAGAGTGAAGTCCTGCAGCTTACACTATGAAAACTAGTGTAGCGCTCACTCTGCACCTGTCCCAAATCGTCTGCAGCATACAACAAGCAGAAGAGCTCTGGGAAGTTCTTACACAATCGGAAACTGTCTCCCAAACGAAACGATCCACAGCAGAGTGAATGAAAAAGCCAACGATCCCTCTCTACTGGTGCCACCTTATTGACTTCCTCTGTGATTGTCTCCCAAATCTAAATCTTTGCAGTGGGAACTAATTCAATCCATTCGCATGCTAGGGGGATTAACATTTTCAATTCAGCCTCTTGAAATGTAGGGTTTTTCTTTTTGCTGCTGGTATCCTGCCCAGCACTCTTCTTACATGATGCAGGGCGTTTGCTGGTGTGCCCAGTCACCTCACCATGCAGCTGCTGGGTCTCACATGTTTGCAGAGATGCAACCTCTTGTTCTGGCTGGTTGCTGGGCCCTTCTTGAGGCTGTGCCGTTGGGACAGGGTCTGCTTGAGAGGGTGCCCCTTGTTCTGCTGGGCTACTCCTCTCTTGGGTCCTCCTTATTCGCTCCTGTTCCCTCCTGAACAATGCCTCTGTCATAGACTGAAGTTCGGCTCTCAATAGGGATCCTCAGCTGCAGAATCATCAGAATCTGACATGTTTGCACCAAAAGTGCTCTTCATCTGGCTGCATATTTAAATGCTAAAATCCCGCCTTTCACAAGTTTTTTTTGCTAATGTTGTAGCTAATTGCCGCCGAAAACCCGGCGTAAATTACGCGGTAACAACGCACCTGAGCATGCACCTGTACATGAACATACACAGGTTGTTGACCATTCTGTGCTACATGGCTAAATGTGTTCACATGTAATTCCACTGATGAGTATGTGTTTTCGGGTGGTCTCTGCTGGAGTACTTGTATGGTTTATTTATTAACAAAAAAAAACCCTATACAAACGTCACAATGCTTTCCTTACATTTGTTATGTGTAATAATTATTTGCAGAACAACATGTTGTATGTGCGTTATTATCAGCGTAAATATGTATAAACACATAGTTGCGTGGAGACATTTTCGCATACTGTATATACAGTATGTGTCTCCCTACATTTAATGCATACTGTATGTTTGTGCGTGCATATCGGAACGGTCAGCGAATCTTTTCATTTGCATACATACTGTTAATCTTAGATGGATTAATAAAGTTAACAACAAAAAAACAATGTTTTCGATCAATCAGTGACCAACAAACTTATATATGTACCTGCAATTATAAACTGCGCCATTGCCAATATGTCTACGACACTGGGCTGCCCCGTTTTCCTCACGGGAACTGCTGGCGCTGGTCCAGGTAATGGACCAGTGCCTGGGGGCCCCATGTCTCCAACCAGGAGAAGCGGCGGGCATATAACGCCGCCCGCCGCCGTATATTCGCCCGCATGGGCGTCCGAAGGAGCCTGGGCCAGGTTGAGCGTCGGTGGTCCGACCTGCACCGCCGACAGCCGCAGCTTCTATGTAGCATTAGGCGCTACATTAGCCGCTGTAAGTATATTTTCAACTGATACTTTTGCGTTTTTTAGCAAAGTGGACAGAAATGTAAATAGATATGTGTATGATTATCTGGGTGTATATGTGTATTAGGTATATATGGGCCTATATGGGTAGTGTGAAGATGGGCCTATATGGGTAGTGTGAAGATGGGCCTATATGGGTAGTGTGAAGATGGGCCTATATGGGTAGTGTGAAGATGGGTGTATATATGGGTAATGATTGCATTTGTGTTTGGGATCTAGTTTTTCTGAAATGTTGGTACTTTATTTTGAATGTAAAACACATTGGTAGTGTAAGGACCATGCCTAATGACCTTTTTTTGTTTCTTCCCCATTTCCATGATCTGCCACCTTAAAAAACCATCCCATCACCATGATCATTCCAGCACGCGCCAGGGCACGCATGAGGGCCAGAGAAGAGGCCCAGCAAGAGGAGGAAGATGGTGAGGAGACCACCCCATCACCTCCTCCACTTCCAGCAGCCACTCCCCTGCCCCCCTCCACTCCCCTATCCCCTCCCACTCCCCTAACCCCACCCACTGCTCTAACCCATACCACTCCCCTACCCCCTCCCCTGCTCACACCCACTCCTCTGCCCCCACCCACTCCTCTACCCCCTCCCACTCCCCTGCCCCCAACCACTCCTCTACCCCCACCCACTCCTCTGCCCCCACCCACTCCCCTACCCCCACCCACTCACCAACTCTACCCCATTTCCAAAACCCTACTACTCCCCACCACCCACCCCAACCCTTACCAATCCCCACTGCACCCCACCAACTCCCATCCCATCCACATTGCTCCTGTCCCCCCCATCCCCAAGCACAGGACCAGCATCCAGCAGTGAGCAGGATGGGACTGGCAGCCATAAGTAAACAATGTGCCTAGTGTTTACATACACATTTCTACACATAAACAATCACAACACCCACATATGTGTAGCCCACATCATCATTACTTCCAACAAATCACTGCAGTGCCACCCTGAGCTGTGGTCTGTCCTCCTCCAGGAACAACGGTACCCTTGGTGTATTTTTTTAGTGTGGCCATGCCTCACCCCTTCAGTAATTGACATAACAGCACATCCAATGACATATCGTACAGTAGTGGTGTTGAAGTTATGTGGGCCCAGCTGTTGTGTAACTACACTTCCCAGCATGATGTGCAACATACAGTTATATATTAATTTGTTAATACTGTGTCAGGCCATGCGGAAGCATGCTGTTCAAAAATAGCTGTAGGCCCATGATTAGTACAGCAATGTCCCACATTTTAAAAACAAAGGAGTGGTTAAGGCTCATTACCCTTAAACAGCACAGGTTAATTCTGAGGTTGGAGGTGATTCCCCCAGCACAAACCTCCCAATTGTGATGCAGCATACATTCATCCAAGAAGGAGTAACTTACTTATTTGATGTTATGTAATATGTCTGTGTGTGTGTGTGTGTGTGTGTGTGTGTGTGTGTGTGTGTGTGTGTGTGTGTGTGTTAACATCATAGTAGTTTGTACCATGTTCAATGTAGTTGCCAAATTTGTGTGGCCTTCACAGTTAACTGTGCACAAACAAGAGATGGTTGTGAAGTGTCACTGGCGCTCAGAATACTTTTGGTTTAGTCCGGAAACACTACACTATATTTTTGTGTGCAAGTGTCTTTCTCTAAGTCCTTAAATTCGTTTTTCACCACTGTTCAGAGAGTCCGGAACCTTTGCCAGAGGAGGATTTCCGAAAGTCGGTTTGGTGAGACCTAAATAAAGCTGTGGACAACTTTTATCACGCAATAGTGATTACATGCTTGTTTTAATTCCCTTTTTGTGAGTGCAATGTATAAATAAACCTTTTTCCCATTTCCAAGAGGTCTTGCACTACTGGTGAATTTCTATTGCAGATTGTCCATGAGAATATGTGGTGAAAAACGAATTTAAGGACTTAGAGAAGGACACTTGCACACAAAAAAGGTGTTTCCGGACTAAACCAAAAGTATTCTGAGCACCAGTGACACTTCACAACCATCTCTTGTTTGTGCACAGTTTTTGAGAGGGACAGTCAAAACCTCTTCTGTGAAGTGTGGGCTGCTTAGAGTCATCCAGCGCTTTTGTTGTAAAGTTTTTGTACTTACAGTAATTGTAATCTTTTGTTTCCCTTCACCACAGATAATGAACAGCACCAGGATGATGTGGCCCATACATTGGCCGAAATACAGCTCCCCCTGCTGTACCTTGCCATCCTGTTTGGCCAACTGCAGGACCTGCTTTAAGTTTTTTTCCTTTGATTATTATTTTTTTGTAAATAAACGTTTATACACATTTAGAATTTGTCTGTGGTTTTGTAAGGGCAGGTACATACAGATGTGTAATGCCACTTATATATGTAATTGAATGTAATTTAATGTGAAGGGTAATGTATGAATGTTGTCTGAATGTGTGGGTTGTATGGTTAAATAACACATTGTGTAAATGCATGATTGTTTGTTGTTGTTAGAATAAAACATCACACATAACATCAGGGTAGGTATACATGTTAAAAATTCGGAACAAACTAATTATGGACATACATACACAAACACCAACATGACTTTATTTAAAAGTTAAACCAATGTGGGGACACATAGATAGTGAGTTAAGTGCCACATTAGAACATAATAAATATACATGTAAGGAGGGTTAAAATGTTGTTTTAATACGGTGTTTATTAAGGTACTCAATTTAATTAATAGAAATAAATCATGAGCTTAATTGGGACAAATTAAGTAATTGACACAATTAAGCTTGAAAGGGAATAATTGCAGGCCCATATATGTGAAGGGTACGCCACCGTGCACGGACGTACGCTTCCTCTCACGATCGGTGACACGCGCTGAGTTTTCCATTCAAAAAGGCAAGAGACCCGTCCGTGCACTGTGGCGTACGCTCAGATATACGGAAGGTGTCGGTGGGAAAACGGACGAGATCCGTCCGTGCACTGTGGCGTACGCTCAGATGTATGCCATGTATCGTGGCTAAGAGGGAGATCCGTCCGTGCACAGTGGCGTACGCTCAAGTGTACGCAACTCCCCATTGTCGGTGTCTGACCGTCCGTGTGTGGCTGTTCTGTGGGTGGACTTGCGCTCATCGTGAGCGTACAGGAAACGCACGGTGTGACGGACCGTACGCATGTTTCACCGATCCGATCAGAATAAGGCCCACAGACCCTTTCAATGCTAATGGGCTATTGCTCAGATAGACCCGCATTACTACAAACGGCCTGCAGGGGAGGGCGTAGCACAATGAATTCCTCCCGTAGGGTCTCATTTTGGCCCAATATTTAGGGTCATTGGTGCCATCTCTATAAAGGATATTTGCAGAAAGATGGAAGGACAACAAGGGTAAGATTTACAGAGGGACTCAGAAAAATGCAAATGCCAGGAAACATCATAATGAGGCAATATCTGACATTGTAGAAAAGAAAAGCAAGAGCAGCGCTTAAATAAAATGATGAGTTTCAAGTGAGTGTTTTAAAAGTAATTTTACTAAATTAAAAATATATATGGAAATAGGCACAAACATAAGGGGATTTTTGTAAGAACTTACCGTTCGAACCCCTTTCTCTGAGTCCAGTCCGGTGACACAGCTAACCTTGTGATGTAGGAGGGTCCACAGGAGTCAAGGCACCTATAGCTGAAGCTTTTCCTCTGGCTGAAGGCAAGGAGCCCCTTCTGCATCCCCAGCATGCTCCAGTTGAATTTTAAAAAGCACACTAGGATACACAAGTCAGTACAATGCCCAACATCTTATATGCACAATCATTTTACCATAACATGACACACATGCACTTACTGAGCATAGGGGAGGGATCGCTGTGTCACCAGACTGGACTCAGAGAAAGGGGTTCGAACGGTAAGTTCTTACAAAAATCCCATTTTCTCTTTCGTCCAGTCCAGTGACACAGCTAACCTTGGGACGTTCACAAGCTGGTACTATGGCAGGGTACGCTCAGACTGCCAGTTCTCATCACTGCCCGTCCTAATGAAGCGTCCTCCTATGTGAACTCATGGAACCTGTAAAATTTGGTAAAGGTGTCAACAGAGGACCAAGTGGCTGCCCTGCACAACTGCTCCACTGTAGCCCCATGACGCACAGCCCAAGAGGAAGCTACTGACCTGGTGGTATGTGCATTAATCCGAGACGGAACAGGTCTACCCACCTTGGTATAAGCCAAGGCAATCACTAACCTAAGCCACCTTGCAATGGTCTGCTTAGAAGCAGGTCAACCTCTCTTATGCACATCATAAAGAACCAATTACAGATCCGTTTTGCGGAAATCCTTTACCCTGTCCACGTAAATTCGCAAGGTGCGAACTGCGTTCAACTTCTTTAATTTGTCCCTATTCTTGGCCCCTTCAGGAGGGGAAAATACCGGGAGCACAATGTCCTGTTCAAATGAAAAGAGGAAACCACTTTTGGCAAAAACTTAGGTACTGTTTGAAGCACTGCCCTATCCTCATGAAAACTTAAATGCGGAGATTAACAGAACAACGCTCCTAACTTCGAAACACGCCTTGCCGAAGCAATGGCCAACAAAAACTTAAGTTTCCAAGACACATACTTAAGGTCAGCTGTACTTAACGGTTCAAAAGGAGGCCCCTGAAGTACAGACAGAACCAAAGATAAGTCCCACGGCGCCACTGGCTGCCTATAAGGCGGTTTCAGCCTGGTAACACCCTGTAAAAAGGTCTGAACCCAGGCAGAAAAGCCATCCTTTTCTGGAAGAAAATAGATAAAGCAGAAAGCTGTACTTTCAAAGACTGTAAACCCAGTCCCGAAGAGAAGCCATCCTGTAAGAACTCCAATAATCTGGATACCTTGAATCTGGAGGTGTTTACTTTCTGACGCTCACACCACCTGATGGAAATCTTCCAAACTCAGTGATAATTTGCAGCTGAGACTGGCTTACGAGCCCTAAGCATAGTCTGAATCACTGCATCAGAGAGACCTTTCTTTTTTAAAAAGGCGGTCTCATAAGCCAGGCCGCCAAACTGAACCGAGCAAGGTCATGGTGAAGTAACGGCCCTTGTCTTAGCAGGTCTTGATGAAGAGGCCAAGACTCCACTGATAACCTCAGAATGTCCGAGTACAATGACCTCTTGGGCCAGTTCGGTGCTATCAAGAATGGTTTGCACCTGCTGAGACCTCACTTGTTTCAACACCCTCTGTATCATTGGGAACGGAGGGAAGATATATACCAGCTTAAACTGACACTGAACCATCATGGGTCCCTGGTCCTGGAACAGAACTTTGGAACCTGACAGTTGTTCTTGGATGCCATTAAGTCCACCTCTGGGAACCCCCAGAGATTAACAAGTTCCTGGAATACCTCCAATGCAAGCCCCATTCCCCCTCCAGCAGTTCCTCCCTGCTGAGGAAATCCACCTCTACATTCCGTATCCCCGGAATGAAGACAGCAGATAGAACCGGAATGTTGTTTCCTGCCCAGGTAAGGATCCGTGAGACTTCCTGCATAGCCAGCCTGCTGCGAGTCCTGCCCTGATGATTCAGGTAAGCCACAGCCGTGACATTGTCGGACTGCACTTGTATAGGCAGGCCTTTCAAACTCTCCTCGACCTGTTAAAGAGTCATCCAAACTGCACGAAGCTCCAATATATTTATTGGAAGTCTGGTTTCCTGCTTGGACCAAAGACCCTGCAACCGATGTGTAGGGCAACAGCCCCCCAACCCCTGAGACTGGCGTCGGTCATTATCACCACCCAGTCCCAAGAGCGATGGGACCGCCCCAGCTGCAGCGTCTCTATGTCCATCCACCAAAGTAGAGACTCCTTTGTCTCTTGAGAGAGAAGCAAACTTTCCTGTTTTATGGTCTTTGCGTTTCCTGACCAGCAAGACAGAATGTTCCACTGCAAAATTCTGGAATGAAACCTGGCAAATTGAAGGATCTCGAAAGTTGCCACCATCTTGCCCAGGAGCCTCACCCTTTGCCAAACTGGGGGCCTTCGAGCCTGCAGCAACAGTAGACCTAACTGACGGATGTCCTTTGCTTTGGATTCTGGTAGGAAAACCCTGTGTAAATGGGTGTCCAGTATTACCCCCAGAAAAAGTAGTTTTTGAGATGGAATTAAATGGGATTTGGACATGTTTACAACCCATCCCATGTCCTGCAAAAACTGTGTTGCTACGGACAGGTTTTCCACCAAATTGTTCTCCGACTCTGCTTTGAATAGCAGTAGTGTTCCCGCTAGGCTGTTTTAGCGGGGCTGCGCCCTGCCCAATTTTTAAAGGGCAAAATGTGCCCTGCCCCACTCGCAGCGCCCCGCTAAAACAGCCTCACGGGGAAGCCCAGCGTCACCATAGATGGCGATGCCTGGCGCTTCCCCGGCAGCACAGTGGCTTTGGAGGGACCGGGTCCGCCCCCTTTGATGACGGTGGCAGCCGGGCCCGCCCCCTTTGATGACAATGGCGGCCCAAGCACACCTCTTTCATGACGGCGGCGGCCCGGGCACGCCCCCTTCATGACGTCGGTGGCCCGGGCACGCCCCTAGCTGTGACGTGGGCGAGCCCGGTCCGCCCCCCAGCGCCCTGCCCGTGAACACTATAGCAGGTCGTCTAAGTAGGGAATGATCACAATCCCTCTGAGTCTCAGTGATGCAGCCATTACCACCATCACCTTTGTAAATACTCTTCACCTTTGTAAATACCCTTGGTGCTGTGGCTAGACCGAAGGGTTGGGCCTGAAACTGCAAATGAGTCTCCCCAATCGCGAAGTAGAGACTGATGTTCCTTGCATATTGGTATATGTAGATATGCATCCTGGATGTCCACGGATGCTAAAAATTCCCATGGCTCTATGCTGCCAAGCACTGAGCGAAGAGACTCCATTTGGAAATGATCCACCCATAGGTGTTGATTTAGTAATTTCAGATTTAGAATGGGTCTGACTGACCCATCTGGTTTGGGTACCAAAAAGAGTATCGAATAAAAACCCTTCTTGTGTTCCTCCTGAGGGACCGGGACCACAACGCCCTTCTCCCTGAAAGCCAAGGCCGCTTCTAAAAGAACTGGGCGTGTACAGTCGTCTCGTGGTAAAGGGGTTGGCAGAAATCTCTTTGGAGGATTTCCCCTGAGATTTATCCGATAACCTGTTGAGACAATGGACAGAACCCCCTGGTCGGATGCTGGAAGGTTCCACTTGTCCTGAAACTGCAGGAGGCGACCCCCCACTCTGAGACCACAACAGCCTGTACCCCGTCATGCGGAGGATTTATCCCTTCCTTTTGACCCTTGCTTCTTACTGAAGGCCCCAAATCTGGATTTGGTAGCCTTACCTCTACCTGTCAGGAATCTACCTCTTCCCGCATGTCCCTTGTTGGAAGCACCTCCTGTAAAGGAGGGGCGAAAAGTAGGTTTAAATGCCCCAAACTTAGCACCTGTGGACTTAGGGGTGGTAGGCAAGAAGGTACTTTTACCCCCCCCCCCCTGTTTAATGATGGCTTCTAGTTCAGAGCCAAAAAGCAATTCCCCTTTGAACTCTAGCGTTTCCAGGGCTTTCTTAGATTCGCTATCAGCATCCCAGGCCTTCAGCCAAAGAGCTTGCCTTGCTGACACAGAAGTGGCAGAAACCTTGGATGCCATCTTGGCACCTTCCTCCCCAGCCTCAGTGATGTACTCTGAAGCACACCTGAATTTTTCTGCCAGGAGATATGCCTCCGAATCAGGCCGCAGCTGATCAGCCAAAGCCTCAGCCCACTTAATCATAGCCTTCGCTACCCAAGCTGAGGCAATAATAGGGCGGAGTGTAAATCCCACTCCCTCAAAAACAACTTTAAGGCACTCTTCCACTTTTTTATCTATCGGATCCTTAAAGGCTGCACTACCTTGGACTGGTAATGCTGTGGCCTTGGACAGTCTAGCTACCGGTGCATCCACCAACGGGACTTTCTCCCACAGTTTTATATGTTCCTTGAGCATAGGATACATATTTGCATATCTCTTGGACATAGACACCTTCCTGTCAGGAAGCCTCCCCTAACAATGAGGATGCCGGTCGGGTTCCCGACAGTCATTTACCCGACGTTGGAATCCCGACTGTCAAAACACAGACAGCCGGGTGCCCGACGGCCACCTACTATTTTACCTCGTGGGGGTCCAGGACCCCCATAGAGGGAGAATAGAATAGGAGGCTCCACCGTGCCCACAGTGTGGCGAGCCCGCAAGGGGCTTTCTTGCGCTCGCCATGCTGTCTGAGTATGGGCAGTCGGGATTCCGACAGTCGGGATGCCGACTGTCGGAGTCCCATACCACACCCAACAATGAGACCATACCAGGGTCTGAAGGCAAAGTAACCTGTTCTCTGTGCATTCTTTTAAATATGCACTGAACTTTATCGTCTTCTGACAAGTCTAAAGCCTGTCTTAACAGCCAGGATAAGATCCTCAATGCCCCGGACAGAAGCCTCAGCCTCTTCCCTAAGATCACCAGACAATCGTGTTTCAACTATCTAAAGCAGCCCATACACGCTGCGATGCAAGCGGTGCGTTATGTGCTTTGAGGTGCGCGCTCCCGCGGCACCTCATCGCACAGTACAAACAGTATGTGCTTGCACATACTTTTTGTACTTTGTTTTCATCACATTGCATTGCATTGCATGCACAACGCATGCACAGGCAATGCAACGCAATGTGATCCGTGCTTGTTAAGCACGGAACGCACGCACGTATTGCAGCGTGTATGGCCAGCATCAGAGTCTTTTTCAACTGAAAAAGACTCTAAGATAGTTGAAACACGTGTAGGGAAGGGCAGAGCTGGGGAAATGTTTGTAGATGAATGTACTTATGTCATAATATGCAGAGATTGTAGTAATTAGAGAGAGGGACTTGGCGCAATTGGCCAACAATCTCCTTAAAGGGCAATAGAAATATAGCACCAGATATTTACCTTGCTGAAGTATATACATCAATAGATCTTAATTTTAGCAATATAACACCCTGAGGAGGTTTACTGCTGGTCCAGGAAGAAATCCCACACAGGGATAATATAATCATAGTGATTACAAAATTCACGGCTATGAATTTACTGTGATTTAACACAAGCAGAAAAAAACGGACATCTCCAACACAAAAGGGAGCAGCAAGTAATCACCTAATAATAAAAAGTGAAACAATGTTGTGTAAAGCAGATTCCGACTTCCGGGGGGCGGAGCATTGTGATGGCCGCATTTTAATCCCCTCTCCGGCTCCTACACCTAAAATCTGCCGCCATCTACCCCTTTCTCCTCTCATAAAGGAGTCTACACAACGATTTCTATTAAGGGGAAACACCATACCAACTTGCTGGAAGATCGGTGAGGAGCCAGGAACTAACACTACCCCGGAATCCTGTCTGCAATGCGCAGAGCCTGCCCCACGTGAAACGCCGCCGGCGCCATCACAGTAAGGCTTCCACACACCCATCCCTCTTTAAAAACCCCTTCTCCTCCCGACGACCGCGCGACGCAGGCTGCAGGACTAAAAAGCCACCGAACCCTCGGTGACCGGAGACACGAGTGTGACCCCCGTTCCAGCCCTGCTCCTGCGGTGCTGTGGGAAGGCCCCGAGAGACGCTGCCTACCTGAAAGCCAGCCGTGCGACGCCGAGACAGGACTGGAGGGCGCACAGCACAAGACGCACCAGCCGAGAGCGGGAGAGAGCCGCACAACCTGCCTGAGGGCACATCATCGGAGGGCGAGGAGGAGGCTGTAGAACAGCGGCGATCGTCCCCCCCAAACACCCGGGCGGCCGCGCGGCAAGATACAGACCTAAGCAACGCGGTGACCGCAGGTGGCCGAAAGCTGACTCCGGGTGACCAGCCAAGGGAGCTGCAGCAACTGCAACCCCCACACTCCCGATACACACAAGAACTGTGAGTAAAAACCACCCAGCCGAGCTATTACTGCCCTACAATAAAACAGAGAGGACATAGCTAGCCCTGAGAGCCTGCCTGGAGACTCAGACTTAAAGCCCACTTACTCTTCCCCTGCATCTGATCCCCCAATAACTGGACAGACCCACCATTTACTGAGGCATACCAAGCTGCTGGCGCAGCCTAGACCACAGTGCACCACTCTACAAGAACCCTAACCTGCTTGTCCAAGAAAAATTGGATATCTGCAAGAATCAACAAATAATCCCTGCCACAGACATTATAACAAATCTAGTGAACTACTGCTGTCTATACTGCCTGTGTCCCACATTTCTCCTAACCCTTATCCCCCCCTCAGTACACGCTAAGTAACTGAGACAAAAAGGCACACTTTTACTATACTTTGGGAGCTATACTTGAATATAGTTAAAGCGTCACCGCCATCTAGTGGACAATCTGCTAAAGTACACCCACTATCTCTATAACAATAAGAATACCTAATCTCCCATTCACAATTATTGTGCTAATTATACGAGAACTCTTATAAATCCATGCAAACAAAAACTTGGGCAATCCCTTGATCCATAAGCGTCCACTCCCACTTTCCGCTGAAACACTGACACCTGTGATACTAAATGTAACTACTACTTTTAATAGCCGACCGAGGTTCCAATGACCATCTCGCCTGATGACACGAGTGCCATAATGTAACCGATGACCTGAGAGGGATACCCTACTAATCTGCCAAATACTAAGCCTACAGCCTCTCGCCCCTCGGGGTATGGACAGATTCATACAAAAACCATATCACATTCCTCAAACTATGGTTAAACAAAACAAACCAGGCCCCAAACCACAATTAAAGAACCCCTTGGCCCAGCAGCCTACTACTTCAGAGGATTCACAATCTCCTCCCCCGACTTCAAAACCCACATCGCCACACCCCGATACTCCTGCTCCCGAAATGTCATTCCTCCAGCAACTCGACAAAAAACTGGACACTATGCAAGCATCCACAGATGCAAAGCTGGACTCTATTAAGACATCCCTGGACTCTATAGTGTCCAAGATTGACAAAAACACCAAACGCATAGTGGACCTGGAAACCAGAACAAGCGACCTAGAGGACACTATGGTATCCCTCCAGAACACAACTGACCCTATTTCAGCGGCCCTGGAGGAGCTGGCACTTAAAATAGATGAATTGGAAAATCGCAACAGGAGAAGTAACCTACGGTTTGTAGGAATCCCCGAATCAATAAAGGGAGATGACCTACAAGATTTATTAAGCGTTGACCTAGCCAATGTCCTTAAAGTCCCAACCCCCAATGGAACCATACAAATTGAAAGAGCACATCGCATAGGTCCCGAAAGGGCTCCAAATGCCTCAAAACCTAGACAGGTCATTGCCAAATTCTTAGATTTTAGAGACAAGGAAAATGTCCTCCGTCTCTACAAGAGATCCCCCACACTGAAACTTAGAGACTTTCCTGTGTTGATATTCCAAGATTTCTCTGCAGCGGTATCAAACAAGAGAAGAGAGTTTAGCCCAATTTGCAAATTCCTCTATGAAAACAAATATAAATTTACAATACAATATCCAGCCAAGCTGAGAGTTCTAATAGATGGAAAAACCACGCTGTTTAACACCCCCCAGGAGGCGAGAGAGCAACTCAACCTCCCTCCAAACGACTGAAATGCTAATGGCACGAATGTTGTCTCATAATATAATTGTTTGTCCGACTGGGACAGTAGAGTCTATGCGTGACCCTACCCGGTTGGATGTTCCCAACCAGGAACACTTGGTCGGTAAATTATGTTTAAAGTGTTAAGAAAACTATGTGTGTACGATGGTTAACTATTTTTATGTTTAATTTGTTCCCTCTACTCTACCCCCCCCCCCCCCCCTTCACTCTTCTCCCTTCTCTACTTCTTGCGCTGGGCCTCCGAGGAGAAACATCATGACAGAGGATCAGAGACGTCCGGCTTGCTGGGACTGGATGTCTCCCCCAATACACTCGATAGACTTAACTAGACAATGCCGAAAATCAGGTATCGGATAACATGACACACACACCAACAATGACTAACACATTACAAACCAGACGAGACTTCCGCATCCTATCTTTGAATGTAGCGGGACTAAACACTGCTATTAAACGCAAAAAAGTATCAGCACATTTAAAATCTCTTAATGCAGACGTTATTCTTCTACAAGAAACCCACTGGGTTGCAGGTCCCTTTGCCAAATTGGCAGGACCCTGGATAGGAGATTGCATTGCAGCACCTTACACCAGCAAAAAGCGTGGAGTTGCTATCCTCCTACATAAACGCCTGCAATACGAGATACTAGACACAGACATTGACCCGGACGGACGTTACATATTACTATCCCTAAAAATACACGGAGAAATATTCACAATTATGAATATATACGCACCCAACTCCCCAAACTTATCCTTCTACACTAAAATATCCAACTTAATACTGTCAAAAGATGCCCATAACCTCATAGTGGGGGGAGACTACAATCTTACATACGACTCATCCTTAGACAGATCTCCACCACTCCCACAACGAACCACCAGAAAACGGGACGGCCTAACCATACTAATGTCCACACATAACCTAATAGACCCTTGGAGAACACTACACCACAAAGAGAAAGAATATACATATTTTTCCCATGTACACCAACTATTTACAAGAATCGACCATATCCTTATTAGAGACTCCATCCAACCGAGAGCCACAGAGGCAAAAATCAATAACATACTGATTTCTGACCATGCCCCTATCCATCTAAATATAAATCTCCAAACTCCCATAAACTCTAACTTCACCTGGAAATTCCCCTCATACCTCCATAAACAGGAAGAGTTCCGCAAATTCCTGGAATCAAAATGGAGGGAGTACTCTGCGGATAACAACTGTCACAAATCGAACCCCGTCCTCTTTTGGTCTGCCTCAAAGGCGGTTATGAGAGGACATATCATTGCCTATATCTCCCGCAGAAGAAAGGAAAGGAGAAACAAACTCCTCAATCTCTCCACAAATCTGAACCAAGCATACCGAGCTTATGTAGACCGACCAGCAGAGGAAAACAAAACGGAGTATTCCCGCCATAAGACCCCTATGGAATTATATCTTAATCACGAAGCCCAACTAAAAGTAGATTATAGCAGACAAAAATATTTCAACTGGGGAGGCAAGTCTGGCAAATTATTGGCCTATATGGTCCGCCAACAGCATAGAAAGAGATACGTCACACGCTTAAAAAATCAAACAGGTTATATCACAGGGCTTGACAAATTTATTTAAAATCTAGGAGCCAGGATGAAAATTTAGGAGCCCAATAAAATAATAAGAGGGAAAGTTGCACGTGCCATAATGATCATTACATGTTCTACCAAACACTGGAATGCCAATTACATTTAATACCACACACAGTAATGGTTATTACATATTATGCCACATATGTGGAGCTTACCTACATGCTCATTGCTATGGGTTTTGATGCTTGATGCCAGGGGTAACATGTTCTTTCCCATGGGTTGCATGCTGGAAGCCATGCAGCCCCCATAGTCCAGCAGCAAGAAGTGGTGGCACTGGTGGGGCTCAACAGTGCCCCGGACAAGTGGAGGTGCGGCTGCAGGGCCTGGGGAAAGACCTGCATCCCGATGGGGGCTTTTGGCAGGTGGTGGAGGGGGCTAAGCCCCTGCACGAGAAGTAGGTAGCAATTAGTCTGACAGGAGGGGGAGACAGGGGTCAGGCACTGCGGGCCGCTGGTGTGACAGGAGGGGGAGACTGTGCCCGGCTGCGCTACCGCTGCTCTAACCGGATGGGGAGGCGGGGGTTAGGAAATGCGGGTTGCATAGTGTTCACTTTAGGATATTTTTAGAGCAGGGTGTTAACCCCCAAAGCAGTGAACATTATTCAAACACCTCCCCCCCCCCCTTAATTATGGGCACACAGACATAAAATGTATCCTATACAATGGCCCACTATATATTGGGCTCACTCACCAACATAGGAGACAGTCTCTCCCCAAGAGTCCTCAATGCTGTGGCTCCTGCCTTTGCCCTTTCCCTCGCCGCTGCATAAATAAAAGATGCATGCAGCGGTAGTGCATGCAGCTCCACTCGTGGTGTCGGCCATCGTCCTGCCCCAGTACACATTGCGCATGATGTAATATGCGGAGCGGCGTTTTGAGATCTCACCTAGCCGCTCATTACACATGCATAGGTGGAGGAGCTGCCTGCATTCATGGAGCAGGCAGCACAGCAGTGAATATATCACTGTATTCACTGCTGCTGCTGTTCTTGCAGCAATACTGGAGGAGATACTCTGTCCGCAGAGACATGTCGGACAAGCTGCTGCTTCTGCTTCTTCTTGGTTGCTGACTCTGAGTGGCATGTGATCAGGGAAGGAGGAGCCTCCGCTCCTCCTTCCGTGCAGAGTGCGTTTAGAAGTTTGCAAAAGAAGCTTAGCAGGGACATCAGCGCGGGTGGTGTGACAGGAGGGGGCGGGGGACGGGTCAGGCTGCAGGCACTGCGGGCGCTGGTATGAGGAGGGGGAGACTGTAGTCACTGTACCCGGCCGCGCTGCCGTTGCTCTGACAGGAGGGGGAGGCGGGGGTCAGGAACTGCGGCGGCTGGAATGAAAAGAGGTGGAGACTGTACACGGCCGTGATAATGTGACAGGAGGGGGAGGCGGAGATCGGGCCCCGCGTTGCCGCTGCTATGAAAGCAGGCGTGGAGACGGGTGTCGGTCACCACTGATCTGACCAGATTCCGCTTCCACCCTCCCTGCAAAATAATCTGGTCGCCAGGAAGCAGAATCTGGTCGCCATGGCGACCTGGCGACCGGGTTTTGTCGAGCCCTGTTATATCACCTCCCATACAGATATCGCTAAACAGTTCCACACATTCTTCTCAAACCTATACTCCCCACCTATCCCTCCCTCATCCCCGGCGTCCTCTCTTTATGAGGAGGCTGGACTCCCAAGGCTATCGGTTGAGCAAATAAAACTCCTAGAAGCTGACATATCAGCGGAGGAACTAAGCTCAGCAATAAAAATTTTAAAACTAAACAAATCTCCGGGTCCTGATGGATTTAGCGGAGAATACTACAAAATCCTACAAACCGACATAATGCCAAATCTATTGGAGTTATTCCAGCTTCTTCAGAAGAAGAACCCAAACTACCCAGAATTCAATGAAGCCCATACCATTCTACTCCCCAAACCAAATAAAGACATAGAAAAGGTAGACTCTTACCGCCCCATAACCCTGCTAAACCAGGACTTCAAACTCCTGGCAAAAATCATGGCGACCCGTTTACAAACTCTAATGCCTACCTTGCTAACACACCATCAATTAGGCTTCACACAAGGCAGACACTCCGTCCAAGGAGTTCGTTCTGCGATAACGGCCATAGCATCCGCGACAGCCAATAATCAAAAAAACAACATTCTGTTAAGCCTTGATGCCGAAAAGGCTTTTGACAAGATAACCTGGGAACACCTATATGGGGTACTCGAACATAGACATTTTGGTGCGAGGTTCGTCAACATCATTCGACTATTCTACTCCAACCCATCCACAAAACTAATAGTCAACGACCTAATCGGTGAACCGGTCACTCTACATAGGGGTACCCGCCAGGGATGCCCCTTATCACCCCTTCTGTTTAACCTCTCCCTAGACCCCTTACTACGTTTGCTGGACAATATGTCATCTTTTCAGGGAATAAATATTGGGAACAAATCACTCAAAATCCTGGCGTTCGCAGACGACCTTTTGCTGTTTTTTGGGAATCCCGAGATATGCTTACAAGCTGTAATTTCAAAAATAGAACAATTCGGTTCCATTTCAGGCTTTTCTATCAATGTACAAAAATCTACGGCCTTATTTCTCTCCAACCAGACCTGCCCTGCCTGGGCAAACTCACTCAAACTAACGTGGGCCCCAACTAGTATCCCCTACTTGGGAATTCAACTCCCTAAAAACTTGTCCTTATTGTACAAATTAAACATAACGACAATAATCGACAAAGTTATCTCTGAACTGCACCACTGGCAAGACCTGCAATTAACCTTTCTCGGACGAGCCCACCTCATAAAAATGATTTCATTCCCAAAACTACTCTACCCCCTCCAAATTCTCCCGATCATATTATCTAACAAAGACGAATCCCAAATTAATAGCGCCTTCCGCAAATTCATATGGGCAGGCAAAAAACCCAAGCTGAGCCTCAAAATCCTCCAAAAAAGTAAGAAAGAGGGTGGCATAAACTTTCCACACCTAGCACTTTATAACCAAGCGGCAATATGCAGATATATAAAAGACTGGATAAATTCCACCAACTGTTATGCAAACTCTACACTCGAACAACAACTGATACCAAACATACATCTAATAGCCCTTTTACATATGGACAAAAGAAACCTACCCCCTTTAATACAGGATAACCCTATTTTGATGTCCACCAGAACAATATGGTTCAAAATACGCAAGTCCTGGAAATTAAATTCCAAAAAATCTATACACCTCCCATTTTTGCGCAACCCAGAGTTCCAGGAGGGGAAAGCTGGCCCCCCGTTCCATAGATGGGCAAACTTAGGATTATCCTCCATTAAACAACTCATAAATACAGAGACACTTAAACCCCTTACCATCTCCCAGATTACGAGCACATACACTGCCTCACACACGCTAGCATTATACCAAGCACAACACTACACCCAAGCAGCGATCAAAGATCTAACGAACAAGGACTGTCACAACCCACTAGATACGTGCTTTCAACTACCTACCCAAACACCCAAACTTATATCCCTCTTCTATTCCACCATTCGGACTCCCATCTTCTCACGTAACTTCTCCACAGGAATTCATAAATGGATTGAACATTTTCCACACCTAACCTACCCAGACATATTAGAATCCCTACAACAATTATTACAGAATATGCCAAGTACTTCCTATAAAGAAATGACATATAAAATTTGCTACCGAGGATACATCTCCCCATCGAGAGCTGCTCAGATAGGCATCACTTCCTCACCCTCCTGCCCTAAATGTGCCCACCCATGTGCAAATCTGATACACTGTTTTTGGGATTGCCCTAAAATACAAGACTTCTGGGTAAAAATCACTGACTTTATCAACCACACAATGAAAATAAAGCTCACCTCCTCCCCAGAATGGGCGATTCTGGGGGTTACAAAATCATACCTACACAACAGCCCAGAAGAAAAAAGAATCCTCTCAATAATAGCAGGAGTGGCCAGAAAATCCATCCTGCAGCTATGGCTGTCTCCCCTCCCGCCTACTATGCAAATCTTTGAGGACAAACTATTCTTGTTTTTCAAGCTAACATGGCTGGGGACACATACGAACAATCAACAAACCCACAAAAAATTCTTCAACATATGGGAAAAATACATTAAATCACTCCCCCCAGACATAATACGCCAACTACGCATATGCCTACCCTAAAATCACACACACTCCTGATCAACCAAAACGCTCAATCCAAGACAATACAAAACATCTTCAGACCCTGATGTAGCGGAAAATCTCACAAAAAAAAAAAAAAAATCCTTGACACAAGTCTTGCATGATCCCCGGAATCCTGGCGCAACCATTTCTTTCTCTTCTTCATCTCCTCCTTCCTTCTCTCTCTCCTTCTCCACTTTCCCCCCCCCCTACCCCTCTGTACCCCTCTCTATACTACAATTCTCTTACCCATCTCATACCTCCCTAACCCCTCCCTAACCTCTCTCACAATATATCCTCTCTTTCCACCCTTCAACCCCAAAATTACTATATATGTCTATACTATCCTCCCCACAATTCTATCTATATAGTATATATGACACAGAAAGCATTCGTGTAATAAACATGCTTAGTTAAAAATCGTGTACCTACATGACTAGTGAACCTCACACGATATGGAACAACCTAAATAGAAAACCAACGAAGCTGTGTTGAGTTAAAAATGTTTATTATAGTTTACATGTTACGAGTTAAGAAAAAAAAAAAAACTGTTTGGTCTGAATCACTCTTGGAACACAGTTGCTTCACTCACACCATGTCTAAATACAAGAGAATCCGCAACGTCTATTCCAGACGTAGCATACTGTCAGCAGAATCCTGCAACAACTAATAATTATCAATGTTAATATACATCTTTGTATTGCCAAACATCTACTGTACTCCTGCAACCTGTACTTCCACAATGTGTGTAATTGTTGAAATGCTATTACCAAATAAAAAATAATGATTATAAAAAAAATAAAGCAGATTCCAACAACTGCTACTGCTACTGCAATATTTCCTGCCACTAAGAAGAGAAACAGAGCAGAAGTATCCATTGGACGCAATATAGCCACAAATAAAGGAAAAGATATACCAGCATTTATCTCATACGTGTAAACTGCAAAAACTGCACAAACAGACCCAGTTCTGCACCAATTTTAATACTATTCTTTCTCACTGTCCAATTTCTTTGTCTTACTATATGGTTCATTCATGTCGTAATTGTATGTCAATTTTAACCTCTTTATTTCACCATGTCTAACAGTCCTCATGCCCTCTAGTTTCACACAATAAAAGAAAAACTAGGAGGACATTTTTATTAAACATATATTCCAAAAAAGATAAAACTTCTCATACAATAAGGTGTGCGTCCAAACCTACAACCCTCTTCTCTCTTTTCTTGTCCATACAAGTTGTGAGGACAGCACCCCCACCGACCAAAAAATAGATTGGTGGTAAAGACCTACATCGACAGGTCAAATATTATTAGAGTGCAGACTTAAATCTCCCCCCAGTCTGTGTATTCAGTGCCTCAACCAGGGCATTCATAGACCTCCCCAAGGCTGTAGCCCACGCTGGCTCGTGCTCAGACCCTTGGGCCTGTGTATTGCCAGGCACAGACTTACAAGCAGGGCAAGGTTCCCCTTGGTCCATCTGTTCACATGCATATTTAACCCCGCAAAAACTGCAGTTAACAGACATGATCTAAGCGCCCCCCCCCCTACAGCAGCAGCCTCATCACCCGTGTCAGTCATGATTAACTCATGGTGCAAAATGTCAGGCAATGTACAAAACAGTATACCCTGTTGTACTTAGCTGTCTGCGTGCTGTCGGCAACTTCTTAGCATCAGTGGGGGTTAGCGCTTTCAGGAGACACCAACCTTGTGCGCAGCAACAGGTTAAGCCAGCTTCAACTCACACTGCGGAGAGAGAAAATGGCGCCCGCACACAAGTGGGAAGGGACCAACTCCCTGCTTCAGTGGGGTGGGAAGCCTGAATTGGTGCCCAATCCCCCTTTAGCCGCTCTCCCAATCAAGTTTCCTCACCTCCTCATGCCTCCCCTTTGTCGGGATCACTTGGAATCGTCCGGTGCCGCCGGACACCTGTGACAGCTTTCACTTCCCCGGAGGGATTTCAGGCTGTAAGCCCTTCCAAGATGGCGGCCGCCATCGCGGGAAGTCCATCTCCCACGATCCCCTTCTGCAATGAGCCAGATGCGGAGCGCTCTCAGGGCTCAGGCAAACCCCAGCGATGCAGACAGACAACCCTGCACACAGAGCGCTGACAGGACACGCTTCTGTCAGCCTCTGTTGCGCTCTCAGTGTGTTTTGCTTCTAATAGAAGCAACACACTGGTTAAAAAACCTGCACTAACACTGTGTTAATAAAATAATAAAATCCTAACTATCTAGTGAAAAGAAAAACAGAATAAAAAAGCCGGCTGCAACAACAGCCGATCAGCCAAGCACCCACTCCTGTGGGCACCTAAAATGAACTGGAGCATGCTGGGGATGCAGAAGGGGAGGAGCCTGCAGTCAGAGGAAAAGCTTCAGCTATAGGTGCCTTGGCTCCTCTGGACCCTCCTACATCCCAAGGTTAGCTGTGTCACCGGACTGGACGAAAGAGAAATCTTATTTAAAAATATCAGGTACCACATTCACAGGATATTGAGAGCTTTACCAACAAATAAAGCGGGAATGAAATGGAGATTGTGTTCATAAAGGTAAGTGCACTTTTCCCAAAGTACCACCATTGAAGGAAGAATCGGAGGAGCTGCACCCATACGATCCAATAATGGTTCCTCTCTACTTGGTGCAGCTATAGTGTAGAGGCTGTTGGAGGAAGTTATTTGGAGCGGCTTCTCAAGGGTCCAAGAAGTGATGGTCCTCTCTAGTCGTGTGGTATATAATGCATGGTACCCAGAGTGGGAATGGCAAAGTCCATATCCAAAGTCAGACGATCAGCTGGAGTAAAGAAGTCCTGGATAAGAGTCCTGGAAAGTGTTAGCCTGTAACACCGGATGCGTTTCGCTACTAGCCTGTAGCTTTATCAGAGGTGACTAGTGATGTGTCTGGACCTAGCATACATTTCCCTATTAATGAGCATCAATAAATCAATCAGTAACCATTCTCTTGAAAACTGTTTAAAAAAATGGTACTTGTGTAATATCTGGGCGCCCGATTTTTTAATCGCATGCCTTAACTTAAGGCATGCAATCAGACCCGACTGACACGATTTTCAGGGTTTTATACAAATAAAAAAAATAGGTCACATCGCATGCCATTATAATAGCACGCGATGAGATGCGACGCGACTGACCCGATTTTGCCATTGGATCCAATGTTAAATTGTACCTCAGACCCGATTTTACATTGGATCCAATGTTAAATGCCCCCCAGACCCGATTTTTAATTGTATACCCACTCGGATGGTTAATTATTAAGCCAAATGCCCTCCCCCCCCACATTGTTAACGCAACGCCACGATCAACGTGAACCCGAAGCGTGGCGAGCGCAGCGGTACGCGTCCTCCGATCTTTTCATACCCCCACTATACACGTCGGCGTGGAGTTGATGTTATATAGTGTGGCGAGCCCCGCGAGGGGACGCAGAATACGAGCCCGAAGCATGGCGAGCGCAGCGAGCCCCGCGTGGGTCCCCGGAATACACGTTAAGTAATCCGCGTCCACACGCCACGCTTCGGGCTCGTATTCCGCGTCCGCTCGCCACGCTTCGGGCTCGGTGGCTCGATGCTCTCGCCACACTATATAAAATCCAACGTGGATAGTGGGGGTATGAAAAGGTCGGAGGATGCGTACCGCTGCGCTCGCCACGCTTTGGATTGACGTTGATCGTGGCGTGGAGTTAACAATGGGGGGGCATTTCACATAGTAAATACCCATCAGGGTGGGTATCCAATTAAAAATCGGGTCTGGGGGGGCATTTAACATTGGGTCCAATGTAAAATCGGGTCTCAGGGACCATTTAACATTGGATCCAATGTAAAAATAGGGTCGATTAGGTCGCATCGCATGCGATGTGACCGATTTTTCCGACCCGATGTCAAAACCGGGCGCCCAGATATTAACCAAAAAAATAAATGTCTAATACACAGCAGAAGACAAATGTAAACACAAAGTGGGAACCCACATTTAAATACAAAAACAATGTTCACAAGTATATTAAAATCATTATTTTATATTACTGTATATTGAGATTGGGGAAAGTGATCCTTTTCATGGACATGTTATGGAGGTGCTGTCGATCTGTAGCGGTTGCAAATTTAGATGCTGACACTATTGGCCATAGTACCTAGCAATGGGAAGGGTGGTGACCAATGACTCCATGTTAAGATGCACCAAGCAGTATTCAGCAACTAAAGATGCTCAAAAGGGTTTCTCAGTCCTTGCACATTGATACACATGGTTGTACACTACAGAAGGCTCAGTGGTATCAGCATGGAGTATCGGATGATGCTACCAACTAAAGATGCAACACATACTCCTGTATATTCAACTCAGAAACAACCCCATAATATGCAACACTAAAGGCCCCCATACACTATGAAACTTCTCCCATGGAAGAAGTCACATCCAATTCCCCTAGGACCCTCCCGGGCGTCAGGATGGCATGTGATCCCCATTCATTGCCATTGTGCAGCACAAACGATCTCCGGCTCCAATTTGAAACACCCAGGGATTGTGCATCAGACGTCAGACACATGATAGTTTAGGCGATTCCACACGATTTCTCGGCCCGATCTGCCGGAATCAGGCCCAAATCACAAAGTGTATGGCAGCCTTAAGGAAAAGCTGCATATGTTGGACTCGGTTCTACCCCAGAACCACAAATGAGAAAGATACGAGGTTACAATACTTTGTGATAAATGGAACAGTGCAGATAAATATTTACGTAATACTGTACATAGATGCATAAATATAAACAAATAGCATAAATAACAAATACTATTTATGCTTTTTCTATCTTGGTTCTCAGATGGTAATGGTTGTAACATTTCATCTAGAAACACGTGGCAGGAAGGAAAAAAATCACAAAAGTGAAATAAAGTAAAACACAAGCACGTCCATCCCAATAGCATTTCGAAGACAACGAAAACTGAAAGCTCCTAGCAATTAGGGAAACAGGTTCCCACCTCCTGACCAGAGGGTGCTTGATCCTCAAATAAATTCTCCTTACATTAGTAAAATAAATATACACTAGCCCCTACAGCAAGGATGGAGAACCTTCAGCCCTCCAGCTGTTGTTGAACTACGTATTCCAGCATGCCCTGCTACATTTTTGCTATTTGGCCATGCAAAAACTGTTGCAGGGCATGCTGGGATTTGTAGTTCAACCATACCTCCCAACATGGCCCATTTTAGGAGGGACAACATGCTCTGTTCTTCGATGCCAGTGGCATTTGCAGAGTTGCAGGGCAGTAGCACAGTCCAAAATTCAGATAGGGGAGCTGCACCCCAACCTCCACAGTCTAGGAATCACTGGCAGATGTGGCTCCCCTATTGGGATTTTGGACAGTGGTGCAGTCCCACATTTGCAATTGCCACTGGCAAGGAATTCCAGGAGCAGAACATTTTGTCCCTCCTGGAATGGGTCATGTTGGGAGGTATGGTTCAACAACAGCCGGAAGGCCGAAGGTTCCCCATCTCTGCCCTACAGTAACCCCCCCTCCCCCAAAAAGAAAAAAGATACACACTGCCCCTACCCATAATAAAAAAAAAAAATATACAACAGTGTCCTCCAGTTAAAAAAAAAAAAAACTAAGAAAAAAAGAATATTTGTTGCTCCATCCCCCATTGAAAGATTCATTACCATTATCGGTTGTCTGTAAACACTACACGATTTAAGGAAAAACAGAATGGTAAATAACTCGTTCCATCCTTCATTAATATGCACAGCACCATATTGTATAATTGAACGTGCTGATCGCTCAATCAAACAACCTGGTGTGCCATCCGTGGGAGCGCACAATTGCGCTTGATGTGAACCCAGCTATAGAGAGATAAAAAATGCTAACCAATCAGCTTCTGCTATTATACAGAATGGAACCGATTCAATTATTGGTCTCCCCGGTCGCCATTAGATGACGCCCAATGGAGCAATTAATTTGTTGTTCTGCTCAGGTGTGCATGCAGCCGGGAAGACACATTTCAGCTCGTAACCTCCTGAGGTGCAAACCAAAATATGCTTAAACTCCATGGTTTGGGCACTCAAACTCAACCTGTACTTTAGACAGGTCAAGCCACCTTGTACGCCTAAAGGGCCCATTTATTACGGATTGCATATGCAATGTGATCTATCGGAGGCATGATTCTACAGGGTTTAAGGACTCCTGAAGGCTCTGCCCACCTGGTGGTGATACAGTAGCTGCAGGCAGGGCCGGCGCCACCACTAGGCAGTTTTAGGGCGGTTTCACACATTCCGGCTCCTGCACGGCCAGGAAGCCATGCTGTGCACAGTAGTTGTGAATGGACACTATTGTGTCCATTCACACGGGACAGCCACAGCCCGGCCGTCCGGTTGCAGACGGATCCCGCCACTGGAAGGGATGGCTGCCGGGCTGTGGCCATCCCCTCCATGATAAACTGATGTGTGCAGCACGGCTTCCTGGCCGTGCGGGATTTCGCCGCCCGGCAGGAGCCGGAGTGTGTGAAACTGCCCTTAGGCATTTGCCTAGGGCACCAGCCACTAGTGGGCGGCACCACATGCTGCAGATTAGTGTGTGCTATCTCTTAGGTCAGCTCCCCCCTCTTCCCAAGGAATAGAGGTGCTGCAGCTACATAAATGTAACTTAAATGGCCCGGGCTGCATGTAATAAGCCTGCTCCCGCTTTGTACTACTGGGCAGTGCGCACTGTGCTCCGAGTGACAGTCCCACAGTGACATGCATGTGATTGTGAGCTGCCCTCCTCCACCACCCCGGCATATTCACCCAATCACCCGCTATTCTCTCTCCCCTCCTCCAGCACCCGGCATATCCCCGCATTTGCATACCAGCTGCAGCACAGTTGTAATCAGCCCCATCCCCTTCCTGTCTTTGCTGAGCTGCTGCCAACTCTGAGGAGGAGCAGCAGCAGCCCTGAGCCAGGCCTGCTGGGAACAAGCCCCCTCTCCCCCCAGCAGCGAAGGAGAGTTGGTGCCCTGAGCGGGGAAGAGGAAACCACCTGCACTGACGGGGAAAGGGAGACCCGGAGCCGTGGAGTGGAACCATGTTCTGCTGGAGGAACAGGAAGATGAAGTCCTGACAGGTACAAATTCCGTGATGGCTGTCAGAACACAATAAAACTCCCGTTTTCAAACCCCTGCCCAACCTTCCTGTTCCTCTTATCAACCCCCTCTGGTCCTTATTACTTCCCTGGTCCTCTTACAAGGTGTGTCTATTAAATTCCAGGACTCGGGCTAATACAATGGAATGAATAATAAAAAACGGTACTTGTGAGTTATCTGGGCGTCCGATTTGGGTACTTACGATTTGCATGCGATATCGCATGCGATTTACGATTTGCATGCGATTTAGCATGTGATTTGCATAAGATTTGCTATTCATTTCATTACCCCACTATCCCCAAAGTGTGTCTATCAACGTGAACCCGAAGCGTGGCGAGCGCAGCGAGCCCGCGAGGGGCGGCGGTACGCGTCCTCCGACCTTTTCATGCCCTACTATCCACTAGGGCGTGGAGTGAGAATAGAATAGTGTGGCGAGCGCAGCGAGCCACCGAGCCCGAAGCGTGGCGAGCGCAGCGAGCCCCGCGAGGGGACGCGGACACCTGTGAAGCCCGCAAGGGCACGCGGATACCTGTGAAGGTGTCCGCGTCCCCTCGCCACGCTTCGGGCTCGCCACACTATTCTATTCTCACTCCACGCCCTAGTGGATAGTAGGGCATGAAAAGGTCGGAGGACACGTACCGCCGCCCCTCGCGGGCTCGCTGCGCTCGCCACGCTTCGGGTTCACGTTGATAGACACACTTTGGGGATAGTGGGGTAATGAAATGAATAGCAAATCTTATGCAAATCGCATGCTAAATCGCATGCAAATCGCATGCGATATCGCATGCGATCTAGTACCAAAATCGGACGCCCAGATAACTCACAAGTACCTAAAAAACAAACATACATTTAATAGTCCTCAAAATAATCACCTCTGGCACTCACACAATTATATGCACGGCGGTACAACTTGTATCACCCCTCCCTCTGGTCCTCTTATCACCCCTCCCTCTGGTCCTCTACCCCCCGCTCCGGTCCTCTTATCAAATCCCCCCCCCCCCCCCCTATGGTCCTCTTATCACCCCCCTCTGGTGCTCTTATCACACCCCCCCCCCCCCATCCTCTTATCACCAACCCATGCTTAACCCCTGCTCCCCACAGTCTAACCCTAACCCCCACCCACAGCCTAAACCCCCCTTCCCCAGCTGCCCACTACTGCTTTCCGCATACTAACTGATCGCTTGCTAATGGTATTACAGCATCAGCATCCTGATTTTTTTGCGTGCCAATATTCTTACAGCAGTCAGGATGCCGGCATCTATAGTTGGACCACCAGAATCCAGACCGCTGGGATGCTGACTCTTTTAGATGCAGACAGGGTGCAGTGGTGCGGAGGGTAGCATGCATGATCTTGACAAGTGTAGGGGGTGTGGCTCTGCTGAAGTCACTATTTGAGCGGGGCAGACTCCCCGGCATCATTATAGAGGGCATACCCAGCTGCGCCATCACTGATGGAGACATGCCTGGCACCTTTGGAGCTGCTGAGCTTACCACAAGCTCTCTAATGTGAATAAATGCCATGCAAATGGCATCTATTGCTATCCCTAATACCCTAAACCAATCCAACCACCAAGCAAACTTGAATACCCTCACCAAGAAACTGCTAAATTATCAGGCTATGATACTTACAAGATGCAGTGGCTGCACTTTTCACCTGAGGGGCTCTGTAATTTTTTTTGTGGGGGGGGGTGTTGGACTGACAATTTGCCTAGGGTGCCGAGAAACCTTGCACCAGCCAGGGGCCGATATACGGAATGCTTTGCATTCCTAACAGGAATGGGGGATACCGGGGAGGGTGTGTGAGTGTGTGTGGTGGGGGGGGGGGGGGGGGGCAGGGGACTTATGCAACTCACCCAATATAGCCAATGAACGCATGTGAAACTTTAATAACTCGTCCCATATACTGTATCAGATGATAATCTATCGTCCCATATACAGTACCGTATCAGAGGATAGTCTATCGTCCCATATACTGTATCAGAGGATAGTCTACATACAGTATAAGAACCCCAAGAACACTCAGGACAAAATGACAGGCAAACATGAAGGTTTCTATAATCCAGTCAAACTGTCAGAGTTCTAGTTCTATACACAGTGTAAGTGCTGCCAGGTTCCTGTACCGTACTGTAAACAAATGCGGTCAGGAGTAGGGCGCGGGGAATCCGGCCCCCGAGCGCTGAGGAGATGACGCACCCGTAGTACAAGGAGCTGGTCGCTGGAGAATGCTGCAGCTGCAGCGGACGGGCAGAGGACACGCTTCTCTGGTGGGACTCAGGAGGAGACAACAAAGGGTAGAGGCAAGGCAGGGGCGGAGCGGCTCGTATCTTACCGCGCAAGAAGAAATAGTCCCGGCTACAGAAAAAAAGAGCGCGCACTGGTTCCCGGAAGAGGTAAGACAACATGATGACCCCAGGATTACCAGCATCAGCATCAGCATCAGCAGCAGCCCTGGGGCGAGCAGCAGCGCCTATACAGGGAGCCCGCAATGCCAGGAGCAGGACGCCCCCGGGTGAGTGCAGATAGGTGAGCGGTAATACCCCCAGGATGGAAGGCACTTGTCGAACCGTACACAATGGCTGCAGCAGCCGCCTCCTATACACGCACATACATCCCTATACATACACACACATAACTGTCTGCTCCCTCCACTCTCTCTCTCTCTCTCTCTCTCTCTCTCTCTCTCTCTCTCTCTCTCTCTCTCTCTCTCTCTCTCTCTCCACACTCCACCCCTCACCTATACACAACTACCCCCTCTCCTTTACACAAACTTTACTTCTTATCCTCCTCCCAAATGCACACGCACACCCATCTACCCCTCCCCTATACACAAACATAACTGTCTGCTCCCTCCCCTCCTCATTCTCTCTCTCTCTCTATATATATATACACACACACATAAACACTCCACCCTCTCCCCTATACACAACTACCCCCTCTCCTTTACACACACATTACTTTCTATCCTCTTCCCCAATGCACACGCACACCCATCTACCTCCTCCCCTATACACACACACACATACATACCTACCAACTACCCCTATACAAAAACCTACACACACATCCTAACCTACTCCCTTCCCCTGTAATACCTCCAGGATGGAAGGCACTTGTCAACACAATGGATACAATGGCTGCGCTGCGGCAAAACGGGTGTGGCCTCACGGGGTAAGACTGACTGCTGCTGCTGCAGGAGAAATCATTCAATGGTTGCCTTCCCAGGACTTTAATTTGCATGTGCCTGCCCACCCCAGTCATGCATCAGCCCCTCTGTGTACTGCAAATAAAAGTGAGTGCAGTCTCTGTGGCTTTTGGGGGTGATTCTATTTGAGTCGGTAAGCTGCAAAGCTCACAGCTTGCTGAGTCCTTGCGACACTGCCCCGGCGAATACACTCCCCCCCCCCCCCCCCGCCCCCTCCCCACTGCGGTTTCCCCTCGCAACCATCCTGGGCTCACAAATAAAAGTCAGTGGCGATTGACTTTTATTTGCATGTGCCGGAACGAAGTCATGTGAAGTCCGCCGCCCGCTACTGGCACACATCCGCCCTCCCATGGGAATACCCATCAAACACTGCGCGTTCCCATAGGCAGCACTGCGAATGGCTTGGCGACTATGCAAGTCACCAACGTCGTTCACAAAGGGGACCTGCACATGCGCAGAAAAGACCACGTGCATGCGCAGTTCAACAATCATTGCAATGGGGCCAAATTCAGCCCCGTCCAAACACCTTAGAATGACCCCCTTTGTGCGTAGTTTACCTCAGTTTCAACAGTCCAAAAAGGGTTATGGCTGAGGGGCCTATAAATTATAAATTATCTATCATGAAACTCTTGTGGGTACTTGTGAGTTATCTGGGCGCCCGATTTCTAAATCGGGTCGGATCGGGCACATCGCATCGCATGCGACCATCGGATGCGATGCGATGCGATGACCCGATTTTTCCATAGGAATCAATGTTAAAATGGACTGAGTCCATTTTAACATGGAATTCAATGGGAAAAAGGGGTCCTTTTCATACCCCTACTATCCAAGTGGGCATGGAGTTGGATATAAACCTGTGGCGAGCGTAGCGAGCCACCGAGCCCGAAGCGTGGCGAGCGTAGCGAGCCCCGCGAGGGGACACAGAATACCGTCCCCTCGCGGGGCTCGCTTCGCTCGCCACGCTTCGGGCTCGGTGGCTCGCTACGCTCGCCACAGGTTTATATCCAACTCCATGCCCACTTGGATAGTAGGGGTATGAAAAGGACCCCTTTTTCCCATTGAATTCCATGTTAAAATGGACTCCGTCAATTTTAACATTGATTCCTATGGAAAAATCGGGTCATCGCATCCGATGGTCGCATGCGATGCGATATCGCATCTGATTGTATGCCTTAACTTAAGGCATACAATCAAAAAATCGGGCGCCCAGATAACTCATAAGTACCCTCTTGTGAAAATGGCAGAATGAACCTTCGGTGATTGCACATCACTGGATGACGTTGGCGCGATATAGAGCATAAAGAAAGTAAATAAATCATCCATAGCTAAAAAGATTCTATAGTTTAGGTTAATGCTTTGATTTTACTATTATCCAAGTGGAATTACTCTTTCTGCAAGTGATAACATGTCTAGAGAATCTGGTTCACAGATGAAACAGTCAGCACTGTATTTACAGGTCTGTTTTGTACAAGCATAAAAAGAATATAATCGGGCGCGATCTCTTTTAATAAATCCACTACTCAGTGTATATATATATATGTACATATACATGCACACATATATACACAAATACATACACACCGAAAAAAAAAGGGGAACAAATCTAGTAAGTTTAGATAATGGCCGCTCCCAGAGACAATTCTGGAAATTGTCAATAAAAATAGTAGAATAAATGATCTAAATTAGTAAATATAACAATGATTTAAATTAATAAAAGATGTTTAGAGAGCGCCACACTAGTGTGGCGCTCTCTAAACATCTTTTATTAATTTAAATCATTGTTATATTTACTAATTTAGATCATTTATTCTACTGTTTTGTACAAGGTCTGCCCTGGCAAATTAGGACTTCTACAAGGAGTCCATAACACAGGGTTTGCCTGTGGCACTAGGCAAGAAGATACGTGCGGGACAAGTGTTCGTGTCTGTGCTCTAATGCTGTGTACACACGGGTCTATATGATTGCTGGGGATATATTGCTAGCAATATATCCCCAGCAATCATATTGCTAGTGTCTCCTTTTCATCAGCGATGAAAAGGAGACACTGCTACGGGGCGGAGGCGGAGCGCAGCAGCAGGAGGAGGGAGGGAGCAGTGTCGCAGGGCATGTGAGAACAGAGCTGATTTCTCCGGCGCTGACCTCCTGCCCGGCGATCGCTGGGGGAAGCCGCTGGTCGCAGGAGCATGCTCCTGCGACCAGCGACTATGAAGGGCTGGCCGCGGGAGCGCGCTCCCAGCCATCTATCGCCGGCTGCACATGAAATCACTGGCAATATGGTCGCTGAGCGACCATTTTGCCAGCGATTTCATACATAATTGCACCTGTGTGTACGCACCTTTATCTTCTGTCAGAACAAGCAGCAAGAATAGAATTGTCCAGAAAGGAATCCCAGATACAGATGAGTAATTACGCTGCGATGATAAAGAAGTAAAACCCAACTTTTTTCTCACTTGAAAGTATTTATTATGTTCCAGCTCTAGTGACAGTTATTAGCTAGGAGATCCTGTTACATTGTATTCTGTGAAAGAATCAAAGCAATCTGGGTGACTGAATTAATTTAATTAACGAATGACCTTCAGGTCTGCACTTGTCAATATGGTCTGTAACAGGTGGTTCCTTTCATTTTGTATCCCTGTCTTGCATGTATACATGGTAGTGTATCATTCATCAAGTCTTGCCTGATCTGTAATATGCAGCTGTATCATGTCTGATGCCCAAATAATTGTTTATTCTAGAAGGGCCTCATCAGTACCTGTACTAGTTTCTATGGTCCCTATTGCTCAAGCTGCCCATACACGGTCCGTTTAACGGATCCGTTCGGGACTTAAATTGTACACATCGTATCGGATCGCATGCCTTGTGCATGCACTGCGATCCGATACTGTGTAGCTAGTACAAAAAGTATGTGCAGCACATACTTTTTGTACCGTACTATGGGCCTTATTTTGATTCATTCTTTCTGACAAAATCCTTCTTAGATGGGCAAAACCATGTGCACTGCGGGTGGGGCAGATGTAACTTGTGCAGAGAGAATTAGATTTGGGTGGGGTTTTACTTCAAAGTGAGATCTATATTGCAGTGTAAAAATAAAGCAACCAGTATTTTCCCTGCACAGAAACAAAATTACTCACCCAAATCTAATTCTCTCTGCACATGTTACATCTGCCCCCCTGCAGTGCACATGCTTTTGTCCATCTAAGAAGGATTTTGTCAGAAAGAATGAACCAAAATAAGGCCCTATGTGATGCGCGGGAGCGCGCATCGCATAGTAAAGAACGGAGCCGGTCCACAACGAACCTTGTATGGGCTTTTTAAGTATAAATAAAGCTATATCTAAACATTAACATGCAGATGGCATTTATGGCAATACTTGGATTGAGGCCAGAGAAATCTCTGATTTATAATGTGTTAAGGGGCATAAACACTCGGCGATTTTCACCTTGTTTCGGGCAATCACCAGAACTCGCAGGGAAAGACAGTGCTTGAAAACAATAAACAGCAGGCAAAGCCCTGCTCTGCACAGATCGCTCAGCACACATCGCGGTGTGCATCATGGGTGTACTGTGATGTGCGCTGAGCGATCATACTTTAGCCCAGGCATGTCCAACGTTGGCCCTCCAGATGTTGTGAAACTACACATCCCAGCATGCTTTGCCACAGTTTTTGCTATTAGTGAATGCTAAAACTATTGCAAAGCATGCTGGGATGTATAGTTTCACAACATCTGGAGGGCCAACGTTGGACATGCCTGCTTTAGCCCGTCAAGTCTTTGAGGGGAATATACATGGGGCAATTTTCACCCCATTTCAAAATGATGTGACTAGATCGCTTAAAAATGGGGCACCGATTGCTCCTTGCATATGACCCTGGATGACAGTGATGGGCAGTCCTGCGCATTGCCCGTAGGGAAAATGTGCTTGCACTGTGTTTCCTGCTCGATCATGGGGCCTATGAACAGTAGACAAAGTTCCACTCTGCGGGTGTACTGCGATGTCTGCAGAGCGATCATGCTTAAGCACGTCGCTCAGCTTCCCTGCGCCCATCGCCCCGTGTAGACAGGGCTTAACCCATTGTGTAAAAATTGGCAAGCAAACATTTATATTCATCATAGTGACCTGTAATGTTTACCTTTATAAATCTATATAACAAATGTGAGTGACGCTGACATTTTTGCAGATATTTTGGACATCTCTCACAGAGATGTTGGCGCTCAAAGGGTTAACTGTCCTCCGGTTAGATTGAAACAAAATACTTGAGAACCTATTTTCTAGCTACTCTAAATGGCTCATTACTCCTTAAAGGCAGTATTGCAGTGAAAAGAGATTATTTTAAGTGGCAGTTAATCATTTCTCCTGCTGGGGAGGAGGATATGATAATACCCCACTCTAGCAAGGAAGGAATAATAATGTGATAACTCTTCAGATTGCTTGGGTACAAGTATAGACTTATCTCCGCACTTTGCAAAACCCTGGGCATGGGCATGACCAAGTACCAGCTGCTGGGAGTGTCAGCTATTGAGGCCATGTTTGAAAAGCTAAATTGTACATCAACTTTTATTAAAATTAAAATGTATATGAATGGTCAAAGATCAGATGGTACATTCTGTATAGATTTATATCATTGATTCTTAAAGCCCATACACACTAGAAGATCCCCTCCGACGCTGATATTGGGGATGTCGGGGACATGGGGCAGGCATCGGCAAGTGCATACACAGTTGCCGATGCCGCATGTGAGGGGGCTGACGGCAGGGGGAGCAAAGGTCATGCTTCGTCTTCATCTGAACATGTTTAACGACGCGCAGGATTGTGTGTCATTAACAATATACAGTGTACACACTAAATCCCTTTCTGAGCGATATTGTGACCAATATCGACTAGTGTGTATGGGGCTTTATTATACCACACCGCAAAGTATTCTCTATCCAAGTGATATAGACCAAGGGTTTTAGAGAGCCGTGGCATGCCTTGATAAGGGGGAGGGGGTGTGGCTTGAAGAAGTTAATTGCGCTCCACAGGAATCCACTATTTTAACAGGGGCAGGGGGAGGTAGAAGGTACAGTGCCAGAGTCTTTGCTTTCAATGTGCGGCACCATCTTCCTGACGAAATAACTGGAAAGATGGTGACAGCCAGAGGTATTCTTCAGAAGGGGAGGGTGGCAACAGACCTGGGCCTCCTGCCAGACTCCTCCAGCAGCCCGGGAGGGGTGAAGGTGTTGATGTGTGTATAGGTGAGGGGGGTAGGTGGGGTTATGTGTGTATATTGGGGAGGGGTAGGTGGAGTTATGTGTGTGTACAGGTGAGGATGTGTGTGTGTATAGGGGAGGGGGTAGGTGGGAATGTGTGTGTACAGGTGAGGGGGTAGGTGGGGATGTGTGTGTATAAGGGAGGGGGGTAGGTGGAGATACGTGTGTATAAGGGAGGGGGGTAGGAGGGAATGTGTGTGTATAATGGAGGGGTAGATTGGGATGTGTGTTTGTGTGTAAAAGAGAGGAAGTAGGTGGGGATGTGTGTATAAGGAGGGGGTAGGTTGACGATGCGTGTGTATAAGGGAGTGGGGTAGGAGGGAATATAAGGGAGTGGGGTAGGAGGGAATGTGTGTGCATAGTGGAGGGGGTAGGTTGGCGTTGTCTGTGTATAAGAGAGGGAGTAAGAGCCGGTGGGCGGGGCATCAATTATGGCTGTTTTTTAGCTGAGCTCCTGGAGACCCAGAGAATCTACCGCAATCCACATCTTCCCAATTTAACTTGGTTTATGAAACATCACCATTTGAAAGATTGCGCTCAGCAGATTTGATTGATACTTCACAGGTCTCAGGAGGGTATTATTTCACCGGAGTCTGGCCACAAACAAGGGTGGCCTGCATGACCGCTGGGACTCCTGGCGCGAAAGCTGGCGTGGGAGTGAGCCCCTGGGTCTAAACTAGAGGACGCTCTGTCTACTACCGCTGAGTTCCTGTTGATTACAGTGCACCGCTGGTGTACCCCTAAAAACAAGAGGCGGTGCAAAGATTTACTGATATCCCCCACGAGAGGACAACATGACCCGGCGGACTCCCGTGCCTCGAGGCAGATTAAGGGACATCATCTGAGCCTCTGCTCATGAGGCGCTCCATCATCATACAGACAGAGTAGCTGTAAAAGAAGGGTGGACTGCAGCAGCCCAATACCGTACGGCGGGGGCAGGTTGCTGTTATCTAGGGGGTATATGTCGGGGCCTAATACGAGGTGTGCGGCACCACCTCCCTGTTGATACATTCCTTGGGAACTCCACCCCCATGGTGCCTGCTTACCAACCTGGTGAGAGTCTTCTCCTGGATCCGGTCTTTATGATCAGAGAAGGAGAGAGCTAAGGACGGTGCGTGCGGTGGGAGCCGGGTGGAGTGCAGCCAGGGTGACTTGGCATACAGGTAGCTGTGAGTGACGGACACGATCCTGCTCATCTGCCTTCCCCTCCCCTGGAGAGCAC
This sequence comes from Crinia signifera, assembly GCF_055691185.1. NCBI lineage: Eukaryota > Metazoa > Chordata > Amphibia > Anura > Myobatrachidae > Crinia > Crinia signifera. The sequence goes on from NC_139225.1 coordinate 110,708,164, forward strand.
TGCAGAGCGGGTTTTGTCTGTGTGAGCCTCACTCTGGTTGAACCCCTGTCCTTGTTACCTACAGTATCACTTACAAAGGGAAGGGGTGCTTTAATCTCGGGAATTTAAACCCAGGGCTGCTATCCTCAGCAGGACTGCTTCTTCGCATTATACAAGGTGTGTCTATTAAATTCCAGGACTGTACGTGTAGTTAATGAATGAAAATGTGTAGGAACGCGTCATCATGCGGATGTGATAGCGTAACCAACGAGGCGCGAAGGTGGAACCAATGCGCAGTAATTGCGTCATTATTTCCGCTTTGGAGAAGGTAAACGCAGATGGTTCATTAGAGTGTGTGTCACGGTCGGTGATGGAGCAAAGAGTGAATATCAAGTTTGGTTTCAAAATTGGGAAAACGGCGAGTGAAACCTACGAGTTACTGAAAATTGCGTATGGAGATGCTGCTATGTCCCGCTCCCGTACTTTCGAATGGTATGCACGCTTTTGCGATGACAGGAAAAGCACGGAAGATGACCATCGCAGTGGGCGACCCATCACAAAACGAACAGTAAATTAGGTTGCAAAAGTCCGCGCTTTGGTGACTGCAGATCGCCGAAAGATTCTTATATGGATAAAGGCAGCTGTCTCCTACTGCAAGACAACGCGAGGCCCCACTGTGCTCTCAATGGCCCTTATTCTGATCTGTGCGGCCGGAGCCGCATACTTTGCTCCGGCCGCACAAACCAAACCCCGCCTACAAGACGGATCGCCACGGCCGTCCGTACGCGGACGGCTGGCGATCCGCATGAAAATGGTGGGGCGTACGCCTCCACCATGGTGGGAGCTGCCCCCTGCATTCGATGGTCGACGACCATCGAAGGCAGGGCCGCACGCTCCCCCCGCTCACGCAAGCTTATACCACACGGACAATCGTCCGTGTGAAAGCTTGTATTTGGGCGGAGAGCTGACATCCGGCGATGTCAGCTTTCCGCCCCCATCACTGGCGTCATAGCCTCATTACCATGCATACGCCCCGCGTTTGCATGGGAACGCCCATGAAACGCTGGGCGTATACATAGGTAAATGAGGCTATCAAGCCCCTCACGCCCCTATACGCCCCCTTTGCGGCATATAATTTTTGTGTGCGGCGAATTCGCCTGCACATGCGCAGAGTGACCTCTGCGCATGTGCAGAGTGAAAACATCGGCGGTACGGCCGCACGCGGGCCGTACCGCACAGATTAGAATAAGGGCCAATGTGAAGCGCTTTTTTGCAAAGCATGACATCGTAGAGGTTAATCATCCTCCATATTCTCCTGATTTGTCACCTCACTTTTACTTGTTCCCAAAACTTAAGACTGCTCTGAAAGGCCATCGATTTCAGGAAATAGAGGACATAAAGAAAAATGTAACCGCTCAACTTCAAAGCATATCTTCAGAGGACTACGAAGCGTGTTTCCAGAATTTGTACCGCCGTGCACAAAAGTGTGTGAGTGCCGAAGGTGATTATTTTGAGGACTATTAAACCTATGTTGTTTTTTTTTTTATTATTTATTCCGTTGTATTAGCCCCAGTCCTGGAATTTAATAGACACACCTTGTATTTACGGACAGTGTTGTTTCTTATAATTACAGAATTTGTGCAGTGAAGAGGGTCAGTAACCCCTATTTGAGTTGGGTACTGTTTATAGCTATTATACAGGGCTATTTTATATTTTCCTGACAAGGTGGTGATCAGGAGCCAGACAAGGAGACACACCACAATAATCTCACTCATTTACCAACCACATTTGGAGGCTGATGGGTGTGGCTTCTATCTCTTAGTGACTACATAACCTTTCTGGAGGGGAAATATTTGACATTTAATACCCTCATTGATTTTGTAATTACATAGACTACTGCTAATTGAGAAGCCCCGCTATTCAGTGCTAGATCTCCTTTTGGCATGGACACACCTGTAGATCATATGCATGTGATTTTCAGCCAGTCTGTTATACTTGTGCCTGTCTCTCCCAGCTGCAACCTGGAACTGTCATCTGTGACAAAGTGTGGAGGAGCACGGAGCTGCCCGCTTCCCCCGTCCGCGGCCCCAAACCCGGAAGCCGTCCGAGGCCCCCGCACATCTGGGCACGCGCATGTCGTCTGGCGTGTCATCACCAGCCGAAGCATGCTCACCAAGCGACGGCGCGCGACCCGCCCAGAAGCCCTTGCGGCAGGGTATGTAGCCTGGAGTAGACAAGCGTTGGATAGGATAAGGTAATGCTGTGTACACACGGTCCGATTTCCTTTATAGTCAACATCGGATCGGCATCGGATGCAGATCGCAAGGGTTTTAACCCTTGCGATCCCAATCCGATCCCGATGCGCGTTCATGTATCTGAAGCCAGAAAGTCTTGGCTGCCTTGTCTATATAGTGCAGATCTGCACTATATAGTCAAGATCGGATGCAAATCGGATGTGCCTTAAGATCCTATCCACGATCCTATCTGATCAGATCGTGGATAGGATCTTAAGGCACATCTAACGTGTGTACACACCATAAGCTGTCATTGAGGCTTTCTTTAACTGCATTCCTTGTGTAGTTTAACCCTTAGACTGCTTATTGACTATGTTTCATCTGTATGTATATTGCATTTCATGCGTAGATAGCCCGTGTGTTGTATATTTTCTCTTGCATTTGTGTTAGGCGTTGTGCAGGATTGCGCTAGGCCTCAGGTTGCTTAGGATTGCGCTAGGCTGCAGGTTTCTTAGGATTGCGCTAGGCCGCAGGCTGCGCTGGATTGTGTAGACTGCAGGTTGCGCAAGCTTGCACTATGCCGCAGGTACCGTGGTCTTAAGCCACCGGTCAGGTTACATTGCCCTGCCTTAGGGAGCAGGAGATTGCATGTGTTTATTCACAGGTGCCAGTACCAGTATCGTACTCGAGTCAGGGGACTGGTAGACAGCCGGTGAGTATAAGCTGTGTTGTGTCTGTGTGTTGTGTTGTTCGTGCTCCCTCCCCGGAGCGTTTCCCCACCCGAGTTACACCCGGGGTGTTCCACAAGTGGGTGTAACCAGTCTGAGGCCAGCAGTGCCTGTGATTACGATAGTGGGATTCTCCTCCACCGTTCCTCCTACAGGTGGCGTCGCATCAGGAGCCATTGGAGCAAGAGTGAAGCACCGGGACCATCATTGGCCCGAAAGTGAGAGACGGAGTGTAGCGAGGTGAGTACGTGCAGCGAGTGTTGGCGCAGGCCCCGCCCCCGTGGCTCTCACAAAAGACTACACATTCCTTCTGACCTGGTATTTGGCTGCTGTTATCCCATCTTTCCGTACCTTCCTATTGTGTACTCCTCCTCCAGTCCCACTCCATCCCTTTTCTCCCATACCCATTCTATTTAATCTTCCCCCTTTCCAATTCTGATCACTACCAAGAAGTTGAATGCCCTTCTCCTGTACTGGACTCTCTCTCTGTATAAAGTAATTAGTTTGATTATTGGACAATCTTAAACTCCTATTTTGCTCTCCTGAGAAGTTCTTTGTACTCCTGAGAAAAGTCGGAAAGTATGGAATGATACTTTACTTTATTTTGAGGGACTGTTAATATACAAGAGGGATTGTTTCCCTTCAGTACGAACTGTCATTATACTTGAACAGAAGAGGTTACCAAAAGACTGTGGGCAGTATTCAATGAGAAAAATTCTCCGTGTTTTATGGAGAATTTTTGCTTTTTTCGCCTTGGACGGAGCATTTTGCTCTCCAAAAGTGAACCACCCTATTCAATGTGAAATATTCGCCGTCTTTCTAAGTAATTTTTGCCGTCTATCTCCGTGTAGAAATTCTCCATCTTTTGATGGAGAGCTGGAATGTGAACTTTTAAACTGAAAGGGTTTTTTTTTTTTTTTTGGTGTCAAAAAATCAGGGTTTTTTTTCTGTGAAGGGGCATGTTATTTTTATTCATGTGCTTATAGCACATGAATATATATTTAATTGAAAAATATATATTTTTTTTAATTTTTTTTTTTTACACAGTGCAGCCAGCAGGGGGCCGGAGCGCTCGAGCCGCTCATTAGATATTCATATATTCACTGCACCCGATCGTTAATACGCACGATCGGGTGCAGTGAATACTGGGTCCCCCGCTGGCTATAGGGGGGGGGGGGGGCAGCCTGTGCTGCCTGGGTCCCGGGGAGCCCTCCTCCCCTCCACATTCCTCTGGAGCAGCCAGGGAGACTTTAATTTCTCTGGCTGCTTCCGGCTCCCTGAAAGCTCCCTGCCGCGGACGCATGTCCGCTGCAGGGGTTAAGACTCACCGCGAGTGGCGGCGAGTCTTAAATACATTGAATAGTGGGAGCAGGAGGCTCCGGAACAGGGAGAGTGCATGGCGAGCGAAAAAATCGCTCGCCATGCACAGAGAATTTTTTTCATTGAATACTGCCCAGTAAATAAATGTTATCTTATAATTGAGGATCTGTTATTCTTTGTATCGGATCCCTCCTGTTGTCAAATGGAAACTGACTTACAATTTATTTCAATCAGGTCTACCCGTAGCAGTTTCTTTAAGACACTTCAGATTTTCAGGGAAAAAAGCGTCATGAAGTCAACTTACATGAGATTTCATTCACGCGTTCACATCAAAGGTTTCTTTGTCCATAGATGATGGAGGACACCAGATGACAGGTAAAACGATTTATTAAACAGCAATCCAAGAATCCAAATAATAGATAAAAAGTCCAAAAAGGTGAGCGGAGCACGTAGGTAGATCTTCGGCGGCTTTATCCCCTGTCCTCGGTGTGCTGCAGACAATGCCGGGAAGGAGGGGAGAAGTCAGTGTAACGCCGCTGTGATCCGTCCTAATGCTGCTTGTGGGATGCGGCCCGATCAACGCGTTTCGGATAATAGGTATATCCTTTTTCAAGATGTGCCGCCATAGTTGCAGGAGGTGCTTTTAAGGACACCTGCTCCATCATGTGATATTCAGCCGGCCAATAATAGTTGAACCTATGTCCGGCTTCAATATTTCGGCTACACACTGAACTGTCTGGCAAGAATTAAAGTGCAAGGCTATCACAGTATAAGGACACAATTTAAAATAATTAAAAATATTTAAAATATACAGCTAGATAAAACATTTATACAACAGGTGATATAATAAAAATTATACAACTGGTGATATAATAAAATTATTATATACATAGCAGCGTTTTGGAGCATATTGTACAAAGACTAATCAAAGTATTGCACAGAGACTAATAAACATATAGCAAAAAGCCTATTAGGCAAAATAGAAAATCACTCTGTTCCGGTAATATATATATTACCTAAAGTGCATAAGAGCACATTGAACCCCCCCGGTCGCCCCATTGTGGCACGGGTGGGATCAATTACCTCTAATTTGTCTCATTTTTTGGATCAGAAAATACAGCCATTAGTCAGAGTCACCAAGTCTTACACTAAGGATACTGCTACTGTGATAGAGATGCTATCAGGATTGGTATGGGTCACTGCTGATGTGAGAGCCCTCTATACCATCATCCAGCATCATCATGGTATTGCAGCAATGGAACATCACCTTACTAAAGCCAAAATTGATGAAAAAGAAAAATAATTCATCCTAGAAGGTATCGCTATGATCCTAAAAACAACTTTTTTTGGTACGAGGGTGACTTTTACCTCCAGACGGCGATGGGCACCAGGCTGGCACCCAGCTATGCTAATTTGTTCATGGCAAGGTGGGAGGACCAACAGGTTTGGTCCGATTACCCCTGGAGTGCCAGCCTGGTGCTATGGGTCAGGTACATCGATGACCTCCTGTTCGTCTGGAGGGGAGGCCAGGATACCCTGAGGGACTTTTGTCTATATTTAAATAATAACGACCAAAATATTGAGTTGACATATACCATCAGTCCTTCTATGGTTAATTTTCTTGACCTCACCATTTTTGTAGACAATCTAAAGGTTTGCACAAAAACTATACTAAACCAACTGACTGTTGCTTTTATATTAGCAGTGAGAGCAACCACCATGCCAACTGGATAAGGAGCATTCCATCCAGTCAGTTCTATAGACTAAGGAGAAATTGCACCAACACTGAGGATTATGAAATCCAGGCAGACAAAATGAAAAATAACTTTAATCAGAAAGGATATGATCCAGTCTGGATACATGAAGCATACAACAAAAACCATGATGCCATTACCACTAGCAAAAAGAAAATAGCTAAACAAGAAAAAAAAGAAATAATGTTTATTACTAAATATACCTCTCAACATACACAACTGGAAAAAATTATAAGCAAACATTGGGGAGTTCTCACCAAAGTCCCTCTGTTGAAAGAGTATGTGGGACCTCGTCCTAGATTTGTATACCGCAGGGCAGATAATCTGAGCAACATCCTGGTTAGGAGCGCTCAAACGGTTCCCAAAAGAACAACCAGGGTGCTGTCTAAAGGTTTCTACCGCTGCGGTATTTGCCCTATGTGTAAGTTGTGTAAAACTGCACCAAAAGTCACAGAGTACAAGTCCAATGTAAACAATGAGATTTTTACTATCAATGACTTTGTGACATGTAACTCCAAAAATGTTGTGTATTTATTGGAATGTCATTGTGGGGAACAGTATGTTGGACGCACTAGTAGGCACCTTAAAGATCGTTTAGCAGAACATGCCCGCAATATCAAAAAAGGGCATGAACAGCACAACGTCTCCCTACATTTCAAGGAGAAACATAGCTGTGATATCAAAGGGCTAAAATCCTTCTGTGGTATCAAAATCTGCAAGTCAGATTGGAGAAAAAATGATGTGGAAGAACGTTTAGCCAGAATGGAAATGAAATGTATATTCACATTGAATACCATGGTCCCTAAAGGACTCATTGAATACCATGGTCCCTATGTAGACTATGAGTACAAATGGCTTATATAATAATGATGAGGATGTTGTTATAATGCACACACCACTAACTAGTCTTTTTTCTCCTTCCAAATGTCCGGCTTCTTATGAGTTAAACTTATTAGCTCTGTGTACCATACCTTTATTAGGCTTTTTGCTATATGTTTATTAGTCTCTGTGCAATACTTTGATTAGTCTTTGTGCAATATGCTCCAAAACGCTGCTATGTATATAATAATTTTATTATATCACCAGTTGTATAATTTTTATTATATCACCTGTTGCATAAATGTTTTATCTAGCTGTTATGTATATTTTAAATATTTTTAATTATTTAAAATTGTGTCCTTATACTGTGATAGCCTTGCACTTTAATTCTTGCCAGACAGTTCAGTGTGTAGCCGAAATATTGAAGCCGGACATAGGTTCAACTATTATTGGTCGGCTGAATATCACATGATGGAGCAGGTGTCCTTAAAAGCACCTCCTGCAACTATGGCGGCACATCTTGAAAAAGGATATACCTATTATCCGAAACGCGTAGATCGGGCCGCATCCCACAAGCAGCATTAGGACGGATCACAGCTGCGTTACACTGACTTCTCCCCTCCTTCCCGGCATTGTCTGCAGCACACCGAGGACAGGGGATAAAGCCGCCGAAGATCTACCAACGTGCTCCGCTCACCTTTTGGACTTTTTATCTTTTATTTGGATTCTTGAATTGCTGTTTAATAAATCGTTTTACCTGTCATCTGGTGTCCTCCATCATCTATGGACAAAGAAACCTTTGATGTGAACGCGTGAATGAAATCTCATGTAAGTTTACTTCATGCCGTTTTTTCCCCTGAAAATCTGAAGTGTCTTAAAGAAACTACGGGTACACCTGATTGAAATAAATTGTAAGTCAGTTTCCTTTTGACAACAGGAGGGATCCGATACAAAGAATAACAGATCCTCAATTAAAGGATAACATTTATTTGTTACTTACTATAGCGCTAGTCTTTTGGCAACCTCTTCTGTTCTGTATATCTAATTCGGGTTAGGGCGTTAACCCTTCCCAAAAGACAAAGCTGCATTAAATCCAGCGCTGGGTTCTCACGAAATCTGCTTTTCTCACTGTCATTATACTTGGACTTCACTGTTATCATTTTTATTTGTTTATTACTGATGATTTCTCTGAAGTTTTACACGTCATTTAACTGATTACAGTATATTGTTCGGACAAATTATTCTAGCACGGATGCAACAGTGCTACCCAGTGGCGGCCTCTATTAGTGTATTGTTAGTGGATTAACTTCTCGGTTTATTACACTGTTATTTCTGCAATCTTACCGTATATATTATAGTGTTCCCGCTAGGCTTATTTTACGGGGCGCTGCGCCCTGCCCCTTTTAAAGCCGCCGATTTCCGCCCTGCCCGTTTTTGCCCGCCCTGCACAAGTTAATAGCTGGTGCCGCGCTAGAAGTCTCCCCCCGCTGACAGTGTAAGCTTCTAGCGCGGCAGCGTGTGGAGTGGACACTCCCCCCTCAGCCCTGCAGTCAACACCAGCAGATGCGGGACGTCTCTTAGCACAAGGCAGCACTGCCATTGGTTATTTGTGAACACAGCGCCCAATGGCTGCCGATCAGTAAGTGGGCGGGGACAGCTGGATCCGCCGTGTTGCAGTGACAGTCTATCTGAGCAGCTTCTGGCGCACGGTATCTCCCGGTGTATAGCGGCTATGGAGCCAACAGTGCCCTGGCGCAGCAGGTATGACGCGTTACACCCGCTCGCAGTGACCGCCCATCCCGCCTCATCTGGTTACCGGGTATGGTGGCTATATAGTATCAAACCCAGCTGCGGTCGGCCGGTCAGTATGCCCGCAGCCTTGTATCTGTTGCACTGGCGGCGCCACACAATTATATGGGCGCTCGTCAGCTGTTGATGGGCTACAGATACCATTGTGTCCTGCTGCATACCTCCTAACATGACCCTCTCCAGGAGGGACACATTGCTCTGTTTCTGCACTTCTCCCTCCATTTAAAATTACCATCACCTGTGTTAAAGCAGCTTTCTTATCCTGTGTGAAACAAGTTGCTGCCAATCATACATTAAGAGGGAAGTCCAGGGACAGAGCATTCTGTCCCTCCTAGAGAGGGTCATGTTGGGAGATATGCTGCTGGGACTTGTAGTTCTCCAGAAGATGACATGTCATAGGTTGCTTTTCCATCAGCACATGCCTACTCTTATGGTACAGCTGGCCGTTACTGCAGCTATTGCTGTAGATGCAGGATACCTACCTGACCCCACCATCCTATGTAATAAAAGGCGAATTCTGCTTCAATGGGGGGAATTCATGTGTTGTGTGTGCCTGTGGCCACTAGATGGTGCCTGATGGAGCAGTTATATACAGTGTTGCTCTGTTCAAGAGTGCACAGCCATAGGTGCTGATATTACTGTTGTCATTTTAATGGGATGGGGACTGGCAACTAGTGCTACAATAATAACTATGGCTGGGGGCCTGGGGCAGGGCTCACTGTCCCACCAATAAGGTGGTTATATAGCATAAATGTGCCGATGGTGTGACGCTCAGGTGTCACAGGATGGTTATATAGCATAAATGTGCTGATGGTGTGACGCTCTCAGGTGTCACAAGTTGGGTTATATAGCATAAATGTGCTGATGGTGTGACGCTCTCAGGTGTCACAAGATGGGTTATATAGCATAAATGTGCTGATGGTGTGACGCTCCGGTGTCACAAGATGGTTTATATAGCATAAATGTGCTGATGGTGTGACGCTCAGGTGTCACAAGATGGATTATATAGCATAAATGTGCTGATGGTGTGACGCTCCGGTGTCACAAGATGGTTTATATAGCATAAATGTGCTGATGGTGTGACGCTCCGGTGTCACAAGATGGTTTATATAGCATAAATGTGCTGATGGTGTGACGCTCCGGTGTCACAAGATGGATTATATAGCATAAATGTGCTGATGGTGTGACACTCTGGTGCCACAAGATGGTTATATAGCATAAATGTGCTGATGGTGTGACGCTCAGGTGTCACAAGATGGATTATATAGCATAAATGTGCTGATGGTGTGACACTCGGGTGTCACAGGATTGATTATATAGCATAAATGTGCTGATGGTGTGACACTCAGGTGTCACAAGATGGTTATATAGCATAAATGTGCTGATGGTGTGACGCTCAGGTGTCACAAGATGGTTATATAGCATAAATGTGCTGATGGCGTGACGCTCAGGTGTCACAGGATGGTTATATAGCATAAATGTGCTGATGGTGTGACGCTCAGGTGTCACAAGATGGTTATATAGCATAAATGTGCTGATGGCGTGACGCTCAGGTGTCACAAGGTGGATTATATACTGTAGCATAAACGTGCTGATTGTTTGTAGCTCAGGTGTCACCATTTTGACCTTTTAAATTAAAATGTGCCCTCGCGATTGAAAAATGTGCCCTTCCTGTGGTCAGCACCCTGCCCTAAAAAATTTCTAGAGTGAACACTATATTAATATTGAATCGGATATGCCAGGAGAGATGGCCATGTATGTAAAGTTGGAGGGTACTGCTTTGGCTACCCAGCTGGCAGTTGAGTTATCACAGATTATGTTACCTTACTTTGAGAGAAAGTTTAGGATATAATGCTTATCTTTGACAGAGAACAGGCTCCCTTGGCTAACCACTCTCCTTGTTTGGAGGCACCTTCTTTGCTGAAGAATGATTCTGAATGATTCTCTTGACACCGAGTCCACATTTATTTCCGATGTTAGCATTTCTGCTTCTTCCACCACTCCTCTCCACAATGGTTATTTTCATGATTTAGCTTTGGACACTTTGCTACTGGATTCTACCACGGCACAGGGCGCAAATTGTAAGGTAGAGGAGCTTTTGGTAAACTGGTCACCCCGGAAGTTACTGACCAATGTTTGCTTTTCACAGCGCTCAGCCAGTTCTACCAACTGTTGGAATATTGCGTCTGTGGCAATTCCCTTCTCCCCCAACTGTGTGCATTTCACTTTTATTTCTATGCCTCTTAGGGGCAGTAACATGGATAGTTTTCTTTATTGAAGTCGTTTTGTCTTTTCTCCACTAGACACGCTTTAGCAACTTTGACTATGCCTACTGATATATGCCGTGATAATTAGTATCCCATTGCAAAACTTAAATCTGGTTATAATGCAAATACGAAATGTGATGGTTTCTGTCTTACTTTATAGAGTTTGCTAATACTACGCTCATACGCAATCATGTCACATTTGTTTTATAATAGACATGTGCTATGGTTTGGAATTGATATCAATAACAATGATTTAATGCTTGTCATCCCAAAAGTCTAAGTACAATAAATTTCCACTTCTTTGTCTCATTTAGGTTTTGACAAAAGCCACTGGTATACTTTTATTGCTCTGCTGTCAACCTTCATTACTGCAGCTTTATCCCCTTTACATTTTGACTGTGTTGGGGGCCCACCGGGCTCTGTGACATAACTGTTATTATATGGCTAAGATTATATGTTGTTCTGGTTTGGATCCCCTCTGGATAGTGTTAATTTATTGATATACACTACATTAACATGATCTCCTATGTATGACACCCATTGTATATCTTTATTTCGAGGGGAAAGGGGATTGTGGGAGGGTACCGGTGCACAGGTTACTAACACAATTAGAGATAAATAGAGATACAAATATATGTTTCCACAATGTTAACAATTGGGTGCTGTACTTTTAAATATAGATAAAATAGCTGGTGGAGGTGCTCCCCTGAGAGTAAACACAGTACTAGAAAGAAGAAGAAAAAGTACTCTCTGTTTGTGGGGGCACTACTTTTGAAAAATTGTTTAAAACTTAGCTTTTAATATAATTCAAAATATTTTAAGCATAAAATAGGACATACTGAAACACACTCAACATAAAACACATAATTTGTGGATAATATAGTATTGTAATTTTGTATCACATATATCCACTTTCCAAAGACAAGCTTGTCCTCTAAATATAAAGTAACAACACTGGACTTTGGTTATTTTGGTGGTGACCAATGGCAACAAATACGAAATATGTTTTTTTTCCTTACATAATATAGCAAAAAATATGTACCATATATATCCACTTTCCAAAGACCAGCTAGTCCTCTAAATGTAAAGGAACAAGACTGGACTCTGGTTATTTTTAGAGGTAACCAATGGCAACAAATGCGAAATATATTTCTCTTACAGACCACAATTATTCAATAACTTCAGGCAGATGGCTGGCAACAATGCAAAAGTATTTCTATTGCAAACCACAGTTATTTAATAACTTCATGCAGATGGCTGTTATTCATAGAGAGAGCACAATCAGGGGAATAACCCCTAAGTAACTTTATATTTCAAAAGCAAGCAGTTCTTTGTAGCACACAAACTCAGCATTTCCGAATTAGATACATGGCAATATTCAATTCTTCAATTAAGCAATCAAGGTAATTTTGTTTCAAAAGTTAGAGAGGGCTTGCTGAATGGTGTAAAGTAGTATCTAAAATATATGTTACAATAAACAGTTACTTATTGTGTATTTTACTGGATGATAATAAACACTGTGGTAGTGTAATAATTATGAGCTAAGCAATAGCAGTTATTGAATGCACTTAAAGTCAATTATATATTATTTGCTCTGAATTGCGGTGCAGAATATGTAAATAAAAAAGAGTGTAGTATGCTCTTTTTAAATAGTCACGGTACGATTGCCGTGCTGCGGCACACCTTAATTAATAGAATATAATCTTTGTAGTCCAGTGACCAAACAATGATTTCTGATTGGTCTTTAATTAAGGGTAATAGTCAATATGAGAAATAGTGAAAAGAGTACCCTCTTCCAATCCCAGGATCTCTCTTTGTGTATCCTAGTCCAGAGCAGAGGTAATTGCTTCTGGACAGATCCGTGGAAATTTTCAGGATTAGCTGAGAAAGATAGTACTGCTGACCTGAAGGAGAGGTCTCAAGGACTTCTGTTGGTTAATACCAGCGCAGAAATGTCCTGCTCCACATTCAGGATGAGTGTCTACCAGTGTAGAGATGGTGAGACAGATAGTGAGGGTCCCTGGCCGCTGGCTGTATGCTGCTGCTCCCCACTTGCCAGCAGCAGAGGTGGAGGGTGAGCGATATTTGGGCGGGTACAGGGATTCTCAGGGATAGAGAGGGAAGATGGAGTGTGGGACTCCCCTCTCCTGGTTGTGCGCTGCTGCTCCCCACTTGCCTGTAGTAGTGGTGGAGAGTGAGCGGCACGTCAGAGAGAGCCGGGATATACCAGGATCGAGTGGGAGGCAGATTGCGGACAGACTGCCTGGCGTGTGTCCGTAGCGCAGTGTCCTGGAAAAAATAATAATAAGTTTTTAAAGGAGAGGGAGAGCGGCATGGGCGCCAGAGAATACCTGACAGTGTCAGTTGACACTGAGTTGTACAGGTGGCCGGTGTCAGCGTGCGCCCACCTATGCCAACCTGTTCCTCGGATGGTGGGAGAGGGAGTCTGTCTTCAATGAATGCAATGAACACTTTACAGATCAAATTACTATGTGGATTAGATATATCGATGATATATTTATGATCTGGCATGGGGCTGAAACAGACCTGAAAGAATTCATAAAAACCCTCAACACCAACTCGGTCAATCTCAAACTAACCCATGCAATCAGCAAAGAAAAAGCCACTTTTCTAGATCTGGAGATTTACCCCACACCCGACGGTCACCTTTATACAGAATTATACAGAAAAGAAACATCAACTAACAGCATATTACACAGTACAAGTTCTCATTTCCCACCAACGATCAAAAACGTACCAAAAGGAGAATTCATGCGTCTCCGAAGAAACTGTACATCCAAAGAAACCTACAGAATGAAAAGTCTTGAATTGGAACAAAGACTCATGGAAAGAGGGTACAGTAGAAGAAGTATTAAATCAGCAAAATATCATGCACTTAAAATGGACAGAGATAAACTCATCTTTCCAGACAACAAATCAAAAACTGAACAAAGTACCCTACGCTTCGTAACAGACTTCTGTGGTGAATGGAAGGAGTTACAGTCAATAATAAAAAACACTGGCATATACTCCAGAGTGATAAAGATCTACAAGAGATTATACCTAAACAACCACAGTTCAGCTGGAGAAGAGCAAAAAATTTTAAAGATCGACTTGTGCAAAGTCACTTCATAAGAAAACCAAAGCCTGAACCAAAACTCAAAGGGACCTTTCCGTGCCAAAAGTGCAAGGCATGCCAACATACTGTATAACCAGAATAGAACAAATATCAGACAGATATGGAAAAATACACAAAATTCGGCAATTCATGAGCTGCAGCACAATAGGGGTAATCTATTGTTTGGAATGCCCATGTGGACTGAAATACGTGGGAATGACCACGAGGGCACTTAAAACAAGGATATTAGAACATCTGGGAAATATTAGAAATGCCCAAAAAGATAAAGCAAATTTCAAAAAATTAACATCAGTGGCAAGACACTTCTTGGACTTTCATCAAGGATAATCCACAAACCTAAAAGCCTATGGACTGGAACAAGTAAGACTGGGTATCAGAGGAGGTGATCTTACTCGAGAATTACTTCAAAGAGAATGTCAGTGGATCTTCCTCCTAAATTCCACCAATCCCAATGTATTAAATGAAAACATCAATTTAAGCCCATTCCTTGGATAATTTCAAAGATACCATTTTTATACAATAAACAATAATAAGCTAATTTGAAGCGTAGAACAGCTAAAACCCAGCAGGACTTGGAGTCCAGATTAATAGCACTTGAGTCCCAAAATAAAAATTCACCCTCCAGCTCCTTGAAAAAAGAGATAGCAAAGGTGCGCAGCCAGCTCCAAAAACTTCTCCTCGCCCACACTCAATCAGCCCTGAATAGGCTTAGACACAAGTCCTACCTTTTGGGCAATAGATCGGGTAGAATACTCGCCCGGAAACTACATGCCCAGCAGGCTAGAAATAGAATCAAACACATCATCAACTCCAATAAAGAAAAACTTATTAACCCCAAAAAAATAGCAAACCAATTTGCGCAATATTATTCCCAGCTTTATAACCTGTCCGCTGACTCTTCCACACCACAACCCACCAGAGAAACGATCTCTGCCTTCTTGGACAAACTACAGATCCCATCCCTCACTCCGGAACAATTAGATTCCCGCCCAGGCGGGTTCATCACTGATTTTTACATCACTTTTAGTGATCTCCTAACCCCGCACTTGACTAACCTTTTTAATGAGCTTTCTTCATCAGACTCTTCCCCCCCAGAACTTTTAGAAGCCCGTATAGTAACTTTACCTAAGCCAGGCAAGTACCCAGCCTTGTGCCAAAATTACCGGCCCATCGCTCTACTTAACTGTAATATCAAGCTGTTTGCCAAACTAATGACACTCCACATCAACCAATTTCTCCCGTTGCTGGTGCACCCGGAGCAGACAAGCTTTGTACCTGGAAGACAGGCCTCTGATAATACCAGAAGAGTATTCAACCTTATTGTTTCCCTATCGAAGGAGCAGGACCTCCTGCTCCTATACCTAGATGCTGAGAAAGCGTTTGACAGACTCAATTGGCACTACATGCAAGAGGTGCTTTCTCGGTTTGGCTTCAGAGATCCGTTCCTCACATCGATCCTGACGCTCTATAGCTTCCCCTCGGCCCGGGTGTTCAGCAACGGCTTCCTATCCGACTCCTTCAAGATTTCAAATAGTACCAGATGGGGATGCCCCCTGTCCCCTTTAATCTTTGTTCTATCTATAGAACCTCTAGCCATCTCCATACGTAATTAAGCCAATTTTCCTGGCCTTCAGGTGGGTCCAATTAGTCACAAACTAAGTCTCTTCGCAGATAGCAATATAGAGCATAGAATGATCTTTGCATCTATGATTTTCTTTGGTTTTGTTTTGTCTTTGGCAAAATTTGTAATCCCCCCCCCCCACTGTTCCTTTTTTCTTTTTGTACCCCATAATGTAAAGCTGTCATATTAAAATTGTGTTGATGGAAAAAAAAATGACAAATAGTATTTGATTGGCTGGTATGTTATCACCTTCTGGTTTATAACTACTTTACAACTTTACGAGGCTTAATACATTTGTCCCCAATTTTGTCCCCCGAATCTCCCTGGCCGCTGCGGGAAAATTACCACGATCCACGGCTTTTTGGGGGTGGGGCGGGGAAAAATATGCAAATCGTGCCTGATGAGAGGAGACTTTAAAAGGGGAAGAAAAAAGCTAAACTCTTTTTGGGAGCACACTTCCCGAGAAGTCTTTTATATGAATTTTTGGTACTTCCTAGCACGGCGCCCACGATATTCAGTCGTATGGCATTGTATGCATTGTATTGCATTGCATGCCATATGCCCGCATGCAATACGATTTTAACCCCTTCCCGACAATTGACGTACATTTACGTCATGGTCGGGAAGTACTTCCCGACACATGGCGTAAATGTACGTCATGGCTTGTAACTGTCACCGCGTCTATAGACGCGGTGACAGTTTCAACATGTCTGCTGTCCCTGACAGCAGACATGTCCGTGCATGCCCAGGGGGGGCTGCGATGCCGCCCCCCCGTCGGCGATCGCTGTGATTGGCTGTTCAGTGTGAACAGCCATTCACAGCGTTTTCCTGTGTCACCGGCGAATAACGTTCGCCGGTGACACGGGATCGGAGGTGATTGGTGCTGTAAAGTACAGCACCAATCACCGCGGGGTGTAAGGGTGACACTGGTGTCACCCCACCTCACCCCGCCCGCCCCCAAAGGCCGCGATTGGTTCTTCGGACCGACGGACCAATCACAGCCAAGGAGGGGGATTTAAACTAACGGTGACTGCACTGCAGACGCCATTCCGGTCTGGAATTGCGTGCAGTGCGGTCACCGTGCCTAGCTGCCGCAGTATACTGACCTGAACCTTGCCAAATACTTACCTGATCCTTGCAAATACCTTGCCTGATCACTGCTTCATCACTGCTTGTAGTGTGCTGGATGCTTCCTGGATCCTGTTACTTGTGACTTCCTGTGTTGTGAACTTGTGCTGCTGCAGTGTAATAGCGTTAGATAGAGAGAGATAGAGAGAGATAGTGTCAGAGAGTGCTATATTTTGTGCTGCTGCAGTGTGATATAGTTATAGATAGAGACAGAGAGAGAGAGAGATAGAGATAGAGAGGCCTAGTGACAGAGAGTGCTATATTTTGTGCTGCTGCAGTGTGATAGTTATAGATAGAGAGAGAGAGAGATAGAGATAGTGACAGATTGTGCTATATATTTTTTATATAACTGACTGCTGCCCCCCCTTTTGTGCTGATCAGTATAAATTAACTGATCAGCAACTTTTTGGGGGCGCAGGTTTTTTTTTATATATATATATATATATATACCTGTCACTGCTGCTGCTGCAGTGTCATAGAGTGTTAGATAGTGAGAGATAGAGAGAGATAGTGACAGAGAGTGATAGAGAGTGCTAAATTTTGTGTCTGCTGCCCCCGCCTTTTGTGCTGATCACTATATCTGAGGTGATCAGCAACTTTTTGGGGGTGCAGAGGTTTTTTTTTTATATATATACCTGCCAGTTGCACTGTCAGTTGCACCAAAGGTTGTGCACCTGCTGCCCCTCACTGGTAATCAGTGTCGCATCACTGATCACCTTTTTTTTTTGTGTGTGTGCTGTGGGGTCTTTTTTTAATTTTTTTTTTACACACACTGTGATTTTGTGGGTGTCCTGTGGCCGCTGTGCGCTGATCAGTGACGTACATCACTGATCATCTTTTTCGGCACAGGGTTGATCTATTTTTTTTTTTTTGATCAAATTCCTGTTGCCTTTGAGCGCTGTTCAGTGACGGACGTTACTGACCAACATCTGTGCTCAATTTTTGGCGCAGGACCTTTTTTTTTTTTTTTTAACCCCTTCAATTTTTTTTTAACCCCTTCAATTTTTTTTTTAACCCCTTCAATTTTTTTTTTTTTTAACCCCTTCAATTTTTTTTTTTTTTGTATAAAGTATATATTTTTTTTTTCTGCACTACATACACACTACACACTACATACCCCCCGGGTTGAAATAAAGTTTGTACCCCCCCCCTACACTATACACGTGTTGAAACATTTCACTACCAGTAACACAAAAATAAAAATGGCATCCCAAATGTCATCCCAAATGTCATCCCAGTCATCCAGAAGAATGTATTCAGCGGAGGAGGCATATGCCATGCTTGCTTCTGACTCTGACACAGCCAGTGATGCAAGCGGGGAATTTGAAGGATTCGCCTTAAGCTCCTCTTCCTCCTCTGGTGATGAGGGACCCCCTCAAAGACGCCCCCGTAGAGCAGCTGAGACCCCCCCCCCCCCAATAATTGATCTCGTATGGACCCCACCACCAGACAATTTTGAGCCCCAGGTTCCTGAGTTTTTGGCCATGCCAGGAATCCAATTTGATTCCACAGGTCTCAGAGAAATTGACTTTTTCAAATTATTTTTCTCTGATGATTTTATAAATGTAATGGTGGACCAAACTAATTTATATGCCCAGCAGTTTATTGCTCAAAACCCCACGTCATCATTTGCTAGGTGGACCCCTGTAGATGCAGTAGAGATGATGACGTTTTGGGGTCTGGTGTTTCATATGGGCATAGTAAAAAAGCCAGAAATTAGGCAATATTGGAGTACAGATGTTCTGTACAGCACCCCATTTTACCGTATGGCCATGCCCCGGGCTCGATTTGAGACGATCCTTAAATTTTTGCATTACAACGATAATGCACAGTGCCCACCCAGAGATGATCCCACCTTTGACCGTCTATTCAAAGTCAGGCCGGTCATTGATCATTTCAGTGCCAAATTTGAAGACATGTACATCCCAGATAAATTCATTTGCATAGACGAGTCCCTTATACATTTTAAAGGAAGGATTAAATTCCGCCAGTACCTTCCCAGTAAGAGGGCAAGGTATGGCATAAAAATGTATAAGCTGTGTGAAAGCACCTCAGGGTACACTCACAGGTTTAGGGTATATGAAGGGAAGGATTCAAGAATTGAACCGCCAGAATGCCCCCCCTCCCTCGTAGGTGTTAGTGGAAAAATTGTCTGGGATTTAGTGCACCCCTTCCTGGATAAAGGTTATCACCTCTATGTGGATAACTTTTACACTAGCATCCCCCTGTTTAAGGCCCTTGGTTCAAGAGGTACAGCAGCTTGCGGTACTGTGCGCAAGAACCAAAGAGGCCTCCCAAAAACGCACATTGCCCAAGTAATGAGAAGGGGTGAAAGCAGGGGAATATGCACCGAAAATATGTTGTTGGTCAAATATAAGGACAAGAGGGATGTCCTTATACTGACAACAATTCACGGAGACAGTACCACCTCCGTCCCTGTACGAGGTACCAGTACCCACACCTCAAAACCTAATTGTATCCTGGATTACAATAGGTACATGGGCGGAGTGGATCTTTCAGATCAGGTACTGAAGCCGTACAGTGCCCTGCGGAAAACAAAAATCTGGTACAAGAAGCTGGCCGTGTATATCATCCAGATGGCACTGTATAACGCTTACGTGCTATTCCGTTCTACCGGCCAGAGGGGGACATTTATGCACTTTCAAGAGGAAGTCATAAAGGGCCTAATATTTGGGAACCAGCAGGCAGAGGGCCCCAGTACTTCTAGTACTGGCCCCCGTATTGTACCAGGGCAGCATTTTCCTGATGAAATCCCCTCCACTGGAAAAAAGGGCAGGACACAAAAAAGGTGCAAAGTTTGCTATAAAAAGGGAATAAGAAAGCAAACTATTTTCCAGTGTGACACTTGCCCCGACAAACCCGGCCTATGTATAAAGGAGTGTTTTAAAATATACCACACATCTATGGATTATTAGGTTCATAATTTCACCGTGCTTCGGGGGTCTTGCTAATGCCACATAGCACCCACCATTCATTCCACCAGAATCTGAGCCGCAAAATCCAAAAATCACTCCTTCCCTTCTGAGTCCTGCCATGCACCCAACTGGTATTTTTTGGTCACATGTGAGGCATTGCCGTACTCGGGAGAAATTGGGGCACAGATTTTGGGGTGCTTTTTCTCCTTCATACCTTCTGAAAATGAAAAATTTTGAGCCAGAACTGCATTTTTGTGTAAAAAAATGTAATTTTTCATTTTCACTGCCCACTTGTATCAAAATTGGTGAAACCCTTAGGGGTTTGAAATGTACACTATACCCCTAGATAAATTCCCTGAGGGGTGTAGTTTGCAAAATGGGGTCACTTGGGGGGGGGGTTCCACTGTATTGGTGCTTTGGGGGTCTTGCTAATGCGACATAGCACCCACCATCATTCCACCAGAATTTGTGCTGCAAAATCCAAATATCACTCCTTCCCTTCTGAGTCCTGCCACTTTTTGGTCACATGTGAGGCATTGCCGTACTCGGGAGAAATTGGGGCACAGATTTTGGGGTGCTTTGTCTCCTTCATTCCTTCTGAAAATGAAAAATTTTGAGCCAGAACTGCATTTTTGTGTAAAAAAATGTAATTTTTCATTTTCACTGCCCACTTGTATCAAAATTGGTGAAACCCCTGGGGGTTTGAAATGTACACTATACCCCTAGATGAATTCCCTGAGGGGTGTACTTTGCAAAATGGGGTGACTTGTGGGGGGGTTCCACTGTATTGGTGCAACATAGCACCCAACATTCATTCCACCAAAATCTGTGCTGCAAAATCCAAAAATCACTCCTTCCCTTCTGAGTCCTGCCATGCACCCAACTGGTATTTTTTGGTCACATGTGAGGCATTGCCGTACTCGGGAGAAATTGGGGCACAGATTTTGGGGTGCTTTTTCTCCTTCAAACCTTCTGAAAATGAAAAATTTTGAGCCAGAACTGCATTTTTGTGTAAAAAAATGTAATTTTTCATTTTCACTGCCCACTTGTATCAAAATTGGTGAAACCCCTGGGGGTTTGAAATGTACACTATACCCCTAGATGAATTCCCTGAGGGGTGTAGTTTGCAAAATGGGGTCACTTGTGGGGGGTTCCACTGTATTGGTGCTTGGGGGGTCTTGCTAATGCGACATAGCACCCACCAAAATTCCACCAGAATCTGAGCTGCAAAATCCAAAAATCACTCCTTCCCTTCTGAGTCCTGCCATGCACCCAACTGGTATTTTTTGGTCACATGTGAGGCATTGCCGTACTCGGGAGAAATTGTGGCACAGATTTTGGGGTGCTTTTTCTCCTTCATACCTTCTGAAAATGAAAAATTTTGAGCCAGAACTGCATTTTTGTGTAAAAAAATGTAATTTTTCATTTTCACTGCCCAGTTGTATCAAAATTGGTGAAACCCCTGGGGCTTTGAAATGTACACTATACCCCTAGATCAATTCTCTGAGGGGTGTAGTTTGCAAAATGGGGTCACTTGTGGGGGGGTTCCACTGTATTGGTGCTTGGGGGGTCTTGCTAATGCGACATAGCACCCACCAAAATTCCACCAGAATCTGAGCTGCAAAATCCAAAAATCACTCCTTCCCTTCTGAGTCCTGCCATGCACCCAACTGGTATTTTTTGGTCACATGTGAGGCATTGCCGTACTCGGGAGAAATTGGGGCACAGATTTTGGGGTGCTTTTTCTCCTTCATACCTTCTGAAAATGAAAAATTTTGAGCCAGAACTGCATTTTTGTGTAAAAAAATGTAATTTTTCATTTTCACTGCCCAGTTGTATCAAAATTGGTGAAACCCCTGGGGGTTTGAAATGTACACTATACCCCTAGATGAATTCCCTGAGGGGTGTAGTTTGCAAAATGGGGTCACTTGTGGGGGGGTTCCACTGTATTGGTGCTTGGGGGGTCTTGCTAATGCGACATAGCACCCACCAAAATTCCACCAGAATCTGAGCTGCAAAATCCAAAAATCACTCCTTCCCTTCTGAGTCCTGCCATGCACCCAACTGGTATTTTTTTGGTCACATGTGAGGCATTGCCGTACTCGGGAGAAATTGGGGCACAGATTTTGGGGTGCTTTTTCTCCTTCATACCTTCTGAAAATGAAAAATTTTGAGCCAGAACTGCATTTTTGTGTAAAAAAATGTAATTTTTCATTTTCACTGCCCAGTTGTATCAAAATTGGTGAAACCCCTAGGGGTTTGAAATGTACACTATACCCCTAGATCAATTCCCTGAGGGGTGTAGTTTGCAAAATGGGGTCACTTGTGGGGGGGTTCCACTGTATTGGTGCTTTGGGGGTCTTGCTAATGCGACATAGCAACCACCATCATTCCACCAGAATTTGTGCTGCAAAATCCAAATATCACTCCTTCCCTTCTGAGTCCTGCCACTTTTTGGTCACACATGAGGCATTGCCGTACTCGGGAGAAATTGGGGCACAGATTTTGGGGTGCTTTGTCTCCTTCATTCCTTCTGAAAATGAAAAATTTTGAGCCAGAACTGCATTTTTGTGTAAAAAAATGTAATTTTTCATTTTCACTGCCCACTTGTATCAAAATTGGTGAAACCCCTGGGGGTTTGAAATGTACACTATACCCCTAGATGAATTCCCTGAGGGGTGTACTTTGCAAAATGGGGTGACTTGTGGGGGGGTTCCACTGTATTGGTGCAACATAGCACCCACCATTCATTCCACCAAAATCTGTGCTGCAAAATCCAAAAATCACTCCTTCCCTTCTGAGTCCTGCCATGCACCCAACTGGTATTTTTTGGTCACATGTGAGGCATTGCCGTACTCGGGAGAAATTGGGGCACAGATTTTGGGGTGCTTTTTCTCCTTCATACCTTCTGAAAATGAAAAATTTTGAGCCAGAACTGCATTTTTGTGTAAAAAAATGTAATTTTTCATTTTCACTGCCCACTTGTATCAAAATTGGTGAAACCCCTGGGGGTTTGAAATGTACACTATACCCCTAGATGAATTCCCTGAGGGGTGTAGTTTGCAAAATGGGGTCACTTGTGGGGGGTTCCACTGTATTGGTGCTTGGGGGGTCTTGCTAATGCGACATAGCACCCACCAAAATTCCACCAGAATCTGAGCTGCAAAATCCAAAAATCACTCCTTCCCTTCTGAGTCCTGCCATGCACCCAACTGGTATTTTTTGGTCACATGTGAGGCATTGCCGTACTCGGGAGAAATTGTGGCACAGATTTTGGGGTGCTTTTTCTCCTTCATACCTTCTGAAAATGAAAAATTTTGAGCCAGAACTGCATTTTTGTGTAAAAAAATGTAATTTTTCATTTTCACTGCCCAGTTGTATCAAAATTGGTGAAACCCCTGGGGCTTTGAAATGTACACTATACCCCTAGATCAATTCTCTGAGGGGTGTAGTTTGCAAAATGGGGTCACTTGTGGGGGGGTTCCACTGTATTGGTGCTTGGGGGGTCTTGCTAATGCGACATAGCACCCACCAAAATTCCACCAGAATCTGAGCTGCAAAATCCAAAAATCACTCCTTCCCTTCTGAGTCCTGCCATGCACCCAACTGGTATTTTTTGGTCACATGTGAGGCATTGCCGTACTCGGGAGAAATTGGGGCACAGATTTTGGGGTGCTTTTTCTCCTTCATACCTTCTGAAAATGAAAAATTTTGAGCCAGAACTGCATTTTTGTGTAAAAAAATGTAATTTTTCATTTTCACTGCCCAGTTGTATCAAAATTGGTGAAACCCCTGGGGGTTTGAAATGTACACTATACCCCTAGATGAATTCCCTGAGGGGTGTAGTTTGCAAAATGGGGTCACTTGTGGGGGGGTTCCACTGTATTGGTGCTTGGGGGGTCTTGCTAATGCGACATAGCACCCACCAAAATTCCACCAGAATCTGAGCTGCAAAATCCAAAAATCACTCCTTCCCTTCTGAGTCCTGCCATGCACCCAACTGGTATTTTTTTGGTCACATGTGAGGCATTGCCGTACTCGGGAGAAATTGGGGCACAGATTTTGGGGTGCTTTTTCTCCTTCATACCTTCTGAAAATGAAAAATTTTGAGCCAGAACTGCATTTTTGTGTAAAAAAATGTAATTTTTCATTTTCACTGCCCAGTTGTATCAAAATTGGTGAAACCCCTAGGGGTTTGAAATGTACACTATACCCCTAGATCAATTCCCTGAGGGGTGTAGTTTGCAAAATGGGGTCACTTGTGGGGGGGTTCCACTGTATTGGTGCTTTGGGGGTCTTGCTAATGCGACATAGCAACCACCATCATTCCACCAGAATTTGTGCTGCAAAATCCAAATATCACTCCTTCCCTTCTGAGTCCTGCCACTTTTTGGTCACACATGAGGCATTGCCGTACTCGGGAGAAATTGGGGCACAGATTTTGGGGTGCTTTGTCTCCTTCATTCCTTCTGAAAATGAAAAATTTTGAGCCAGAACTGCATTTTTGTGTAAAAAAATGTAATTTTTCATTTTCACTGCCCACTTGTATCAAAATTGGTGAAACCCCTGGGGGTTTGAAATGTACACTATACCCCTAGATGAATTCCCTGAGGGGTGTACTTTGCAAAATGGGGTGACTTGTGGGGGGGTTCCACTGTATTGGTGCAACATAGCACCCACCATTCATTCCACCAAAATCTGTGCTGCAAAATCCAAAAATCACTCCTTCCCTTCTGAGTCCTGCCATGCACCCAACTGGTATTTTTTGGTCACATGTGAGGCATTGCCGTACTCGGGAGAAATTGGGGCACAGATTTTGGGGTGCTTTTTCTCCTTCATACCTTCTGAAAATGAAAAATTTTGAGCCAGAACTGCATTTTTGTGTAAAAAAATGTAATTTTTCATTTTCACTGCCCACTTGTATCAAAATTGGTGAAACCCCTGGGGGTTTGAAATGTACACTATACCCCTAGATGAATTCCCTGAGGGGTGTAGTTTGCAAAATGGGGTCACTTGTGGGGGGGTTCCACTGTATTGGTGCTTGGGGGGTCTTGCTAATGCGACATAGCACCCACCAAAATTCCACCAGAATCTGAGCTGCAAAATCCAAAAATCACTCCTTCCCTTCTGAGTCCTGCCATGCACCCAACTGGTATTTTTTGGTCACATGTGAGGCATTGCCGTACTCGGGAGAAATTGGGGCACAGATTTTGGGGTGCTTTTTCTCCTTCATACCTTCTGAAAATGAAAAATTTTGAGCCAGAACTGCATTTTTGTGTAAAAAAATGTAATTTTTCATTTTCACTGCCCAGTTGTATCAAAATTGGTGAAACCCCTGGGGCTTTGAAATGTACACTATACCCCTAGATGAATTCCCTGAGGGGTGTAGTTTGCAAAATGGGGTCACTTGTGGGGGGGTTCCACTGTATTGGTGCTTGGGGGGTCTTGCTAATGCGACATAGCACCCACCAAAATTCCACCAGAATCTGAGCTGCAAAATCCAAAAATCACTCCTTCCCTTCTGAGTCCTGCCATGCACCCAACTGGTATTTTTTGGTCACATGTGAGGCATTGCCGTACTCGGGAGAAATTGGGGCACAGATTTTGGGGTGCTTTTTCTCCTTCATACCTTCTGAAAATGAAAAATTTTGAGCCAGAACTGCATTTTTGTGTAAAAAAATGTAATTTTTCATTTTCACTGCCCAGTTGTATCAAAATTGGTGAAACCCCTGGGGGTTTGAAATGTACACTATACCCCTAGATGAATTCCCTGAGGGGTGTAGTTTGCAAAATGGGGTCACTTGTGGGGGGGTTCCACTGTATTGGTGCTTGGGGGGTCTTGCTAATGCTACATAGCACCCACCAAAATTCCACCAGAATCTGAGCTGCAAAATCCAAAAATCACTCCTTCCCTTCTGAGTCCTGCCATGCACCCAACTGGTATTTTTTGGTCACATGTGAGGCATTGCCGTACTCGGGAGAAATTGGGGCACAGATTTTGGGGTGCTTTTTCTCCTTCATACCTTCTGAAAATGAAAAATTTTGAGCCAGAACTGCATTTTTGTGTAAAAAAATGTAATTTTTCATTTTCACTGCCCAGTTGTATCAAAATTGGTGAAACCCCTGGGGGTTTGAAATGTACACTATACCCCTAGATCAATTCCCTGAGGGGTGTAGTTTGCAAAATGGGGTCACTTGTGGGGGGGTTCCACTGTATTGGTGCTTGGGGGGTCTTGCTAATGCGACATAGCACCCACCAAAATTCCACCAGAATCTGAGCTGCAAAATCCAAAAATCACTCCTTCCCTTCTGAGTCCTGCCATGCACCCAACTGGTATTTTTTGGTCACATGTGAGGCATTGCCGTACTCGGGAGAAATTGGGGCACAGATTTTGGGGTGCTTTTTCTCCTTCATACCTTCTGAAAATGAAAAATTTTGAGCCAGAACTGCATTTTTGTGTAAAAAAATGTAATTTTTCATTTTCACTGCCCACTTGTATCAAAATTGGTGAAACCCCTGGGGGTTTGAAATGTACACTATACCCCTAGATGAATTCCCTGAGGGGTGTACTTTGCAAAATGGGGTGACTTGTGGGGGGGTTCCACTGTATTGGTGCAACATAGCACCCACCATTCATTCCACCAAAATCTGTGCTGCAAAATCCAAAAATCACTCCTTCCCTTCTGAGTCCTGCCATGCACCCAACTGGTATTTTTTGGTCACATGTGAGGCATTGCCGTACTCGGGAGAAATTGGGGCACAGATTTTGGGGTGCTTTTTCTCCTTCATACCTTCTGAAAATGAAAAATTTTGAGCCAGAACTGCATTTTTGTGTAAAAAAATGTAATTTTTCATTTTCACTGCCCACTTGTATCAAAATTGGTGAAACCCCTGGGGGTTTGAAATGTACACTATACCCCTAGATGAATTCCCTGAGGGGTGTAGTTTGCAAAATGGGGTCACTTGTGGGGGGGTTCCACTGTATTGGTGCTTGGGGGGTCTTGCTAATGCGACATAGCACCCACCAAAATTCCACCAGAATCTGAGCTGCAAAATCCAAAAATCACTCCTTCCCTTCTGAGTCCTGCCATGCACCCAACTGGTATTTTTTGGTCACATGTGAGGCATTGCCGTACTCGGGAGAAATTGGGTCACAGATTTTGGGGTGCTTTTTCTCCTTCATACCTTCTGAAAATGAAAAATTTTGAGCCAGAACTGCATTTTTGTGTAAAAAAATGTAATTTTTCATTTTCACTGCCCACTTGTATCAAAATTGGTGAAACCCCTGGGGGTTTGAAATGTACACTATACCCCTAGATGAATTTCCTGAGGGGTGTACTTTGCAAAATGGGGTGACTTGTGGGGGGGTTCCACTGTATTGGTGCAACATAGCACCCACCATTCATTCCACCAAAATCTGTGCTGCAAAATCCAAAAATCACTCCTTCCCTTCTGAGTCCTGCCATGCACCCAACTGGTATTTTTTGGTCACATGTGAGGCATTGCCGTACTCGGGAGAAATTGGGGCACAGATTTTGGGGTGCTTTTTCTCCTTCATACCTTCTGAAAATGAAAAATTTTGAGCCAGAACTGCATTTTTGTGTAAAAAAATGTAATTTTTCATTTTCACTGCCCACTTGTATCAAAATTGGTGAAACCCCTGGGGGTTTGAAATGTACACTATACCCCTAGATGAATTCCCTGAGGGGTGTAGTTTGCAAAATGGGGTCACTTGTGGGGGAGTTCCACTGTATTGGTGCTTGGGGGGTCTTGCTAATGCGACATAGCACCCACCAAAATTCCACCAGAATCTGAGCTGCAAAATCCAAAAATCACTCCTTCCCTTCTGAGTCCTGCCATGCACCCAACTGGTATTTTTTGGTCACATGTGAGGCATTGCCGTACTCGGGAGAAATTGGGGCACAGATTTTGGGGTGCTTTTTCTCCTTCATACCTTCTGAAAATGAAAAATTTTGAGCCAGAACTGCATTTTTGTGTAAAAAAATGTAATTTTTCATTTTCACTGCCCACTTGTATCAAAATTGGTGAAACCCCTGGGGGTTTGAAATGTACACTATACCCCTAGATGAATTCCCTGAGGGGTGTAGTTTGCAAAATGGGGTCACTTGTGGGGGGGTTCCTAAATTTTAGCATCTTATGGTGCCTAGAAACCTACATGGTGCCTAAAAAATAATCTCATAAAAAGGAGGCTCCAAAATCAAGTAGGTGCTCCTTCTATTATGAAGCCTGTGGTTTGGTCAACGTGCACACTAGGGCCACATATAGGATATTTATGAAAACAAAAGAATTGGGGGAATCAATTTTTAGTCACATTTCTCTAGTAAAATGTACTGTGTTCCTTAGAAAAATGTATTAAAATTGCAAATCTGCAAAAAAAATGAAATTTTGAAATTTCACCTACACTTTGTTTTAATTCCTGTGAAACACCTAAAGGGTTAACAAACTTCCAAAATGCTGTTTTGAATACTGTGAGGGGTGCAGTTTTTGAAATGGTATCATTTATGGGGGTGTCTCACATACAAGTCCCTCAAAGTCACATCAGAACTGAACTGGTCCCTAAAAAAATCAGTGTTTGAAATTTTCTTGAAAATTTGAGAATTTGCTATTCATATTGTAAGCCTCCTAGTGTCCAAAAAAATTAAAAGGAAGTTGAAATAATGATGGAAACATAAAGTAGACATATGGTCTATGTTAGTTATTAACTATTTTGAGTGGTATGATTATTTGTCTCACAAGCAGAAAATTTAACATTTTGCAAATTGCTAAATTTTCCATTTTTTTACGACATTTTGGTATTTTTCACAAAAAAACACAGACTGTATCGACCCAAATTTACCACTAATTTGAAGTACAATGTGTCACGAAAAAACAATCTCAAAATCACTGGGATAAGTAAAAGCAAAAAAAAGTTATCCCCACTTAAGTGAGACATGTCAGATTTGAAAAAAAGGGCTCTGTCAGGAACGCAAAAACTGGCTCTGTCAGGAAGGGGTTAAATTGTATAAGCACCCTAATGGTTTTTTTCAATGTCAAATGGCCCCCCTATATGATTTTAAATTGTATAAGCACCCTAATGGGTGCTTACAATGTTAAATGCACCCCACGCCACCCCCACTATCAACGCCAACCCGAAGCGTGGCGAGCGCAGCGAGCCCACGAGGGGCGGTGGTGCACGTCCTCCAACCTTTTCATACCCCCACTATCCATGTCGCCGTGGAGTTGATTTTATATAGTGTGGCGAGCCACCGAGCCCGATGACGAGCGCAGCGAGACCCGCAAGGGGACGCGTATTACTTCACATGTATTCCGCGTCCCCACGCGGTGCTCGCTGCGCTCGCCACGCTTCGGGCTCGCCACACTATCTAAAATCAACTCCACGCCGACGTGGATGGTGGGGGGTATGAAAAGGTTGGATACCATTGTAAGGCTTATCGTATACGATGCGATGGGCGTCGTGCTAGGAAACAAGTACCACATTTTTTGCTAAGAACAAATTGTATTTTTATAACAAATTATTATTTTTGTTTTAACAAATTTTTACTTTAAAAGTAGGCAACCCAGCTACAGAAACAGAATATGCAGAAAAAACGAAAATAAGTG
Organism: Crinia signifera; assembly: GCF_055691185.1. NCBI lineage: Eukaryota > Metazoa > Chordata > Amphibia > Anura > Myobatrachidae > Crinia > Crinia signifera. The sequence goes on from NC_139225.1 coordinate 110,737,520, forward strand.
GAGCGCTAAAGAATATATTTGAAAAATAAAAAATTATAGATAAAACTTGTAATAAAATGATCAATTGGGTATCACAAATTATAACATATTTATTATTATATCTAAAATAGTGACAGGGAAGGTGGCCCCTTTACATTTGAAAGCAAGTCAATTTTATGACATGCATCTCAGGAAGTGTACATCCACTTCCATGCTGTGATCATAGGTGTTGTTCTTACAGTCTTCCTGAAATGTTTCTTTTTTTTTTGTAAAGTGTAAAGTAGGGTGGTGTCGGAGACAGAACTACCATTGATGCAGCAGGTGGTGAGGACTGAGGGGCCCACTGCTGCCCCCGTCACCCTCTCCCTGTCATCCTCTCTTTTTTCCTGACACACTCTGCCTCTACCTGCTTCTCCCTGTCACCCTCTGCCATGTTGCATGTTGTGAACTTGGGTAGGGGTGGAGGAGGAAAACCCAAATTATATTTTTGCACCTGGGCTCACAACCCAAAGTTCTGCCACTTGTTGGTGTGATGCTTCAATAAGCAGAAATACTGATAATACTAAAGGTAAGTCATAACATATTAAAGATTATGTTAACCTTCATCTAATAGGTACATCGTATAGGTCAAGAAATGTCATAAATTCTTAGATGCACTCATCTGTACTTTGTGATTAATTGATGCAAGAAAATTTACAGGAACATTTCATAATTTATTCAGTAGGTGGCAGTATTACAACAAAGGAAGCTGGAAGAGTAAACCTGTTAACAAACCTATTTTCTACTTTGCTCCCAAATCTGAATTAGCCTCAGGACATATGCCCTTCATTTTCAGAGCTAGGCATATAAAGCGTTTGGCCTAGTTCCTCAATCTCCAGAGGGCTTTTGGACCAATTGGCTTACAGGAATGGGAATATCTTACATTGGCCAAGCTGGAGATCTGGAGTGAGTTGTAGTAGGATGCGATTTTTGGTAATGTGCCATTTTTTGGGCTACAAATGGATAAAATTGCACGTTTACTGATAATCGCACATGTGGTAGTGTGGGGACGTCACACCATTTTTTTAAAGTTTACTAATAAATCAAAATTATTTTTTTTTACAAATTGTCCTGCTGCAGCCATCCCACACTCTGGCGGCTGCCACTGAATAGGACTGACAGTCTCCGACTGCTGTTGATTAAGAGTAATCTTGCGAGTACTACCGACCTCTCGTGAGGGCGGGTGTGCGGGCCACTCAGACCGGCTACGGGGGCCGCATACGGCCCCTGGGCCTGAGGTTCCCCACCCCTGTTTTAAAGCTACAGTGAAAGCAATATTAGTTTTTATTGTCTATTTCCTGGCCGGTGATTTGTGTGTGATTTGTATAATTGTATTGTTAATATAAAAAAATATTTTTAATTTGAGCACCTGAGTCAGCGCTGTCTTTATCTTCTCTATACTAATAAATCGCACCTTTACTAAAAAATCGCACATTCCCGTTGCTAAAATTCAGTTAGTAAGAATTGGCACCTATTCCCCAATCCAGGCGCTAAGTGCTGGTAGAAACATATCCAAACAGACCCAATGGCCGTAACTGCAGCAAAAGGGGACTCTGCAAAGTATTACATCAGGGGACTGTTATTGTAGTTTTTCCTGTTTTTTTATTTTATTTTATTTTGATGCTTGTCAAAAAACTCTGGAAAAAAAGTCTGATTTCATTTGGGATACGGTCGATCTAAAGATGGTCGACAGTCATTAGGTCGACGCCACTAGGTTGGTTGGTCGACCTAAAGATGGTCGACAGTTGTTATGTCGGCGCTACTAGGTTGACTGTTTTTGAGCCGACGTGTGCCGACAGACGGTATTTCATGCCCTACCATCCACTAGGGTGTGGTGGAAAAATAAAATAGTGTGCCGAGCGCAGCAAGGCACCGTGCCCGAAGTATGGCGAGCGCAGCAAGGGGGCGTGGTGCACTTAATCCTGTGTCCATGTCGACTGTGTTGACATTCGGGTCAAAAAACAGTGAAAAAACCCATGTTGACCTTTTGACTGTTGACCTAATGCTTGTGTCGACCTTGTCCCATGTCGACCTAGACCCCTGTCAACCTTGCAGTATGCCGACCTAGTGGTGTCGACCTAATAACTGTCGACCATCCATCTTTAGGTCGACTATACAATCCATGCCCTTTCATTTATACCAGTAAACAGTACAGTGTTCAGAAACATATCAACTGAATGCAGCATGCAGAGCAGTGGGGAATAGGGGAATAATCAGGGTCACATTCACAGATGTTATCTACTGGAACATTCAGGCAAAAAAACTAAAGTTTACAGGGGTCTTCCAATACCCTCCTCCCAGCGTGGGACACTGCTGCCTAGAAGAAAAAAATCTGGACAGTTGTGGAGTATTTTAACATTGTGACTTTCAAACACCACAAAGATTGCAGTTTTGTCTTCATAAATTGTGGCTTAGTTTGTTACAGTGAGATTTCTATTGCTGACCATATAATATAAGCTAATATTATGCAATTCCTAGCAATGTCTGCATGATAATGATGATAATGTAAGATTGTCTGACCCCGTTATTCAGCTCTCTCACATCGCTGCTAGTAGGATGTAAGACAGTTTTTCCTGTCAGCTGCACACAGGATTTCTGTCTTGCTGACATGAGCTGGAATCTGAGCCTGCAATGCAGAGAATCTTTACTAGGATTCTTGGCAAAACAGTGCAAAACTGTAATGTGGTGCACACACGGTTCGATTTGGTCTATTTTTTCCATTATATTTGGCTAATATAAGCAAAATCTAATTCAAACTGAATCAAAATCGAATGGGTTTAAGTTGCATTCAATCCCAATGCGCGGCCCAGCGGTATTGAAATGAAATAGAAAAATATGCTGTGCAGGCAAGATGATATAGGAGGGTCATTACACATACCTCCCAACTGTCACGATTACAGCGGGACAGTCCCGATTTTCGGGTCCTGTCCCGCTGTCCCACCCGCGGCAGGCATTGTCCCGCTGCGGGGGTGGCAGTTGGGAGACCCCCCGATCTAATAGAATAGACGCTGTGCGCATGCGCACAGCGTCTATTCTCGTATAAAAATGAGGTTGTGGCTAATTAGCATAAGCCGCACCCTCATTTGCATACGCCCGCCCCCTTTTCGGGCGCTATTGTCCCTATTTCTTCGGCCCGAAAGTTGGGAGGTATGATTACATGGTAACAAATGTTACATTTTGTTACATTGTGACTGATTGATCATGTGAAATATTTTTTTTTTGAGCATGTGTTTTGAATATTTTGTGCGAAGTAAATGTTGTTTGTGTGTTACATGATATTCTTTCATTTTGATGCAAAGCCTGTCATGAAAACTGGCAACAAACGTTACACGAGAAGACCATTTTCATGGAATGACCCAGTACAGATCTGTACTAAATAGTCTAAATCCAATGTGTACACTGTGCCGTGTGATTCGATGTACATTACTTATCATGGACATACCAGCAGCAGTCAAGGCACACACTTCTTTGTGAAAACAATTGTAAAGAAATATATAAAACATTGCAATAACTTTTTTTACCATTCTGCATGATGTCACAGTGATCATTATTGCTGCCCGGTAGAGCTGAGACTATGAATTCCATTCCAACCAGATGGAGCTATCTCTGTGTAGATTGTGTGCTCTCCCCCAGCCCATCCCCCGGCGTTGGTTTATTACAGGTGTTCAGGCTTCCTCCCACAGTCCGGAAACATACTAGATGAGTTTCTTTCTGACATCTTTGACCTGTCTGTGTAGGTTACATACATTCCACATTACATTACATTATTGATCACTGGACTAGTCACCCTGCAAATCTCTGACCTACTCTTGCCGCCATTGTTTGGAAGCAAACCTTAACATGGTGGGTAGACTGGCTGGACTGTATAACTAAAAAAGACTGGAACAGCGCTGTGCAAAATAACTATATAATTTATTTAAAATATTCACACAAATGGCCAACAACACAGACAAGACTAACATACATAAAAAATGAGTAAATACTCAATTCCTTCTGTTAGGATGGTTAGTAGGCATGCATTCTTTAGTAAAACATCCTTTAATAGGAAATACCGGTTAGTTTGTTATTTGTATCCACCATGTATTATAAGTCCCCCACTCATGTGCACATATCAGTGGTATTTAAGGCTCAAATGAGGGTCAGCAATAAGGTGAGTGGTCCGGCTTCCAGTACCTGATTACCTGATGAGTGACTCCGACCACTGGTGCAGTCCTTGTAATTGCAGTCTTGTCAGAGCGCTCTTTCCAGTTCTGTGTGTTCACCAGTAGCAATCCCCGTGGCCTCTACGCGTTTCTCCGCCTTCTTTGTAGTCAGCGGCTTCCTCAGGAGGTGTATCTGTGGACTGTAAAGGAAGCCTTTGGCCCCTGAAATTACCTGGGAAAGGATTGTTTCCCACAGTGGAGGCGATTGTGTGACCACGCTGGGTGTACATTTAGCCTATCCACTCCGTTCAATGTAGTAACTCCATCAGAGCACATCCTATTTGAGGTGCCCATACTCTATGCAATTTTGGGCCGATTTCACCCACTTTTGGCACTTTGGGCTGATAAATCTGGATTGAATTCGGTTTACTGGAGAAAAAAAGCGCTCGTGTATTCTGATTATGATACAATAATGAACGTAATGTATCTTCCGGACCTCCGCAAGTCTCTCGAAACGCGTTGGTGCCGGGGAACACTGAAGTCCGCACACCTCCGATTCCGGAAGTCAGCGCACCCGAACTTCCGGTAATCGCGGCATTCTCGCGGAGGTCCGGAAGATACACGGCGAGGAAGAAAAGCCTGAAGCCAGAAGACCTAGGTAAGCTTAGGGACAGTTAGTAGCCTGCCGGGGATCTTCACTTATAGTGCTCAACCTTCAGCCTCAGCCGGGACCCGCAACCTTCGTTCCCCACAAAAAGCCCTATCAGGGCTGTAAACATTTTACTAACCACCTTTTCCTTTTCAGCGGTTAAGCACATTATCATTCTATTACTGTTATATAATCCCCTATTTCATTATACATTACGTTCATTATTGTATCATAATCAGAATACACGAGCGCTTTTTTCTCCAGTAAACCGAATTCAACCCTTCTAAAAAAGCTGCAGAATCCGAGTGCAGAGCACACTTTTTTCTTTTTCAATCACTGATAAATCTGGATGATAAGTTATTTTAAAATTCTAATACCCACCGCTGCCTGTCCTGCTGAACACCCACAAGCGCTCAGCACCTGCTGCCCACCCCACTGTGCCTCATCGCCCGCTGCAGCACCAGCACCTGCCGCATGCCCGCTTCACCTTACTGCCCGCTGCAGCTCCCCGGTTTTACTTGTGATCATTTGCATGCGATTTATCACATGTGAAAGAGGGCACATCAAGTGCCAATTGTTGGTGAGCATCCCGGGGAGCTGCTGGGGGCTCACAGGAGAATTACTGTTATCTCATCAGCGCAGGGTTTCAGGAAGCTGAGCGCCTGGTGAAAAAGTGGCCCCAAGTCTAATATAAGCATACTGTGTAAGGGTTCTGGGAGTGTCCCCGCCGACCTACCTCCGTTGCCTCAGACTGGAGTTGGCGGGCGCGTGCAGAACTAGGCTTCGCCAATAATAGCCGCGTTCGAACCCCGATGCCACCTGGTCTTAAGAGTGACAACGCGCCCACCAAGACCAGGAGAGAGCAAGGGGACAAGCTAACTAATACCCTATGTCGGGGAACTCCCAGAAACCCAAAAGAAATACGGGCTGAGCAGGTGACACTGACTGGTAACAATGCAAGTGGGATGATATACAATGAAATGGCAACAATGCTAATGAGATGTTATATAATGAAATGGCAACAATGCTAATGAGATGTTATATAAAGAAATGACTATCATGCCCAGTGACACCGTGTGTCAAAACTGCGTAAGGAGAAAGACAGGGTAACCCCTGACTTATCTGAGAAGATGAAGGAGTCCCAGACCACCACTTGCAGATCTCTTGGGCAGATGAGTGTACAGCCGGGCAGACAAGCTGAATCCCAGACACAGCAGGACCAGGCAGGGCAGGACAGGCGTGGAGCAATAGGAAGGCTCCCAACAGGAACACACTCTGACATAGGCTGACAGAACGCTGACTGAAGCAGGACAGAGTGGACTACAACGAACTGAACAATGCAACTGAATACTATAACTGGCACCAGAGTGTGTGAGCAGAGAGTCTTTATAGTGAGCACAATGTGGTGCTGATTACACATTGCCTAAAGGTGTGCACTGCAGGCTAGGAGCCTAATCAAGACAACTGAGTCCAGAACACACAGCACTGAAAGTGAGCTGCAATGGCCCAGGCTGACCACTGGATGCCACCAGCGAGTAAACACACACACACAGGCTGGGATAAACCCAGGGAGCAGAATCCAGGGAGAACATGAAACTACACACAGAATATGTGAATCTGTGCATAACACAGATCCGCTGGAGGCGGATCCTAACATACTGATCCTCCGAGACAGGAGGAGTCAGGGAGGTTTGACAGAGGAGGATACCAGATTGCACCACGGGGACCCTAGGGAACAGCTTAGACCCATCTGAGGTGAATAACTCACCCACATGAGAATCCGGCACTGCGGGAGCTGAGAAAGTATTTTCATCCCATATAAAAGAGTACTTATTTCACTCTCAAGGGTGTACCTCCACGTTTTCCAATTATTAAAGAGGCCATGCATTCTGTCTCTCTCTATAGGTTAATTTTGGAAACTACTAGAAATCTAACATCTTGATAAAGGTCACAGGGACCGAAACGCGTAGATCGTGCCAGTTAAGAGTGAACAGCCATCTCTCTTTTTCCTGCGGATGTATGTTTTGTTTTTATATATATTTTTATACATTTGCTTTTATTGCTGAATTTTTGTAAAACATTTTTTGGAGTGGATGTTGTGTAAAGCTTGGCTCTCACAATCCATTTTTTTATGGGACTTATATGGAAACAATTCTCTGGATTAAAAACTTTGTGATACTTTTTTACATTGACTTCTGGGCTCCAATTTTTGGTTCCACACAAGAAGTGGATTAAAAAAGAAACCGCTACGGGCGTGTTTCCCCCACCTAAAGGGGTGAGTAGGGTACGCATTATCCCCTCTTTGGCCTTTTGAAAATATACCCAGGTATTCTATATACACCAAGTTATACCTTGGAAAATATCTTCCCTTTGTTTTATGATATCCACACCGGGGAAGATCCAGGGTGATATCCATATTTATCAAACCTACCATACCCAGAGGGAATCTACAAAAAGAAACCTTGATAGGTTTGGCACTCCATAATTACACCGTGAGTAGGGGTATGCCTACATTTGTTACCATCTAATAAGTAAAGAAACCTTTCCATGTGTTTCCCCATCACTTCCTTACGTAAGTAAGGTACGCTGTCTCTTAAACCCCAGCCCTTCACTTTATTCACCACACCCCCTGATTATAAGGCGTGAAATTTCTTCAAAAAATCTAAGACATCACCTTCTTTCCACTTTTTATGTGTACACGAAAAATCTGGGACGCATCAAATCCTCCAATCCGAGGCATCCCAAATTCTCTAAACCACATGATTGTTTACACCAAGGAAGATTCCACATAAAGAAACCTTTATGAGCTTTATACCATCTAAATGCACCGTGAGTAGGGGTACGCCCGCTTTTCTCCAAACCTAAAAGAAACCTTTATGTGTATTTTCCTTCCTTTCTATCACGTAAGTGAGGTACGCTGCCATAGGTCTAATATCCTTGTCCAGCTGCCCCACGCACCTATTCAATTGCTATATGTGGATAATACAGTGAAACTAAGACACTCTTAAATTCTTTTTCGAGCAAATTTGGATAAATTTCGTCAACACATTGAAGATCCACAAGGAATACTTCCAGGACGTGCCAAAGATACCTTGATGAGAGGACCATCCCCACCATACAACGTGAGTTTGGGTACGCCTGCTGATTGCATCTATATCACTTTTCGTCACCACCATGAAAATGGCTTATATTAATTGACACACACCTTTTTTGTAAATTAGTCTTTAATACAGTTTTGCATTTTTTATTTTTCGGATTTCTTTACCTGAACACTTACCTTTACCTGGTTGTCGATACCAATACGAGAAAAACTTCATCTGGAACCTCGAGAGAAGTCCACTAGAATAAAACATCAAGTACTCCACTGCGCCACTTTTCTATGTTCCCAATTCTTTGCTCCATACTAGAAATCTAAACCTGTGCACTGGTCTCTCCCCCCCCCCCCCCTTTCCCTAAAAAAACAAATCTTCACTGAAAAAAACTGCTTTTCTTTAAAAAAAATAAGGACATTTCTAGTGTGTAACGGTATGCGTGTACAGATGGAGTGCCTCTCAGTCAGCGGCGGGGCTCGCCAGATTGCCCCCGCTGGTGAGATGGTGCTCCATCTGAGTGGGACGCGTCCCAGTTACCATGCGGTGGGGGACGCGAGCCCTGCCTGTCTCTGCTTCAGGGAGATGGACAGGATTAGGGGGGGTGCGGGGAGGTGGGGGCAAGTGGCGGGGACTGGAGGAGCACCGTTAGAAGGGGATGTGCACGTGGCTGGCAGTTGGCGATCCGACCGCCAGCCCCCGGATGGAAGAGGCCGGCTCCATCTGTACATGGGTTTTAGGGCCAAGTTTCCATCAAACTCCATGGGGGAAATTTAGTACGATGGGAGTTCTATTTCACATGGGTTGATGCTATGGGCAACCAATCAGAATCTCTCTTATTTATTTAGCACCATCTAAAAGATAATAGACAGTATCTGATTGGTTGCCCATAGCAACATCCCATGTGAAATAGAACTTGCATCTTAGTAAATTTTCCCCTATGTTTCTATATAAAACATGCATATATGTAAAACAGGAACACTAATAGGTATGGAAATATATTCCCAGGTGCAAGATAAACAATTGAAATTATTAAGGAATTAATATAATATTTTTGGTTTTACAGTATTTTATTTTGTTGTCATTTTTTGGTCAGATTTGGTTTCTTTCTTCTTTGTCTTTTTTATTTTTTTCTCTCTTTGTCTTTCTTCATGTGCAAAATGTCGCTGGATCCTCTTCTTGATGATGTTGCAGCAGATGTACTTAACTTCTTATAACTGGGTGATAAACGCTTATTACAGATTGAGTATCCTTTATCAAAATATCCATTATCCAACTTATTCCGAAAAACCATAGTCTCCAAAATGTACTTTTATTTTTTTATTTTTTGCTAAAAACCAACTGGGGACATCTGTAACTGGCACTAATGGGGAAAAACAAGTAACTGAATATGTGCAAGGACATGATTGCTTGGCATTTAAATTAAAAGTCCATACACACTGGGCGACTGTGCCCAGTGTGTATGGACAGCGATGATAGCATTCATCGCTGGGGGGAAAGCCGCTCTGTACATACACACTGAGCGGCTTTGCCCCTGCCCGGCACCGACGGAGGGGGCAGGATGGCTTTGCATAGCACAGTGCTATGCAAAGCCGTCTTCAAAGCTGCTCATCTGCTGGTATAACCAGCAGATGAGTGGCGGTACTCTTTACCTAGCACGGCGGCCATCGCATGCACTAAAAAATGGGTGCGACGCAATGCCCGTGATTTTCCATAGGGAACAATGTTAAAAGTGTCAATAGACGCGATCTTAGTGTTCAATGCCTGTGATTTTTCCATAGGAAACAATGTTAAATGGGCCACAGAGCCCAAATAGTCCTCCTGAAGTCTGAAATGGCCCCCACAATTGTTAACGCCACCCCACGATCAACGTGAACCCGAAGCGTGGCGAGCGCAGCGAGTTGGCGCGGGGCGGCGGTACGCGTCCTCCGACCTTTTCATACCCCCACTATCCACGTCGGCGTGGAGTTTAGAATAGAATAGTGTGGCGAGCCACCGAGCCCGAAGCGTGGCGAGCGGACGCGGATACCTTCACAGGTAAACACGTCCCTTCGCGGGCTTCACAGGTATCCGCGTCCCCTCGCGGGGCTCGCTGCGCTCGCCATGCTTCGGGCTCTGTGGCTCGCTGCGCTCGCCACACTATTCTATTCTCAACTCCACGCGGGCGTGGATAGTGGGGGTATGAAAAGGTCGGAGGACGCGTACCGCCGCCCCTCGCCGGCTCGCTGCGCTCGCCACGCTTCGGGTTTACGTTGATCGTGGGGTGGCGTTAACAATTGTGGGGGCCATTTCAGACTTCAGGGGGACTATTAGGGCTCTGTGGCCCATTTAACATTGTTTCCTATGGACAAATTGAGGCATTGAACACAAACATCGCGTCCATTGACACTTTTAACATTGATCCCTATGGGATCCCTATGCCAATCGCGGGCGCCGTGCTAGGTAAAGAGTACCTGAGTGGCTTTCCCGGCGATGATGCGGGAGTGTGCAGCACCGCTCATCGTCGGGACATACGCACTGGGCAGCTTTGAGCTGAAAGCCGCTCAAACCTGCTGTTTTTAGCGACTTTCAGCTCCAAAGTCGCCCAGTGTGTATGGGCCTTTAGTGCCTGATATTGTACACAAACTTTGTCACATGTTTTAAAACCTTGTTTCATGCACAAATAAAATATATTGTGTTTTTCATGTGTTTGATGTACTTATACAACATAAATGTAAGATACCTCAATCAAATATAAAAATATTCCAAAATACGGAATAATCCGTTATCCAAAATTCTTCTGGTCCCGAGCATTTTGAATAAGGGATACTCAACCTGTATTACCTTTCATGTATCTCTTACTTACATAGAAATAAAATGTTTATCTACCTTATTCTTGACAACCTATCAGCAGCCTCCATCCATCGTCAACATTTTTCTTTTAACTTCCTCATTTTTATGACCATCAAACTGTACGCCTTCCCCATGCTCTATATTTTATATAGCATAGCTTCCTCACCTCCCCAGCTAATGTATTCTTTCCCATAATCCATTGTGGTCTCATTGGGCAGGCTAGACCTGACAGCCTCTTCAACTTCTGTGAGTATGCATTTATATCAACAAAGACACAATCAAGCAAAATCCATTTTAAAAGAAATGTATTCAATATTAAAAGTTTCAAAGTATAATTAAACTTTTTTACTCTGTATTATAAATTAGAAAATGAGTGACCAATTCTGGCCGGCAGCTCTTTCAATCTTGCAGGATCAAGCAGGTGGTAGCATCCTGACTCACAAAGAGTCATCCTTCAGCACTCAGGAGAGGAAAAAACCCCTGTGGGGGAAACCACTGGGGACCCGTGGCTGAAGGACTACCCATCCCTCTGGGCATTAGGAGGCTATGCAGAGTTACATTAATAAACTTAATGAAATACTGTACTATATGAACATTGAAATATACATTATACCCTAATAGCTAACATTGGCTGACATCATTAATATCGCTCCTGTCCATGTCTCCTGATATTACCCATGTCACATTCCTCACGAAGCTGCACAATTTTCTGAAGAGGATGCTCATCCCCTTTTGAGAAGCACCGAATATTCCCAAATGGCGATGATGTAGCCATAGCTGCGATTTTCTGCTAGAACCTCCAATGGTAGTGAACAAGTCCAAGGTCATTTTTTAGGGTAATCAAGCTCCAAGTATGCAGGCACATCCAAGTGAGGCACTTTGCTGTGACAAGATACTTACCTCTCGCGGGGATCTCTGGAGTCTGGTTTGAAAAAGCCACCCAGAGTGCGGCGAAGCGCGTTCCCAAGGATACCTCCGACACCCGCCTGAGCACCTCCACGCCGCCAGAGCCGGATCGCCTCTTAATCTCTCCCTGACTACAACGTGCGGACGCTGTGGCAGAGCGCCGCACGGAGTGTGGAGAGGACTTTCAATTGTGCACGGGAGACGGCTCACATAGAGCAACCCATACAGCCTACCTCCGAGCAGAGGGTCAGATGAGACAACCTCATTTGTGTTCTACAGTCCTTAAAGGAGAAGCGCTTGAAATAATCTCTAGTGATGTGTGATGTTTCTATTCCTCCATAATACCACCACTTCTATTATACATCTATCATGTAATACACATCTGTCCCCTTACCATTTCTATAATACCAGCACCTCCTATTATACACCTATCATATAATACACATCTGTCCAGTGGCGTAAGTTCGATCCAGTTGCCCGGAGGCAAGATATATATTAGTGCCCCCCCTCCCCCCACACATACAACCCTATATAACCTTATATAAAATATATATTTCTGTTTAAATAGATACACATTTAAAAGGAACACATATATTTCCGAACTCAGCCACAGAAGAAATATCGTTGGCTTTTAAATAACTGATTTAAACTTCCAGGGGGTGGAGAGGTACCCCCTTGGGAGCAGGAGCCCGGTGGCAGATGACTCCATTGCCTCCCAGAGTTCTGCCTCTGCATCTGTCCGCTTACCATCTCTAGTGATGTGTCTATTCCTCCATAATACCAGCACTTCCTCTTATACACCTATCATTCCTCCATAATACCAGCACTTCCTATTATACACCTATCGTGTAATACACATCTGTCCCCTTACCATCTCTAGTGATGTGTCTATTCCTCCATATTCAGAGGCGTAGCTAGGGTGGAGCCGGCAGAGCACCAGCTCCAGGCGCCGATATGTCACCTGGCGCCGGAGCTCTGCCGCCGGCTCCCCTGCCCTGCTGTGCCCGGCAGTACACCCACCCGCCGTCACTGCCTTTTCATCCACAGTGTCGCTGTGACAGTTTACGGTGACTTCCATAACCATGCCTGCGTCGTGCTCCCTCTGCTTTCCTGTTTGGTAACGGAAGACATGTGGGGCTGCTGTGCTGGACTGCTGAGTGAGGACTCCCGTGCTTCAGCACACTAGAGACGGCATGGAGCTGCCGGTGCTGAACCTGAACAATGAGGTGAGGGTGGGAGTGATGTCTGGAGACCTAGGACGGGTCACTTTCACTGCACACAGCCTGCAGATAGTGTAACCTTTGCATACACCTTGTACCTCTGAACAGTACATCACTGTTGTAACACCAAACTACAGTGCTGCATGCGGGATCTCCTCATATGATATATATATATATCTCTTCCATACCATCCGTTCTACCTGTGATTACACAGGTTCGGTTGCTGTGCTGGGCCGGCATCAGTCTGCACTAGGGACTCACTGCTCTTACTGTGCATGCACCGGTATGGGACGCAGGAGGCAGAGATGCTGTGCCATGATGTCACAATGTTATCAAGTCATAGCGCCGCATCCCTGCCTCCGACGTCCCAAACTGGCGCATGCGTGATGTGAGAGCGCTCGCCGGGTTTTAACTTTCCCCACTGACTGATGCCGGGCACAGTCGACATAGAAACATAGAATTTGACGGCAGATAAGAACCACTTGGCCCATCTAGTCTGCCCCTTTTTTTAAACATGTTACCTCAAACCATATTTGATCCTTATTTTTTTGTAAGGATATCAATATGCTTATCCCAAGCATGTTTAAATTGTACTACTGTATTTGCGTCTACCACCTCTGATGGTAGACTATTCCACTTATCTACTACTCTTTCTGTGAAAAAATTCTTCCTCACATTTCCCCTGAATCTTCCTCCCTCTAGTTTCAGTGCATGTCCTCGTGTTCTGTTGCTCCTCTTCCTGTGAAGAATGTCTCCCACCTGTACCTTGTTAAAACCCTTGATATATTTGAAAGTTTCTATCATGTCCCCCCTTTCCCTTCTCTGCTCTAAAGTATACATATTAAGATCTTTTACTCTTTCCTGGTACGTTTTGTGATGTAGGCCATGCACCATTTTAGTTGCTCTTCTTTGTACAGTCTCTAATGTATTTATATCCTTCTGGAGATATGGCCTCCAGAACTGAACACAATACTCTAGGTGAGGTCGTACCAATGATCTATACAGTGGCATTATTACTTCTTTCTTTCTCCCACGGCCAGCAGGGGACACTGCAGTCATCACGTATGGGATAGAGTTGGTGTACTGGAGGAGTCGGCACTTTAAGAAACTTTAGATGTGGCTGGCTCCTCCCCCCTCTATCCCCACCCAGACCTCAGTCTTAGAAAAAGTGCCCGGAGGAGTCGGTCTCCTGGGCAAGGATCTCCCAAGGGAGATTAGGTTTTTATTTGTATTTTATTCTTTTTCTTATTTTTTTACTACAGGCAGACTGATTGAGGTCTGCCGATGATGCGGGAGCCTGGAGGGGTTCAGTCGACACTGCACGCTGTGTTTCCTCTGATACCCGTGCCACCGGAGTTTTCACTCCGGGGACCCGCCGCAGCTGCACGCAGCTAGCGTTCCGGGTCCACGGCTGTCTTCCCCCGTTCTCCAGGACAGTTCAAGTGAGGGGGACACGGACTGAGACCTCAGCCTGCGGCATACACTGCCAGCAGCGCGGACGAGGCTGCAGGTTCAAACCTTCCCGCCTCCAGTACGGTGCGGGAGGCGGAGCTTCAGCCAGCGTCTTCACAGCCAGACGCCATTGTCCGGAGCACTCGTGCAGAGCTCAGCGCTACAGCGGTATCCTGCAGACCTGGTACACCGGACCCTGCCTGATTGACAGCGCTTCCCTTGGGACCGCAGACACTGTGAGTCAAAGGGGGATAAAACCCTGTTAACACACACATTGGGAGAGGGTTGGCTCCTCTTTCCCTGTCGATACTCAGACCTCAGGCTTCCCTGCTAGCTGGTTGGGGAGTGCCTGTGTAGGTGTGTGTGGGCTTTTATAACGCTGATATAAATATATGATATTGCGGATACTTCCGTTCCCCCTCAGGTGTCTATTTTTGGACGTGTTCAAAAGCAGACTTTAAATTTCCCTGATTCAGAGGAATTGGATGATCCTCTGCTAAAAGTCTGGAGGTCCCCTGACAAGAAATTCCAGATGTCCAGGAGATTCAAAATCCTTTACCCCTTTTCAGAAACTTCCAGGGAAAAATGGGAGACTCCTCCCACTCCAGATGTTTCCCTATCCCGACTATCCAAAAAGACAACACTCCCTATTCCAGGTGCGGTGTCATTAAAAGAATCTCAGGACAGGTGTCTAGACAGTTCGCTTAAAAATATTTATACAACGGTGGGAGTTTCCTTACGCCCAGCCCTGGCATCAGCCTGGGTGGCCAGAGCCATGGAAAAGTGGGCCTCCGATCTTGTCACTGGCCTAGAGCAGAACACTCCCAGAGCAGAGTTGCTCCCATTGGCAGAGTGCATCAGAGACGCCTCTTCTTATGTGGGTGAGGCTGCTGCTGATATCTCTATCTTAGCCGCTAAGGCTTCAGCCTCTGCAGTGGTGGCCAGAAGGTCAATTTGGCTACGATCCTGGCAGGCCGAACCAGAAATTAAAAAAGCGGTGGAAGCCCTCCCTTATGGCGGAGATATGCTCTTTGGCCCTGACCTGGATAAGCTTATTTCTCAGGCCACGGGGGGAAAGTCAGCATTTCTCCCTTCCTCTACTCCGGCCCCAAAAAGGCCATTTACAGCCCCCACTTTTCGTTCCTTTCGAGGTCAAGCAGTAGTGATGGGTAGTTCGTGAATGATTAGATCAAAATGAACTAATCTTCAAAGTGAACTAAATCGTTCAGATCACTGCTCTGGCAAAGATTAGTTCATTTAGTTCACCAGGAAGTAAAGCAAGTGGGAGGTGTAACACACAGACAGACAGAGCCCAGCAGCTCCATAAGGCTCATTTACTGGATCTTTACTTCCTGTATCTAAAGTTAAAAGTACAACAAAGCCCAGCAAATACAGATCTAATAAAATAAAAATATGCACTGCCTAGCCAAAGTTGCGTGGTGTGTCTGTGAGTGAGAATGTGTGCTCATGCTGCTCACCTTTCTGTGATACTATAATTATATGATTAGTTCAGATGTCCAAACACTTGCTGCTGCTGGTACTGGGTCCTGAGCATACTGCTGTGCTAAATCTTCTGCTGGGACCTGTGTAGGTGCTTCTGCAGCAGCCATGTTATCAGCTCTCATGCAATACTCAGGAGGCAGTACATGGTAGCTGCCAAAGATGGCAGTGCTGAGCTCAGACATGGGCCCTTATTCTGGTTGGTGCGGTCAGAGCCGCACACGGGGCTCCGACCGCACAAACCAAGGGCCGCCCACCAGACGGATCGCCACGGCCGTCCTTACACGGACGGCTGGCGATCCGCACAAAAATGGTGGAGGCGTACGCCTCCACCATGGTGGGAGCTGCCCCCTGCATTCGATGGTCGTCGACCATCGAAGGCAGGGCCGCACGCCGCGGCAGCTCCCGCAAGCTGAGACCACACGGACAATCGTCCGTGTGGTAGCTTGTATGGGGGCTGAAAGCTGACATCCGGCGACGTCAGCTTTCCGCCCCCATGTCATGGTAATGAGGGCGTCATGCCCTCATTACCATGCATACGCCCCGCGTTTGCATGGGAACGCCCATGAAACGCGGGGCGTACACATAGGGAAATGAGGGCATGATGCCTCTCACGCCCCTATACGCCCCCTTTGCGGCGGACGAAAGACGTCTGCGGCGAAGGGGGCTGCACATGCGCAGAATGACCTCTGCGCATGTGCAGACCAAAAACATCGGCGGTACGGCCGCACGCGGGCCGTACCGTGCCGATTAGAATAAGGGCCATGGTCTGGACTCTGCGGATCCAAATGAACTACATTGTCCTGATGACTAATGAGTCCTGCAAATAGTTCAGTAGTTCAATTAGTTCACTGATCATACAGATCCCTGAACTAATCTCTGACTATACACCATAATGAGACTGTACAGTACCTGTGAGCTACCATGTGTGGCACTGCTGTGCTCAGGCACATGTATTGTGTGTATGCAGCCACAGACACAGTGCTGGCTGCTGCATGTTATACAGTATACTGTAGTAGCTCTGTTTACTCCACATTACAGTCAGAGATGGATATGTATGAACCTTCATGATGCATACAGTGGAGCAGTTGCCCCTAGCAACCAATCAGCAACTGGTTACTTTGCAAAGTCTCTACTTTATCTCTCTCTAAGGTCAGTTACATTGGGGCAAGGGGACATGTTTTTTTTTCTAATTACTGTATTTTAAAAGCAGAAAAAAATTGACTTATTAAATTACTCAGAATTTGGGTATTTTACTTGCATATGATGGAATGTAAAATAATAACCACAATGGGATTAATATTGCAGAGCTAAACAATAAACATGTCACTAGAAGGGTGCTGTATAACTTATTGCTTTTCTAAACTAGAAAATAATCTGATTTATTAAACCTACAGTATATGATCACTCTAACAAGACTATAACTCCTACAATGAGCTGGTATTACAATGCCTGCTCTGTGTGTCATAATCTAGTCTAGTTCATCTAGATCCATGCACTCCTCTCAGTCTCTGAGTCAGTGATGGAATAATGAACTAGATGAACTAATCTTCTGATCTAATCTTTTGGGTGAACTAGATCATAATGAACTAGTCACCAAAACAAACTAGATTTCCCATCACTATCAAGCAGGGTTCAGGGGGAGATCTAGAGGAGGTTTCTCCTGAAACAGAGGACGCAGAGGTCGTGGCGCCAGAGCCACACAGTCCTCCGTTACTACAACTCACAGAGACCCAAAGACCACTGACAAACCAGTGGCATGACGGTCTCCCAGCTCACCTGGGGAATCCCGAGGTGGGCGCCAGGCTGTTACTCTTCGCAGACGCCTGGAGAGGCCACTGCAGAGACGCCTGGGTGCTCCAGATAGTGGCTCAGGGTTACAAATTAGAATTTGCCACACCCCCTCCACCTCAGTTTTTCAAAATAGGACTTCCATCTTCGGTGGAGACCGCAGAGGCCCTGTGCGGCTCCATCCAGTCACTCCTAAGGTCAAAGGTAATTGTACCGGTACCGGCTCACCAAAGGGGCACCGGTTACTATTCCAGCATCTTCGTAGTGCCAAAACCAGATGGCACTGTCCGCCCAATCTTAAACCTAAAACAACTAAACGAATTTGTGTTCTACCACAAGTTCAAAATGGAGTCTATACGATCGGTGGTGGCGTTTTTGGAAAGAGGAGAATTCCTCCTTTCCTTAGATATCAAAGACGCATATCTACACATTCCCATTTGGGAACCTCACCAGAGATTCCTCAGGTTCGCCATACAGGACAAACATTATCAGTTCAGAGGTCTCCCCTTTGGCCTCTCCTCCGCCCCTCGGGTATTTACAAAGGTGCTAGCCTGCATGATCACGGCTCTTCGTCTACAGGGTGTAACCATCATACCATACTTAGACGACCTCCTCTTAAAGTCACCTTCTCAAGAAAAGTTGATAAGGGACGCTTCCCTGACCTGTCAGTTTCTGGTTCAAAACGGTTGGGTAGTGAATTTCAAAAAATCACAATTGATTCCGTCCCAGCGACTTCAGTTTCTAGGCCTCATCCTAGACACAGTCGAAGAAAGAGTATATCTTCCGATGGACAAGATCCTGACTTTGCAGAAAAGGGTGCGCCAGGTTCTACTTCCCCGCAGAGTCTCGGCTCACCTTTGCACCCGCCTGTTGGGGCTGATGGTAGCCTCATTCGAGGCTCTCCCATACGGACGTTTTCACTCCAGGACATTCCAGGAAAACCTCTTGACCCAGTGGTCGGGATCACATCTCCAGATCCACAAAAGGATCACACTGTCTCGGTTAGCCAGAGCTTCCCTGCAATGGTGGCTCCATATTCCGAATCTACAGCAGGGCCGCAGCTTCAGACCCTGCACATGGACCATAGTCACAACCGACGCCAGCCTCAGAGGCTGGGGAGCGGTGGCCCTGAATCACAGGTTCCAAGGGCGATGGTCTCTGCAAGAGTCAAAGCTCCCCATCAACATTCTGGAGCTGCGGGCTATCAGACTAACTCTGTTACAGGGCCACGACCTTCTCAGAGGCCGTCACATCAGAATTCAGTCAGACAACATGACAGCAGTGGCTTACATAAATCGGCAGGGAGGCACGAGAAGCCGGGCAGCCATGCGGGAAGTACGACCCATTCTGGAATGGGCAGAGAAACACGCCGTGGATTTCTCAGCAGTTTTTATTCCAGGGGTGGAGAACTGGCAGGCAGATTATCTCAGTCGCCAGGACTTCCACCCCGGGGAGTGGACTCTGAATCCAGAGGTTTGTCTCCAGATTACCAGGCGGTGGGGAACACCGCAGATAGATCTGATGGCCTCCAGACTAAACCATCAGTTACCCCTGTATTGTGCCAGGTCCTTGGATCCAGCAGCAGTGGCAGTGGATGCCTTGTCCGTTCCGTGGCCATACAGACTTGTATACATCTTCCCTCCTTTTCCCCTCCTCCCAAGGGTACTCAAGAAAATAAAGAGGGAAGCCACGTCAGTAATCCTGATAGCGCCAGATTGGTCAAGGAGGTCGTGGTACTCCGACCTCAAGCTTCTGTTGGCAGACGTCCCTTGGCGTCTCCCATTGCGTCAAGACCTGCTCCAACAAAGACCATTCGCCTACCTAAACTTAAGTCATCTTCATTTAACGGCCTGGCTGTTGAGGCCGACCTGCTAAAAAGAAGAGGAATACCATCAACAGTCATTCCAACTATGCTTAGGGCTAGAAAAGGGGTCACATCTGCCCATTACCACCGAATATGGCGAGCATACATACGTTGGTGCGAATCCAAGAAATTCCCTAAGGCGGTTTTTCAGCTGTCTAGGCTCTTACAGTTCCTACAAACAGGATTGGACTCTGGTCTCAGGCTAGGATCCCTAAAGGTGCAAGTCTCTGCCCTTTCAATCTTTTTCCATCGTAGATTAGCCCTTATACCTGAGGTCCAAACTTTCCTCAAGGGTGTTCTGAGACTTCAACCTCCCTTCGTTGCTCCTACAGAACCCTGGGAGTTATCTCTGGTCCTGAACTTCTTAAAATCAGATCTGTTTGAACCCTTAGACTCAGTAGATCTGAAATACATCACGTGGAAAACAGTCATGCTTATGGCATTAGCCTCTGCAAGAAGAGTTTCGGAATTAGGAGCACTGTCCTGCCGGGCTCCTTTTCTAATCCTTCATAAAGACAGAGCTGAATTAAGAACCAACAGGGAATTTTTGCCTAAAGTTGTCTCGGCTTTTCATGTGAATCAGCCTATAGTCATTACAGTTCTGTCAGGAGATTCAAGCTCACTAGATGCAGTAAGAGCTTTACGGATTTATTTGTCAAAAACGGCTGCCTTAAGAAGGACAGACAACCTCTTCGTTCTTTATGGGGCTGAAAAAAGAGGTTGGCCGGCGTCTAAACAAACGCTGGCCCGCTGGATTTGCCTTACCATAAAGGAGGCCTATAGGCAGGCTCAAAAACAGGCCCCAGCTGGGATTTCAGCTCACTCTACCCGGTCAGTCAGCACTTCCTGGGCTCTGGCTAGAGGTGTTTCCCTTTCACAGGTGTGCCGAGCGGCTACTTGGTCTGGAACAAATACGTTTGCTCGGTTTTATAAGTTCAACACCTTTGCAAGATCCGAAGCTTTTTTTGGACGAGCAGTATTGCAGGAATCCGAGTGCTCTCCCACCCGGGAGTAGTGCTTTGGTATCAATCCCATACGTGATGACTGCAGTGTCCCCTGCTGGCCGTGGGAGAAATAAGGAATTTGGTACTCACCGTTAATTCCCTTTCTCCTAGGCAGCAGGGGACACTGCACGCCCTCCCAGCGCTAGTCTTCCTGCCATATAAAGATATATATATATATGTATCCCCAATATTCCAACTCGCGCTAGCGCCTATTTCACAGAAATTTTTTTACAGAGTAATACACTTTTATATGTTGTACAAGTAAGGCAGCCTCACCACTAAGTTCCCTGAGGGATAGGGAACGTACAAAGCCTAATGTTTTTACCCAATAGTGGTATGGCGCCTAAGACAGAATTTAAATACAACTTAGCAATAATCCGTAACCAATGAAGTAGTAAAGGAGATCTTTTCCAATGTTTTGTTTGTTTATTTTCTTCACAGGACAATCGGATAAAAACGCTTGTAGACAATCCCAACGCGTTTCGTCTCACAGAGACTTCATCAGGGGAAATACAATAATCTTGCGGTCGTGATATTTGTGATATCTGTGAGAGAATTTCCTCTGCTTACACAAATATTATCCAGAATAAATTAATAATACAAGGCATATTGTTCTTAATACCTATAGTAGGAATATATAAATTTATATCCGCTGGTGGATTTAGAATTTAATTTAGAATATAGCCTCTCTGAAGCATACAGGAGTCACATAGGAGATATATTCATTTTATTTTGGATGAAGATTCATCATCCAGGTTTTTAGGAAAATTTGCATATATATATATTTTTAATTACCACAATTAAAGGAGGCTGACAGAAATTCAAACACCTGCTAATTCATAGGCTAATTCACCCAAACTCCAATCTTAAAGGAGATCGACAGGAATCCTGAGACCTGTCTCTTCTTAGGCCACACTAATTGGCCCCATTCTAAATCCACCAGCGGATATAAATTTATATATTCCTACTATAGGTATTAAGAACAATATGCCTTGTATTATTAATTTATTCTGGATAATATTTGTGTAAGCAGAGGAAATTCTCTCACAGATATCACAAATATCACGACCGCAAGATTATTGTATTTCCCCTGATGAAGTCTCTGTGAGACGAAACGCGTTGGGATTGTCTACAAGCGTTTTTATCCGATTGTCCTGTGAAGAAAATAAACAAACAAAACATTGGAAAAGATCTCCTTTACTACTTCATTGGTTACGGATTATTGCTAAGTTGTATTTAAATTCTGTCTTAGGCGCCATACCACTATTGGGTAAAAAAAAAAAATATATATATATATATATATATATATATATATAGGAAACAGTATTACCCGGCACTCTGCTTGTGATACAAATATCTTGCTGCGGTGCCTTCCAGGGAGCTCTAGGATCCAAAATAACCAGCAGGAAAAAAGGCGGCACTCTCACAGACTTGTAGTGAAGTTTAAAAGTCCTTTATTGCAGCGGTCCTACGCCGTTACGGAGTTACCTCCGTCATCAGGGACACAAATGCATTAACAAAACACAGGCAATAAATACCCATACACACATAA
The DNA here is from genome assembly GCF_055691185.1 of Crinia signifera. Classification (NCBI taxonomy): domain Eukaryota; kingdom Metazoa; phylum Chordata; class Amphibia; order Anura; family Myobatrachidae; genus Crinia; species Crinia signifera. The sequence goes on from NC_139225.1 coordinate 110,759,539, forward strand.
AAAACCCTCCCCCCATGTCCACACCGATTGGCTGTGCACTCACCATCCCCCACCAGCATCATGACACACACCTGTCCAGCCTGCACTGCTCAGGCATCACCTGGCACGCTGCAGTGTAAAGAACAGGCCCCTCTCACTGACCTGTACTTCCACATCACGTGACCGGGTGGCCTTCACTATGCAATTGCATAGTGCCAGGTGATGCCTGAGCAGTGCAGGCTGGACAGGTGTGTGTCATGATGCTGGTGGGGGATGGTGAGTGCACAGCCAATCGGTGTGGACATAGGGGGAGGGTTTTTTATGTGTGTATGGGTATTTATTGCCTGTGTTTTGTTAATGCATTTGTGTCCCTGATGACGGAGGTAACTCCGTAACGGCGTAGGACCGCTGCAATAAAGGACTTTTAAACTTCACTACAAGTCTGTGAGAGTGCCGCCTTTTTTCCTGCTGGTTTTATATATATATATATATATATATATATATATATATATATATATATATATATATATATATATATAACTTACCTGGTTATATTACTCGTTAAACATAGCATGCCTGTTGTATGCATTGTTGGGGACTTTTTTCTGTCTCTATTTGTTTGTTTTTCAAAACATGTTCCATGTGTGCTTGGTTTTAATCTCTGTTCTCTCTATTAGTTGAGCATATCCTCCTCCTGTCGGGTGCTTGCCCTATCATCTTCCTCTCTCGGACATAGTTTTTCTAAGACTGAGGTCTGGGTGGGGATAGAGGGGGGAGGAGCCAGCCACATCTAAAGTTTCTTAAAGTGCCGACTCCTCCAGTACACCAACTCTATCCCATACGTGATGACTGCAGTGTCCCCTGCTGCCTAGGAGAAAGGGAATTATCGGTGAGTACCAAATTCCTTATTTCTACTGCTGATACCTCTCCCTATGCAACCAAGCATCTGACTTGCCTTCTTCATTGCTTTGTTACATTGCCTACCTGCTTTTAAGTCCCCTGAAATAGTGACACCTAGATCCCTCTCTTTCTCAGTAGTTTCCATTATAGTGCCATTTATACTATATTGAGTCTTTGGATTTCTGAGACCCAAGTGCATGATTTTGCATTTTTTGGCATTAAACTGTAGTTGCCATTCTCTTGACCATTTCTCTAATCTACCTAGATCCTCTTCCTCTCCCGCCGCTCTACCTCCGCCTCCCCCCTCTGTCTATCTCTTCACTGGCTCCCCATTCCTTTCCGAGTTCTCTTTAAACTCCTCACCACCACCTACAAGGCTCTCTCCTCCACCGCTCCTTACCTCTCTTCACTGATCTCTATCCACACTCCCTCCCGTCCTCTTCGCTCCATCGCTGACCGCCGACTGACCTCTCACCTAATCACCTCCTCCCACTCCCGTGTCCAAGACTTCTCTCGCGCTGCCCCCCTGCACTGGAACAACCTCCCGCCACCCATCAGGCTTTCTGATTCCCTTACCTCCTTCAAGCGCTCCCTCAAAACCCACTTTTTTCGACTAGCCTATCCCTTCTCCTAACCTCTTTTGATCCTCCTATCCTGCCTCCATTCCTACTTATCCTATTGTTTTTCATTCGTCCACCCACCTATTTTTAGTATGTTAACTCTTATGAGTAGGGTCCTCCTTCCTCACGTACTCACCCTACCTCTTTACCTCACCTGTGCTCCTGTCCTGTTCTTCCTTTCCTCTACTTCAGGGGTCTTCAACCCATGGCCCGCGGGCCACAAGTGGCCCGCTGAGTTGTTTTGAGTGGCCCGCCACCTGTCATTGCCATGTAAAAAAAAAACTTCCGCGCTAGTCCCCTTTGCACGTGGGACACGCCAGAGGTGAATCATGGTGTGTGGCATAATGTGTAATGGGCATCATGGTGTGTGGCATAATGTGTAATGGGCATTACGGATAAACAGTGTATATTGATTTAAGTAGCCTGTCATTGTTTGGGCTTGATTTCTGAGGCGTACTAGGTCACTGTGTGGGCCTTCATGTTTATATGTCACTGTGCGGCCTTTAGCCATCCAACTTAAGCGAGGAAAGACAACAACCATTCCTGCTGTAACCAATGTCTGGTCATGCAGGTTGCAAAAGTGAGATGTCAGGTAATGGTTTTCCTGCTAGTTCACACTCTTATAATTAGACAATGCCCCTTAGAATTAGGACACATCTTTTTGGGGCGCGCAATTTCTTCAATATATTATGTATGGGGGAGCTGCATTTTTTTTCTGTTCGCACTGGGACCCTAATTGTCTAGAAATAGCCCTGGTGCTGACTATATTTTGAAAGTGGGGTTTATGTGTATGGGCAGCTGTGCCAACTACAGTATGTATGCGGGGGCTGTGCTGTCTATCTATAAAGGGCTGTGCTTTATGGGGACTGTGATGTCTGTCTAGGAAGAGCTGTGCTAAATACCACAGGAGAGATTAGTGGCCCTCGAGCTTCGTTGAATTTTTTAATGTGGCCCACACTGTCGTAAAGGTTGAAGACCCCTGCTCTACTTCATCTTCAGTCTCCTCGACAATTTTGACACCTACTTCTGAACTGATGCTCATTTTAGTTCTACCAGCTATACCCCTATTCATACTGTCTTTTTCAACACACCCTGTGCGTTACCTTGTCATTTGTTTTTTGTTTGCTATGTACGGCGCTGCGGACACTTTGCGGCGCCTTATAAATAAACATACTACTACTACTACAATTATTTGTTTTACCCCTCCTGGTGTGTCTACCCTGTTGCATACCTTTGTGTCATCTGCAAAAAGGCACATTTTACCCTCAATTCCATTTGCAATATCACCAATAAAGATATTAAAAAGCACCGGTCCAAGTACAGATCCCTGGGGTACTCCACTTGTAACCTTTCCCTCCTTAGACTGTACTCCGTTTACTACAACTCTCTGTTTTCTGTCCTGCAACCATGCTCTTATCCATTCAACTATCTTAGAATCCAATCCCAAGCTTTCAAGTTTATTTAACAGTCTGCGACGTGGGACAGTGTCAAAAGCTTTACTAAATTCTAGATAAGCTACATCTACAGCCCCACCTTGATCTATTACTTTAGTCACCCAGTCAAAAAAGTCAATAAGATTTGTTTGACATGATCTTCCCCCAGTAAACCCATGCTGTTTTGGTTCCTGTAAATTGCTGGTTTTGAGATATTCTACAACTCTTTGTTTTATTTTCAATCAATTTCCCTACTACGGATGTAAGGCTCACTGGTCGATAGTTGTTTACCTCTTCCTTGCTTCCACTTTTGTGCAGTGGGACTACATTCGCTGTTTTCCAGTCCTCTGGGATTACTCCAGTAGCTAGTGACTGGTTGAATAATTCTGTTATTGGTTTTACAAGCTCCCCTTTAAGCTTTTTTTTTTTTTTTTTTATAAACGTTTTATTGTAGTTTTTTTGAAAATAGAGAAAACAAAACAAATAATAATAAAATACAAATACAGGTAAACTGTTACATCAGAAGAGGTCTCCGGCATGCATTGTACACAGTCTCCGGTCTGCTTATCTCGCAAACTATGAATATAAATTACTAAAGCATAACTTGTCGGTAGTAGACAAAGCCACCGTAGAAAGTTTTGAGACTAATACAGGTCTAACTAGGACGGAGAGATGGAGAAGTAACTCAGGGGTGGCCACGTATGTGGCACCCTACCGTGTAACGGTGGTTCATTTCCCGCCGTTATTTCAAATTGGACTTTTCCTCCAACATAACATAACGTTGGCCATAAACCGCCAACTGAACATTTAAACACATACGAACAAAGAGGGGAGGAAGTGGAAAAAGGCGGGTGGGAGGACAAGCCCCTTTAAGCTCTTTTAGTATCCTTGGATGTATCCCATCTGGCCCCATTGATTTATCCACTTTCAGTTTTGAGAGTTCTGTGAGGACTTTCTCCTCTGCAAATGTACTTGTCTCTCCCTCAGTTTTCTGACTATACTTGCAACTTAACTGTGGCCCCTTCCCCTCACTTTCAGCAGTGAATACTGAGCAGAAATGATTATTAATATTATCTGCTATTACATTGTCCCCCTCAAGAAAACTTCCACTCTCTGTCTTCAGTCTAATTATTCCACTTTTTGTTTTTCTCCTTTCACTTATATACCTAAAAAAAGTTTTCCCCCCTTTACCCACTGACTGGGCCATTTTCTCTTCAGCCTGTGCTTTTGCACATCTGATTACCTTCTTAGCCTCCTTCTGTCTAACAAGATACACCTCTTTGTCCTCATTCTTCTGCGTCTGCTTAAATTTCTTAAAGGTCGCAACACCTGAAATAGCATCAACAACATGGTGCCGCATCCCTGGCACCGGAGACCCTATCCAGGGGTCAAGGGGTGAGCGCTGTGGTGTTCTTTTATTATACAGGGGGAGCAGCCTGTGGTGTCCTTTTATTATACAGGGGGAGAAGCATGTAGTGTCCTTTTATTATAAAGGGGGGAGCAGCCTGTGGTGTCCTTTTATTATACAGGGGGAGCAGCATGTGGGGTCCTGTTATTATTATTAACGAGTAAGGTCAGTCCCCATTGGCAACAATCAAGGACAGTCACCCTTTTCGCCGTGCCCTTGCTCCGGGCACCGTGGAACCGAGCTACACCACTGTCCATAGTACCAGCACTTCCTATTATACACCTATCATGTAATACACATCTGTCCCCTTACCATCTCTATAATACCAGTACTTCCTATTATACACCTATCATGTAATACACATCTGTCCCCTTACCATCTCTATAACACCACCACTTCCTATTATACACCTGTCATGTAATACATATCTGTCCCCTTACATCTTTATAATACCAGCACTTCCTATTATATACCAGTCATGTAATATACATCTGTCCCCTTACCATCTCTATAATACCACCACATCCTATTATACACCTATCATGCAATATACATCTGTCCTGTTACCATCTCTCTAATACCACCACATCCTATTATACACCTACCATGTAATACACATATGTTCCCTTACCATCTCTATAATACCACCATTTCCTATTATACACCTATCATGTAATACACATCTGTCCCCTTACCATCTCTATAATCCCAGTATTTCCTATTATACACCTATCATGTAATATACATCTGTCCCCTTACCATCTCTATAATCCCAGTATTTCCTATTATACACCTATGATGTAATATACATCTGTCCCCTTACCATCTCTATAATACCAGCACTGCCTATTATACACCTACCATGTAATACACATATGTCCCCTTACCATCTCTATAATACCACCACATCCTATTATACACCTATCATGCAATATACATCTGTCCCGTTACCATCTCTATAATACCACCACATCCTATTATACACCTACCATGTAATGCACATCTGTCCCCTTACCATCTCTATAATACCACCACATCCTATTATACACCTATCATGCAATATACATCTGTCCCGTTACCATCTCTCTAATACCACCACATCCTATTATACACCTACCATGTAATACACATATGTTCCCTTACCATCTCTATAATACCACCACATCCTATTATACACCTATCATGTAATATACATCTGTCCCCTTCCATCTCTATAATACCACCACTTCCTATTATACACCTGTCATGTAATACATATCTGTCCCCTTACATCTCTATAATACCAGCACTTCCTATTATATACCAGGGTACTTATGTAGTATCTGGGCTGCCGATTTTTTGATTGTATGCCTTAAGTTAAGGCATACAATCAGATGCGATGCGATACGATATCGCATCGCATCGCATACGATGCGATGCGATGCGATGCGATGACCCGATTTTTCCATAGGATTCAATGTTAAAATGGACTGAGTCCATTTTAACATGAAATTCAATGGGAAAAAGGGGTCCTTTTCATACCCCTACTATCCAAGTGGGCATGGAGTTGGATATAAACCTGTGGCGAGCGTAGCGAGCCACCGAGCCCGAAGCGTGGCGAGCGAAGCGAGCCCCGCGAGGGGACGGTATTCTGTGTCCCCTCGCGGGGCTCGCTACGCTCGCCACGCTTCGGGCTCGGTGGCTCGCTACGCTCGCCACAGGTTTATATCCAACTCCATGCCCACTTGGATAGTAGGGGTATGAAAAGGACCCCTTTTTCCCATTGAATTCCATGTTAAAATGGACTCAGTCCATTTTAACATTGAATCCTATGGAAAAATCGGGTCCATCGCATCGCATCGCATGCGATCTGGTCGGGTGCGATGCGATGCGATGGACCCGATTTCAAAATCGGCAGCCCAGTTACTACATAAGTACCTATACCAGTCATGTAATATACATCTGTCCCCTTACCATCTCTATAATACCAGCACTGCCTATTATACACCTATCATGTAATACACATCTGTCCCCTTACCATCTCTATAATACCACCATTTCCTATTATACACCTATCATGTAATACACATCTGTCCCCTTACCACCTCTATAATACCACCACTTCCTATTATACACCTATCATGTAATGCACATCTGCCCCATTACCATCTCTATAATACCACCACTTCCTATTATACACCTATCATGTAATACACATCTGTCCCCTTACCACCTCTATAATACCACCACTTCCTATTATACACCTATCATGTAATGCACATCTGCCCCATTACCATCTCTATAATACCACCACTTCCTATTATACACCTATCATGTAATACACATATGTCACCTTACCATCTCTATAATACCACCACATCCTATTATACACCTATCATGCAATATACATCTGTCCCATTACCATCTCTATAATATCACCGCATCCTATTGTACACCTATCATGTAATACACATCTGTCCCCTTACCATCTCTATAATACCAGCACTCCCTATTATACACCTATCATGTAATACATATCTGTCCCCTTACCATCTCTATAATACCACCACATCCTATTATACACCTACCATGTAATACACATTTGTCCCTTTACCATCTCTATAATACCAGCACTCCCTATTATACACCTATCATGTAATACATATCTGTCTCCTTACCATCTCTATAATCCCAGTATTTCCTATTATACACCTATCATGTAATATACATCTGTCCCCTTACCATCTCTATAATACCACCACATCCTATTATACACCTACCATGTAATACACATCTGTCCCCTTACCATCTCTATAATACCAGCACTTCCTGTTATACACCTATCATGTAATACACATCTGTCTCCTTACCATCTCTATACTACCACCACATCCTATTATACACCTACCATGTAATACACATATGCCCCCTTACCATCTCTATAATACCAGCACTCCCTATTATACACCTATCATGTAATATACATCTGTCCCCTTACCATCTCTATAATACCACCACTTCCTATTATACTCCTGTCATGTAATACACATCTGTCCCATTACCATCTCTATAATACCACCACTTCCTATTATACACCTATCATGTAATACACATCTGCCCCATTACCATCTCTATAATACCACCACTTCCTATTATACACCTATCATGTAATACACATCTGTCCCATTACCATCTCTATAATACCACCACATCCTATTATACACCTACCATGTAATACACATATGTCCCCTTACCATCTCTATAATACCACCTCATCCTATTATATACCTATCATGTAATACACATCTGTCCCCTTACCATCTCTATACTACCACCACATCCTATTATACACCTACCATGTAATACACATATGCCCCCTTACCATCTCTATAATACCAGCACTCCCTATTATACACCTATCATGTAATATACATCTGTCCCCTTACCATCTCTATAATACCACCACTTCCTATTATACTCCTGTCATGTAATACACATCTGTCCCATTACCATCTCTATAATACCACCACTTCCTATTATACACCTATCATGTAATACACATCTGCCCCATTACCATCTCTATAATACCACCACTTCCTATTATACACCTATCATGTAATACACATCTGTCCCATTACCATCTCTATAATACCAGCACTCCCTATTATACACCTATCATGTAATACACATCTGTCCCCTTACCATCTCTATAATACCACCACATCCTATTATACACCTACCATGTAATACACATATGTCCCCTTACCATCTCTATAATACCACCTCATCCTATTATATACCTATCATGTAATACACATCTGTCCCCTTACCATCTCTATAATACCAGCACTCCCTATTATACACCTATCATGTAATACATATCTGTCCCCTTACCATCTCTATAATACCACCACATCCTATTATACACCTACCATGTAATACACATCTGTCCCCTTACCATCTCTATAATACCAGCACTCCCTATTATACACCTATCATGTAATACATATCTGTCCCCTTACCATCTCTATAATCCCAGTATTTCCTATTATACACCTATCATGTAATATACATCTGTCCCCTTACCATCTCTATAATACCACCACATCCTATTATACACCTACCATGTAATACACATCTGTCCCCTTACCATCTCTATAATACCACCACATCCTATTACACACCTTCCATGTAATACACATATGTCCCCTTACCATCTCTATAATACCAGCACTCCCTATTATACACCTATCATGTAATATACATCTGTCCCCTTACCATCTCTATAATACCAGCACTCCCTATTATACACCTATCATGTAATATACATCTGTCCCCTTCCCATCTCTATAATACCAGCACTTCCTATTATACCCCTATCATGTAATACACATCTGTCCCCTTACCATCTCTATAATACCACCACTCCCTATTATACACCTATCATGTAATACACATCTGACCCCTTTCATCTCTATCAGCCAAATTGCATTCAGCTTATATCACCACTTTATTATTTCATTACTTTGTCTACTTTTTTTCAAGACTGCTAGCAGGGTAGAAAACAAGCAAAAAGTTTGAAATAATACCATGGGTGGTTTTCGGTCGTTGGGTCGACACACAAAAGGTCAACATGAATTGGGTCAACCACTGAAGGTCTATATATGGCTTAGGTCAACACCTGAAATAGGTCAACATGCTGAATGTCAACATAGTTGGAAGGCCTTACACCAGAACAACAAAGGGAAATAGAAAAATGGCGCAGTGAGATACTTGATGTTCTTTTTGTATTACAGGCTCCTTCTTAAATTTGACTGGAGTTATTCTCGCGTTGGTGTTGATGACCGGATCAGCGAGTATTCAGTGAAAAGAACATAGACAATGAATAATTAAAATTTATATAAAGATTTGTGTGAGTGTCACTTAATATAAACCAATAATATGATGAGAAAGATTTCTAGATTCCACAGGCGTACCAAGACCAGGGGCGGGCTGGGCCGGGGGGCAGAGTGCCATATGCCCCCCGGGCCGCTTACCCACCCACTGGCTGCAGGCCGCGCTGGATCAGCTCCTCCTGCGCTGGCCGCAGCTTCCAGAACACGGCCAGTGCAGGAGGCCGGCGGCCATTTTCCTGTAGCCGCGGCCGTGTTCTGGAAGCCGCGGCCAGCGCAGGAGGGCTGGAGGAGCTGATCCAGCGTGGCCCGCAGCCAGTGGGTGGGTAAGCCCCCCCCCCTCCCCGCAGCATATGTGTTTCTGGCACTCTGTGGGGGCATATGTGCTTCTGGCACTCTGTGGGGGCATATGTGCCTCTGGCACTCTGTGGGGGCATATGTGCCTCTGGCACTCTGGGGGCATGTCTGGCACTGTGGAGGAATATGTGTATTTGGCACTGTGGCGGAATATCTGGCACTGTGGCGGCATATGTGTCTGGCACTGTGGGGGCATATCTGGCACTGTGGGGGCATATGTGTATTTGGCACTGTGGCGGAATATCTGGCACTGTGGGGGCATATCTGGCACTGTGGGGGCATATGTGTATTTGGCACTGTTGCGGAATATCTGGCACTGTGGGGGCATATCTGGCACTGTGGACATCACATTGTGTGGTGTAATGGGCATCATGGTATGGGGCGTAATGGGTATTACGGTGTGGAGAGCATTGGGTAATTGCCATCACAGTATGGGGTGTAATGGGCATCAAGGTGTGCGGCATAATGTGTAATTAGCATCACAGTGTGCGGTGTATTGAGTAATTAGCATCGCAGTTTTGGGCGTAATGTGTAATTGGCATCATGGTGTTCAGCATAATGTGTAATTGGCATTACGGCATGTGGCTTTATGTGTAATGGGTATTACAAGGTTCGCTAAAATGTGCAATCTGCAGGTAGACAATACAATCATGGTACAGGCTACGTCACCTTATGTTAGGCCATGCCCCTAATTTTCCTGTGCGCCTTCGGCGCGCAAAAGCAATCCATCTGCCGTGAAGTTGGCAGATTATGGGCCAGTGCTCTGGACTTTCCCCCTAGGCTAAAAGTTGCCAGCCAGCCCCTGACCAAGACTCACGTTGTTTTAAGAAGATGTTCCTCTCATAAAGGTATCTTTGGTACGTCCTTGGAGAGCTTTCAAATTTCTCAATAGGAATCCTTCTTCATTATGAAGTATTGGATGTTTCCCACACGTGCTCATATAGAAGGTAGAAAGTGTCTTAGATTCTAATATGCTTTGAACAATTACTTTTTAACGATTTAGTGAGTAAATGGTGGAGGCTGAGCAAAGATGGTGAACTTATGGCAGCGTACCTCACTTACGTGATTAAAGTGAGGAAGAACACATGTAAAGGTTTCTTTACTTTTGAAGAAAGAGGGTGTACCCCTACTCACGGTGTGGTTAGATGGTTTCAAACCTGTAAAGGTTTCTTTACGTGGGTTTCTCCCTAGTGCAATAAATTACGTGGCTGTGTGGATCCGGTGTGCATCAATTTGGAGTATTAGACGTTTCCCTCACGTACTCAAAATAAAGAGATAGAAAAGTGTCTGAGGTTCTAGTATACTTGAAACATATATTCCTTAAAAAATTTGGTGTGTAAGTGAGGAGGCTGAATAAAAGTGGTGGACTCTTGACAGCGTACCTCACTTACATGTTTGAAGTGAGGGAGAACACATGTAAAGGTTTCTTTACTTTTAAAAGGAAGGGCGTACCCTTACTCACGGTGTGGTTAGATGGTTTCAAACCTATAAAGGTTTCTTTACATGGGTCTCTCCCTGGTGCAATAGGTTGTGTGGCTATGCAGATCCGGTGTGCATCATCTCTGTGACCTTTATCAAGATAAAGGTATCTTGATAAAGGTCACAGAGACCGAAACGCGTAGATCCTGCCAGAGGAGAGTGAACAGCCACAAACTTTTTTGGATGTATGTATTGATTTTATTCAATTGTTAAACTTTTATTGTTCGGTTTTGTAAAAAAAAATTTGGGTATTGGGTTTCGGATTTTTGTGGTTTGGCCCACAAAATCCATTGTATGGGACATGTATAAGGATTTTTTTGGATTAAAATATACGGTGATACCTTTTTAACATCGGCTTCCCGGCTCTATTTGGCCTCTTCACACACCAACCACAAGCACCTTGGAAAATAAACCGCTACAAGCGTGTTTCCCCCACAAATAGGGGTGAGTAAGGTACGCCACTATATTTTGGCTCCTAAAATAGTGATTGTAAAAACCTTGTATATCAAGTTATATCTTGAAAAATCTATGTTTTATGAAACCTACGCTGGGGAATCTTCTGGCTTAAATTGATGCACACCGGATCTGCATAGCCACACAACCTATTGCACCAGGGAGAGACCCATGTAAAGAAACCTTTATAGGTTTGAAACCATCTAACCACACCGTGAGTAAGGGTACGCCCTTCCTTTTAAAAGTAAAGAAACCTTTACATGTGTTCTCCCTCACTTCAAACATGTAAGTGAGGTACGCTGTCAAGAGTCCACCACCTTTATTCAGCCTCCCCACTTACTCACCAAATTTTTTAAGGAATATATGTTTCAAGTATACTAGAACCTCAGACACTTTTCTATCTCTTTATTTTGAGTACGTGAGGGAAACGTCTAATACTCCAAATTGATGCACACCGGATCCACACAGCCACATAATTTATTGCACGAGTGAGAAACCCACGTAAAGAAACCTTTACAGGTTTGAAACCATCTAACCACACCGTGAGTAGGGGTACGCCCTCTTTCTTCAAAAGTAAAGAAACCTTTACATGTGTTCTCCCTCACTTTAATCACGTAAGTGAGGTACGCTGCCATAAGTTCACCATCTTTGCTCAGCCTCCCCACTTACTCACTAAATCGTTAAAAAGTAATTGTTCAAAGCATATTAGAATCTAAGACACTTTTTACCTTCTATTTGAGCACGTGTGGGAAACATCCAATACTTCATAATGAAGAAGGATTCCTATTGAGAAATTTGAAAGCTCTCCAAGGACGTACCAAAGATACCTTTATGAGAGGAACATCTTCGTAAAACAACGTGAGTCTTGGTACGCCTGTGGAATCTAGAAATCTTTCTCATCATATTATTGGTTTATATTAAGTGACACTCACACAAATCTTTATATAAATTTTAATTATTCATTGTCTATGTTCTTTTCAATGAATACTCGCTGATCCGGTCATCAACACCAAAGCGAGAATAACTCCAGTCAAATTTAAGGAGGAGCCTGTAATACAAAAAAAACATCAAGTATCTCACTGCGCCACTTTTCTATTTCCCTTTGTTGTTCTGGTGTATAGTTTGTGAAGTTAGGGTGTAACTTCTGGGGATTGTGAATTGAGGCAGCACTGCGCCACGTATTATCTGTCATTTGTTTTGTAAATAGTTGGAAGGCCGACACAAGCATTAAGTCAACAGTGTGTTGACATGGGGTTTTAACGTTTTTTGTCCCGAATGTCGACATGGAGCCTATAGAGCAGGCATGCCCAAACTATGGCCCTCCAGCCGTTGGGAAACAATAAGTCCCATCATGCCTGCGATAGAGGCACCCCAAACGGAGGGAGCACCTCCCAATGGGACTGCCTTGGGTGACTGCCAGGTCGGACTTCCAAAAAGAAGCCACTGCCAGTCACAGTGAAGCCAGTGCAGTCTCATAAACTGCATCTGGATTCACACAATGGCGGATTTCACCTGGGGGTGGGGGGCAGCAGCCTATAGGTAAAAACTGCCACTGTTCAGAAATCATGCTTGTATCCTACCTAATTGAAAATGTATTTATACAAAAAAAAACTACTACACGACTGTCCCTCTGCAAGAGTAATGTTTCACCAGAAGAACTGGCATATAGCTGTTTTCAGACATGTAAGGTAAGAAATGAGGTCAGATCAAAATCTGGCTACATATGAGGGCCCCTTTATATACTTGGGCGCATTGATTAAATCCAATTAATAGTTAGGACATGGAGCTTTCTTTTTTTATTGAGCCTTCATAAAAAAAAAAAATCTAAAGGAAGCCTGAAAACAAAAAGCTTCAAAGTCTTCTCCATATGTGTGACATTACCACACCTGGAAATGCTTAACTTCAGGAAGAAATAAATCCCTTCAGTTCTGGTGTGAAGTGGATTTACCCCAGCATGAAAGAGCTTTATGGTAAACCAATGACAAAATGCAAATGACTGCGTATGTAGTGTTCCCTATTATTGTAGTTTTCTGGTAATGCCATAAAGACATATTAGTGTCCATTGGAGAAAAAAAAACATCCCAATGCTTTAGACCAGACATGTCCAACGTTGGCCCTCCAGATGTTGTGAAACTACACATCCCAGCATGCTTTGTAACAGTTTTGCTATTAGAGAATGCTAAAACTATTGCAAAGCATGCTGGGATGTGTAGTTTAAAAACATCTGGAGGGCCAACGTTGGACATGCCTGCTTTAGACTAAAAGTCATACAGTAAAATAAATGCTTTATTTGGGTGTGTGGGTCCTTTTAGAGCCATACAGTACACTGATATAATTATAAGTACAAAAATAGATACTAAAATGAAAATTGTAATAACTAATCTGTTTTATCACATTATTAATGAGAAACATGTCCAAAGTGCTATGTTGATAACCTGCATTCAAGCATCATAGGTGGGGACGTAACTACAGTGGATGCCAGGGGTCCTGTTGCTATGGAGCTCTCCCTTTCTCTGTGGACAGTCTGCCCTGCATCCAACTGTCAACATGACCCCCATTTAGTGTAGCGGGTAACCTCGCATCGGGCTCCGTGCCTCACTACACTCAACACACTTTTGTACTCTATCTCTCTGCTGACATGGACAATGAAGTAAGAACAAGCTGGTTAAAAAGAAAACATGTCAACCTTGTCCTGTGTCTACCCTTTTCATATCGAAATTTTGACCCTGTCAACCTATTGCATTTTGACCTTTTGACTCTGTCGACCTTATGGGGTAGGCCTTTTGACTGTCTATATAGACACTGTAGATTATCCACAGGAAACAAGACATGATCCTGCATGTACCAGTATTTATATATGTTTATGGCAATTATTTTGAGCAATAGAGTTGGACCTACAGAAAAGTTGGTCTCGTGCCGGGGGCTGCAGGCTTAAATGCATTGATCAATACATGAACTAAGGGCCTGATTCTGGTTCACTCGCAAAAGCAAATTCTCTGTACTGCAGGTGGAGAGAGAGTTAAGGACCCCATACACTATGCGATTTGGACCCAATTTGGATGGCTCAGGCTATGAAATCGTCCCAAATTGTATGTGTAGACATCCCGTCCAATCCGATGAGCATTGAATCGGAGTCGGGAGGTTGGACCAGCTGCACATAAGATTTGCAAAATCCTTTATATTTTTTCGATAGGAAAGGCTTTGAAATGTTGATCACACCAGCGGGTCTTAATGTTCTTTTCAAGTCGCCACAGAGTGCTGCCACCATTCACAGTCTGTTTCCCACCGACAGGTGAGTCGGTGAGAGTCAGGTCAATAAATATTGGGACATTCACACAATTCTCATATTTTGTGCTCTATACGCCAAGGCAATGGGTTTGGAATGAACCAAACAATATGTGCTTTAACTGCAAACTTTCAGCTTTAATTTGAGGATATTTACATCCAAATCAGGTGACTGGGGGGGGTGCAGACCAGCTGATGGGGGGTTGTGTGCAGACCCGCTGTCGCGGGGGGCGAGCAGACCCGCCGATCTGGGTGGTGGGGGGTTGTGCGCTCAGACCCACTGCAAAGGAGGGGAGTTGTCCTGGCAGGCTCGTGGGGTGCGTGCAGACCCGCTGCTCGCGGGGGAGGAGGGGTCGGGGGTGCGGGCAGCCCCGCTGATCCTGGGGGGGCGTGCAGACCCACTGTTGGGGGGGGCATGCAGACCCGCTGATCCGGGGGTTGTATGTGTGCAGACCCACTGCTCAAGGGTGTGGGTGGTGCGGGCCAACTCGCTGCTCGTGGGGAGGTTGTGCGGGCAGACCCGCTCACGGGGGGGAAGGGCAGACCCTTTGGGGGGGGTGCGGGCAGAACCGCTGCTTGGGGGGTGCGGACAGACCCGCTTGCGGGGGGTTAGAGGTGCGGTGCGGGCAGACCCGCTCGGGGGTGGTGGGGGGCGCGGGCAGACCCACCGATGGGGGGGTGCAGACCAGCTGATGGGGGGTTTGCATGCAGACCCGCTGATCCGGGGGCGGGGGGGCAGACCCGGCGATCTGGGTCAGAGGTGGGGGGTTGTGCGCTCAGACCCACCGGGGTTGCGGGCAGAGCCGCTGGTCATGGGGTAGGAGGGGGTTCGGAAAGACCCGCTGCTCGCTCTGGTGTGCGGGCAAACCCATTGCTGGCGGGGAGGGGGAGGGGACAGACACGCTCGCGGGGGGGGGGGGGTATAATGGTAAATGGTGGGCGTGTGCTGTAGCCCTGGCGGTGTTTTCCAAGGGGATGGGGGTGTGTATAACGCTGGTCTATCCCTAGGGGGGGCGGGTTTGTATATAACGCTGGGCGGGGGGTGTCCTAAGGCAGAAAATATATGTGTACTGTATAACTCAGTCAATCACTCTTGTAACCCCGCCCAGTGTTATACACACACAGGGGATGAGTGACAGATCTGGCTAAATATATAAGAGATAGCAGCCGATAATAAACAAACAGCGGCACTCCACGGGTTACAGTCAACAAACGTGTATTAGTGAAACAAACTTTTTTTTAAGGTGCAGCTCATTCATACCCTTACCCTTCCTTGTAGCAGCCTAACCTATCCCTCCTTGCTATTTTCTAAACTTAATCACTGTACCCTGCTGCCCCACCCCTTAGCCTTACCCCCCGTTCTAAGTGCCTAAACCTATCCCCTTTCCTCAGAGCCGAAACCTACCCCCCCCCACACATCTGTAGCCTAACCCTAAGTCCCCCCACTAGTGCCTAACCTCCCTCCCCCAAACAGATGCTGTATGTCAGTATTCCGGCAATGTCTCCCAATCTCCCAGTCTCCCAACGATAATCGGGATGTGGGCATCTATATAGTGAACGCCGGCAATCCTGATTGCCAGAAATGATGACCACATCCCATCTCAAGCGCTCCTCCAATAAGGAACGATCTATAAAATCACTGTTTGTGGGGTGGGGGTCAGAACTAGCTAACGGGTCCGCTCCTATCCTAAAAGCTTCTATGGAGATGTTGGATAAAAATCACATATTTGCTGCCATAACTCTTCGATAGCAGAATTAATTTAGTAACATGAATACGTACTGAAAACAAAGGATGCTATTTAAATAATAGCTGGCACTTATCCATAAACAGGCTCTATGCTAATGATGCTGATTAAGAATTTATACCACAGCCCTTTTCAATACTGGTTCAGTAAGCACTTTTCATGTCCATGACTCGTATTACTGACAGTAGATTGTCACCATTCTTGAAAGGATACTACTTGATGGTAATTACTTGTTTTGAAAGCTAAGTCATGATTCTACCGGCAAAAATATGGTCAAGTATTTTAGCTTGTATTTTAAAATAGTTATTTATAGGAAATATATATATTTAGCCTAAGCTGCCAGCCACGCGGTGCCAATTTTCCATACCAGACTTCCTATTTTTAATGTGTTCTAATCTACAAAGATATGATATTTGTATCACCAATTACATAATATATAGTTAGGGCTGTCACCCATCATTATTCACTCACACTGAACAGAGCTTTAGAAAAACATAAATGAGAACTATTTTTAGGGCATGTGGCGGGTTGTCCAGAGCTGTTGTATCAGATCGCATCGGGACTTGCATCGCACGGCATGCTAGAGGGGCACAATTTAAGATATATACTGCAGATCTGCACTATGGGCCTTATTTTGGTTCATTCTTTCTGACAAAATCCTTCTTAGATGGACAAAACCATGTGCACTGCAGGGGGGGGGGGGCAGATGTAACATGTGCAGAGAGAATTAGATTTGGGTGAGTAATTTTGTTTCTGTGCAGGGAAAATACTGACTGCTTTATTTTTACACTGCAATATAGATCTCACTTTGAAGTAAAACCCCACCCAAATCTAATTTTCTCTGCACATGTTACATCTGCCCCACCTGCAGTGCACATGGTTTTGCCCATCTAAGAAGGATTTTGTCAGAAAGAATGAACCAAAATAAGGCCCTATATAGTGTTGCCTGCCCTCTCTATCTGGCTGCCGATTTGTGCTCTCACGGGAGCACACATCAGCAGTGCATCGGGCTCGGAAGCCCTAAAATAGCATGCGATTTGCATGCGATATGGCTTACGATGTTCACTATATCGGGAACATCGGAAGCCAAATCTTACCATGTGTACACACTATAATACATGAAATTGACTTAACTGCTTTCATTAAAATCATAATATAGCAAGAATAATCTAAAAACACAACATCAATACAATAACAATTATTCTATAGAATGCAGCCTAAACAGCATCAAATTACCAGACACAGTGGGGGTTATTCTGGTTGATTCACAAGGCTGTGAATTCGCAGCCTTGTGAGTCATCAGACGCCGCCCGCTGAATGCTGGTTTGCCTCCCCCCTTGCACGTATGTTAACAAGGGCTGCGAATGGATGTTTAACATAAACATCCATTCACAGGCTGAACACCCACATCATTCTATGGTCGCCAGCCATTGAATATGTGAAAGTTCCACGCATATCTAAGGTTACTCTCAGGTAACCTTAGATTTTACATTGATATTCAGCAGGAAGTGCGTAGGCAGCTGACATCCGGTGTTGTCAGCTGCCTGCCCCTGGCACCCACGCCACGGGCTGATTACCATGGGAATGCCTATGAAATGCTGGGCGTTCCCATGGGCGTGACTATCCGCAGCCATCTTGTTCACCGTGGCCATACGCACCCAGCATATGCACATGCGCAGAAATGCACCTGCGCATATGCCCAACATCGGTCCCCCGTGATGCAAAGCAATTAAAATAACCCCCTGTATGTAAGAAATCAGAAGGGCATATAAAAAATATCTGTCCAATTTATGCTTATACTGCCAGGCTGGTCACCTGCTAAGTACCGCTGCTAACTCCGACCCTTCCAACTCAGTGCACAACTCACCAACCGCATCAACTATGTTGGTCTGTGTATGCTATTGGGTAGTAGGTGGCAGGCTGTCAATGTGGGCATGTTAGTGGTACACTTTTTGGAAACCAGGGAAGGGCATTATACTAAAAAAGCATAAAGTCACAGACAACTACAGCAAAAAAGGCACAAGGACAGCTGCATCCAGAAAAGCTGGGGGTCCACTCTGGCACGCTGCCCACCTGTCAGGTTACGAGCGCCTTGGCAAGGGAGAAATTGGTACTTGTGTATTTTGGCGGCGCCCCCGATGTCCGTCGTACGATGAACGGATCGCATCGCATGCCATGTACCCGATGGCATGCGATGCGATGCGACGCGATTTTGACCCCCTATACGATAAAAAATCGTATAAGCACCTTAAAGGGTGCTTTTGAGCACCCTAATGGGTGCTTACAATGTTAAATGCACCCCCACGCCACCCCCCCACTATAAACGTGAACCCGAAGCGTGGCGAGCGCAGCGAGCCCGCGAGGGGCGGCGGTACGCGTCCTACGACCTTTTCATACCCCCACTATCCACGTCGGCATGGAGTTGAGAATAGAATAGTGTGGCGAGCCACCGAGCCCGAAGCGTGGCGAGCGGACGCGGATACCTTCACAGGTAAACACATCCCTTCGCGGGCTTCACAGGTATCCGCGTCCGCTCGCCACGCTTCGGGCTCGGTGGCTCGCTGCGCTCGCCACACTATTCTATTCTCAATTCCACGCCGACAGGGATAGTGGGGGTATGAAAAGGTCGTAGGACGCGTACCGCTGCGCTCGCCACGCTTCAGGTTCACGTTTATAGTGGGGGGTGGCGTGGGGGTGCATTTAACATTGTTTGCACCCATTGGGGTGCTTAACATTGTATAAGCCCCCATTAGGGTGCTTATACAATGTTTAATCGCATCGCATCGTATGGCATTGTATGCCATGTACAATGGCATACAATTTAAAAATTGTATGCCATCGTGCACTGTCCTACGATATCGCGTCGCATCGCATACCATTGTATGCGTTATGGTATGCGATGCGATGGGCGCCGTCAAAATACACAAGTACCGAGAAATTTGCTGAAGACACTCGCAGTCTGGCTCTGAACATGCGCATGTGCAGTAGCCCCTCCATCAGATAGGGGCCGATTTCGGACCTGTGTGTGCAGGTTTCAATGTCCCCTTAGTTTGAATAACCCATAGGATCCAACAGGCATGTGCTGGTAACATTCACAACAGAGTAGGGGTATCTGGAGGGGTTTATAAGGTCTCCAAACAGTTTGGCCCAGCAATCAAATTTCATGCCCCTGGGTCTGGGATTATTCTACTGGGACGGGCTGGGTTAGAGAAAACCTTTAATTAACGTTACAATATCATTCTCCTGCTCCTCTTGGTTGTCATCTATGGAAATATTATAATGACTGGCTACAACACATTATATAGACTGTAGTAACACAATAGAACATTTACCCCTGCAGGGTACAGAAAACAAAATATAAATAAAAAAGCAGAGTCAGCAAGACAGTAATGAAACTAGTTGTTTTATTACTATATGGGAAGAATCACATATATTTTTTTTAAATACATCAAATGGAGAACTAGTTAAATATGTCATGCAACAAAACTCTATCGAGTATATGAGGTGCAATAAAAATGTACATGCCAACGCCTAAGAAATCCATATTCTCCAATAATCCTGTAGATACATACATTTCTTGGATGTATATGACATCAGTAATTTATTATGCATTGTGCGCCCGGGTGAGCACTAAGCAGCTGTGGAGGTACTACACGCCTCAGCATGCCCAGCCAATGGGAGAGAGGGGACATCCGGGCAATGATGCACGAGAGGAGTGAGCAACATGAATGAATGATGAGTGCCTGTCCAGCGGGCCAAGCCGGCAGGCGCAGGGTTAAGCCCGGCCGCACACTTCTCCCTAGCAACAGCAGCAGCAACAGCCGCGCGTGATTCCCTCCGCCGCCTGCGCATGCGCAGCCCGAGGCGGACTGAGAGAGCGGCAACACCGGAGGGAGCTGGAAGATGGCGGACAGCAGCGGCAAGCTGAAGGGTCTGCGGGAGCAGATGGGTAAGAGGGGGCAAAGCATGACCGGTGGCGGAGGTAGAGGGTGATAGGGTTGCCGGTGGGATACGGGGCCAGCACCGGCCTCTGGTGAGCTGTAGTCAGCAGCAGCAGACGTGGCCTGTCATGGAAGGGGAAGTTAGGAGGGGCTGCGCCTGCTGTATGTGTGCTGGGACCCAGGGATCCCGCACGCCGGGGAGGGCGCGGTGTCACACAGCTTGGGTCTCTTATCTACGGCCTCAGTCAGTCAGAGTCCCTGATTGTAAGGGCCTGTCAGCTAGTACATACACGGGACACATGTCTCCCTGAGGGGGTGCTGCCAGCTATCACAGCCCGGTCCCTCCCCGCCCCCTGTGTCTGCTGTAACTCTCCGAGCGGTAACTATATAATGCTCTAACGCCGCTTATAGTGATGTGGCCGCCACCGCCTCTGCCGCTTCCTCCCCCCGCCCTGGGGCTGCTGCTTCCTCCCCATCACAATGACTGCTGGCACACAGGGCCTGAGAGGGACACGCGTGACATTTCCTGCCACTCTGCCAGCCTCCTAAGTCGTGCATGTGACACCACGACTTGGGCAGCTGCTGCTGCAGAACCTCTTAGGAGACTGTGATGATCACCACTATACTGGGCAGCCAGAGCTCCCCCAGCTGCAGATGTGCAACACTTGGGGGCGTGAGTGACGTGTTCTGCAGCTCAGCTTCTTGGAAATCAGTCCTGTCAAAGGATGATGTGTTTTTAAGTCTGTCCAATCTGAGGACTCTATTTTTTTTTTCCCTCTACTAAATAATTCTGTGCATTATTGGGTGGGCGCAGGGACTTCCTGTCTCCATCAAACCATAGAGGACATTTGTGCAAAAAAAAAAAGGGGGGGGCTGGTGCTGATACTGAGAAGTCAATCTCATTGTAACATACACTATAAAGGGCAGGATTGTTTTTTTTTTTTTTTTTTTCTTCTGCACTGATCTGCGTAACTGTTACCCATTGTGCAAGCTTTAAGTTTTATATGCAGCTGGTATTTTAGCCATTTTATGACTGGGTGGGAGTAACATAGATTTAACTTGTGGTGTAAAGATGTACATGTCTTATATTATTCTATTTTGCTTTTAGGACTGTTTACATGACTAAGCAGATAGCATGAATTGTATGTCAAAAGCACATGAGTTAGCAAAGATTGTGTAGCATGTCGAATAGCAAGGGAATCTCACCGTGTGTACACACCATAACTCATATTTATGAATCAATGCATAATAGATATTATAAAGCAACATCATCCCAGAAGAGGAAATCCTTTAGTTTTTATTAGGTAGTTATCCTGTTGTGTCACCTGTGTGCTTTGATTGTCTGGATGTAAACTGTCACATACTTTATTGCTTTAAAAAGCATATATGTAATTTGAAGTGCCTGTGCTTACCAAATATATAAAAAAAAAAAACTCTAAAGACCTACATATGTTAGAAAAACCATAATTGCAAACTTTTTTTAATTTAAATAAAGTTATACTGGATGTACAACAAATATTTTGTATGTTTTCATTAAAGGTTGATTCCACATTAGAATAAGTAGTGCAACATAAATATTAGACTCAAACATATGTATTTGCTAATACAACGTGGAACATGTGAGCTTAACTTCAGAGTATCAAGTGATGTCTGGCTACCTGCAGGGCATTATTGGATTGCTGCGGATAACACTGCTATACAATTCTGGGACTGTCTGTTGGCCACTATAACATAAAACTCCATTTTGTGTTATCTTGTCTACAGATGTTTTCAATAAAACACATTAGTTTATAGGACAAAGCTGTAGAGAGCTTGTTGACTAGAGAGAGAGAGTATATGTTTTTATTTTGTTGTGTATTTATTGCAGGCAGTGTTTTATGTGCGTTGTAAGTTATTGCACAGAGGTGTGGTGTGACTATAATTGATTTTCATATGCTCTCATACATTTGTAGATTTTAGTTCCCACCAAACAGCCTGGACAGATAAATCTTTAGGCGTGTACCCAGCTTAAGGTCCCAACAATTGATATAGGCCTCCAATTTCCTTTAGAAACCGATTAGCCATATTGGGCATGTATTATACTTTTCTTATGTAATCTATATTTATGGGGGAAGGTATCAAAGCACAACAAGAGATAAAGTACCAACCAGTAAGCACCAAACTCATTTTTTAAACAGGGGTAGATGTTTGAAGCAGTGTTAAGAAACATAGAATTTGACTGCGGATAATAACCACTTGGCCCATGTAGTCTGCCCCTATTATTAAACCTGTTACCTCAAACCATGGGCCTTATTCAGATCTGAGCTCAGTACAAATTTGTTTGGAAATGGGCAAAACCATGTGAACTGCAGGTGGGGCAGATTTAACATGTGCCGAACTTATTATCTTTCCCCCACCCAGAGCTATGCCCCCTACTAATATCCCTATCACTGTTAACAACACCATCATCTCCCCCCTTCCCCAACTCCACTGCCATTGCTCGCATCAGGCCTTTTCTCTCACAGAGTGCAACTAATCTTATCATCCACTCACTGGTCATCTCACGGCTCGACTACTGCAATGCTCTCCTCGCTGGCCTCGCTCAATCCCAACTGGCTCCTCTCCAATCTGTCCTCAACTCTGCAGCCAGGCTTATCTTCCTCTCCCAACGCTCTACTTCTGCCACTCCCCTTCAACAAAATGTGCACTGGCTCCCTTTACCCTATCCTCTTCGAACACCTCAAACTCACATACAGGCCCATCTCTAATTCCATTGCTCCATATATCTCCAACCTCATCTCCATTCATACAACCTCCCGGCCTCTACGGTCGGCCGACGACTGTCGTCTCTCTTCAAGCCTGATCACTGCTTCCCACGCTAGAGTACAGGACTTTGCCCATGCTTCACCCCTTCAGTGGAACGCACTCCATCGCTCCATTAGACTCTCAGCGACCTTGCAAAGCTTCAAGCAGGCACTGAACTCACCTATTCATCAAAGCGTACCCTTCCACTGCATAAACTAGTCCTGCATAAACTAGATGGTTCTCCGACCCCCTGCCTGTTTACATCCTGCTACCTAGCCACCACCCACTTGCTTGCACCTCTTGTAAACTGTCTGTCTCCCCCTCCTATTAGATTGTCAGCTCCTCCGAGCAGGGCCCTCTTCCCTCCTATTGTCAAAGCCCTCTTCTCTTCACATTTCACTCACAGTTCTCCTATACTCAAAC
Source organism: Crinia signifera (assembly GCF_055691185.1). Lineage (NCBI taxonomy): Eukaryota > Metazoa > Chordata > Amphibia > Anura > Myobatrachidae > Crinia > Crinia signifera. The sequence goes on from NC_139225.1 coordinate 110,783,217, forward strand.
AATCTGTGACCATCTTCGTCCGCATACTCATCATTGGCCACAAGCCTCTAGTAGTATGTTGATTGAGTCCTCACTACTTATATTTAATACCCCTTTCACATCGCACTTTTAAAACGGTAAATTGCCGATTTTTTTTCATCAATTTAAAACGTTTAAGCCTGCACTGTGAATGCACCAGAGCCGATTTACCGTTTAAAGTTAACTGGTATTTTGAACCGTGTAAAAAGCAGAGTCCTACACGGTTGCTTGCCGTTTTTTGAGCAATGTGAATGTGTACAATGTGTCTGAAACGGTATTTCAGGCAAACAACACAAGCTACAGAGCAGTGATAGGCTGTCCCCTTTAAAATGACAGGCAATGTTGACACTCTGGCTTGAAACGTGTTCGGGTTGAAACGGTTTGACTGCTATGTTGAATGAGACTTAACCGGTATTTAAAACGGTAATCTGCGGCAATGTTAAGGCTCTGACCCTTTTAATTGCTGTTTTAAAATACCGGTTTTTAAAACGTGTCGGCGATGTGAAAGGGGTATAAGCTGTAATGTGTATTGAACTGTGGCGCTCTTTATTTGTATGCTGTTTTTGTTATTTATTCAATGTTATGCCAAGTTTGTCTCCCTGTACTGTTCCTTTGTACGGCGCTGCAAAACACTTGTGGCGCCTTTATAAATAAAATTATAATAATAGTTATATTTGGGTGGGGTGTGTTGAAACTGAAATCTAAATTGCAGTGTAAAAATAATGCAGCCACTATTTACCCTGCACATAAACAAAATAACTTTCACAAATCTAACTCTTTCTGCACATGTTACATCTGCCCCACCTGCAGTGCACATGGTTTTGCCCATTTTCCAAACAAATTTGTACTGAGCTCAGATCTGAATAAGGCCCCATATTTGATCCTTTTTTTTTTTTTTGTAAGGATATCAATATGCCTATCCCAAGCATATTTAAATTGCTCCACTGTATTTGCCTCTACCACCTCTAATGGGAGACTATTCCACTACCCTTTCTGTGAAGTAATTTTTCCTCAAATTTCCCCTGAATCTTCCTCCCTCTTTTTCTGCTGCTCCGCTTCATGTGAAGAATGTCTCCCACCTGTACCTTGTTAAAACCCTTGATATATATGTGAAAATTTCTATCATGTCCCCTCTTTCGCTTCTCTGCTCTAAACTATACATATTAAGATCTTTTAGTCTTTCCTGGTACATTTTGTGATGTAGGCCATGCACCATTTTAGTTGCTCTTCTTTGTACAGTCTCTAATGTATTTATATCCTTCTGGAGATATGGCCTCCAGAACTGAACACAGTATTTTAGATGAGGTCGTACCAATGACCTATACAGTGGCATTATTACTTCTTTCTACTGCTGATACCTCTCCCTCTGCAACCAAGCATCTGACTAGCCGCCTTCATTGCTTTGTTACATTGCCTAACGTAATTACATTGCATTACATAGTCCTAAAGAAAAGTGGCCCATTACAACCAATCAGCTGCTCTGTATAATTTTATATGATGCCAATTTATATATGTTAATTAAGTGCTGATTGGTTGCCATGGGCCACTTCTCCTCCCTTGTCACTGGTTAATATATCTACCCCACAGACTGTAAACTGTAAGGCAGAAGCTGATTGGCTAGTATTTTGTATCACAATTGTATTTCTCTCTGAGCTTTTATAGATTCCTCACTAAAATGTTAATGACATGCTCTTTGCCATGGATAACACTGTTTAGGTCTGGGTTCTTGTTTCTGTTTCTTTTTGTGCTTTTTTTTTTTTTTTACTCATATCATTCAACATGGTTATAGATTTGACTATAACCATCTTTCAGGAATGGATACTTGTTTTGTGGCCTTTGTTTAAAATTATCAACTGCATGTGCGTGAAATAGAAATGAGTTTTAAGAGACAAATCTGGAGGGCGGCACTCTACACTCTACATGAGATTCCTGCCCTTAAGTGTTTCATTCCATTGTGTCCTGTCAAAGGAAACAAGGTGTTTATACTGTTATTTCTGGTTGTGTTTCTGTAGATTACAACTCTGCACTGTCCTCATACTTAAATGTATAAAGAATATTCAGATTACTTTTTGATTTAGTTAATGAAGATAAAATAACTCTGCACACTGTGATGACCCCTTCTGCCAAGTCTAGCAATGTAATTAGCACTGGTGCCAGATTAGGACTAAACATATCACCTCCCAAGCAGGGAAATTCACCTACCAAGTGCAGCCCATCAGCACAGGAGCCCCCCTGGCCTGTGTACTCTCACCCCTGCTCTTCTCCCTGTACACCAACGACTGCACCTCAGAGGCGCAATCAGTAAAGATAATCAAATTTGCTGATGACACTACCATCATTCGCCTTATCAAGGACGGGGACGAATCGGCCTACAGACAAGAAGTGGACCGATTGGTCAGTGGTCAGAGCTCAACCCACTCAAAAGCGCTGAGATGGTAGCGGACTTTAGGAAGAAGGCTGTTGGTGTTCCTCCGCTAACAATTGCTGACAGTGTGGTGTCGCTAGTGGGCTATTTCAAGTTTCTAGGAACCACAATCTCCCGGGACCTTAAATGGGGGCCCAACACTGATACTATTGTTGGAAAAGCGCAGCATAGGCTATTCTTCCTTAGGCAACTGAGGAAGTTCAACATCCCACAGTAGCTTTTGTTCCTCTTCTACTCCGCAATTGTGGAGTCTGTACTGTGCTCCTCGATACTGGTCTGGTATGGCTCCGCCAGCAAAACACAAATGCAGACTCCAAAAGGTAGTCAGAACTGCAGAGAAGATAATCTGACTACCTTTTGGAGTCTTTCCAGGACCTGTACCTGTCTAGAGCAAAAAGGTGGGCAACCAAGATAGTCAAGGACCAATGACATCCTAGCCTTGGCTTGTTTAACTTGCTGCCATCTGGCAGATGCTACCGGGCTATCTCCACCAGAAGCCTAAAAAGTTTATTTCCTCAAGTGGTTCACCTGTTGACACGTGAACTCATGAACACCTCACTGTCTAGTTGCGCCATAACCCTTTGCACATAATCTAACACTGTGTCCCCTCGGAATAACTTTCTATATGACTGTACATGTTCCCCCACCTTTTTATATTGTTTATTTTTTATACTGTATGCCGTTTACTTGTTATCCACCTGGCTGCTGCGCCGCAAACTGAAAACAAATCCCTAGTATACGCAAGTATACCTGGCCAATAAAGCTGATTCTGATCAGTTAGTTCAAAAGAAATTCTCACATCTTTTTTTATTATGGTTTTCTTATAGTATAGAAATGTGTAAACTTGCTGGATTCACGTTGCTGACTAGTAAAATCATACGGCCGCTGTATGGCAGCAGCTTAAACCCCTGTCCTACTAGCACTATAATCTTGGATTCTTGCACATCAATGCAGGATTTTTGGCAGTGGAAAAGGGTCTAACATGGGGCCCCAACCCGGTTCTTTACCCGGATCGAGCTAAGGGCCCAGGAATTTACCCGGTTTGCAGTGGAAAAGGGGTGTAAGTAATCCATGCAGGCCATGACTCTTGTATTTTCGTTTGGGGGTGGTAATGTATCCTATTATCTGACAAAAATGTGGTGTAAATATAACATTTTGTATAATATGGCAAATACGTAGACACTATGCATAGTAATCCCGCAGTCACCATCTATAACCTTGTACCTGACATAATGGCATGGTGTATACTACAGTAACCCACCGGCATAACTGTTTCATGGCCACTGTTTGCTAGAATTTGCAGCTCTTGGTTCCCATGTGACAGCCTCATAACGCCCCCGGGTCACACACCTTCACCATATCCAGATTTTGGCCAGATAAAATTCACACGAAACCAATACAACTAATCTTTGTTCATGAAATATTAACTTTTATATTGTCACAGCAAATATACAAACCTGTGGTTTACTTTTTAATCTAAGTTAAGTAAATCAATCCTGTGGCAATTACACAGTGTCCGATAGTCCACCATTTCACCCTGCAGAAATCATCACTGACCTTTTCACATATGCGTGGGAAGACGCCCATCCACTAGTGCGATATGGGCAATTTTCATGCGATTATGAGGCATTGTTGTGTCATATCGCATGTCCTTCTCCAGCAATAGCGATGTGAGGCATGTTCCCATGTGCCTCGCAATCACAGATCTCAGTGGCTGCCACAAGGATCTTTCGGATCCCCCAGCCATAAATGGGATTGCATACAATACTTCATATGCAAAAGGACTGTGTCTCTGGTTCTTTTTTATTTTATTTAATATTCATTACTGTGCATAGCTGGAAATAATTACATCATATATGGATGCACTAGTCCCCTGCTAAATACACACCTGGCGTTCACACATATAACTGCTGATAATACATGTTTGCAGTAGCTCCAGTGTCCTTTTACTGACTGTCAAGCATCCCTCAAAGAAGCTCTTTTTCTATTATAGGGGGCTGTTCAAATGTTCTACCCTGCAGGTGACTCTAGATGGCACAGAATGGAGCAATTCAATTGGGTGTACGGGTTTGCGCACACAGTCCGGTTGTGAAGTCAGGGCAGACAAATAGACTGTCCAATTGATAAGTGTGTATGCTTACTAAGTAAGCTGATCCAACTGTCCGGTCCAGTTATGCATGGAACTAAAGAACAGAACTTCTCATGTGGAAACGAGAGCCACTGTAGTAATAAGTCAAACAGCCTCTAAACATGTGCTAGCATCAGACACTTGTAAATGTAAATGCTAAAACAGCTTACATCAATATTACTATGTCATATTATGCCTGTGCGTAATAAAAGGGGATACGGTCATTAGGTCGACATGGGTCTAGTTCGACAGTCAAAAGGTTATTATTGGGTTATTCACTGTTTCTCAAGCCGACATGTGCCGACAGGCGGTATTTCATGCCCTACCATTCACTAGGATGTCGTGGGAGAATAAATAGTGTGCCCGAAGCATGATGAGCGCAGCGCTACGTTTCAGTGTCCATGTCGACTGTGTTGACATTTGGGTAAAAAAAAGTGAAATACCCCATGGACGACCTTGACTGTCGACCTTGCCCATGTCGACCTAATTCTTGTGTCGAACTAATGACATGTCGACCTTTCTGCATCTCCACACAATGCATGTCGACCTAATGATCCATACCCAATAAAAGTTTGTTTTCAAAAAGCATGCTTCTGTATGAAGACCTAATCCACCTGACTTGTACTTATGTCAGTGTGCCTTGTCCTACAAGGAAGATGTTATTAATGGATAAAGGTGTCCAGTATTTGTCCTGATCCTTACTTGGGCAACATATCTAACATTGCCTACAATAAGTTAATTGATATTCTTTTCTCCGGCTTATACAAGTTGTCAGGGGTGTGATTATATGTGTGTGTGTGTGTATTCTAAAATAAAAGAAGATGGGTGCTCCAATGGTGCATTACCACTTAAAAGTAAAAGATATATAACAAAGGGTGAGGTCATGTACTGCAGACAGCGGCTCAGAACTGCTGCAGTTACAGTGTGGAATGGTACCTAGCAAACGTTGGAGCGGTTACACTCCTCTCTCCAGCTCACGCTGATGCTAAGCCACGCCCCTATGCATTTCTCTTGTAACAAAAGTACCCTGCACACCTTTTTCACTACAGTACCTTGGAGCGCCCACTGTTCAGTCGTGGCTCTGATCTGTTTTAGAAAATTAAAATCTAAGGAAGAGTGCAAAAAAATATTAGGTTATACGCGAGGTGGCCCGTGCAAAAATGTTGCATGCAAATAAGATATGATTAGTTTTAGAGCGAGGTTGGCAGTTTGTAATAGGATGAAAGAAGCACTGGTTTATTTGTAGCCGTTTCCGGTAGCCGAGCAAAACTGATTATCTTAAAGGGCCTACACACAGGGAGATGCTGAATCCTTCTGAGTGATGCTAGATTGCTCAGAATGCTTCAGCAAGAACGTTCAGCACACCGCGATGTGTCAGCGCTGTGTGCTGAGCGATCTGTGGGGCCAGTGAGAACACTGGCCCTAGCGATTAACATCCCCATGCTTGATATTAATCTTCGGTCAATAGAGAAGCGCGGGACTGCGCATTACTATGGCCCCTACACATTTACCGATGTAGGGGTATTTTTTTCTAAGCGATCTAGTGAGATCACTTACAAAATGCCCCTAAATCACTGTGTGTAGCGCCCCATTAGCCGTGCCTTATTCACGCATCCAGGTAAAGAACTCTAGGGCCAAAAGTCGATTTTTAACCCTGTGTGTCAAGTAAATTTGTCAAAATTGGTGTGAAATTTGTCATGCAAACCTTAACATGACCTGTTATGATTACCTTTTTTATATAGGAATTTTTTTTTTTTGTTTAATTTATTTTAAAAATGTGACCGACACTAGCATTTTTAGCTGATATTTTGCGCATCTCATGGATGTTGGCACTCAAAGGGTTAACTTCGTCATAAGCAGAGAACTTGAATATTTGAAATGGTACCACATTTATACATTTTGGTTAAGTATAAGAAAGGAGAAAAAGGAACCGTCTCCAAAAAACACCTTCTAGAAATAATATATATGATAATGTAAGCATTTGGTACAACACAAAAACAAATTGATTGATAAAATATGTTAGCTGCAATGTGTGGCGCAAGCTACTTGTATGCAGTACAGGAGAGTCAAAGTGTACAGCGTTATGCTTAATCTGTGACTTTTTATCACTTATTTTGCAAAAACATCGTAATTCTAGCGCTTAGTAGGAGATGTATTAAAGCTGCCTTGCAGCACTTCATGCTTCGCCTCATTACAGAGCCAAAGGTATATATTCAATTAGTGTTGGATCTATTCTGCCATTCGTATGTTTGAATGGATTCAACAATTTCTATTCAATCAGCGGCCAAATCTGAATGTCTGATTTGGCTGCTGATTGCTGTTTACCCGGCCGGCGTGAAGACAGGGTGAGCAACAGCGGGAGGTGGATCCTTGGCTATTCCGCCAATCCACCTGGTTTCTGACAGGTCGGAGTATTCTAATCTATTTGAAAAAAGCAGCTAACATTGAATAGGTCGGAACCCCTTCTAACCTAAATCAGTGAGAAACTGATGTCTTTCCGACACGACGGCAGTTTCGACTATAATTGAATATAGTATACCCTAAAATATGAAGCGATATCGACAAAATCGATGAACATTTTGTCTGCTGGAGCAGGGAGGTAAAAACTCCTCTAGCAATCCAGGCCAGAGCGCACAGTGCATCAGCTTAGTGCTCATGGCTGTGTCTCCTGCCTCACATCTGTGAGATCTCACTACTCACATGTGATTTCACATGCAGCCTGGAGCAGGCACCTATCAAAGCCAAGGACAACGCTGTCTCTGCTGTGGAGATAGGACAAGCAAAAAGTAATAACCAGATCTAGTTAATGGTGCAAATACTTATTTCCTTATTTTGTGATCATAACTGAGGATTTGTGCTGCTGACTTAATAGTGTGGGGTTTTGTTAGCAGAAATGTGTTATGGAGTATTTACTCATTGACCAATCCAAAACCTTGGATAACATAGGAGTAGCAGTACATATAGCAGTGTACGTACTGAATTTGGTCATCATGCTTGATCAGATATCTAGGTGACAAGAATACAATTACCTTTTTTTTTTGTTTTCACATAACACAAATTGTATGGCTTAAATCACTAGCCCACATCTGAACATGTGTCGGCAAAGTGCTTGGACAGTGTAGGAGAGCAACCTGCCAGCCTTCATCTTTGGTCCATGTCATACTCCGCCTATTGGACTTTACATCTGCCAATTTCTACCACAATATAGAGAGGACAAAAACTGGTTGCAGCATCCGCTCCACAGATCTTCCGCCAGCAGTCTTCTGCCAATTTATTTATTTATTTACAGTTTCTTATATAGCGCAGCAGATTCCGTTGCGCTTTACAATAGTAGACCGTGATAAGACAAACTGGGCAACAACAGACAGACTTGGAGGTAGGAGGGCCCTGCTGCAAGCTTACAATCTAATATGCTAAAACAGTAGCCATGCCATCGCGAGGACAATGGATAGCGGAATCTATCTTATATCCCCCAAGAAGCAGCCGCCATTATAAAAACAGAAGCTAATTGGATATGGCAATAATGACCATTGATCACTAATAACGATATCCTCCCATTTCGGTCCAAGCGGCTTCGGTGATAATAGGATATTTCCCCTAAATTATTTTCTTTTTAAATAATTGTTGCCAAGTAAATCTTGCTTATAATTGAGAAATCCTTTAACACTGCAGTATTTTTTTTTTTTTTTTTTTTGCTGATCACAAATTTCAACACAATTTCCTCATAAACCGGAGTTTGTCTGGTTTGTCAAAGTAGAAGTTAGCACATTTTCTACAATCACATCCTGTTTATGATTTAGGGATCAGAATTCAGGATATTGGTGGCAAATTTGATAAAAACTGGTGCTTAATTGCAAAAAAGCTGCTTTAACCCATAGTAGACTATAAATCACACCTGTAAGACAAGCATGCTTGTGTTATCCAACTGCGTTAACGAACACTATACATTGAGCTAGCATTTCTTTTGCAAGTGTATTGAAAGTATTTTTTTCAAAATACGAAGAAGACGTATATCTTCCTTTATCCTAGTAGGACTGCTCTGTTGGTGGTATACACACTAAGGGGTCGATCCTATTATCCCCTAAGGGTGCTATCCTGTTAGCAGAGGGACCAACATCCCTTAGACCCAATACCATGTTATCTGGAATTATGCTTCGTGTGCCTGAGCATTAGCAGTCGCTGTGCCGTGTGAAAGCACATGGGTTTGGGGACTTCTCCCCAATAACAGCTGCAAAAAGCACTTGACTTGCAGAAGATCTGAAGTATCCAATTGTACGTGAATAGCTCTGTACCATATAGTGACACATTGATACAAAATACAGGGTACTTATGTAATATCTGGGCTCCCGTTTTTCTTATGAGACCGCGTCCCCTCGCGGGGCTCGCTGCGCTCGCCACACTATATAAATTCAACTCCATGCGTAGTTGGATAGTAGGGGTATGAAAAAATGGGGTGCATATAACATGGGAGTCCAGATAATACATAAGTACCAAATATAGATATAGTTGCTCCCATACCTCACTTCATAGGTATGCATGTGAGCGTGATACTGATTCTCTATTTTTCTAATGGAACAACAATCAATAGTTTATAGCTTCAAAATGAACAGATTGAAACATGAGTTTACTATTTAATGGCTGTTATTGAGTGTGAGTCTGAGCCATAAGGATGGCTGCTAATGGCATGTCATCCTGAATCTATGCAGGACATGCTTCTTCTTATTAGCAATGTTTATCAAATAGCATCCATAACGGAGGTACTAACTGCCACGTGTATCTCTATCCTTTAAACCTTGACTGTAGAGTACTGTGAGGATGTGGTTGGGAAACACTGACCTAGAGGAAAGCGAGGGCCCTGCTATAATTGCAAGAGTTAACGGTTTAGTTCTAGTGTTCACACTAGGATTTTTTTTTGCATGGCAATATGCTGACCACTAAGGAAGGTATATTTTATTTGTAAAGGGAAAAATTTTGGATGCATTGTTAAGAAGATTTATATTTACGTTATGGCCCACTGTCATGCCCTTTATACCCGTTATGGCCCACTGTACTGTTACATATTATTATACACTGTACTGCTCCTGTTGCACATTATGCCCCACTTCACATTATGCCACACAAACTTGACAATTGAAGTGCCACACTGTACTGTATGCACATATGCCTCACAATAGTACCTATTTTATAGAAGAAAACAATAGATGGGGAACTACAGTGGGCTTTGTGTGTGCCTACTCCTTTCCGATGGTTACACTGCAGCAGAGACTGTGACTCCCAGATTGTATGGGGTCGTTTTTGGCATTCTCCAACTGGGGCGACGCAGTGGTCCCAAAGTTTTATGTGATAGGTCCTGGGAGCAGAAGGGTTAAAAGCTCTCTGTTTTATTCCATGGGATGTAAAACTGTAAATTGCATGCATCTGCACTCTGCAGCTTCCAGTCAGCCTGTTCCATCACGTCTGCTTATATGTCAGGAGTAAAATCTATTCTGTGATAGCTAAAGGAAATGTCCACCTTACCTCAGTTTGATCACTTACAGTAAGTACACTATGGAGTCCTGTAGAAATGGTTCCATATGGTAATGGATATATCTAGTCGGTGCACTGATCAGAAGAGCTTGTGACATGGAAGAGTGGCATACATATTTGCGTTTACTGAATCATCTTGTATACTGGGAAGGGCTTGATTGAACTCCAGTTTACAAGTCACCGTAGGAAATAGAATATAGAGCCTGGCCACCAGAATTGACCTAGGCAGCTAAGGGTGCAGCATTACTGGTCTCTAGGTGCAAGTTATTACAGCTTGGAAAGCCAGGAGTTTGATTCATACAAGTTTGTGATCTGGCCCTATACAGCGTGTCAGCACCCACTAATGGCAAACGCTTTCAGTATAAAGCTTCTTTCTGCTGCAGGGAGAGGTGGTGTCACTGTGTGCTTATAATGGCACGTGCTGGGCTGTTCTGTGTGCTACATGCATGCACTGATGGAAACATGATGGGTAGTGCGGGTAAATGTTAGACACCCCTTACGTTTTGAACTCTTTTATGTAAATGTGTGTTGACCTATTGACTGTCCACACCCTTATCCCAGAACCTTGTGGAGCAAGTGGGTGGTCCTACTAGGCCGCTCTCCCCTTTACACTCTGTTATGTTGCAGAATAGTTGTAATCTGAGAGTGTCTTTCTGCAAATAATAGACCTTTATCATTAGCCTTGTATGCTTCACTTTTGAGTTTCATGTTCTGTCTGTTTACCTTGGGGAACCTTACTATACTGGCAATACATGTTACCATGGTGAAATGTTCTTTCCTCCATTCTGCTGTTTGATTGCTCAGTAGCTAGTAGAAACAAGTTATAGTCCATTAAGCATAAATTCTACAGAGAATTACCGGTAGCTGCTTCCACAGCTATGACCCTACCACATTTGTATATTATAGGGAGAGAGGGGGCTTTGCATCATATACATGCTATTCATGGCAGCACGGATGGTGGTTAGCATTGCTAACTCCCAGCACTGAGGTCATGGCTATTGTCAAATTAACCCTAGTGTGTGTACAAGGGCAGACAAGAGGTTACGGTATAGATGATAGACACTGTATAGGTCAACATACCGTAATTCGACACAAGCTTATATTCAACATGGCAAGATTGACAGTCAAAAGGTCGACCTGAGTTTTTCCTGATTTTTTTTGGGGTGTAATTGTAAGTTGACATGGACACGTGTGGGTGTATATAATATATGTACATGTACCGCGTTTGCTCACAATGGTCCGGACACTGCTTGGCACACTATATTAATTTTCATTCTAGCACCCACCATATTTGAAAACCCATGCAGTTACTCTTCCCTGCCTAGGGTGTCGCTGTCTGCTGTAGTGCTAGCACAGTGTGCTCTGTATATCAGCACTGTTCCCAGGCAGGGAACAGGAACTGCACATGTTTTCAAATATGGTGGATGCTAGAATGATCACTACTATATATTATTTTATATGTCTGTCTGTGTGGCTGTCGACGCTCATTAGTGACGTCCTGCACAGCGAGCCATGACTGGCTATCCTTAGTAACAATAATGACAGTGTCTGGTTGCCAAGACAACCAACCACGCAATATCAAAACACCACATAAACAAATATACAGCATACATTTAAATACAAATATATACAAAAGTGGTATTGAAATAAGAACCTTAATCAATGCTGCTAAATCAGATAAACATTATTTCTAATTTGAATAAATCTATCCAAAGTTATTATCATTTTGCTGAATAATTATTCTTATTAAACATCAAGGAACTACATCAACTATTTAATATGTTATTTCAGTGTGCAAAAGCTCCCAATCCGGATGCCTCATTCAAGCCACGTGGAGATATTGTATATAAACGCATTATCCAACCAGCTTCACACTGTAGTAACAATCGTCCCCTGTCACCACCTCTTATGGATGCTAATGCATGGTCTATCATGCGGTACCTGACACAAAATGCAGCGCTACCGGTTGTTGACTAGTACCTGTTAGTATTGCAGCTTTCATCGGTGTGCAGTCATACGTTCTTTAAAAGACCGCTCGGTCTTTCCTATATAACTAAGCCCACACGGACAAATGATCTGGTACCCTACGTATCGGGAATTACATGTTAGGGTATGTATGTCTTTACATATGAAGTAAATCAAAGTGTTGTTAATTTTCTGGATGTCCACATAGAGGTCAAGGATGGACACTTGGTGTCTAGTCTGTTCGCAAAAGAGACTGATATCAATAATTTATTACATGTGACTAGTTGTCACAGCAAGGGTACTGTCCTTGGCGTACCCAGGTCACAGTTTATGAGGGTGAAACGCATTAATTCTGAAGAGGATATGGCCAATGATCAAATGAGTGTAATGGTGGACAAATTTATGCAAAGGTTACCAAAAAAAATCAGTTGTTAATGGCTAAAGAACAAGTAGCGGCAATGGATGGAAATAGTTCGCTGTCCCCTAAGATTAAAGCCGTTGTAAATGAGGAATATCTGCCTTGGGTAACCACATACACTGATACTAGTCCAGCTGTCACTAAGATAGTTCAAAAACACTGGCCATTGGTTAGGACGGATCCTGAATTAAAACTCGACAATACACGTTTGTTACCTTGTTTTAAAAGGTCCCGTAGTCTGAGAGATGTGTTGGTAAAAACGTACACACCAGATGAAACCCATAGTACACGTAAAAGGATTATGGGGTGCGTTAGATGTACATGTGTAATGTGTAGATTCCTTATCCCTGGAGATACTTTTTATTACCCACATACTGGTAAACAATTGAAGATCAGACAGAGGCCCAGGCCCGCCCCCTTTGGAGACATCGCAGCCTGGGACTACTCACAATGGTGACGTCGGCAGGCCCGGAACGCTGCTTTCATGCTGCCCTCTTACAGGGCAGCATGAACCCTTCCTAGAAGGAACACTAAGAAGGGTTTATCTGCTTTGTACAGCTAAACTTGGGCACACACACGCAGTCCTCGCACCCTATGTGGGGGACACACACTATGGAACTGCTCTCCTGGGCACTCAATACATTTGATTCATATTCCTTTGCTATTGGACTTAAGATTCGATTGCTATGCAACTTTTGCTAACTCTGTACTATTTACATACAATTCATGCTTTCTAAATTAGATTTGCACTATATAGTCATTGCTGCACTGTCTATTTGGCTTTTTGATTGATTTCAGCTGAACGGGAGTGCATCAAATCTGGATAGAAAGTTTAAAAACCATGTTCTATCTCCAAACGATGTATATGCGACCGTGATTTTCGATTTTGACTACTGTATATTATATACTGTATATCAAATTGTACAGTGTGTACCCAGCATAACTGCTTTATGAGCACCCAGTCAACAATTGTTAAATTCATTCATCTGTGGTTTCTGGCCCTAATTCATGTTAATAAGTATAACCGGACAAAATCATGTTGCTCTTCAGGGGGAGCACTTGTAACATGCGGGGTGATTTTTAGATTTTTTTTTTTCTTTGCATGGTGAACACTGGCTGCATTTGCATGTAGCCCACAAGTGTTAAACAACTTTATATTTAAATTTCACTTTAGATTTCAGGTTGAACAGACCCCACCTAAATGTCTCTGCATGTTACATCTGCCCCACCTGCAGTGCTCCATCGTTTTGCCCAGTTGCTTGATTTTTTTTTGCTTTATGAATGCAATGAATGTATTGCATCAAACTACAGATGTTCAATGTGTCCATGTGTAAGAGCTGGTACACTGCTAGAGAAGTACTGGCGGCTCTACATTATGTTAGTTTTTATTGGCATAAGACTGAACCATTGCAAAGTTTTAATGGCTAAAATGCCTTGAGGGTGTGTAAATATAAGATGGTCAGCACTCTGTTTTTTAGTGAGACTCTTTGCGCACACAATGCATATAAGGTACATTCTAAGCTTGGTGGAGATGTTTCTTTAAGACATTATATAGTGACCTTGTTCTTGGCCTGCAGATGGGAATGTCTATATATAAGGAGGTCTTTGTAGATACAGTATTTTGCTGACTGGGTGGACTCTTGTCATTTGTTTGCTTTTACTAAATGGTCTTTTTGTTTGCACTGTTTCTGAGACTTGTTTCTGAGCGACTAAAGACATTTACTTATTCTGATGCCATTCTGACAGAACTGCTGTTATATAGAATTTGTAACTGAAAAGAAAGAACAGCTAAATTATTAGTAGTAAACCATAGCAAATAGCTAGTCTTGAAACAAACATTCTAATTCAGTCTTCTGAAGCCCTATAACACAGCTCTTCATCTTCATTCAGCCTCTTGTTACTTCCTGTCTCAGGCTGATGGGATGTGGAGGTGGTGCCAGCAGATTCTATTGATATTTTCCTTTAGTTACATCCCTTTTTATGGCCACTTTGCACTGTTAGCTTACCCTGTTTGTCTTTTTTTTTTTTTTTTTTTTATTCAAATAATTTTTACAAGGTTCTAGAAAGACTGAATACTTAAGGTGTGTCTAACTGGGTGCAAGGATTTGTCTATGAAAAAAACATGCAGATCTTGTGCCCAAATTTGGATGGGCGTGGATCGTTTATTGACCACACTTAGGTCGACAGGGTTCTAGGACAACATTATTAGTGTTCCCGCTAGGCTGTTTTAGCGGGGCGCTGCGCCCTGCCCGATTTTTTTTTTTTTTTTTTTTTTTAAAGGGCAAAATGCGCCTTGCCCCTCTCGCAGCACTCCGCTAAAAAAGCCTCATGGGGAAGCCCAGCGTCGCCGCAGACGGCGATGCCCGGCGCTTCCCCGACAGCACAGTGGCTTCGGAGGGGCCGGGCCCACCCCCTTGGACGGTGGTGGTCGGGCCCGCCCCTTTGATGACGGCGGCGGCCTGGGCATGCCTCTTTCATGAAGCGGCGGCCCGGGCACGCCCATTTCATGACGTCAGCGGGCCGGGCACGCCCCTTTCATAATGTCGCCGGCCCGGGCACGCCCCCAGCTGTGACGTCGGCGTGCCCGGTCCGCCCCCCGGCGCCCTGCCGGCTGTCACTCCTAGAGTGAACACTAATTATTGAAGGTCGGCAGGTGTCTAGGTCGACCTGGGTTTAGGAAAAAGGATATTCACTAGGAATATTCAGGCTCTATGACAGGGGTTGGGTCTCGGTTATAGCAGCTGCTCAAATGTGGGGGTAGTCAGTCCCCACTAAAAAAAAACACAAGGAAAGCACAAGGCAACTAGAGCAGCGCTATATTGATACACAATAATATTGATACCAAATGATTGGAGTTAATAAAATGCTTTACTGAAAAATGCACATAACCTGATCACAATAAAAAATATACAGTACAATAGAGTTTAAAAACAAATAGTGGTGTAAATACACAACAATTTCCAGACCACAGGAGAATATTGGGTTCAATGTGGAATAGGTAAGGGGGAATACCCCAAGGGTAATGGGTTGTGCACTTTACCGGATCCGTCTTTAGACGATGAACTTGTGTCCTCACAGTAATATTAATGCGGATATTGGCCGCTGGAGGATAGTAGGCTTCCGCTCTCTGGATGATAAGTCGATGGATGTTAAGAGGCTTCCGACCAAAGACACCACAACCCGCTGGGTGCCTCCAGACCCAGGCTATCAATTGTGGACTCCTTCATTGCTGTGGCCAGTTCATCCCCAGCACTACCCAGACCCCCACCCATTGTGTAATTTGGCGGACACCGAGCCACACACCCCAGGTGACCCAATACCACCAATCGTCACCTCACCCAGCGGGTTGTGGTGTCTTTGCTCAGAAGCCTCTCAACATCCATCTACTGGTAATTTATTGGCGGACACCGCTCCTTGAAAACATCAGGTGACTACAATTATCATCACTCACCGCATTAAGGGGACTTATCATCCAGAGAGCGGAAGCCTACTATCCTCCAGCGGCCAATATCTGCATTAATATTACTGTGAGGACACAAGTTCATCGTCTAAAGACGGATCCGGTAAAGTGCACAACCCATTACCCTTGGGGTATTCCCCCTTACCTATTCCACATTGAACCCAATATTCTCCTGTGGTCTGGAACTTGTTGTGTATTTACACCACTATTTGTTTTTAAACTCTATTGTACTGTATATTTTTTATTGTGATCAGGTTATGTGCATTTTTCAGTAAAGCATTTTATTAACTCCAATCATTTGGTATCAATATTATTGTGTATCAATATAGCGCTGCTCTACTTGCCTTGTGCTTGTGTCGACCTGGGTTTAGGTCGACATGGGTTAGGTCGCGAGGTTGACATGGGTTTTTCACTGTTTTTTTTACCTGAATGTTGACACAGTCGACATGGACACAGTTCGCAATGCTTTGGGCACGTTGCCTCGCTGCGTTCGGCACACTATTATTCTCCCACCATGCCCTAGTGGATGGTAGGGCATGAAATACCTCCTGTCGGCTCAAACAACAGTGAAATAAAACATGTCGACCTTCACCCATGTCGACCTAGAACCCTGTCAATCTAGTGGCCTGTGGACCTAAGTCGGGTCGACAATACAATCCACACCCAATTGCAGTGCCTCATGGAGAGCCATACAATAAATCTTATGGATTAGTGTGAGTAAGCCAGTTTCGTCCTTCCCTTCATGCGCTTTACATTTCCTACATAACTCCTTTAACAGAAACTAATGTCTTATTAGCCTCTAATTAGTGTGGTATAAACCTAGCTTTACTGTTCTTGCTGATTCTATTATGTAGCATTAGCATAAAACAATTAGTCATACGTGCACTGGAACATAAGCAGTAAAGAGCAGTGTCCATAAATTTATATCTGTGAATTTACTAACCTGGGAGTTCTAGATTTAACTTCTTATTTAGCACCTTCTATAAGATAAATCTGGTTATTAGCAACATTCCATCTTCAACAGAACTCCCATGTTGCTAAATTTACCCCCTAATGTTCAAGGGGTCCTGATTTTTACCTAAGAGGTTGTCCTTAGCAAAATGTGCCCTTTTTTTATTTTATTTTTTATTAAGAACACTTATTTATATATGTATTTTATTTTGAACAGTGGCCGCAGCACAAGCGCTAGCCGATGAACGAAGAAACCAAACTGGCTCCAGTCCTGTTCCTGCCCCTGCCCATTCCCCTGTCAGTACAAAGACAACTAAGCCAGGTAATCTTTATCTCCTATAAAACATTGTATAAGGTGTAACACAATGCTGCATTAATCTGCCTGTCTTTTTATAGTAATTGATGGCTCAGCTTTAAGAACCGATGAGAGGCAAAGATTAGCTCGGGAACGCCGAGAAGAGAAAGAGAGGCTGAACGGTGAGCTTTAAGTCTTTGTTGCCAGCTACTAAATCATTTGTAACTTTTACAACATAGTAAAAAAAAATCACTAGCCCCAAAACCTTACTTTTGTCAGGGCTTTCTTCCTTCAGTGCATCCATTTTAAATGCTTACTATTAAAGTCATCTACATCTCATTCAAATAACTGTGTGCCTTGTGCAATATGATCTAATCAGTCTTTCGTTCTGCTATGCAGCCGCCAAAGAGAGAGAATTAGTGGAAAAAGAGAAGAAGTCAAAACTTCAGTATGAGAAACAAATGGAGGAAAAGCAGAAAAAGCTGGAAGAGCAGAAACAAAAAGATGAGCAGAAGAGAACGGCAGCGGAAGAGAAGAGAAAGCAAAAGCTGCTGGAAGAAAAGGTTTTTACATGTGATTTCCTACTAGCAGGGAAATACTTTTATTTTTTACAAAATAGTCATCTGCAGTGTAGTACTATTGTATTTAAGGAGTGCGAGAACCAATGTGGAGAACATACTAGAGTGACACATCGACTGACTTATGTAATCATTCTGGTAAGCAGACACAATTGGCAATCTCATAATATGACAAATGAGCCATTTAAATATGCCGCCCGCTCTTGAAGTCGTTTGGAATGGTTCTTGTGGCCAACATGATGAGTGGTCGTTTGATCCATATTATAAGGTGTGAACGCTGTATCCGTGCAGTGCAGCTAATGCAATATGTAATTGAAAGACGATGTTCACAGATCTATTATGTATCTACACGTGCAGACAGTTATTTGTTGCAAATTGTTTTCGAAGTACTTAATTAAAGAACAGACACAGCACAGTCTAATCTAATTTGCTTCATGTTTTCTTACCTAAGAAGATCTTGATTTTGAAACCGCAGCAATATCTTTGTAGCTTTATTTGTGGTTTTTCTGCTTTATAGATTGTGAGACGTTTGGCAGGGTTTAGATCTAAAAGATGCCGTGATAATGGTATGGTATTAGTATATGTGTCTAAAAAAAAAAAAAATGATACCCTGACTACAGAGCTCCCTTACATACTTGCTCACCAAGTGAATCATCATGACATAACAGGTCTTGTGAATTAGAAGCAATGGGTTAACCGACTGTGTATTCCACTACTATATGCAGCAACAGTTGAGTACACATTTGTTTGGTATAAAAAATAAATAAGATAAATACTATATTTTGTTCACCTAATTAAACATTTTGGTACTTGTGTATTATCTGGGCACCCAATTTTTTCATTGCATGCCACTACTTAAGGCATGCAATGCAATGTGATTTTTTCATTGTAAAGACCCGATTTTTAATTGTATAGTCAGCCATGGGTGATTTCATACCCCCACTATCCAACAACGCATGGAGTTGATTTTATATAGTGTGGAGAGCCACCGAGCCCGAAGCGTGGCGAGCGCACGCGGATTACTTTACATGTATTCTGCGTCCCCTCGCGAGGCTTGCTGCGCTCGCCAGGCTTCGGGCTCGGTGGCTCGCTGCGCTCACCACACTATATAGAATCAACTCCATGTGTAGTTGGATAGTGGGGGTATAAAATCACCCATGGGTGACTATACAATTAAAAATCTGGTCTTTACAATGAAAAATCACATTGAATTGCATTGCATTGCATTGCATGCCTTAAGTAGTGCGATTCGATGCAATACAATAAAAAAATCGGGCGCCCAGATATTACATAAGTACCAACATTTTTCTGTGGGTGCACTAAATCAAATTAAACTAAGGTTTCTACTTTTTTCTGTAATACCCCTTTTACGCCCAAATTTTGGATCTAACCCGGTATTTGAAACACGGTTCCAAGCCAGGTCGGATCCGGGATTTGCACAGTTTTACACTGCGGTGGCGCCTGGAGATGACATCATCTCAAAGAGTCTGGACCACAGTACATTACAGTTACCTTGAGTAGCACCCCCGCAAGAGATACAAAATAGCGGGCAATACAGGTCCATAAATAATAGTGACCTATTTAGAGTGTGCAGACAAATCCTCTCCCCATTTATCCACCGATCATCCTGCCGCGACTGCCGATCGTTACGCTGGGGGTAAACCCAGCACCAAGCTAAGCTGCTGGGCTGCCCCCATCCGCGAGGTGAATGGATGCCGCACACAGACATCAATTCACCTCCTCCCTGCCTCTGCAGCTGTCTGCAGAGTACAGCAGACATCAGCAGAGGCTGTGTGCGCCTCCCCCCCCCCCCCCCCCAACCTCCATGTTGTCCGCAGGACGCTGCGGCCCGCAGGTTGGGCTTCCCTTATTGCTGTAAACGGGAGCCGGGTCCGATGACCCAGCATACCCGTTTACACTGCCCTATACCCAGGTCCTGCCCGTGTTCTACCCTGATCAGGACCTGTGTAAAAGTCCCATGTAAAGGGGCACGGTTTAACCCCTTTTACACTGCCGCTGAACAGGGTCCATGAGGGAAAAACCCGGGTTTTTGCGGCAGTGTAAAAGGGGTATAATTGAGTTCTTCAACCATAAGTAATTCAGACAAATGTGTTTTATTATTATCTTAATAATAAAATTCTATGATAGATGTTCTGTGAGAGAGATGTTCACAATATCCGCTAAAAATGCCAGCATTGCTCACATTTGTTATACAAATTCAAATAAAAAATGTTTTAAAAAAAATAATTATTTCTATATAAAATAAATATTACAGGTCATTATGATGAATAAAAATGGTTGCTTGCCAATTTTAACACCTATTTTGACATTCTCTTGGCACTCAAAGGTATAAAGAAAACACACTGCCATAAATAAAATATTCCCACGACAACCTAAGAAATAGGAAAAAAAAACGTATCCAGCCCATGGCACAAATGCTAAAATGTATCAGGGAATGGCATTATACGTTTGCTAACATTACAGGTTGGGGAAGCATCCATGTGGCTATATTTTTAATTCTGTTCCTGAATATGAGATTCTGAAGCAGAGAAATGCCATGTTCTTGATGCTATAACAGCCCTGATGTTGCAAATGGAGAATTGTGTGGTTTTAGGAACGGCGGGAGGCAAATGTACGACGTACTCTTGAACGCAGCAGTCAGTTGGATCACAGGCAGAAAAGATGGTCTTGGGGAGGATCAGCAGAAGGGGATAAACCAGGTAATTATTCTCTCACTCAGTTTAAATGATGTAATGCGAGGTTTATGGCCAGAATGTCAACATGGACCTAAGGGAAACAAGAAATATACTGTATCGATCATAAATGTTCATAATGTGAACAGTACATTTTTTTTTTTTTTATTATTATTTTTTTTTTTTTTATGGTTCGAGTTGTTTTTGTGGTTTGGCTACAATATGCAAAAAAAAAAAAAAAATATATATATATATATATATATAAATATATATGTTTACGTTGGGACCATGTTAATGATGACTTATTTATTTCCAACCTAATCCATGTCGATATTCTGTTCGCACTCTGAATATCTGCTTTCCATACCACCTGTAATGACATTAGGCCCGATTCAGACCTGATTGCTGCTGTGCGAATTCGCACAGCTGCAGATTATCGATGCACTGCGTACGCGTATGGGCTGTAATGTACATGCCCGATGACAGCTAGCAAAGAAATTCTGCTTATTTTTTCTTTTGCTAGCAGTTTGCAGGGTGATTTACAGGAAGCTGACATCTGGGGTTGTTAACTAGCCATTTAGTGAGAGTCTTAATAAAAATGCATGCTTGCCAGAAAAAACACAGGTGTACCCAAGCATTTTAGGGGACGGTGTGTGACCAGATATGCCTCGATGGTGAGCATCTTTTTACGAATGGATTTTGACATATTCGCTCAGCACCGAAGTCTTCGCTAGCCGTACACATCTATTCACACAGCGAGCACATTAATTTGCAAGGCAGGGGTGAGGCGGCATCTACCTGTATGCTGTACGCTGTTAATTCACTTAGCAGCAATCCGGTCTGAATCCTTTCCATTGCATTTTTGCACAGTGTGTGTAAAACTCATAGGGAACCCATTCTCCAATCACTATTGTCTGGTTTTCCAGAAGGGTTCTTCTAGTTAGGACAGTGATGGCTAACCTTGACACTCCAGATGTGTAGTTCAACAACAGCTGGAGTGTCAATGTTAGCTAGCCATCACTGAGTTAGCAGATCGTGTAAGGGAGATTACAGCAGAGCTTACTGGTGATTGGTGAGCGAGCCTTTTGGCTGACAACTGTGACTCAGACTTGCAAGAGAGGTGATTTTGGGCACATACGTACGAATCTAATTAGTGCCAGTAATTGCCTACAGTGGGAATCTCATTCAAAAGTGCTCACTGCCCCATAGGGGAATTCAGCGGCTGGATAAAGGGAGTGAATCGGCTGCCTTTGATGGCATTTACACGCTGCTGAGATCCGCCCCCTCAGGCCATAATTGTAAGCCCATAAGGCCTTGGTGACTTGGCAATTTCTTCCAGACTTAGAGCTCATGGCATTTGTGACACAACCACAAAACTTCCATTGCCTGGCACAGGGATTCAGGATCCCGAGACTACATTTATTAGTGCTTATTCTGTGGCACTTTCATTTGGGGACTTTCCACTAAGATCTTCCCTTGCGATCTAGAAGCTGAATATTGAGAATGTAATAAACTAATCCACAGAAATTCCCCCTTCTACAAGTGTTACTCACTCTGCAACATGGGTCCCTCCCTGCAATTGCCAGATTTTGAAATCACATTCTTATTATGCAAGTGCTTGCATCTCTAGAGTAACCCCTAGCTGCAAAGGCAAGTTGCCGGACCACTATTTTTTCCCACTGGCTTAAAGTGAAGTCATGCAGCTGTCCCGCAAAAAAAGGAAAAAAAAACTGGACACGCCTCCATTTTCCATATCCTGACCACCCACCGCCATGTAGCCACCCTCTGCCAGCACTGAGACGGCGGTCGCATTTTCCAGAATGGAACTGTAGTTTAAGTGGTCGTACATGTGCAGAATTGCCAAATAATTTTTTTTGTGTGTGTGTGGTGATGACACAGATCGCAAATTCTAACACGGTTAATGTTGATTATTGTAATTAGTTTGCATTTTAAGTTAATTAAGGTAATTGTCAGCAACATGAAAATGTTAAATTATTTTAATTATGTACTTTATTTAGTAAATATGTATTACATTTTGCTTCTCTATATTATAATCTGTCATATTTGTTTAACAATCCAAGGGGTCAATCCTATTTAAATGCAACGCGTCTGATGTGTTGTTGCTGCTGCGCTGTAACGGATAACCTGAACTTGCACCATTCACAGGCAGCAATCCGCCCGACTTCACACAAGTGTTCGCCGTTCTAAGGAACAGAGAGCACTTTTGTGTGAATCCGGGCCGCTGTGAAGTGCATCTGTTGCTGTGCTGCCTCACAACCGCAGGGTAATCGCGGACAATATGATTGACCCCTGTTTAAGCCCCAGCATTTTGCTACAATAGGGCACACTGATGAACAGGTTTCACCTTTTGAAGCCTTTTATTCTAGCACAATATGACTGTGGGGTGAAAGCTAAAAGTTTTGATGAAAACCACATGGCCAGTTTTGATAGCACGCTAGCCCAGTCTCTTCTATTATTTATGTGGTCATTCAGAGCAACAGGAAAGCTTGTCATTTGATTTGCAGTATATGTCGTCATGCATTCATAGATGTCGTTTGCTCTGTCCCCTGCTTACATTTTGTTATTCTTGCATAGGTGTACCTGGAAGTAGTTCCCCCAGCCCTGTAAATATTATAGACCCAATTTCTTCCTCCACAGAGCCACAACCTGAAGATAAAAGTGGACCTAGCGGTATTTATTTCTTCTCATTCTTGTTGGCCCTTACAAACTAACCTCTAACATGCTGGCTGTTCTTGCACGGGTTATCCACTTTTATTCCTGGTCTGTCCTCTCCTCCTATGTATAGCATTTCCTAAAGTTGGGCGCCATCTCACACTGTGCGCTGGCGGAAAGAAGGGCTGGATCTAGTCCTCTTTTAGAAGAGACGCATGGAGGGTGAGGATATGTCAAAAAGTGGACAACCCTTCTAAATATGAGACATGACTTGCCACTGCAGTTACTATGATAACATAGGTGGCAAATGTATGTTATACATATTTATTGCATCTTATAATAGGGCATATAAACTAACTCCCAGCATTTTTATTATTGCTCATCTGCATGAATTTGTAAATCCTTTTATGCCTGCTTAAGTAACTGTTTTTATGAGGGTATCCTCGTACTTAACATAAGTCTGAACCGAAAGGCCACACTGCGTTTCACAGGTAGTACATAGTATGTAGAGTGTATGTACTATCAGCTAGAGACTTTCCCTTAATACCTCTGTGGGCATACTTTGGGTTGTGCCTTCCTCTCTACCTGCATCAGTTTTTACTATTTAGAGATTACAGGTCACTGTCCTTTGTATCATACGTATGCCTTTACGCAAGAGGATAGATCTGGGAGGAAAATGGAGAATGTATATCCTTTTATACCTTATTGTTCACATTGCACAACTGCAAAGGCACATTAAGCATCAATAGATAGGGTTATAGAGTACATAAGTATAAGGGAATAATGAAATGTTCTATGGTTGCATAATATTAGTGATATGGTACACTCCATCCCACGGAATGCCCAGTCATGTGTTGTTTTCGTGGTATTATTTTGCCTATGTAACTGTCCAAATGCACAATTTTTAATAAAGGTCCTAGAATTGTTGAATTGTTTTGCACCCGTTTTCTAATTTTTCTGACTTATTTTATTTCTTTGCTATTATTACCCTTTATGGTATATGCACTTTGTAATATACTTATATGCTTGCTCTGTGTACTAGTTTGCTTCTTTACTTCATATCTAGATTTAGTTCACCCTACCTCCTATTCCTTAGCCTCGTAGTCATCTTGTTGACTTAAGGTGATCACAAACCAGAACACATTTTTTGTCAATAGCGTCTCACTTTATTCAGATCACTTTCATTTTGGTTTTGCATTTGGATCATTTTAGAATTTTTAGAGCCCCACTTATACATCCATTTGGTGGCATCACTTCAAATTCCACAGGGATGATGCTGCTTCTGCTTATCAGTCGGGCATATTAACGAAAACAAACTGGTTACGTAACTGTTTCTAGGGTGACTATTAAACAAAAGTCAGTGATTCTTTTTGTTGCAGTGATTTCTGTCTGAGGGTTAGAAGTAATTCTATCCTATTTTGCTATTTTTTTTGCTGCTTGTCCAAGTTCCTGTTGTGCTAGTCTCTTTGCTGCTTTTCCTTCATGTACTTGTATTGTCTCACCAGTGCATGACCTCCTCCTGATATCTAGATTTCACACCCTACGCATTCAGTTTTTGTCCTCTATATTTACACTTATAATACCTGGTTATCATGTTCCTCATGTTTTTATTTCTGCAGCCAACAAGCGATCTGCATCCGCTACTAACTTGAAGCAGGCAGACAGCGTCATACATAAGCGCCTGTCGTCCTCATCTGCCACTCTTCTCAGCTCTTCTGAAAAAGGTACATGTGTGTGGTTAATCATGCAGAAAACAGCAGTTTTGTCTGTGGTTTTGGTAATGGATAGTCAACCTCAATATTCAGTGGTCAACTTTGTTGTCATTTTTATTGATTGCTAAAGTGCTACAAAAGCTGCGACCTTTAAATATAATATTCCTCCCTTGTTTTAGGCTTGTTTTATTATTAATGGTTTACTTTGTAAAAAGTTTTTTTATTTTTTAATTGCAAATAACTACAACTCTTCAATTCTGTTCTTTTTAAATAATTCTTGAGCTGTCTTTTAAAATTGAACAAAATTCATCTGAAGTTCTCATTGTTAACGGTTTTATTAACATGGTGAATTTTTTTTTTAAATAATGCTCATTCAAACAGTTATTCCTGGCACTCACTATCAGTCTGCATGGTGTGTTGTGGGCATATGTATGACAGTACATCTTTATTAATATGAGGAGAGAAATGCTTTTCACCACTTGATATCTGTTACGCGGCAGAGGAATAAAGTTCTTGTTGGCGGTAGCACCTTCTTGTATTTTGGAGAAAAAAGGTGAACCTGTCCATTACTGGAAACTAATCCATTTATCTCTGGTATTAGGGGCTTTTTTTTACCCTTTGTCACAGCACTGGACCCCTATTTTGTCACTTTCACTGCCATTATGGCAACGGATGTTGATCATGGGATCAATCATTATTAGGTCCACCCCATATCATCGACATGGAATAGATCTACATAATTTATTATAATATAAATAATATCGGTATCCCGTCAGTGGATACAGTCATTAGGTCGACCACTATTGGTGGACAGTGACTAGGTTGACACCTAAAGTGTCAACATACCTTAGGTTGACACTCACAAGGTCGACAGCCAAAAGGTCAACATGTGTTTTTCATGTAAAAATAGGTGGTTTTTCATACTGAAGTGGGTCTAGAGTGGGAATATAATAGTGTCCGAAGCATAGTGAGCAGCATTGGTAAGCTTGTGTCGACCTAAGGTATGTTGACCCTTTTCCGGTGTTGACCTTGTCACTGTCGACCATTAGTGGTCAAACTAGTCATTGTCTATTATTTTTGACTATTATCTATACCGTAACCATATATATTATATAATATTTAGTATATTGTTGGCAGTGTAATATGAATAATTTCTCCTTTCCTGATTGCATTCAGATGTGTTTAATATATATCTGTAATACAAACCGACATGCAGCGGTGGCTCCAGTGTGACTACAGATGCTGATTGTGGTGTGATTGCTGCTGATAACTGTGCACTTCTTACAGGTACCAAGCAGAGGAGCGCATCACTAAGCAGGCTGAGTAACAAAACCCCTCTCAGTCCACAGGCCCCCTCGCCTAGGGTATCTACCCTGGAAAAGAAAGGTGCAACATTCCAGTAGCATATATTATTTTATTATTACATACATTTAACCATTAAATATGTAGACCCTGTCATACTTTGTATATTTATTTTATTACCTTTTACAGCTTTGTCCCATCATCGGTCAACCTAATAACTTTCTAATACAGTTTTCTTAAAAACACAGAACTATTCCAGGGTAATTTCTTTCTTAAAAGTGCTATCTGCTTACGCTTAACATTTCATTTAATCCCACTGACCAGCAAGAGTGGCTGTGGTCCAGTACCTGTAGTAGATTACTGCTACACTGCAAGGTAGAATGACTCTAATAAAACATGTGCTTCGGGTAAGTAGTGCAATCTGCCAGCAGTGATCACTGCTCCCTCCCATAATGCATTAGGTTTCCATCAGATAAAAAAAATCCAAATTTGTTCTCAGGAGTGTCTCAAAATTCCTGCAGATGATATTCAGACGAATATCAAATGTGCAAAACTAGTGTCCATATATAGAGTTTATAGATACCATATATAGTGCGTATAGATTTATAACCTAGGGGTCCCGTGGCTGTGGATTTGTAGGGGAGATCTCTAGGACAACTATTTTGAGTTATAAGTATCCAATAAATAATCCAAGATCCCACTTGAGACAAATTCTGCCTATGCTAACATGAAACAGTTATGAACCAAAGCTCTGATGAGTGAGTAAAATTGCAATATAAGTTTCTTAAACATTTCAAGTGATAAGAAAACCTAAATGCATAGGCACAGCTCTGAGGGTATTCTCTTGATGATGTTCTTTTGTACTTGATACAATGACAGTCAGGGTAATTACAAAAGTGACAACTTCAGACAGCCCCAAGTGAAATGATACTGTTGTAGCTGAATACCATTAGTTACAATCCTGGTTTCAAACAACACTCTGATCTCCTTCCTAGTTTGCAAAACAGAACGATAAGATAATAATAAACATTTTTATGGCATAACAAGCCACAAATAAGATAAGTAAAATAATGTATCTGAACACCACACCTCTACAGTATAGAAAGAGTTTTTAAACCCTTTTTCTAAACTTTGTTCACTCTTCCCTAATTACTTTATTTATTTTTAAACTTTATTATGAAATGATTGAAAATTATTTATTTAAACAATTATTTGGAATGTGAATTTTATGGCAAACATAATAAAAGTGACATCTTAATTGGTAGGTAAAGACTTTATAAACCAATCTAGTGAAGCTTTATCAGTAAATCCAAGAGAGCACCAAAAACAAGTCCTTTATTTTCTTCTTCCTCCTTCAGATTTATAAACCAGTGAGTTATGACAGACCCCAAATTTCTTTAGCTACTTATTAAATACAATAGCAGTCTTAGATTTGGCGCTGAAACCAATTAATATAAATCTTTAATGGAAAATAATCGTAAAGAGAAAATACTAGAAATTGTGGTAATTACATAGATACCACAAGTCTATTAGTTTCCATACATGTGCACTGACCAAAAGGAGAGCTCAGGAAGTTGTGTAGAACAGAACTTCTCACTGGTTCTGTGATCTTGGCTATTTCAGCATAAGCAGTAGGCTGAATTTAGCAAGGAGGAATTGGAGGCGTGTACTAAATTCTACTCATTCTGCCTTCTAAAATTGGGACAGATCGGGCAGCAGAATGTATCATGGTCTCCAGAAGAGAGAATATATTAATCAGCAAGTTTGAAAACTGTAAAGCGTAGATAGTTTTAGAATCCAGAATAGACACCTGACCAATTATAGTGTGTGAGTGTGTATATAGGAGTTGTACCACACTCTAATGTCTTTCCTTCTAATATATATTAACCCTTTGAGTACCAATGTTTCTGTGAGAGATGTGCTCATACTGACCTTTTTTTGGGGGGGGCGGGGGGGGGGGCACAATATTTAACTAAACTTCAATTAATTGACTAGAGATAATTTGCCTGCAATAACTAAAGTGATTGGTATTCCTCGACTACGACCCTGGCATTTTTAGCAGATGTGTTGCACATCTCTCACAGCCATGTTGTCACTCAAAGGGTAAATGACCAATGCAGGGAAACCTATGGATTTGCTCTAATAAAGGTGCTATTAGTTTACCCCGCCCAATCTGCTAATTAGCTTCCCTCATGTGCTGTGTGTCTGCACTATGCTGGTAATGAATGGTGACACTGAGGAGAAGCTGGATACTGAGAGACTGACCGGTACTTTGTGAATGATTAGGCTAAGTGCTGGCGGGTTGTATTAATCCACTTGTGCTGCATCCAGTAGACTGAGAAGACACGCACACTCACTCAGTAAGTGCACACATGTTCTGCATTATGTGAAACGCAGTGTGCTGTATTCAGGCTATTGATTCCTTTTGTGTCTGTGGTGACTCCCTCTACTGAAAGAACATGAGGGATGTATGAATATAGATGAGCGTTTGCCTCTACAGTCTTCTGCACCAGTATGACAGGATCCCAACATTACTGCTGCGTGCTATTATTAGGGACCCTGCACCGCATTGCGTAAGTCAGCATATAGCATACTGCTTGCCTCTATTCTCCTGCCCACGTCAGAACACTGTCCTTGCATCATGCAGCTCTTACAGTCACACATGTATACTGGTTGTCTACTGCACCATTTATACAGCCCCTGACATACTAAAATATACCTACAGTATGTGTGTGCCAATGACACACTTTGAAAACCTATATTTGGGGACATCAGCTGGATATGTAAATTAAATATAGCAATTCTAGTTAGGGGTTGATCAAATATGCCTTTCTAGCTTAATCTACCAAAAGACAAGTATATGGGATTTCTATGATCTATTACTAGTTTATGTAATAAAATGGTTGTTAAGATTGATCATGTACAGGGTTTCGGTGTGTGTTTCAGTATGATCAGCGCTGTTCTGTTGATTTAACAGGAACAGGACAGAAGAGGAGCGCCTCACTCAGTAGACTGAGTAATAAAAAGTCCTCTCTTCTCCCAGAGGGTGTGAAAAAGGAAGAAACCCCAGGTGTTCTGTCAGTCTGCTTTGTGTGCTTAGCTGGGCTCCCGTCTAACAACCACTTGCTGTGTCCATGACACCCAGGCTCCCCATGCACTACACACAATGGATTAGAAATGGGTTATCTAAGCACAAACATTTTACAATATATACTGGTACACGTTACATGCACACTCCTATACAATTGCATGCGTGCAGATAAGCTTTTTCCGTTTCATACGTTCTAAAACCAAGCAAGTGGAAATGAGTCACGAAACATAAAAAGGAAACTTTCACAATTAGTCTTTAACCCTCAGTGCACTAGGTGGGGGTGTCTTACACCCAAGCCAAATGTAAACTCTAAAAAAGATATATATATAATCTCTCGCTTAGCTGAAGTTGCAACATTGCTAGTCATTGTAGTGACTGCAGCTAGCACTATCTTTCCACCTGGTTCACGGAGGGTTAACTATCTAGTTTACACCTGGTTCATGGAAGTTTAGCCCCCACCATCCCTTGTGCATGTTTACAAGGACAGTTCACCGTATAATAACCTGTACCTGGGTGCTGTGCTGCTGGCCTGCATTGTTATGCCTGGAACTAATCTTTGTTTCTTGTACCAGGATTTAAGTACACTGTGTGATTTACAATACCTTACTGTACATCTTTGTTATGTATCTGTAACTTGCCTAACATAACCTTTACAATGCAAATGTTCTTCTTCCAGCTTGTTCCTGATCAGAATGATAAATAATGTCTGTATTCTTTGTATAAGAACACATTGGCCCAAATATAATATTGCATGATTTTGGCAATATAGCGGCCAGATTTTAAGCCAAAAATGTAATTATTTTTTAAATGAATTGTTGGTTTTGCTTGTGATAAATAATAGTGCTTTAAATCTGGTGGTAACATTGCCGAATCTTTCCGCATCTCACCGGTTATTACATTTGTGTTATTTGGTATTGTATTACTATAGTAACAATTATGTAATATGATCAGTTATGTCCGGAATGACTTTCAGCTGTTAGTGCCATGACATTAATTTGTTACTAACGTTGTTACACGTTGCCTGCAATATCACGTTTTATCTTATTTCCTTCTAACATCTAATACTATTTTTTTTTCTCTTGGTGCTCGATACTTTTAACCCATTTTCTCCATTTTGTTTATTTTTATGTATTGCATTGTACATATTCATGACAAAGCCCATTTGATTTGTTCATTTAGCTCATCGCCCCCCGACCAGTCCTCTGGACAATAGTATAATCAGTCGCCTCCTCGCCCCCACTCAGTCCTCCCTAGCTAGGAGTAAGAGTGCTGCCACATTATCAGCTGATGGAAAAGAGCCACCAGGTAACATCAAGGGCCTGGAAATTGCACTTTGCATCTTCTAACCTGAGTGCTCCATATGCAGTTACTAAGCCAATTGGGGAATCTGTGTCCTGTAACGTAACACACAGCATCATGGAGAAAGTTCTCCAACTTCTCCACATTTTTAAGGGGATGAGGGTCCAGTATCATGTAACCCCATTTGCAGGACAAACAAACATTTTGGCAGTTTTGATTTAAAAACAAAAACAAAACAATGCCAGTTGAAAGCCTGCTCCGCTGAATTCCATAGGCGTTACGTAGTAGTAGTAGAATATTGTGTGCCGTAAAGTGCATCCTTAGTCTCCAATCTGTCCCTTGGTTATGTGTTGTTTTTTTTGGGGGGTGGGGGGGTTTAGTCATTTTAAGTAAAATACCATCACCTACAAATGTAAAATGTCTCTTTAAAATGTTGTATGTTTTTTATTTTAAAGTGATTTGAATTCAAAATATATGATCATTACACATTCGCTCAATTTTCTGATGAATCTATCAATTAATCCGTTTAATGTAGAGCTGTGTGGGTTTGGATTCACATGGTTATGTTCAGATCTCAAAACAGCATCTTATTGGCTGTATGGCTCTCATGTCTTGGATAGCCAATAGGATTAATCAGAGCTTGTGCTAGTTTTAGTGACAATAGCGGAGTCAATTCAAACCCCTCATCTCTAGTTTTGAAGCAAGTTGCAGTCAGTATTTGGGAATATAAATAGATATATGATTTTTCCATGTAGGATTTGACCTTCTAGAGGTCTAAACTGTTCTTACTCACTTTACACTTATAAATCAAGAGTGATGTAAATTTACTAAAGCTTCTAAAAAATGATAAATTGTGACGTTGCCAATAGCAACCAATCAGATTGTCTAATATTTTACTATTGCAACCTTGAAGCAACAATCTGTTTGTTGCTATGGGCAACATCACCTCTTTATTTTTGAATGCTTTTGTTAATTTACCCCATGTTTCCTGTTTTTCTGTTCCCACATCTCTCCCCTACCCAGATTTTTATTTTCTAATTGTCACAATAGAAGCCTCCTTAACCCTTTGAGTGCCAACCTCTTGGCTAAAGAGACCAGCATCACTCACATTTGTTATCTAAAATGATATTCCCTATATAGGCCTGTATTCAATCTCGGCCAAAATTTGGCCTATTCAATCCAAGTGCTGATTTTTAGCCTAGGCGGAAAATCCAGCATTGGCATGTCAATGCCACAAATTCACATGGTTTTGGCGAATTTGTGGCCGTTTTTGCGACCGTGGGCAAAAATGTACTAATAACCAGGTGATAAGGCCCATTCGTGCTTACTATAAAGGCAAATCTTTGCCATTTTTTTCGCCTGGCAAAAATTTTGGCTGGTATTGAAAACAGCCATTATTTACAGGTATGATGAATGAAAATGGTTGCTTGGCAATTTTGACACCTATTTTGACAAATTCACTTGTCACTCAAAGGGATAAGGGTTGGTCCAAATGTATTTGCAGCATTTTTTCCCCAAATAGGCCAGTCTGCCCACTACTGTTAAATGTTATATGTTTAAAACTAGAGAGAAAAATAACTGGTTTAAAATGTGTTGTGGGGTTGTTGGTTTTTGTTGTGTGTGGGGTAGGGGTACTGTCCCATTACTTAAAAAACAAATAAACTCTACAACCTCCTAAATTAATTAGACACTGACATGCTGACCATACAATCCAGGGGACATTTATAAACCGTGTCAGGGCCCCCATACGTGGTGCAATGGCACCGCTCAATGCGATGCATGCTCCCGCGGGCATCGCACAGTACAAAAAGCATGTGCTGCATATGCGATTAACGGGCAGTACAAAAAGTATGTGCAGCACATACTTTTTGTACTGCCCGTGGATCGTATCGCATGCAAAACTCATGCATTGCGATACGATGTGATGCAATCCAGCCCATAACGGGTGCGATCATCGCACCATGTATGGGCACCTTCAGGTGCTTTGAGTTTTGAAACGGCAACTGTAATAGAGCTCAAGGGAAAAATAAAAACTGACCTTTTTGTGTACAGTATTTATTAAATAAATCAATATAACTATTGCAAGGTTCAAACAACTCATTACTACATTTTAAAGCTCATCAGAGCACCTTATAGATCATCCATCCAATTACTGCTGCTTAGTATTTTACTTCTTCAGGGTCCAAGGTCACCAGGCTTACCTGTGTGACAGACCAGACATCACACTTTTCTCTATGTTGCCGTCACAACCATAGCTTTATAGTATTATAGAGCTTATGATACAGCTTAGTCTGTCAGTGCCAAGAGACAGATGGAGAAACAGGTCTTACATTATGTTGCTTAATAATAGATAATACATATTATCTTGTTTTACTACAATAAATAATATAGCCTTGCTTTAAGCAAACGTATTAACCATAAATAACAGATTAGCACTGCACATTTAGGGAAGTATAAAAATAACCCCAAAAGTTACATTTTTTCAACTGATCCTCATTGGAACAGCGACCTCTAGTAATAACATGGTAGAATGCAAGCAATTTCCTTTTGTAAAAAGATACAGGTGCACTTATACAGTATGTTTCCCTGATGTGCCAACATGAACATAATGAAAGTAATGTTTTATACTGTAGGTAATTACATAAAACGGCTAGTTAGATATTTGAAAGTATACCTGAAACTTTAAATATTAACAAGAAATGAATATCCCTTAAAAACATTCTAAGAAAACCTGAGAACCATTTAGTAAAGAGACCCTGAAATGTTGGTCTTATTTTCTGAAGGGGTCTTTCTTCCTAGTGCTGTTGCTTGTGTGCACTTAGATGTATGGTGATGGTGTTTTGTGTGATCTGCTGCACTGCGCACTTCCTACGGTGAGCTTCCCTGCCATTTCTAACACACGGTCTCTTTCTCTCTTCTTTTCCCTCCGCTATGCTCTGCACTTGGCTCTCTGTTTTGTCCTGTCAAATTCTTAACTTTATAGAATCTTACCTCTGTCCTCGTTCAGCTTCCGCCACTACCATCGTTACCCCACCCTCCGCCTCTAAAGGTCCCATACGCAGCCGCAGCATTGACAGATTGAAGTCCCCACGAAGTACTCCACCTGGCGTTATCTCCTCTGAACCTAGCCAGGTAGAGATGAATGATTTATTTATTTGAATTCTTCTATTGTAATAAACGTTTGCTGTGGATAGGTTAGGCATTGTAGTACATTGTCTTATTGTCATTATGGTATCCAGTCTATTGGTAAACAGGCAAAGGATTGACAAGGTCTAGGTTGACATTGACAAACAATCGACACAAACAAAATGTTAATCTCAAGGGTCGACACAGGAAAAGATCGACACAACTTTTAGTGATTTTTCTTTTTGGCGAGTTGATGCGGAACACTAAATACAGTGACCATGTCGACATAGACAACAAAAACCATGAAAAGCGTGCGCGTGCGTGTCTATGAGTGTACATTTGTTGTAATGTTGGTTCCGCGTTTCTCTATAATTACATGGTACCAACTAGTAACTAGTCATTTGCAATTGGAACTGCAGCAGATAATGACCTAACAGAAAGGTAAATTGAGCTGTGTAGCCGGGCACTGCTGATTTTAGGGGTGATTCAGTAGGAGTTCAAACTCCTGGGGGGGGTCGGGGGTCCATCCTGCAATGTGCCCCCACAATATTGCACACGCACATCACCGGCTGCCTAGCTACAAAGCCAGGTGCATGCAAGCCATGTTTGGGGTCACAAAGCAGCTGCATGTGATTTCACGCAGCCGCCACGCCCTCCCCCCATAGGGTCAACGCGCTTGTCTTGACCGCATCCTGAAAACGCAGCATCGCAATGGTCTGTCCCAGCCCAAGGATGTCCCTGTTGTGACATTGACGCCCCCCTTTGCTACTTAAGCTGTAGTCACAATGTGACTGCAGTTTAACAAATATCAAGATCTGCAATTAGGCTTTTATCTTGCAGCTATGGTGGAAGGAAGGTTTAAGAAGTAATTTGTTCCTAATGTCCCATAGCAGTAACATTTTAAAGGGACTTCAGCTGTTTCGGAGTACAATTTTTAATCCATAAATTTGGTTTGTCACCGTGGACTTTATGTAGAACATGTTGCTGCTATAGGCTGTATTCTAGTAAATAAGATTTTCATGTGCTTTCTAGAAGGCAGATGTGGAAAAACAGCCGCCATCATCTGCAGGAAAGCGCCCTTCTTCTCCTAATGTGACTCTGCAGAGGCGATCTCCCTCACCCTCCAATGTGACCAAACGAGCTCCATCACCAACACTAGAAAAGTAAGTGTATAATATATGTACTCCTGTTTCACCCCGAAATATGTATTAATCAGAAGTGTACGTTGTCATCTGACTGGTGGTGAAGCAAACATCATTAGTTTCATCTATGACCTGACTGAGCCTGTTGGGATGCATTCAGATAGCTGTGTGTTAGGCTTGTTCATGATTTGTTGGGGGCTTCTTCTACACAGTGACCTGTAGGACTAGTCTACCGTGGATGTATTTAAACTTCAGCTGTGTGGGCCAAGAGAAGGGGGTACATTGTACCAGGGTCTTTCCTGAGGCTGGGCCAGTTGTGGAGCATGGTATTGCAGTTTCATCGCCGGTGTCACAAATGTATGTTGCAATGGCCTCTGTTCCGTAATCAATGGAGCCCCAATTAAGCATCTGGTTTGTTTCCCCTCTTTGGGAACTTCAGTCAGAACAACTGATAAATTTGCCTTCCTAATATCTCCCACTTTATAGGTGAAATATTAACTGATCGTGCTATGTGTCACAGTGTCTTAAGACAGTTTTCTGAACAGTCCAGGTTTTAAGGATATACATTCTTCAGCACTTAATCAGTAATTACTCCAGTCAATTCGATTTAATTATCTGGACTGAAGCATGGATATACTGTACTTTAAAACCTGGACTGTCATAGTTTAGTTTAAGAAACTCTGTTTTAACAGGTGGGAAGACGGTTGCCAAAAAACTGATATAGATGTGTTTAGTCTGAAACTAAGTTCTTTTAATAAAATGAGAACATGTATTGTAC
Source organism: Crinia signifera (assembly GCF_055691185.1). NCBI lineage: Eukaryota > Metazoa > Chordata > Amphibia > Anura > Myobatrachidae > Crinia > Crinia signifera. The sequence continues at coordinate 110,818,797 of NC_139225.1, forward strand.
AGCCTTTTGATAAGGATTACTTTCTCAAGGAGACTAATGATACTAGGAGTTGACGTTTGTGTTTCTGAAATAAACCTTTCAGGAGAACCAGTAGTTCCTTGGCACAGAAGAACCGTCCTCCATCACCAAGTCTGAAGCAGAGAGCTCCCTCACCCACCGTGCCGCACAAGCCAGTTCCCATTCAGCGTCCCTCACTTACACCAACTGTCTTAAGTGCTACCAAAAAGAGCACCGAACCAGAAGCTAAACCAAAGGAGAAATCTCTGGATGTGATTAGCTCAGAGTCCAAAACTGTACATACTTCAGAAAAGGAAACCGCAAAGACCAAAGATGGTAAGCTGCTCCTGTGTAATTATCTGAATGCACTGGTGTTGTCTGTTGTTTTTGTCGTTACTGGTACAGTTGCCATTTTTAACAGTTATACCCCTTTAACACCGCACAATTAACTCGAGTCTGACCCGGGTCTCCGGGCGGTGTGTAAGCGCCATTTGGAAAAACACTGGTTGCTGGGCAATGTAATCGAGTGACTCAGGTCCCGTTTACACTATAGCGAGGAGGCAGCGTCCGCTCCAAGCACTGCCTCCTCCCCCGCCCCTGACGATACACCCCGCCCCTGTGTAACCTCAGCGTCCCGGATTATTGCGCAGTTTATTTAGCCATGCGATAGCAGGGCGGTACATCGGGATCGCATGCGGCTGAACACTGTTTGATTCTTACTAACTTGCTAGGCGATTTTCAAAGACAATAGCCGAAATCACACCATGTGTACACTGCTTAAGTGCACACGAGTACCAAAATATTTTATCTGAATGTTTAGCACACATTTAACGGATGTGAAAATAATAATCATTGTACCAAATGATAATACATTTTTTAAATAAATATTGTGGAGAGACAAGTTCTGTAGGAATAGTGCAGCTTATTACTGGAGGAGTACTACATCTGGTTTTGTTTTTAGAATCCAGTAACAAGTCAGGGAGCAACACTGCTGAGGAAGCTGCTAAAATCTTGGCTGAAAAACGGCGTCTTGCAAGGGAACAGAGGGAGCGTGAGGAAATAGAAAGAATCCAAAGACAAGAAGAAGAAAAGTAACTGATATTTTCTATATTCTTTTTTTTTATGAGTTCTAAAAATTGTGAGTGTAAAATGCGATGTGTAAATCTACTGTGATCCAAAACCTGTGTGAAACATCTACGCCAGCGGTTTTCCAACACTGTCCTCAAGGTACCTCAACAGTCTGGGTTTTAAGGATATTCATGCTTTAACACAGGTGACTTAGGGGCAGATTTATTAAGCTTGGTGAAGTGATAAAGTGTCTGGTTTTTATCACCAGCCAATCAGCTCCTAACTGTGAAGTTACAGGCTTGGTTTGAAAAATGACAAGTAGGAGCTGAAAGACACTTTATCACTTCACCGAGCTTAATAAATCTACCCCTTAATTAGTACCTCTGTCATTTTGATAATGCCATCTTTGCACAAGCAGGAAAATCCCTGGACTGTTAAGGTATATTGAGAACCACTGATATACAGGTCACACTTTAAAATGAACCTTTCAATCCGTGCTATCTGTAAGAGTATTATGCAGAGGAATAGTTCTAGTCCTAGATAGGGAGGCTATAGGAGTATTCAAGTCCCTCCTAGATCAATTTGTAAGGGATAAATGGATGCCCGCTTCCTGGAGATCTGTTATGCTTCATTAGGATGTAGCCGTATTTAACTTAATTAATAAATCTTCCAACTGAGCCCATTGTGTAGGAGGAGGATCCAGCATCACTTGTAGGGATGTAGAGATTTGCAGCAGAAAGTGGCTTTGAGGTTTGTCTGGTTACCAACACCTAACCTGGTGTCACTCCTGATACTCGCATATAGAGCACACCACATTATATGGTGAGGCAGTAAACCAAATTAAGAATAATATGTATGTAACTTTCCCTAACAAATAGTTTGCTATTTTACAGTATAAGAAATCACCACTCGGTTGTAATAGGAGGGGACAATAGTAACGCCACAGTCGAGCACTTGCTGTTTCAGAAGATCAATGTTTTGGCTGGTATCAGATTTCACAATTCTGGGGTTGCCCCAACTGGTGTAATTCCCATTATGAAAGCCATAATGTCACCCTTCAGCCTGCTACAGATATCCCAAGTTGATACTGAGGCATACCCTAAGAAAATACCTAAAATAAAATGTCTCAACGGCTCCACACAAGTGGAGGGTGCACAAAAGCTGACTGCTTCTAGAGCACCTTAATAAAAAATTAAGTCTGGCCAACCAATACAGTTACAGGGGTCCGGAACCTGAGCAGGAGTGACTTATTTCAAAGTGCTATGGCTCCTCGTGCCACGTGCTATCCTCAGTTTCCAGTGCCCCTATTGGCTGACCAAGAAATATACTTCCCATTACATGTTGTTTTTGTATATTGATTTACTTGCAGAATTATGTCTGGCATCAGCCAAAACACTGAACCCCAGTTGGTATCTGGCTGGCATGGTTGAAGTGCCTGCCCTTATTCTGCTTCTTCAACCCAAAAGGAGCTCCAATTTATTTAGTTACTTGCCGCTTCATATACAGTGGGAGGTCTTAAATGATAATTGCCATTTGACAGGATAAAACAGGAAGAAATGGCTCGCAGAGCGGAAGAGGAGAAGCAGAGACTGAAAGAGGAGGCCATATTATTAGAGGAAAAGAGAAAGGTGGAGAAAGAGGAAGAAGAACGAATAGCTCAAGAAGAGAAGCTCCTCCGAGACCTAGAGGAACAAGAGCGACTTGCGGAGCTTCAGCAACAGGTAGACAGAATTCTATAGGATTAATAGGTTTATCTATATATGATTATATCACTAATGCTACAGATGTGTCCTCCTACATCTTTATTGCAGTTGTGTTAAACAGCACGGCACAACTCTGCCGTGCTGTTTAACGCAGCACGGCAGGTGTCTTATTCTGTGTGTGTGACTGCGTGGGTATCTGCATACGAAATACTACATTGCAGTATATTACTGGAAAAATGTAGCCTTCCTGTGAATTAAGGAACAGTTGCAAACAGAATGTAGGCATGCCATATACCATGTTAATCAGCAGAAGCTGCATGTGTGCCCTATTTGCATAGTGATGAAATAAAATGCATCAATAAGCAATGTTAACAGAGCTGCCAGGCTTCTTGCAGTCCATGGTGCATTGAGGCAAGATGTATGAGAACACATCTGTAGGTTCTTTGGGAATGACCTCATATAAAAAAAATCCCCTTCTCATTAATGCAAAAAATATGCATAATTATTTATTTATTTTATGGTCTTATCCCTTGCTAACTTCTTATAATCCTCTATTTACATCACAACAATACCAGTTTTTTTTATATTGATAGATATCTCTATATCATAACTGTTTTGAGTTGCTTCAGCCTTAGGTGTGGTTTAGCATAGTAAAGAATGTGATGTATATACTGTACATAGTACTAGCAATCATTAAATAACGACTCAACATATTTACAGTGTACAATGTTCTGTATGAGATTTACTTTACGCATTGTGTGTCTGGCACCACTGTATACACAAGGAAATTCCAGAAAATACATTTACACATTGAAACCAGATTACAGATATTTCTAGCAATCTTTACAGTAACTTGCTATAATGCATTAACAGAAGGAGAACAGAGAATGAGTGCTGCTCAGTATCATTTGAGGGGGTATATCTCCTAAATGTGCATAATATATGGTCACCATTCTGACTGTATATTGTATGTCATGTAAGTATATTAGCGTGTAACCACAAGTACTAGAACGAGGCCAGTTGACAAAGTGACATGAGCTGGCTGTCACTTATCCATCCTTTGGCCTCTATATTGTTAATAAATCTGTTGGCTCACCAGCAGTGATGGCTGACCACTTTCTTCTAGGGAAGAAAGTTGTTTATTGGGCAAAAGCCAGGTTATTGCTGTTACTTCCTGACCAGGAACAAAAGTCCATGTAGCACTGCTAGACGTAAAATGCTACAAATATTTTTGGCAAATTGGCCATTTTGGGACTCCATAAGCTGCGATCTTCGCAGCTTACCAAGTCAACCAGAATCCGGCCCATAGTGTGTTTGCTGGAGGGTATTTGGTTTCTCACACAAATCCTAATCCTTTCTAATAGTTTGATAGATACATAGCAAGCAACACACAGCATTTTCTGTTATAAGGAGTGGCAAGCAGGAGTTCTGTGCTGGAAATACTGTAATACTGTATAGACAGGTTGACTAAAGCAGAAAAGGTTTTATATTCACAGCAAATAGCAGGTTATCCTCTCAGTCTACATTGAGAACAACAAGTGAGTGACCTTTTTTGTGAGTGGATTGTGGAGGATGACTGCATACAATGTGGAAATGAAAGCTCTAAGGGGGTTATTCTGGTTGATTCGCAAGGCTGCAAATTCGCAGCCTTGCAAGTCCACCAAACCCCGCCTGGCAAACGACCGCTTGCCTCCCCCCCTCGAAGTGCGGGTTCGCCCGCACAGGCTGCGAATGGATATTTTGCATAAACATCCATTCGCATGCCTCGATGGTCGCCAACTTTTAAGTCACTTACATATGCGTGCACGCTGGCACGGATATGGGACCCACGTCACTGTCTTATTAACATGAGAACGCCCAGCATTCTCATGGGAACGCCCATGGAACGCTGGGCGTTCCCATATGGTAATGGGGGCAGCCCGGCGCCCCCCCGCCCATCTCCGCACGCAGTCTTGGGTGCACGCACCCTACGTCTGCACATGCGCAGAAACACGCCTGACGTGCACCATCGGTCCTCCGTGCGAATGCACAGAGGACAGAATGGATTAGAATAACCCCCAAGTTACTGTGTTCTCATTTGAAGTGTAGTCCATTTGCTGAACCATGTGTGGTAATCTTCGGCCAGTTTCGACAATCCATGGCCATTCCAACTGTTGTAACGTTTCCGGAAGATTGAATACCGATGGTCACATTGAAGTCCAAAATAGCAGATATTCCGACTATCCTAAATGTTCTGACAGATGGAACCAACATTGAATACCCCCCTACAGGTTCTCAGAAGTTTTTTTAGGTAATATTTTTGCTCCTAGAATTTCTGGCAGGATAATACTGGAGAGATATAAATTCCCTATATTTGCCGCCAGACTACATCCTCATATTCGTTTATCTAACAGGATTTATTGGAAACCAGCTGGGATAATTATTGCTGTAGCATCAAAGGGTCTAAATGCAGATATTTAATTGGTTGTATGAATGATGATGCGTATGGTAAACCAGAATATATGGAGTCATAAATACATAGGACCCAATTTTTTAATTCTATGACATTCACTATGGTGTCCACTATTCTCTGTAATGATATTATTGTGTATGAAGGCCAATGCCCCATTCTCATCTAGAACCAGTCTTATTGCATACCCTTATCTTTATACTGGAAGTGATGAGGATGTCCACAGCAGGGTGACCATTCGGTAGAGCAGGATGTCATCCCTATGATGGTGTTAAATACTTGGTAAACTAGTTACACTTTATGGACTTTACAGAGTTATTAGATACCACAGAGCGAGCACTAGTGACAGGAGTCGCACCACCACACAGGTTGTACAAGGGGACACGGCTCTTGTGAGGAAGGTGCTGCAAGTAAGTTGTGTTAACCGCTATTACTGAAGTTCATTTATTCAATATTCTATTTCTCATTTGTTTCAAGAGAGAAGAAGCAGAGGCCAAAGCTCTTGAAGAAGCTGAAAAGCAAAAAATAGAACGTGAAAAAATCATGCAGCAAAATATGCAGGAAAGACTCGAACGAAAGAAGGTATGGGTGTCCCATGTAGATTGTAGCCCAGCGGTTCCCAGCCTCAGCCCTCAGGTTTCTCCAGCAGATCATGTTTTGTGGATTCTGTCTGTGCCAGCAGGTTGGATAATTACTGAACCAGCAGAATAGATTAACTCAATGGTGCATGCGTACAGAAACATGGCCTGTTGGGGGTACGGAAGGACTGCAGTTAGGAACCCTTGTTGTAGACTAAAAAGGTGACTAGTTGTTGTACTTTGTATAGGGTACTGGTCAGCAGTGGTATGGGTTATTGGGTCAACCACTGAAGCCCGACAGGGTCGCCATGAGTTTTTCACGTTTTGTTGTTCCGGACATCGAGATGGACACCGTCAGTGTGCTGCGTCCTCTCACATGACTCGCTGTGCTCGCCATGCTTCGGGCTCGTTCCTCTCTACGCTTGGCACAATATTTTATTCTCCTACCACACTGTGCATGAAATACCAGCTGTCGGCTTTAAAAAAAACGTGAAAACTCATATCGACCTTGCCATTGTCGACCTAATTCAGGTGTGGACTTAAGCCCTGCTGACCTTCAGTGATCGGCCCAATGCATGTTGACCTAAAGTATGTCGACCAAGTGACCGTATCCTACCTCTGTCTGTATTCTATGCACATCTTTCATTGTTATCTGTTGGACTTAGAATGCAGCTCATCATATTCTACACTCTCCTGTACATATTTAGCTACTTGTGTAGTTTCACGGTGGCAGTTAGCGTAGCGTCCTTGTCAGAATCAGCGTAGTGTTCCCGCGGCTGCTTAAGTAGTTATGGTAGTCAGTCAGGCGTCCCTGTCAGTATCGGCATCATGTTCCCGCCCGTTCGCAGGCTAGCCGGAGCTTACGTAGTTAGCGTAGTCAGTTAGCGTTACACGGTTAGTGTAGTCAGTCAGCGCTTATTACATTGTGTGGGAACCGTTGACCATTTTAACCTGCCTGACATGACAGGTGTGAATGTGTTCCTGAAACACCCCCACTATCCATGCCAGCCCGAAGTGTAGTGCGTGGACGCGGAATACACGTCACGTAATCTGCGGGGCTCGCTGCGCTCGCCACACTTTATAAAATCAACTCCAAGCCGACGTGGATAGTGGGGGGTATGAACATGTTGGGAGGATGCGTAGGGGATCTGGCGGTTACCGGCGCTGTGTGAGAGGCACTCACTAGGCTTGCCGGGGACAGAGCTGCAGCTTCCAGGGACAGTATGGTGACTACGCTAACTATGCAGGGCTGCCGCAGAGACACTACGCCTTTTAAGCTAGGCAGCTGTTGGGCTACGCTGACAATGTAGCTTAGGCTGCCGCCGGGAAACTACACAAGTACCCATATTTATTATTACCATTCTATTACACACCTTTATACATGTAGAAACAAGAAATTTTGTTGTTGTTAATGACACAATGATACAATAGAATAATCTGGAAATAAATGAATTATGAGTTGGGGCGTGGCTTGGCCGAGCTTGGGAACAGCCGCAAGGTAGGCGAGCTCCGCTATATATCCGGCTAATTATACTGTTTGAGGGACCATCGGCGATCCGGACCCGCTCACTGGTGCCCCTGAGGCTCCCCTGCACCTGGCTAACTGTTAAGAACCCGACCAGACGGCTTCCTGTGGACGCGGCAGCTACAGATGGAGCGCCTCTCGCTCTTGCCCCGCCAGCGCCAGGATCTGTCCGCTGGCGATCGCCGGCGGAGACGCGCTCCATCTGACTGAGACGCCCGTGCGTCTCAGTTTCCCGTCGGTGGGGGGATGGGAACCCTGTCCGTCTCCGCTTCAGGGAACAAGAAAGCTTGAAGCATTCTGAGCTTCTCAAGCGGACGGGCGCCATCTTGGAGCCTGCCGCACTGCATCTGCGGACTGACTGCTTGCTGATATTCGCAGGGCGCACTACAGAGACTGCTTTCACGCTTTCCTCTGCTCCAGGTGAACGGTGTGAGTACTTCGGGGAGGGGGAGCCCGGCTTGTGCTCTGCTGTTATACTGGTAGCGCTCAGCTATATCCGCTATATCCTGCTACTAACTAGCGCTGTCTTCCTGATTTGATGTCCTACACACACTGGCTCTTTACACTGTCCACTGTATCCTAGTACCCGATGTCAGCACAGCCCTGCCACACTTCGCTGGACCACCATTATATTTTGGCTGGAGTCATATGCGACTCTTGAAGTTGTCTGGACGTTCCCATTTGTGCACTCCGGTGGTGTGCTAGCCACCACCATTTTGCCACCTTGTCAAGATGACTGGACCCCTGCAAACTATCCTCCATGCTATTAAAGCCTCCACCCAGAGGCTCCTCATTAAAATCGATACTATGCTAGCTGAACCATTGTGCCGTAATCCAATGGTCTGTGTGCCATGTGTCAGCTCCACTCCACCCATCTACTCGGGATGAGATGTCTCCTGTAATTGTTACCAGCCTTCTGACTCCTACTACTGGGGGACAAAAGTAAAAAGCCGGGACCAGAATGAAGTGAATATATGAATATCTAATGAGCGGCTCCCGGCCCCCTGCTGGTGAAAGTGTAAAAAAATAATAATAATAATTAAATGTATATTAATGTACTTCAAGCACATGAATAAAAATAGCATGCCCCTTCACAGAAAAAAAAAATCGGTACTTGTTTCCCAGCACGGCGCCCGTTGTAGGTGATTGCATACCTTAAGTTAAGGTATGCGATGGACACGATTTCAAGGCTATTTTTAGCCTTTTCCCCCTACAATTAAAAAATCGCATCGGTCACATCGCATGCCTTAACTTAAGGCATGCGATGGACGCGATTTTTTTTTATTGTATACCCACCCTTATGGGTATTTTACCCTTATGGGTATTTTACATGACAAATGCGCCCCCCCCCCCCCCCCATTGTTAACGCCACCCCACGATCAACGCCAACCCGAAGCGTGGCGAGCGCAGCGGTACGCATCCTCCGACCTTTTCATAACCCCACTATCCACGTCGGCGTGGAGTTGATTTCATGTAGTGTGGCGAGCCGCCGAGCCCGAAGCGTGGCGAGCGCACGCGTAATACCTGTGAAGTAATGCGCCGGGGACTCGCTGCGCTCGACACACTATATAACATCAACTCCATGCCGACGTGGATAGTGGGGGTATGAAAAGGTCAGAGGATGCGTACCGCCGCCCCTCACGGGCTCGCTGTGCTCGCCACGCTTCGGGTTGGCGTTGATCGTAGGGTGGCATTAACAATGGGGGGGCATTTGACCCATCAGGGTTGGGAAACAATAAAAATTGGGGTCTGGGGGCCATTTAACATTGGGGCCAATGTAAAATCGTGTCTCAGGGACCATTTTACATTGATTCCAATGTAAAAATTGCGTTGATCGCATGTGATGCGATCAACGTGATTTCGGGGGGTCCCGATGGATACAATTTTTATCGCTGGCGCCGTGCTAGGAAACAAGTACCAAAAAAATCTGAATTTTTTTTTTTTTTTTTACACAAAAAACCTTTATTTCAAAAGATCACTTTCCAGTTCACCTTAAAAAGATGTCGAATGCAAAATGGTGAATCATGGCAAAAATCAGGCAGAAAGCAATTCGCCATCCTAGCATTGAAAACACTCTCGTCGAATCCCCGTGTAAACCCCATTGAAATACACCAGCGAATTGCAGCGAAAAAACTGTGAATCTGGAGCATTGAATACTGGCCACAGTTGTATTAAACTTAGGTGTAATGTAACTCTAAATATGAACATTACTGATACCTTAGTGCATATTCACAAAGTGATAGTAGTAGGATTTGGACATTTGGACATTTATTTCTGTATGTGAATAAGGCATACAACACAGACAACTTCTAAACCATTATTGAACATCAGATTATAACCTGTTTTATGTGTTTAATATTTTTATGTCCTTTTCAATTGACCTATTTTTTTTTTTATTTTTTTTTAAGAGAATTGACGAAATAATGAAAAGAACCAGAAAGACTGACCAGATGGATGCCAAAGTAGGTGATCTATCTGGGTGCCTTGTACTCACACCCTGTGTGTTTCCTAACTTACCTATAAAATAGACAAAATTGGCAGATTGTATTTCTTTCGGGTACTTGTTTCCTAGCACGGCCACAATCTTAAGTAATCGTGTCCCTTAATTAAGGGACACGATTACCCCGATGGACCCGATTTCTTTTGAAATCAGGTCCATTTTGCCGGCTAGGAAACAAAAATCGGGGGCATCGCGTCGGTCGGGACCATTAACATTGGTCCCGACGCGACCGACGCGATGCCCCCGATATTTGCATTGACTTCAATGTTAAAAAAATTTTTAACATTGAAATCTTGTCGTGAACGGTAAAATATCGGGGGCATCGCGTCGGTCGGGACCATTAACATTGGTCCCGACGCGATGCACCCGATTTTTACATAGGATTCAATGTTAAAAAAATTTTTAACATTGAAATGGTGTAAAAATGTAAAAAAATGTGAAATGGGTCAATATGACCCATTTGACATTATAAATGTCCCCGTCGTCGCCCCACGATAGACGCCAACCCGAAGCGTGGCGAGCGCAGCGAGCCCGCGAGGGGCGGCGGTACGCGTCCTCCGACCTTTTCATGCCCTACTATCCACTAGGGCGTGGAGTGAGAATAGAATAGTGTGGCGAGCGCAGCGAGCCACCGAGCCCGAAGCGTGGCGAGCGCAGCGAGCCCCGCGAGGGGACGCGGATACCTTCACAGGTAAACGCGTCCCTTCGCGGGCTTCACAGGTGTCCGTGGCGACGCGGACACCTGTGAAGCCCGCGAAGGGACGCGATTACCTGTGAAGGTATCCGCGTCCCCTCGCGGGGCTCGCTGCGCTCGCCACGCTTCGGGCTCGGTGGCTCGCTGCGCTCGCCACACTATTCTATTCTCACTCCACGCCCTAGTGGATAGTAGGGCATGAAAAGGTCGGAGGACGCGTACCGCCGCCCCTCGCGGGCTCGCTGCGCTCGACACGCTTCGGGTTGCCGTCTATCGTGGGGCGCTGTGTACGCGCTTCAATTTGGGGGGGTTTGGAATTTTTTTCATTCAATCCAATGTAAAATTGGGTCCCAGGGACCCAATTTACATTGGATTTAATGAAAAAATCGGGTCAAAAATTGGTCGGTCGCGTCGATCGCATCGCATGCGACCAAATCGCATGCAATGCGATCGACCCGATTTTTTTCAGCACGACCACCCCGATCTTAATCGGTGTGGCCGTGCTAGGAAACAAGTACCTTTCTTTCCTTTCACTCCAAACACCTCTGCCTTCTATCTCTTCAGCCAGTGTATATATATATATATATATATATATATATATATATATATATATATATATATATATATATATATATATATATATATATATATATATATATATATATATATATATATATATTGATCCTGATGACAATTTTGCCTCTAAAATTGAAACGTTGACCACAAGCTGACTTCGTGTGTCTTATTATGCTGAGAGTGCCGCACCACACCTACTTTAACCAGCAGTATTATTCACATTTAACTATCTCCAAAATATGTTGTTTCTCAGCATAAGGCGCTACAAAGTGTTTGAACTATGCCCCTGTGATTTCCCACCTTTACTATTGCAATAACCTCTGTGGCCTACCAATCACAGTACTTATACCCATATCAGTGACTCATAAATGCTGATGGTAGATTTACATTTTCAGTTGGCTGCTCCTGAGGCCAATTCCTTCATTAATTCTGATCATTGTAATAATCCAGAGTTCTGAGGCTTTCTGACGTTTTACCAAATTTCTTCATAGATGCAAATAGTCCCCTGCTGCAATGTGATCTTCCAATGCTTACTCATGCCATACACTATGGCAAGTCGTCTCACGTATAGCTCCCCTGTTATTCCTATGGCTATTGTATTTATAAGGCCCAGTGCTGTACATTAAGGGTATCATGGCATGTCGTAAATTTATATACAGTAATAAATGTAAAATTGTCTGCCCAAACAATTTTCCAATCTAAGAGATGGGGGACCACCATAAAGTAGCAGAATAACAATTGTAGATGGGGAAGTATTTACAGCAGCATTATCCGCTATCGATTTATACAGCAGTCCTTGACGCCTGCCAATTGTTTGCAGCTCCTTGTGGTGCGGTATGATTGGAGTAAGGGCATGACACTTAAACCATCCATTATAGAAATCCATCCACCCACTCATGACCGTGTTACACAGTTTATCCAAACTTAGCATCTTTCCAGCATCCTGGTTTAGATGAGGCTTTTGGGCTTCATGGGAGTAGTCCATTTTTTTTTATTTTTTTTTTAATAAGCCAGTCTTCCAGCTAGAACCAAAGCCATTATATTTATTTGGTAGCAGCTATTGCCCCAAGGGAGACAGTGGGAATATGGATAGCGACAGCTATTGGTTTATTGTCGCTAGTCCATGTACCCATGTCAACCCCGGGGGTGGCAAGCCAAAATGCGTGAAAAGTCACCCGGCTAAGTGCTCAAACGGGACTTTACACATACTGTAGCACGCATTTGTTTGGCCGAGTTTAGCCGATATGCACAGCTAAACCCATCCATAATGAGCGTGGTATGCCCAATAAAATAAATAATTTGAATATTGCCCTGTGATTTTCCTTCACCCTAGACAGGAGTTTGGGCATCATTAAACCGTTTAACCAATACGCACCACTTTATCCAGCAGGTGGTGGTGCATCATGGAGCCTCCATGAGTCCATGTGCACTGCACACCTTCAGTCTTTATATGACTACATGGTCTATTCATGTATAGCAGTAGGCCAATAAAACATAGGGCGGTATTCAATGAGGATTTTGGCGATGTGCAGCGAATCCTGTTTATGATTCGCTGCACATTCGCCACTGGTCGCCGCGTTCCGGGGCCTCGCCGGTATTCAACGAGTCAGGGGCTCGCTGCCCCTGACCGGCGAATTTTAACTCCTGCGGCGATGCCGCAGGGAGCCTGAGGACGGCGGCAGGCAGGGAGATGGAAGTCTCCCTGCCTGCCCCAGAACATTTGTGGGGGGGAGGTGGGCTCCCCGGGTGCCAGGCAGCACAGGCTGCCCCCCCGGGGGTGCCAGCAGGGGACCGGGTATATTCACTACACCCGATCATGCATATGTAATGATCGGGTGAAGTGAAATATATGAATATCTAATGAGCGGCTCGGCATCGGCCCCCTGCTGGCTGGTCTGTGTAAAAAAAAAATTAAATTTTTTTTTTTTTTTTTTTTATTAAATATATATATTCATGTGCTTACAGCACATGAATAAAAATAGCATGCCCCTCCTCAGAATAAAATTCCTGATTTTTTTGACACCAAATGTAAAAAACACAACACTTTATTTTAAAAGTTCACATTCCACTTCTCCATAAAAAGATAGCGATTGCTACTCGGTGAATCATGGCGAAAAAAACCTTGAAATGTATTCGCCATCTGGTCATTGAATAGGGTGATTCACCGTTTTAGTCAAAAATTCGCCTTACAGCACAAAATCGCCATAAAAACATGGCGAATCAGCCTCATTGAATACCGCCCATAGAATAAGGTTGGAGAATGTGACTAACCATACATTTTTGTCATTGTGACTAATGTTTATAGTAAGAAAAATATATATTCCATCCATATTGTAGTTCATGTTATCAATGCTTCTTGTTTGGAAGGGTGAAGACCGATCTGAAGAGGATGACGATATCAGTCTAGAAAAGGACCTGCATGGTAGGCCGCAATTGTGTCCTTGGGCAGATGCTGCATTAAAGCGCGTTTTGGAGCTTCTCCAAGTGTGCGCACAATTCTAGTGTGTATTGTGCCTAGTGTGAGGGCTCCGGTCGACAGTTAATAGGTCAACCACTATTGATTGATAGGGAATAGGTTCGACACATGAAAACAGTTGACATGCACAAAACATCAAAGTGTTATGGGGCACCAAGCCTAAAGCATGGCGAGCACAGCCATACACTAATTTAAGGGTACATGGTGATATATGGTGACAGACATAAAATACCATGAAAGGCTTGTGTCGACCATTTCAATGTAAGCCTTTTATCTATGTTGACCATGGACTGGGCAGGCTTGGCTGGGATCACTTGCAATACTGTATATTGTATGCGAAAGAACTGCATGCGATATAGGCCGTGCGATCCTGCCGCCCGGGCGGCAGAAGGGGGATTGCGTGCGACTTCTCTGAGAGGAGAAGTTGTACAAGTGAGTGCCCAGCTTAAGACGTGTGCACAACCTTTGGTCTGAAAGCTGCATTGGAAGTTGTCTAATTGCAGCTCCTCCAAATGACAACTGCGAAAATATGTCATATGTACTGTAGGGAAAGAGGCAGGCTGACTGTACTCTGCAATACCAATCAACACTGTTAACAATCAGCTACTAATTATGGGGTATATTAAGATATAATTTATAATACTAAAAATAACTATTCCGATCGAGATAAACTGAGTGGGTTATCACAACTGGATTATTATTAGCTAATAGATCTGATGCTAATTCTAATTTACAGCTAAAAGAAATCCGTACCGATTTATAATCTGATGACCTCTAACAGCAGGACTCTACCTCTAACAAACCGTGCATTGGCACTATCCTTTGCAAAATGAGAATTGGTCATTGTTCACTGCAGATGAGCAATATACGCATGGATTGTGATAGAGGAATGTAACTAGGTTTTTAGGTCTATTTATCTGAGCTAACTAGTGATATTGATATTTGTCTACATATAATTCCAATTTTAAATGACTATGCAGTATGCTTATAAACTGTGTCAATGTTAATCATTTTCAGGAGCAGTAAATGGGGTTGATCTGTGTGACGATACTGATGATCCTGGGGATTTAGAAGAAACACCTGCTCCCATTTCCCCACATCCTGTGTCCCAGGATACGGCAGTGGTGACTGGGAATGAATTATTTATTAATGGGGACAGGCCAGACATTGATCAGGAACTTAATGGACACTCTTCAGAAGCTGCACCTGCACAAGAATCCAGGTCAGTGTAGACAAGGCTCTACAGTAATATTTGTGCAATTTGTGAGCATTTGCTTTTTAAACTGTTTTTCTAATTCACATAACTCCAATTACAGTCAGATGACCAATGATACCGCAATATTGAGCCAAGATCAATTGCATCTTAATGAAGATGATAGAACAGGAGATAGCGTATCACATTTAAATGGGAAATCTGGAACATGGACATTTGAGGAAATTATTCATTTGGGAATCCATTCCAAGACAACCAGTTTGTCGGACTCCATCACTACGGACAGCTGTAATCAGGACCTCCTAGAACCTGATACAGTCCCCCCAAAGTTAGCTTTTGAAGAAGGACGAGTCAGTTCTTTGTCGACAACCATCGAGTCTGCTGCAGGTACATTGTATATAATGTATATATGGCTGATAAAATAATACATATAGGATTAAACCTAAGAAAGTATTTATCACTACTGTGTTGTGAATGCTCGTGTGATTATGTGTCAGTAAAACGACAACATCTACAGCTTAGCAGAAGTGGGCTCAGATGACTTAGTTAGGAGAAGGTAAACAAGGCTTCCACTCAGATGTCTCCTTCCTTAATAAGGACTGTTCCCTGCATGTATATTTAGAGTTTGTCCCCATATCTTACATCACAAGCCAGGACTAGGCGGGCAGGGTGGTGGGCACGAGTCTGGTATTATGTAGAATGTTTACCTACCAGAAGTATGCCCTGAAATCTCCATGTGATTGATCTCTGCAATGTCTGTCAGATACCTATAATCTGGTACCGCTTGTGGGCTATTGATCTGCACCTCCATCAATCCAGAAAAAAAAAAAAACTTCTGCATGTGTTAATACCCCTACACACCAGGACGATTGGCCTCCAATCCCACTTACAGTACATGTCAAATTGGAGATTTTACCTACTGCAGTAAAGATTCATAAATCCAACTTCTGATGGGGTACCAATCATGTGCAGATAATATGTTTGTATCTCTGATCCAATCGTCTAACGACCATCGCATCGCGATCGTTGGACACTTATGCACCGTTTTTAACAAATTGCGAGCCTGGGAGCTCCCGGAAAGTTCAAGGGAAGTCGCTTAATGATTGTCACATGATCGTAGTTGTTCTGGTGTGTACCCAGTAGTAGAGTCTCTTATATCAGCTACATGATGGCCTAATCCCCACAATGTTGTCACTAGTTCAGTACACTTTAACTACAAGCTCAATAGTTTGAAGTTTGTCATTTTTGTTTGTGTAATTAACATTTTTCTAAATCCTTCTCTCCTCTGTCCCCAGAGATGTGACCTCTCCGCAGCCATGGGGCTATGATTGCACTTCGCTCTCCAGTATTTAATAAAGCGCTGAAGCCTTGTTGTTAAAAAGCTGCTATTTCAACATATTACTTAAATGCAAGATCACCTGGCAACAGAAGACACGGACGTTACAATTGACATCCCTTCAGGGATATGTTGGCGATATCACTAGTTGTTGTGTTAGGCAGTCACACAGGGTCTCAGACATTTAGATAACATTTTGTTACTTCTAACGTTGACAGAACGGTTTGCCCTGACGATACAATTAATACTCTGAGTAAACCGTATATATGTTAATAATAGTTATATTTAGAGCTGTTAAGAAGTTGATAACATTTTCAGCAGTGGGTCAGGTTTTTTTTTTTTTTTAGATACTCAATGAATTTCACCCAGAATACAGTAAGAATACACCATGGCTAATACTATGACAAATTAATGTTCAGTAAACTGGACCATACGTTTACACAGAGTGAAGGCGGCCATTTTGTGGGATGAACTAAACTCTATTCAACCAATGAATTCCCTATTGAGGAATGAGGCACTAGCTGTATGACTAGTTCCTTGTGAATTGATGGCCTGCATCCTCATGGGTATCGGCTTTGCCCATGAAATGACGGCCTTTCTTGTGTATAAGTGACTGGTCTGCTTTAAGCGCCTCTCAACATTTGCTCTTTTCACAATTTTTTAAAACATTTCATTTTTTTTTTTTTTTCATTTATGTGTATTTAAGTTGCATATGTAAGTATTATTTTATTGTGTATATAAACAGCAGTATTAGACAACTACTTGATCCTTTAGGAGGTTTCTGTTGGTTTTGAAAACTAGTTTTTTACAGTGGTTTATTTCCGAGTGATGCCGCTGGGTTCCACCCGCAGCAGACAAATACATTTCATCTGATTGGTGCACCAGGCTCTACGTACAACATATCATTATATGAGTCAAGTGGGACGGTGTGTCCTCTGACTGACATCCTGGGTCAGTGAGAGCTGTTTACCAGCATTACCAGTCACTACCTCTAGAGTAACCAGTCTTATTTCCATTATTTTTTAAGCCCCACGTGGGATATGGATGTTATTGGTTCTGGAAAAGTTGCCAGGTAGCACAATATGGACATTGGTATAAATAAATTGCATGTTTGAGGATTGTTGAGAAATGAATATACACTTTGCTCAGGCAACAGTTCTATAGTTTCAGTCCTCAAGTGCCTTTAGCTAGACACGATTTACTGTTTTCAATGTTTTACACAAAGGTGCAACACAGAACAAAGTAGATTTACTTGGGTTTATGAATACACATGTAATATCTAAATTGCAGAATAGCGTTTTGCACCACTAGTTAGGCAAGATTAGTGGTTGCCAGTCCCCTCTGGCTGCTTACAGTGCACAATTTTCAATTTAATGTAGCAGGTTTCGTTTGGGTATATGTTTGACGGCAGGGATGGGAATTTATTTATTGAAGGCAGTGGAAGCAGCCATTTTGCAGGATGTTCAAATCCTCATTATTAATTATCTGTCCATCAATTGATCGTGATGCACAAAATGGCGGCACTAGTTCCTCGCAAGCTGATGACCTGTACTCTCAAACTTAATTCAGAATGTCTGCTTCCATTGTGTGTAGGCCATATGTACACTTTAAAGACACTCTCACGCTAATTTAATTGCTACAAACTTGTCTGGTTTTCATCATAACAGCACAGACTTGTCAAAATTTGTGTCTTGAAATATATATATATACATATTCCATCATCAGACTCCGCTTGGTAGAATTGGTCAGACAGAGCAGTGCCTTAGATAAATAAATATACATATGTATTTTTGTATGAACACTGTTTAATTCTAGCAGAGACAATCTAACCAGTAAATTGCTTATATTTTGTGTGCAACTGTTACATGTTCTATTCTTAGTTTACAGCTACTTATGTAAATATATATATGTGCACTGTTAAATAAACTTTATCAATTTAAAAAGTGCAATTTGTGGCCTGCTTGTCTTCAACTTATAAATAAATATAGAAACTCGGTGGGGGGGGGGGCTGTTTACTTTTATTTGTCAGATTTGTGCTAATCTGTTTAAAGCAGCAATCCCCCCCTCCCCTTATATACATGTTTGTCCCCCTAATGTCTGTGTCGACCTAGCCTATGTCGACCTAATGTCTGTGTCGACCTAGCCCAGGTCGACCTAATGTCTGTCGACCTAGATCCATGTCGACCTTGCTGAATGTTGACCTAGTGGTGTCAACCCAATGCTTGTCGACCTAGTTGTTGTAGACCAAACGATCCACACCCCTTCAAACATAGCAAATGTAAACGGGATCAGATTCTCCTCAGACACTATTTTGCAGAATGTTCGCTAAGCTAATCCATACTTTGCCTGTATTCATTCCTTTGCTGCTCTCACCTATTCTGTTCCCTCTCTGGCTGCAGTGTGAGCAGATAAATAACAGACATGCTGTGTTTTTAAGAGCGTCTATGACCCCATACTGGTATATAGTATACTTGCATTGCACAGTTATTTAGTAGTATATACAGTTTCCTATATTAACACTTGCATTCCCCATGTTCTATATTCTAGTAGTGTATACTATATCCTAGATTTAAACCTGCATTACATACTAAGGCTGGTATAAAAAAAAAATCACAAACTTTCCCTGTTTCTCCATTTTCACCTAAAAACGCATAGGTTCAGTGAAGCTTGTGTGTTTTTGCTAGAAACAGCCCTGTTTTTTGGGGATTTTGCTTTGCCTGAAACAAAGTCCCTGATAAGCTGTGTCTCGCCAATTGTAAACTGTATCTATTGAAAACACACAGGTTTTACTGCATCTTTAGGTGAAAATATATTTTGTTTTGGATGTGCAAATTGGATAGCTCGAGGGGGGGGGGGACATGTTGAAACATCAGGAAAAATTTTCGTTTTCTGCATCCAATCAGATGAGAGCGGCTCCATCTGTGTGTATGTATGTATATATACCATGAGGATGGTATGGATTTGGTTTGTGCTTTGATATCCTCCAGTCCACACTATGTTGATGCACCAGTTGAGTTTTGTTGCTTCTTATGGATATTGTTTTGGGGGGAGAAAAATTCAGAATTCTTTCTTTTTACAGCTAAGAGGGACTGCCATGGGCTCAAACATGGCGCTTTCTTATACTAATCTTATCTGAATTCATTTACTTTTACGTTCGCTATATTGATGATTTGTTTTTGGTGTGGACTGGAGGTGTTCAAATGCTTACCATCTTTATAGACGTCCTCAATGCCTTGGATACCACAATCAGGTTTACTTTATCGTTTAGTGAGACTATCATGTGTTGTTTGGTTTTTTGTGTTACTTGTGGAATTTATAATATTGCAACCATCATTTTTAGGAAACCTACTGATAAGAACTCATTGCTGTCATCTGACTGCTTTCATCCGTTGCCCCTTAGAGGCTTGCCATTGTCCCAATTATTACGTGTAGTAAGGATAACCTCCGACTTGGAGACTCTTGCACAGTCTTTGGACGACATGGGCACACGCTTTTTACAGCGTGGTTATGATCCAAAGGAAATGGAGGAAGCTGTTGTCTACTCTTTACAGGTGCCATGTGTAAAGACTTTTAACAAGAGACAGACAAACGGAGTCCAATAGACTAATTTTTTTACTCCATTGCTTCATCGCACATTCGTAAGACCATTATGTGCATATTGTACAACCGGATGCCACCATTGGGCAATATTGTCAGCTAGCACCCCTCTTTTGTTATAAGAGGAAACAGAACCTCAAGGATGTATTGACTAAGTCAGACATTGGACCGATCAGGAATGAAACGTGGCTACAACCTCAGAATGGGGTTTGTAAGTGCCCTGTCTGTGTGAACTGCCAGTTCCTATGTGTTGGTGAGATATTTGTTGACCCAAATTGGAAGGTAATGTGAAATAAGTCATCACTTAAATTGTGGCAGCTGTTTTATCATTTATTTTATCGTGTGTTCCTGTAATGTGTTTACATGGGAAAAACAATTGGTCTCCCCGAGCACATAGCAATCTACTGTTCCTCTATTAAGAAGGCGTAGTCTAGTGTAGGCAGTAGTACACCACCAAGCGCGAGACATTTTGCTACAGTTAAAAGCGCGACTTTTCCTTTATGTCTATTGATCATATTCCACCTTTTAAGACACGGAGGTGATTGCAATAATTACTCCAAGGGGAATGCCTCTGGATCCATAGCCTTAATTGCATCGCTCCAGAGGGCAACAAATATCAATCACTACATTGTTTTAAGTTTCACTGAACCGAATTGTGGTATCCTTGTTGAGTCTGATGTGTTTTATTGTGTTTCTACCTCTTGCTGCCCAATACCTTTTTGACATGCTAAACTTTTGATTTGTTGCATATATTGTCTGTTCCATGTGTCTTATGTATTTGTCCATGTATGTTGATTTTGTCATTTTACTAAATATGGTCACTTGACCAGCCCCTGAAATTAGAGATGACCACTCTGACCTATTATGATGTAACCCAGATTACAAGCAGTTACCTGTTTGTGGGACTATGTAACAGCAGTCCTGCTGCCGTTCCTTTATATATTACACTCGGGGATACTGTGTATTTTTGTGCTTTGTTGCGTAGCTAGGCAGTAACGCTATACCTGTACTGTTTTATTTGGACCTGGCTGCACTTCCAGTGTTTGATAGGTCTGCAGGGTTATTCAAAACCAATACAACAAATGTGAGTGTGGTGGTCAAATGGCGCAATTCTTAGAAGCTGCCGAGTGGTTCTAGTTTTTGTGGGTCCCTCAAAACCCTTCACCATCACCATAAAACCAAATGTTTAAAACATGACCTCTCTGGCGCTTCTTCCTGGGGTGGTACAGGTATCTCCCCCGTAAACAAATGACATAGAGGGGAAAAAAACAAAAATGCCAATAGTGAAGCAAGTTTTACAATTTCTCTCCCTCTTTAATGAACAATTAAAATACACTACAATAAAATTATTTCATAAAATCTCAAACAAGGCATAAATTGCTGTGTGCAGTCATGGACGTTTTCTTATATATATCCAGGTAGGACATGAGCTAATAATTACCGGATCCTTAGGGAACTGGTGATCAATCAGTTCCAGCGAGAGTATAACACACTTTCCACAGTAGTGTTAGCACTGAGTTCTTTTCCGGCATAAGCTGCTCACAGGGTCCTCCGTCCCGCGTCCGTCACCAGCATAGATACCATAGGTCTGCCAACAAACTTCACCAACGCGTTTCGTCCTGCATATAGGACTTTTTCAAGGTGTGCAGACATTGGGCAATAGTTCCGTTTAAATACCCTACCTCTGTATGCCAGCTGGACCTTAATCTAATCTACGATCTGCCGTTTTTTAATGTGATATTTTTCTCTTTTATGGGGATATGAATCACATCTCAAAATGACTGGCAATACGGGGCTGATATGGTGATGATAAAGGAACAAAATACCAGAGGTTGCTATGATAACTGAGAACGTTATGATAACTGAGAACGTGAAGTCCCAGCGCTCAGAAACAAAAGGCATGGCGTCCAGAATAACCATGGAAACCTGCATAATATGCAGGAAAGACCTCACCGGAAGTGACGTATCGGAACGAAGCTTCAATGATCAAATGGTATTATGGGATCACCATAGAAATTTTTATGAAGCGGAGTTGAATCAGCCACCGGATATGACGTATCGGGACCTGGCGTCCGGCTGCGTCAGGACGCCAGGGTCTCCATTGCAACCCGGCTCACACTAACGTGTGGGACTAACCCGGCTCACACTAACGTGTGGGACTGGAAGTCTGTATGCCAGCAAAGGATCATGGGAAAACGCTGATTAGGGTCTAGCTGGCATACAGAGGTAGGGTATTTAAACGGAACTATTGCCCAATGTCTGCACACCTTGAAAAAGTCCTATATACAGGACGAAACGCGTTGGTGAAGTTTGTTGGCAGACCTATGGTATCTATGCTGGTGACGGACGCGGGACGGAGGACCCTGTGAGCAGCTTATGCCGGAAAAGAACTCAGTGCTAACACTACTGTGGAAAGTGTGTTATACTCTCGCTGGAACTGATTGATCACCAGTTCCCTAAGGATCCGGTAATTATTAGCTCATGTCCTACCTGGATATATATAAGAAAACGTCCATGACTGCACACAGCAATTTATGCCTTGTTTGAGATTTTATGAATTTTTTCTATATTGTAGTGTATTGTAATTGTTCATTAAAGAGGGAGAGAAATTGTAAAACTTGCTTCACTATTGGCATTTTTGTTTTTTTCCCTCTATATGTCATTTGTTTACGGGGGAGATACCTGTACCACCCCAGGAAGAAGCGCCAGAGAGGTCATGTTTTAAACATTTGGTTTTATGCTGCAGGGTTATTGTTTTCCTTACACTCACCACACGCTTCCGCCGCCGTGCGGCCACTTCCTGTTAGTTTGAGCACCATGACAAGCGCCCATTGTTTCCAGTCTTCTCCACCCCCCCCCCCCCCCAAAAAAAGGCATACTTGCCTAACATTACGGAATGTTAATGCGCACAGAAATCAGTACAAGGAAGAAGTGGCAGCAAAGTAGGGAAGTATGCCTCAAGTGAAAGTATGGAAGTGAGGATCCCCATAGACATGTTTGATTTTTTGATAGGCAGACTTGGTGGCGCCCCCCAGAACCTGGCGCCTTAGGCAACTGCCTAATGGTAGAGCCAGCCCTGATCATTGTGCCTGTACTGAGTCAGTGTTGCCTATGACTAAGGTGCGATAGCACGTACCGACACAGCCTGGTGCTATGACTGTCTCTTGAGGGGATGATCCGTGTTATCCTTACTATGTCACTCCTGACGCTAAGTATCAGCTCTTCTATATTTTTTTTTTTACTTTTTGGTCTGATTGCACTTTATATGTCAATGAATATGCAATTTTTGTAATTATTTAAAAAAAATAATTACATTTGGTTTCCATAAAGCAGCGGTTCTCAAACTGTGGGTCCCGACCTTCTCAGCATGGGGTCACGACACCATGTTGTGACCATCAGGCTGATGACTTTTCTAATCTCAGCCAGTGATTCAAAGAGTCTGAAAAATCTGTTGAATTGTGTGATATTTTAGACCACTTGCATCATTTTGTGCCTCCACAATGCTGCCATGTATGTGCTGTCTGCTGGCTACACACATAATGTGATGACCTTCTGCGGTATTGTCTAATGGGGTCCCAGAGCAAAATAGTTTGAGGACCTCTGCCATAAAGGAAAGAAAGTTGATTTGGGGGTAATTGTTGTTTTTTTTTTTTTTTTTTTTTTTATCCTAAAAAATTGTATGTAATTATAGTACTAATTAAGCTAATTGGAAACTTCCAGTTGCCTTATTACTCATTAATGGGGGAATGTCCAAATGGTTCTGCACAGTATCCTGACATTTTAACCTTAAAAGAAGGATTTCTCTACTTTCGCTACTCTCCGAGTTTCTAATTGAATTACAAAATAAATATGCAGATAAAACGGCAACTCGCATCTCGCACCTAATTGGATTGAAGCCTTAATCTGTGACTTTATAGTCTGTTAGTGGAGTTTGGGCTCAGTGATCACAGTGTACCTCTTTGTGAGTCTGACTTCAAGCGCAGCTTAATGCATTTAAGAAGGAAAAAATCAAACTGTTTCATTTTTTATGTTTATTGATAAAAGCACCATCTCAGGATGTCAGAACCCTATGGAGATTTACTTTACATCACTTTTCCAGTGTCTTTTGGGGGTTTTGTTAGGAAAATATTGCTTTGCTTTAAAAGCAATTGTTCCATCTAGTAAATGTAATTCAAAGTGGATTAATAAATGTGTTTGGGAGAGAAGCTTTGAAAACTCGTATTAATACCCCAATAATTAAGTGTATGCTATGTTCCTGATTTCCGTTTCCTAGTGGTACACCAAACCGTTCTATGCAAAGCGCACCTGTTCTATCTTATGTAATGCTTGTTTTACGCTGTGCCACATGTGCTTAATATACACTGTCCTTCCCCTTACATAGATGTGCAGGCTGGCTGGATTACGGGTTCTGCAGAATGTGGCTTAGTGTATTTATTCATTGCTGTCATATACTTTCTCCCAAACACATGAAGCAGAAAACAATTGCGTGCAAATCTCTAGGGACAAAACCAATCAATTAAAGCATGTCAGGTTTGTTTTCTATACATTAGCCTTAAAGTACATGTGGGCAGCATGGTGGTGCAGTGGTTAGCATTACAGGTTTAAGGTTAGTTTAATTCACTATCAGGGCCATCTATACCTGTGGGGTTTGTATGATCTCCTACTTAGATTGTGACCAAACGAACCCTGCTGTGTACATGTGAGAGAATTTAGTAACCTCCTATGGGACAGGGTACAAATGACAAATATACTCTGCAGGGCTGTATAAATTGATGGCACCATATAAATGAATTATAGTTATTACTACTACGAGGTTAGCGTTTGGTAAAATACCGTATGTGCTACAAATGAAACTTTGGTACTTATGTAGTATCTGGGCTGCCGATTTCTAAATCGGGTCGGATCGGGAGATCGCATCGCATTGCATGCGACCATGCGATTCGATGCGATGCGATGACCCGATTTTTCCATAGGAATCAATGTTAAAATGGACTGAGTCCATTTTAACATGGAATTCAATGGGAAAAATGGGTCCTTTTCATACCCCTACTATCCAAGTGGGCATGGAGTTGGATATAAACCTGTGGCGAGCGTAGCGAGCCACCGAGCCCGAAGCGTGGCGAGCGAAGCGAGCCCCGCGAGGGGACGAATACCGTCCCCTCGCGGGGCTCGCTTCGCTCGCCACGCTTCGGGCTCGGTGGCTCGCTACGCTCGCCACAGGTTTATATCCAACTCCATGCCCACTTGGATAGTAGGGGTATGAAAAGGACCCATTTTTCCATAGGAATCATTTTAACATTGATTCCTATGGAAAAATCGGGTCATCGCATCCGATATCGCATCCGATATCGGATGCGATGCGATATCGCATCGCATCGCATCTGATTGTATGCCTTAACTTAAGGCATACAATCAAAAAATCGGCAGCCCAGATACTACATAAGTACCGAAACTTTATTATACAATGTATACATACCTCCACCTACTGGCAGAAGTAGGTACTGTTACATAGATTCATAAGATGAGCACTAGTCATTACTCAAACTAGAAGCAGATGTAGTTGGTACTGTAGTCAGAGACATGATGCAACATTTGCTATAAGTTTTCCAAAGCTTCCTATGGACTTGCATATGTTGAGGAGGTGCATTATTGCATTAAGAGGGGGATTGTTTGAGCCAAAATACATCTGTTCAGTAGCTGTGAGCTGCATACAAAATCAGGAGGGGTTGTGGTATGTGACTCCGACAGTCGGGATCCCGACTGCCCGGAGTCAGACAGCATGGCGAGCGCAAAAAAAAAGCCCCTTGCAGGCACGGTGGCTCGCTACGTGAGCCACCTATTCTATTTTCCCTCTATGGGGGTAGTGGACCCCCACGAGGGAAAATAGCGGGTGGCCGTCGGGCACCTGGCTGTCGGCGTTTTGACAGTCGGGATCCCGACGTCGGATAAATGACTGTCAGGATCCCGACTGTCGGGAACCTGTCCGGCACCCATCAGGAGGATAGTCCATGCTTTACATGTGCAGTCATTGCCTCATAAGATGGACTTTCCCTCCTTAATGTAAAGCTTATGGCTGGCGGTGTTTACATGTGGGTGTTCCTCTTATGTGCCCCCTATAGGCTATATTTACTTACTGTAACAAGGGTGCTGAGGGCACTAGCTGGGAACAGGTTTTGTTGGACAATAATAGTCCCTGTACTGTATTCCATAGAAGCCTCTTCTGCAAGCGTGCAAATATAAGTGTAATCCTGTTGTATAATGTTTAATGATTGTGTCTAATTCATAACATGCTAAATGGATCATACTACTGTCATAATTAGCTGTTTGCGAATACAATATTAAGCTTTCAGTATACCCATCATGCAGTTACCGTATGTTATACATAGTATTCCATTAACATTGTAGTCATTAAATTGATGCTTGAACAGACATTCGCATGCATAAAGCCTGTATATGTATTTATCTGTAATAGGGAACCAGAGCGCTATATGCTTACAGAACATGCATATGTTGTAGCTGCTGATAAATGTTTGGCACACAGGCGCTTGTGCTGTGCCGGGTTACAGCTTCTTGGCACAGTCAGGACAGTAAATCTGCTCATTCTGGCGTACAAAACGCTTGTTAGCCAGAGACAGGGAGCACTTCTTGCAAGTGAAACAGTATTCGTGCCAGGAATGCCCTTCATAGTTCACGACGTTGGATCCCTTTCCAAACCCTGTTGAAGAAGAGAATAGTGTGGGTACAATTTTTTTTCTAACACTTGAAATATGTCTATGTAGGGTTAATGGGACAGTACTAGATTTGTGGCAGGTCCTGCACAGACATGGTCATGATGGGTTATCATTAGCTAGATTGGGGAGGGATATACAGAACATCTTCAGCAATACGTATAATAGAGCCTGTAACTTTATACATATCTATACCCTGGATCTAATAAATGCCCTAACTGATGCCTTTTTTCAGCTGATAAAAAAACAGCCTCATCGCAATTAATGACTAATGGTCATTCTCACGGAATCCAATTTTTATTAGCTGAAAATGGACCCATTACCCCTCCAAAAACACATGGAATCCGGGATAAGACCCGTTACTATGTGGATATCGAAGCATAATACCCAATAGGTGCGGCTACCAGGGAAGAGAACATTGCATCGGGGCTAATAGGATAGCCTGCGGTAAAACTATTAGCAGTGTTAAAGTACTGGTACAATTAGAATACCCCGTTAAGTTCAAAGTTGTAAATGTATTACCTGTCCTTTTGGCACTGCATGCTATTCTACAGACTAGGGCCCTTATTCTGGTTCACTTGCAAAGGCAAATTCCTTCTCAAATGGACAAAACCATGTGCATCGCGGGGGGGGGGGGGGCAGATGTGACATGTGCAGAGAGATGTAGATTTGGGTGAGTTATTTTTTTTCTGTGTAGGGTAAATACTGGCTGCTTTAGTTTTACACTGCAATATAGATCTCACTTTGAAGTAAAACCCCACCCAACTCTAATTCTCTCTCTGCACAAGTTACATCTGCCCCACCTGCAGTGCACATGGTTTTGTCCATTTGAAAAGGAATTTGCCTTTGCGAGTGAAGCAGAATAAGGGCCTAGTTGGAGACACCAGAGCAGTAGAAAGTACAATCTACATAGATATTTTCTAAAGCCACACATTTACATACATACTACTATTAGCAATGGGGCATGACATAGGTCTATTGTTAAATGCAACATGAAAACCATATGCTGCAGACATCATCTCTTTATCCCAGAAAATACTAAATGTACAGCACCTTCTGACCATGCCTTTTGGCAGCTTTGGTTTTCACCAATACCGGGGACACAGTACAAACTGCCCAATTCAGAGTTTATCGCTGATCTGCAAATGACTGTGAGTAGTTAGCCACTGCCCTGTATTGAGGGTGAATTGCGAAAAATTCGCTAACCAGTTTCCTGCCGCACGTCCATACACGTATCACTCCTGCCGCACGTCCATACACGTATCACTCCTGCCGCACGTCCATACACGTATCACTCCTGCCGCACGTCCATACACGTATCACTCCTGCCGCACGTCCATACACGTATCACTCCTGCCGCACGTCCATACACGTATCACTCCTGCCGCACGTCCATACACGTATCACTCCTGCCGCACGTCCATACACGTATCACTCCTGCCGCACGTCCATACACGTATCACTCCTGCCGCACGTCCATACACGTATCACTCCTGCCGCACGTCCATACACGTATCACTCCTGCCGCACGTCCATACACGTATCACTCCTGCCGCACGTCCATACACGTATCACTCCTGCCGCACGTCCATACACGTATCACTCCTGCCGCACGTCCATACACGTATCACTCCAGCCGCACGTCCATACACGTATCACTCCAGCCGCACGTCCATACACGTATCACTCCTGCCGCACGTCCATACACGTATCACTCCTGCCGCACGTCCATACACGTATCACTCCTGCCGCACGTCCATACACGTATCACTCCCCATCAAATTATTTTCCCAGTCTGTGCCAATGTAAGTCTGCCCCTTCCACAAATCTGTGACAGAGACAGGCCATTTGAGGCCACAGCTAGTGTTACATACCTTCCCTTAAACCACCAGGGCACACCTGCGTTTTGTTTTTTCAGACACTCCCTAAAACCCTCTGGTTACCAGCCGCAAACAGCGACTTTGTCAGCAATTCCTTTACAATTTGATACTTTCGCTATTTTTGTTGCGATTTGGCATTGCGCATGAACAATCCGATCCATAAGCATGAGCAGTTGTTAGGCGATTGATTGGATTGTGAGTTTTCAAATCAGCGATCAATTCTGAATAACCCCAAGACAGTTGCTACTTTGTGACCTCCATAATGCATTCTTGGTTATACATAAATTCTGGAGTTCTCCCATATCTTCAACATACAAGAATTGGTTCCAATACCTGGATTAGTTTACGGCTATGGAGGATGTCTTATGTTCTGCTGATTAAACTTCCTGGTTTCACATGGTCTCCCTGATTATAATTTAAGTAATTTATTAATTATAAGACTCACATGTCTATATCCGTTTGGTACATAATTATTCCAAAAATCTGCAACACTTATTACCCGGCCTAAGTCATAATTTTTCCTGCATTGAGGTTTCCCAAAGTTTTCTTTGTTTGACTTGTTTTCCGTTCACTTTTTCTTTTTTTTAATTTTTCTCTTTCTCTTATTGCTTCTCTTTAAACCCTATGGTTATTCATGAATCAAACAAACATGTCATTTGTTTCCCTTTATTATAGGAATCTCACAGATTGTGGCTTTTGCACGATTTTGACTAACTGCACTATAGATTTAAGGAACAATTTGATACACTTCACAAAAGATTGGTCTATTCTATGATCTTCCTGCATGCAGGAAATATCACAGACTATTAACAGTCTGCGAGTACGCGCATTGTTAACAATTTGAACGACTGGTTGTTCCCATCGATCGGGAACACCCACATTGTCCTTCAAATGTTTCCGTGTGTATGGGGCTTTACACTATCTTGCTATTTGGCCCTAGGCCAAATCCATTGCACAGGAGAGATAGTCAAGATAGACTTGCCTGCATAGTCTATTTTTCCTATGCAATACTGACTAAACAAAGGTGCGCATGCAGCTGAACACTGATTCCGTCTAGCTTTTGATTACTCAAGATTGATAGTACCTTGTGTCCACAGCTTTAGATTGCTGTGTATCTGTAATGGAGTGACCGGTTTGCAAGTTATTTCTGCTCTTTATTTATTTCTATTAGAGAATAAAAATGTACAGTAAAAAAAAAAAATGGGACTGATGTATTAATGCTGTGAAGTGGAAGGTGATAATGCACCAGCCAATCCACTCCTAACAGGATACGGTCATTAGGTCTACACCAACTAGGTCAACAAGCATTGGGTCTACACCACTAGGTCGACAGGCAGCAAGGTTGACACAAGTATTAAGTTGACATGGGCTAGGTCGACAGTCAAAAGGTCGACATGGGGGTTTTCACTCTTTTTTGAGCCGACCGGCGGTATTTCATGCCCTACTATTCACTAGGGCGTGGATTGGTAAGGCCGATCGTGGGCTGTCCCCGAAGCATTGCGAGCGGATGCGGTGCACGGAAATGATTATTCATAAATGATTATTATGACATTTGGGTAAAAAAAAAAACAGTGAAAAACCCCATGTTGACCTTTTGACTGTCGACCTTGTCCATCTTGACCTATTGCTTATGTCGACCTAATGTCCTGTCGACCTAGACACATGTCAACCTTGCTGTCTGTCGACCTAGTAGTGTCGACCCAATGCTTGTCGACCTAGTTGGTATAGACCTAACAAGTAACAGGCTGGGTTTGAAAAAGGACAGTTAAGGTGGCCATACACTGTGATGTCTCGCAGCAATGTAAGACCACCCGATACCCCACTTGCTGCCTGGGACCTTCCCGGGCGGAAGGGACAATTTGTTGTGATGGATCGCATGCATCCCTGCCCGGCTCGCTGCCTAGAGGGAGGTCTAAGGTCGGGTGGCCAGCAGGTCCAAACAGCGACTCTGGTCCGATGCGCACAGGACCACGCATCGGACCTGAGGGGACATCAAACTCTCCCGATTTGACAGCCAGATTTGTTGAAATTGGCTCAGTGTATGGAGGCCTTTAGGAATGGATTAGTAGTGTGTTATCGCCTACTGTACATTTTATCACATCACCAGCCGCTGTCTTCACAGAATGATTTGGTCGTACGGAAAGTTTTTCTCACTTTAGGGGAAGATTCAATGTAAAACTCATGTTGACCATAAACTTGTCTTGAACTTTTGTTATTGTTGACCTTGGCTATGTGGATGAATTCAAGGTGTCGATCATTAGTGGCTGACCTAGACATGGTCTATCCACTGACCACATACTCACTACTCCCACCTCCTACATTAGTCCTTTAGACCTGTATGTCACAGACACCACACTAAATAAGGAGTACCTGTTATGGGGTTGTTACAGCCAGCACATTTCTTAGCTACAAAAGTTTTGTAGCAATCCACGCAGTAATAATGATCCTCAACAGCGGTGAAGCGCTGGCCAGACAGCTTCTTGCTGCAAGTTTCACACACAAAGCAGTCCCCGTGCCAGGGCTGATCTTGGTAGGTAATCCCTCCAGTAGTTATGGGCTATAAAACAAGCATATTGTTAACATGCTGAAGGAAATGTCTTGTGAAACTGCTAGGGAGCTCCTGTCATCATTGTGAAGACCAATAATGTCGGACACTATTTTACCCTACAAAACAATTACTACAACAGGACCAAGCTGGAACACTCGCTGAAAAATAACTCCCCAACTTACTCCTCCCCTTAGCTAGATCCCTGGGGCTACTCCAAACCTCTCACAGCCTGGAGCAAAAAGCAGGAGGGCCAATCAATCCACAATGAATATCCCACCTTTGATAGGTGCCCCTGTTCAACTCAGACATATGTCCTAGCTTTTATTTAAAATAGATTAGCCTGATGTTCTGATCAGTTAGACTATATATATCCCCTATATAATAAAATTCCAACACTGCTCCTCACCTCTGTGGTGCCGCAGATGAGCCCAGCAATGCGCACACACTTCTGCTCAGCATGACAGCCCCGACTCCCGGCAGTGCTGCTAGCCTCACCCTATGTGGTGCTGTCTTTCTCCCCTTACATACAGATCCCTGTGGGTGGCTTCACCTTCCCGGACAGTCTGCTCCTGCAGGGTGTTGTCCCATCTTCTGTCCTAGCATGGTCATGCTGAGCCTACTTTGGACATTGTTGGAACCACAGGGATGACTTCTCCAAGTGGTGCATCAGTGAAGAGAGACAAAGCCGGCTAGGACAGAAGATGGGAGAGAAGACTGCTTGGAAAGGTCAAGCTGTCCACGGGGATCTGGTTGTAAGCACTCATATTTTTATATTTGTTTGGTATCAATTTAGGGTGAGCTCTTTTCTCTGCAAATTGTGTTTTCCTGTTCTCCCCGGTTGGGACATGGACCTCAAAAATTAACAAAATAAAGGCCATGGAGAATGTTCGGTGACTAAATAAAATACTTACATTCTTGCATTTTACACAGTGCTTTGCAAATTTCTGCTCATGGCAGTTGACACAAAAGACATCCGTTCCTTTGGGAAAGAAACTGCCCGCCCCTATGGACTGCTTGCAGTTGCTGCATATAAAGCATTCCTCGTGCCAGGCGCTGCCCTTATATTCAACATTCTGCCCACCTGCAACAAAGGAACAAGAGTCAGAATTTAAAATGACCAAACTGGACTAAATAGACGAATTTGGCCCCAGCAGCCTAATCATTTATGGTGGCCCCGGTCAATGTATGGTCTGAAGATTATGGCATACACAAAGGCTTGGGACATTATTCGCCAGCATTTACAGATGTGTCCAGTAATCTGCTTGTCTGGAACAAAGGGATGTTGGACCATGCACAGCTATAGCCAATGCCCTTATGGTCGGCAATAATTGTTTGCTTGCAGATGATTATCTACAGATGTAGCAAGGTCAACCCTCATCGACATTGGGAATGCAAAGTATATTCCAAAGCATGACACAGCAAGAGATAGCCTATATATAACCAGCCACAATGTCATTATTACATCAGGCCTGATTCAGACCTGCCTTCAGAGTGTTTGGAACCCAGCGAGCAAGTTAATTCTGACCCACCGTACGCATGCCCCTGTGCACAGCTGTGAACGAGTACGCAGCCATGCACACATGGGGAAAGTCATTCACCATTTAATCATTTTTCCCTTTCTAGCAGCACTGAGTGAGTCAGGATTCCCCGGGAGCTGCGTAGGCCAGGGGGGAGGAGGCTGTTGATGGCATCTGCAGCAATCCTAACAGCCCACGAACACCTTCGTTTGTCCCAGAAAACACCAGCGGTACGCCCCCAAATGTCCGCAGGGTGTCAATCACCCTGTGAGCAGCAAGAGAAGTTGGATGGCTTGCACACTGCTTACTGTGCACATGCGCGGTTGTTAGATAACTGTTTGGGCTGCAAATTTGCAGCTCACACCGGGGGGGGGGGGGGTCTGAATTGGGCCCATTGTGAGACATATTGGTTGTGTCACATAAAGGACAAGTGCACCTGACCGGCATGTTTATGTGCACGGTAGGGCTTACAGTGGTTCTGGAGAGGTGGTGGAACTTATTTCCCTCTGTCTCCTAACTCCCCCTCCCTCCTCATTAGGCAGAGACAGGGCCAGTTACAGTAACAGTAAAGGAGCTCACACCTACAGTTTCTCCCCGTTCCATCATCAACCAAGGAGTTGCATTCTGATCTTGAGAAAAACAGTGGGAATGGATGGAGTGGTGCGCTATCAATAGCCGCTGGCACTGGGTGGTCAAGCCCAAAATGTATATAGAATAAAAACAAGTGGATGTGCCAGCGCTAGCTGTTTCCAATAATGTGACAAGATGGTTCTTTAGAAATTATTATTTAATTAATAACAAAGGTGATGTACATCTATCACAATACAAAAATAATCATAAAATATACATATAAAAATGAGCAATAGGTTGCTATAATGTGAAGAGAGCTCCAATTTTAGGAGTGTTATAAATGATGGGAATAATTGACGTGAGTTACCATCCTTAAGGTTCGTCTGGATAATGTCCAGTGGGGTGACGACAAGTGTCCTAGGTTGCCCTATAATTGCAAGGGCTCACACTTGCTCCTGAAGAAGCCGGACGCAAACACCCAGGGAAACGCGTTGAGCTTATCCAACACCTGGGTTCTCCATCATGTTTGTGACCTGTCCTTCTCCCATCGACGTAAGACTCCTACTCTGAACTGGACATTAGGGAAAATGCAGATAACCCAGAATTTTGCAATGTCCAGTTCAGAGTAGGAACAGTCTTGTCACATTATTGGAAACAGCTAGCGCTGGCACATCCACTTGTTTGCATTCTGATCTTGGCCTTGTTTTAGAAAGAAACCAAGAAAGCTGCAGCTACAGCCTCATTGTAATAGGGTAAGTGCACTAATGCATTCAGGCGTCTGTACAAGTGACACTGGCTGCGGTATTCGCATATCTCAAATACAGTCATGACGGGATTGGCTCCCCACCTATGGTGAGGTCCTGTGTCTATGTTAGAAGAGCGCTAATGTCTTGAATGGCTACTACTAATGGTAATACCAGTAATTAGGGCGGCCATTGTTGAGCAGGGCATTGACCTGGAGGGGTCAGCCCAAAGATCCCTTATCCCTGGTGGGAAGCGATATATTATTTTACCTGGCTGGATCAGCTTGTGGCATCCATTGCAACGCAGGGAATCCTCTCTGGTTGTACACCTGGAGCACAGGATTTTATTGTCCTTGGCGACAAATTGTTCATTGGCCAGAGGATGATAACATTTAGCACAGCGAAAGCAGGTATCGTGCCAGTAACGGTTCTTATAATGCAGTTCCTAAACATTAACAGAAGTCACTGATGTGGAAACAAAGGGCGCAGTACACAAGCAGTGGCATTACATTAACACAGTCCACAGAAATGCAGGACAAGGTTACGGAACTAATTACTATATTACATACTAATATTTCACTGTTTCAGCAAAAAGGATTATTCTAAATCCTACAAGAAAAGCAGCCTTGGCCATTGTTTCTTTTGTCATGCAAACAATGCTTCAGATAATAGTAATAATTTGGTTTGGTCTGATAGAATTATTATATAATCACTGTAAAGCCATGTACTGTATAGGAAAGTGTTCAGAGAATAAAAGATTTGCATTCAGTGAGTCTTTAAGATGCTACCACTGGGTGGCAGTAGTTGCTCATCACCTTGCCAAATACATTTATACATAGTAGAATTCCAGCTCCTGCTTGCTGCTCCCTGGGCTGATCTTGCTTTTTGTGCAGCATGGGGACGTATGTAAAGGCCCCTACACACTATGCTATTTGGGCCCAATTTCACCCGATTAAGTTGATCGGGCTAAGAAATCCAGTGGAAATGTCCCAAATCGGATTTGTCTGACGTCCGATACAATCCGATACGCTTCAGATTGGACCCGGAGATCATACTTCAAGTATGATCTCCGTGTTGAACCCCCTCCCGGCAGCAAGAAGCATGCAAAAGGGCCACATGCGACCTTAATGTCCGGGCAGCTCAAGGAGAATTGGATGAGACTTATCAAATAGGAGAAGTCGCATAATGTATGGGGGCTTAACAGATATGGTCAACTGGTGAAGTTTCTTGTCTTGAAAGATAATTTTAACAGGTTGATTTAAACAGAAATAAAATAGAAAGTGTGTGTGTGTAGAAAAGGACACTGCCCTGCACCCATATAAATATTCCTACAAACATCGCTGGGAAAATGGCACGGTGGGATTTTACCGATAATCTGCACAGCAGAGATGTCCCTGTGAACAAGGCACGAGACCAGCTCCGGTATACTAGACTCTGGCTTCTCCTTTGCTGCCATAGTAGAGGGGGCCCAATCAGATCCTGCACACAGGCTAGGGATGGCCAGTGATGGTGGCATAAACCATTGATGACCGATAACTATTCTGTTCCATTGATGGTCTTACCACCTGTGTTTTTATGCATGCACAGCAAACACTGTTTATAAGAGCTGGGGGCAGTGCAGGGCTGCTGGCTGACAGCAGCCCTTGCCTACCATCAATGGTAAGAAACCATCTGGTTCACCCCTATCAATTAATAAAGTGATCAGCCATCGATGGCCATCCCCAACATGGGCCATCTCAGCTTGTAGGGTCTAATTCAGACCTGATCGCTGATCTGCAAAGTTAGATGACTGCGAGTAGATCGCCGGTGTCCAGACAAGAAGAAAATCCGCCCTGTACACCAGCCAATGAATTGGGCAATGATCGCAGATCGCTACCCACATCCTCTGTAAGCACCGATGCCAGCCTCCCCCGCTCACCTTGGAGTCCACCCCGATGGGTTTCCTGCACTCGGCACAGGTGTTGGCACAGATTTTCTCAAAGCATTTTACACAGCAGTTGTGTCCGTCCTTCTCCACGTACTTCTTGCCTTGGAGTGGGGCTCTGCAGTAATGGCAGTCAAAGCGCTCGGACATTGTGCCCGTGGTGTAGTGGCGTGGACCTGCAAGATAATTGAAGTAGAGGGAAATCAGAGATGGCGAGAAGCTATTCCAGTCTGCCAAACCGATATTGGTGCAGGGCCTAGAACCGATTATACACCAGCACATGGCCACCTGAGGGAGGATGTTCATGTTACAGGTTACCTGGATGCATTATATCACATGTCCACTTTAAAACTGGAAACAATTAGCCTTAGGCTGCTTGAGCCCCAGCTGCTGAGCGCAGATCACTTGGCACAGGCTTATAGCATTGTTAGCCGGCATTTTTGGCTATGACCCAATTTTAGCAGTCATTGGGGTTTATTTACGAAGATGGGAGTTCTACTGACGATGGGATGTTGCCCATAGTAACCAATCAGAATCTGCTTTTTATTGTTTAGCTCCTTCTAGAAGATAATAGACCAGGCATGGCCAAACTATGGCCCTCCAGCTGTTGTAAAACTACAAGTCCCATCATGCCTTGCCAAAGTTTTGCTATTAGGGAATGCTAAACCTATGGCAAGGCATGCTGGGATACGTAGTTTCACAACAGCTGGGGGACACAGTTTGGCCATGCCTGTAATAGTAGATATAATTTAATTGGTTACCCATAGCAACACCCCAACTTCAATAAAACTCCCATCTTAGTAAATAAATCTCATTGTGTCTATTTATATGATACAGCCAAACAGGTCTTATAGGTGAAAGCTGTGGCTATATCCCAGTGTGGTGATTGGCCAGGGAATTCTGCAGCAGAGTGTAGAATACATTCACATGGATGTCCAGTGGTAGCAGAGAGTTATTTTGGAATCTTCTATGCGTTCACAATTACCAACCAACCTGAATCTACAACTTCTTTTCTGATGTATGGCAGTGTGTGCACTCAGTGTGGGTCCAGCTTTTCCAATACCCTTTCTATAGATCCGCCAGGATCTGGCTATTACCCACACCCATAGAGAATGTAGTTGTGCAACATATTGTAGAACTGAGCACTTGGATAAATCAGGACCCAGAGGCAGTAAACAGTCTGTCATCTGTATATGTGCTGGGGATTAATAGATGAACTAGTTCCAATATCAGCTATTTTGCTCCAGCAGCCAGTTCCTTACAGTAACGGGATTAATCCTTCACTACTAAAGCTAAACAGATAGAGTGATGGAATGTGCATTGGGTCAGGAAGAGGGACGAGCATGGGAGCTGCTCCATCTGTTATGAAGTGTTTATCAACAGCGGTTCATCTGCTATATTGTCCATACTGGAGGAGCATACCCATGCACTAAGGCGAGTCATAAACCAGTAGCAGTGTGTGGGTCCAGGACAGACTAGCTGCGGCTACACAGCCAGGGCCGCCGAGAGGCGGGGGAGCGGGTACTAATTACCCATGCCCAGACTTGCTGGAGGGACCAGGCGGGGGCCCTGGTCCGACCCCCCCCCCCCCCCACACACACACACACACACACCCTTCCCTCCCAGGCAGCACACACCTACAGCAGGTGTTGTGCGCATACCTCCCAACTTCTAAACCGGCCGTGGAGGGACACTCAGAAGCGCACCTAAAATTTCAGAGGTGTGGCCTATACTCCCGTCTCCCCCGCAAGGCCACTCTCCCATTTTTGTCACTGTGGGGGCATGCCGAGTAGCTCCGTGAGCTGCTGGCTATGCCCCCAGCCCCTCTGCCTGCAAGAATAGACGCTGTGTCCACTGCGGGACACTGCCGGCTGCGGGAGGGACGCGGGAAAGTCGCAAAAAAACGGGTATGACAGCAGGCTCAGCATGAGCATCTCACTGACAGCGTGAGAACTCATGCCTGATCCTGCTGTCAGCACAGCACATGCTGTAGGTGTGTGCTGCTGCTGAGGAGAGGCGACAATAACACTCCCCCCTCTACTTTTAAAGTGTTTTTTTTTCACACCCCTAAATGCTTTGGGGGGGGGGGGTGTGGCATAACCGCGGGAAGTGGTCATGCCTCCCGTGATTAGGCGACACCCCCAAAATTTTAACGGGGCCCGGCATACCTCTCAACTGCCCTGTACATTTTATGGCATATATGCTAATTATCTAATGGAGCAAAACAGCTTTTCTCTGCATGTTATTTACTGCAATAGCAATATCCCTGTACAATCCCCAGTAGCATAACTATGTACATGTGGGCCCCATAGCAAAATTTTGTAAGAGCCCCTATTGACCAACTTATGCTGAAAAATGTATATAGCACATGATACTTTGACAGGCAAAGTGGGCCCCTCTCAGCTCTGGGCCCCGTCGCAGCTGCACCCCCTGCACCTATGGTAGTCACGCTCTTGACAATCCCACTTTACAATCGGTGGTTGTGTGCGCCTGAATAGAGCTACTCTTGAATTGCTCCGTTGAGCACCATCTATTGGCTATCAGCGCACACAACTCTTTAATATCCCCCATAGAGTTGAGGAGCAGCATTAGACTTTTATTATATAAGATATGCTTGCAGAAAAATGCACTGTTAAATAGTGAAAACATACGCATCATAGCATAATTAATGATGTATACATACCACAAGCTACACATACTGCCTATTATATGATGGACAAGAACTTATATCATGGTTGGTTGCACATACACATCAGTCATAGGACACTTGCTGAACATAAATAACAAGTGTGAGTAAGCGGTGTTCAGGGCTAGTAGCCATACACTAGCCAATAGCAGCCTGTAACCTGACACCATTTGGCTTTGTTCCTCAAGTTCTCAAAATAACTGCCTGTCAGCGACTACTATATAAAGTGAGAGAAAGCACCATGAAAAGCTGGTGACTCCATTAGGGAAGGGGTTAAAAGATAAAAGGTTGGAACAGAGCGCCAGTGTGACCTTTATTAATGTCATCAGCAGACAAACTGTACATTGCAGCCTTCTGATGTGCCAGGCACAGCTACTGGCCGCTGTCCATGTGATTACAGAGACATGAGCTGCTGGTGACTGTGCGACTACATCTTCCTGCTTACACACCCTTCTCTCTGTGCACCTGTGGATATAGGCCCTTATTCTGGTCCACACGCAATTCGGCAAATTTTGCAGCGTTGCGTGTGGATTGAACGCTGCCCGATGCTCACACAGCCGCCCACCCGTCCCCCCTCGCTCGCACAGCCGCCCACCCGTCCCCCCTCGCTCACACAGCCGCCCACCCGTCCCCCCTCGCTCACACAGCCGCCCACCCGTCCCCCCTCGCTCACACAGCCGCCCGCCTGTCCCCCCTCGCTCGCTGCGTTCCCCGTAAGGCTGCAAATGGATGTTTTGCATAAACATCCATTTGTAGCCTTGGGTGCAGGGGACAAATCTTCGGATGGTCACCAACCATCGAATGTTTTGGAATGTACTCTCAAAACTAAGACACTCTCTGGTGTTCCCTGTATGGGAAGAGGGAGGGCGGCTGACATCTGGTGATGTCAGCTGCCTGCCCCCTGCAGCCGCGTCACTGCCTAATTTACATGGGAACACCCATGAAATGCTGGGCATT
This sequence comes from Crinia signifera, assembly GCF_055691185.1. NCBI lineage: Eukaryota > Metazoa > Chordata > Amphibia > Anura > Myobatrachidae > Crinia > Crinia signifera. The sequence continues at coordinate 110,858,062 of NC_139225.1, forward strand.
CCCATGGGCGTGTCCCCTCACCTTTGCCCCACCCGCACTGGTGGGTGCAAACTAGCAGTTCGCCTTGCCCGCTCGCACCCATTGTATGCACATTAGCAAAACATAACTCCCACGTGCAAATGCGCGGGGGAGCAAACGGACCAAAATCAGGCCCGTTCTCCTCTGTCCTGCATCGGCAATGTATACCACAAGATCTGGAAACAGTCCTACTGTATATTCTGTATTATTCTTTAAGGGGCAGACTGATTAAGCCTGTGGGAGTGATAAGGCCCCATCCATCCATCAGATTTCGCCTGTGAATAGAGTGAAAATTTTGCCCCAGGTCAGATCAGATTCCTGTGAGAGTTCAAGGGAAATCTGAAGAGATTTGTAGCTTCAGATATGTCTGCGTAGTGGATGGGGGCAGGACTGCCATCAGAAATTGTGGGGCCCGGAACTGACAAAATAAGCAGGGCCACCTTTCCCCTTCTTGAATCCCTGGTATGACTGGTGAGACCTCCGGTGTCTGTAGCACTGGCCACACTACTCTATATTGTTTCATGGGAAATGTGAACTTTGCTTATGACAAATTATACTTGATAGTCTGGGTACGAGACTTGAGTCCCCGCAGACCCCCCCCCCCCCCCCCCCCCCCTGATGGCTGCCCTGGGTGCGGGGGGCTATAAAGTTTAGACAGGTAGGATCAGCCCATGATCACAGATTACAGGCTGTATTATCACATCTTCACCCACACATCCATAATACTCTTGCAGCCGACGCATTACCCAGGAGTCACTCAGCAGTTGCTTGTAGTGGAGTGAAATCAGGGCAGGCGCCTACATCATGCACCCGCCCTGAGCAGTCAGGCGAACGCCTGCATTCGCAGGGTCCCACCGTTTTTGTGGGCACGCCCTGCCTGTCAGTTAGGCTGTGAGCACCTTAGCAAAGGAAAATTTAGCAGAAGGCGCTCGTAGCCAGGGCCTGCACATGTACATTAGATACTATGGGCCTTATTCTGCTTGGTGCGGTCCGTTATGAATTCTTTCGGAGCGCGTTTTTTTAGCCTTCTGCGCATGCGTAGGCAACGCAATGCGCATGTGCAACGTAGTGTTTCCGCACTCGTTCTCGCCAATACCGTCTATAAATGTGCACCGAAGTGGCTCGGGAAATATGGGCATCATGTGGGAGTACACAAGGGCACGGTTTCAAAGTGGGCAAAACTGGGCGTAAATCTGGGAGTACACGTGGGAGTGCACGAACAGTGGTAGGAGTTCGGTCATTTCCGAAAGAAGACGGAACGGACCGCAAAAACCAGAATAAGGCCCTATGTGCATGCACAGACCACCACCATTGGAAGAAGGGACAAATTCGGACCTCTGTGAACAGGTCTGAATCGGACCCTAATCTGGTGTACACAGGAAAGTGTGTGACCAGGAGAGAGCAGGTCCATTGTAAATAATGTCTGTCATAAACTCACCATCTTCCCCCCTACACATATTTTCTAGTATACCAGCCCACGTCCTGTAGTGTACTGTCCATGTAGTAAGAGAGGAATGTGGCGGCTGGAGACACATGTACAGATGTTACATAGTTGCAGAGTCCGATCTTGTGGAGTCACCGGGTGGCCGCCAGCTAGTGGTCTAGATATGGACTTGTGCTTTGCGGTGGTGAGGGGTCACGCCCATGGGAATACCCAGTGTTTCATGGGAGTTCCCATGAAAACGCTGGATGTTCCCATGGTAATTTACCTGTGATGCAGGGGGTGGGCAGCTGACGTCAGCGAATGACAGCTGCCTGCCCGCTTCCTGTACAGGCACTTGTGAATGTAAGACACCAGAGAGGGGTCTCACATCTGCGAGCTCTGGAGAAATCATTAGATGTTGGCGACCATCGAATGATTTTGCCCCCGGTACCCAAGGCTGCGAATGGATGTTTATGCTAAACATCCATTCACAGCCCTGCGGAGAACTCTGCGAGCGAGGGGGTGGCCGGGCGGGCATGCGGGTGGCGTTACATCCACACGCATCGCTGCAAATTTCGCAGGGTTGCATGTAGACCAAAATAATGTCCCTTGTGTACTGGATGCGACTCTCTCCATCAGTTTCCATTCTTGTGCACAGGTAACCGCAGAGTGCTGCTCTTGTCTTGTGTGCTGGAGGTCATGTTCTCTATGGACAAGATTCCTTTTATGAGTATATTGCTGCACATTAGAAAAAAAACCTGACTTGGAGTTCTCAATCCAACAATGATTATAATTTTCCCACCCATTTACAGTTTGATTAATGATAGAATAAATGAAAGAATAAAGAAAACAAAGTATTGTCCATTATAAAAATGATAGAGTCATTTGGCAGAGGAGCGAGAATTATTATTTGGGAGGAGAACTCCTTAGGGGATATGTAGATCCAGCAGCGGTTAGAACGATAACGTCTTTCATGGATCATCCTCCTAAATGAGGAACACAAATGTTTCAGAACACCACCACTGTGTTGGATTTGTATATTAATTATTGGACTATATACTTCAGTTTTTCATTCTCTCTCCTATCTCCCAAATTACTTCCATATGAAATAACCCAGATTTCCCACCAGGACTACATACGAACTACACACTTGAAACCTTGGGTGGCTACATCCCTTAGATCACCTGCCCAATTCCTTTAAACTTCTTTCCGATACGTCATTTTTTAAGCTCTCTACCATAGACTCTTCCTTTGTAAACCCCTTTGTAAATACTGGCCCATGTCCAAAGGTATGAATTCTCAAATGTATGGCTTCCTCATTTAACCTGCTCACCCTGTTCACAACCAACCATCATCTTCCTGGGAAACAGATCTCAGCTGCCCACTTGACGACGAGGATCATTGGACACCATGAGACTGGTGAAATTTTTAAAAAAAGGAAACCTCATATAAACTATATTACTGCTGGTATTATACCCCACTGCAACTCTCCCATATGTTCCCCTCTGCTGGAGAAACTACCGCCTCCCAGATACTCTAGGTCAGGGGTGTCAAACTCAAATTTATCGGGGGCCGCATCAGCAGTTTGGTCACCCTCAAAGGGCCGGTTGTATCTGTAGGACTAGGTGTCCACTCTTTATTATCATAAATTATTGTCACTGCATTCAATTATTACTGTTTTTTGTAATAATGTAAGTAATAACTAGCAGGGAGATTGGCTGGGGGCCTGGGACAGGGCACAGTGACGTGACGTCAGATCGCCCAGCAGGTGATCTGGGCCTCTGGGTTCGCAGGACTCTCGCTAGAGTTCTGGACTGGTGGTGACAGTGGGACAGATAATGATGATGACCCTGGACACAGGCAGCCGCACTGCAGATTTGTGGGCTCAGGCTGTGGCTGTGTGCTGCTGGCCTGGCTCTCTGCCTGCCCGGCCACGGACTCTGGACTGGACAACAAGAGACAACACAACTGTGCCCACCCCACTGCCGAACTTACAGTAAATATACTGAACCAACTGATGCCACTGCTGCGCAGCGCGGCACCACAGGCAGGAGGCAGCTCACCGCCGGGCCGGCGTCCAAGTCCGACAGGCAGCCGCAGCAGCATGCACGTCACGGTGGCACTGGCACTGCTGTCAGGCGGGCGTGTGTCACACATGGCAGCGCCGTAGCCGCTGCCCGCAGGAGGAGCCGGGGAGGAGTCGGGCACATCACACAGTGACACTAACAAGTCTGTGTCCACTGTCCTGCCTCCCTCCTCCTCCCAGCGAGCGCCGCGGCGGAGTGACTGTGTCACCCGGCTTCCTCACGTTGTTAGGTATGTCTCTCAGTCTCGAGTCGTCATGTGAGTGTCACTAAATGTGATGTGACACTCACACTGTGATGGCTTCCCGCAGTAATGTAATCGGCGCCAGGCGGGGGTGGGTGGCGGCGGCTGCGCAGGCCACATGACGAGGTCTGGCGGGCCGGATTTGGCCCGCGGGCCTTGTGTTTGACACCCGTGCTTCTAGGTCATGTCTGATTATGGACCTGCCCTGTCCTTAAACATTTTTGTATATCTGTTCATATGCTCCTGAATGATCTACCTGGCTCTTCGATACAGAGGATACTGTGAATCATTCTTCTCATTTACCCTTCTCCCGATTTTGACAAACTTTCAGGCTAACTGTAGTCCCATAATCTAGTTGCTGCTATAAACCAAATAAATCACAACTGGAAAAATCCCATTCCACTGTCCCTCTCTCCCCTCAAATCACAAATCTGGCATACAATGCATACTTCCCTACATTTGAAAACTAGTTTCAGGGAGATTATAGTTGGTAGTAGAATTTTGCACAGCGCCCCATTGAGGGGTCGTGTCATGCTCCACCCAAAGGGCGTGTCTAGTTCCATATATGGAGAGATTGTGAAAAGAGATTGTGAACATGGCACCTAGAAGCGTGGGTGTGTACTGCTACATCTGAGAGGAATCTTGTAAAATTACTTATATCCAAATGTAGATGAGCCCCAAAGCAGTTAGCAAGAGCTACTATACTTGGTAAAGGGCTGGGAAATGGTGCTGATGACTCAATGTAAATGTTGCTGTCTCACATTCCTTTTATCCCCCAAAAATGTAACAGTGTAATGTGGGCTAGGTGACATGAGGGAGATTGATCGACTAATGAGGGAGAGAGGGAGATTGCTGCTATTTCAGGGAGTCTCCTGCAGAATGCATGAGGGTAGGCAACTATGATACAATGGAGACAGAAAATATTATATTCCCTGTGACAGGGGCCACATATTTAATCAGGTGTGAGCAGCCTTGGCTCCCTTTCGAAGACAATCCTTCACCTGTACCCATGGCCCCAATGCTCAGTATGGTACTGTCCTTTCTTTTCCTATAGTTCTGTTCCCCCTTGTACCCTCTCTCCCTACCCTTTCCCCCAGCATCCCAGGTCTGTATTATTTTTAGTTCTACCTACCCATATTGGACTGTATCATACCCACATGATACAAAGGTGATGCAGGAAACTGCAGCACCAATACGTAAAACATCTTGTATGCAGAAGTGAGGTATAACCACCTACCCCCCCCCCCCCCCACATCAGACGATTGCTCCCAGACCTCCCACAGCGCATCAGCCTAGTGTCTTTCCTCCAGCCAGTGCGAGATCTCAGGTGCAGCGCAGGGCTGTCAGATGCTGCTGCCAGGAACAATGCTTTCCCTGTGGCGGTGTATGAGCAATGACACGTGCAGCTGCCGATATTGATAGCTGTTGGTGTGCTATCTTCTCCTCCGTCATCCAGTTTATGGGGGAGAGGCGGTGTCAGTGCAGATAATGGTGCTGATACCTCTTCTCCCCCGTAACGATGCTTTGTACATCTACCCCATTGTCTACATGTTTTACATGAAAATCTGGCTCAGCTATACTTTCATTGTAATTGGTTTTAAGCTCTCAAAATAAGAATGTAAATAAAATGTTATTTTATCCTGTGTGATTCGCTTGTGGACATTATAGTTATACGCCGTTTTCAATTAGAGGAACAGTTATCAATTAACTGCCTGATTCTGACTTGGGAGTAAAGCAAAGACACATGGGTAACTTTATACTGTACCTTGGTAAAGTCATGCTGCCCTGCAGATGGGAGTTCTATTGAAGATGGGATGTTGCTATGGGCAACCAATCAGATTCCATCTTTTATCTTCTAGAACAGTGGACGTTTTCCAGGTCACACGGCAGGTGCACAGGTGCACTCATTATTCACTGACATATTTTAAAAGATCACAGGTGGAGATAATTATTTCACCTGAGATTCTGTGTGGAGACCTGGAAAACATGCACAGTTGGGGGCTCCTGAGGACCGAGGTTGAGAACCACTGTTCTAGAAGGTGTTAAATAAGTAGATTCTGATTGGTTGCCCATAGCAACATCCCATATTCAATAGAACGCCAATCTTAGAAAGTAAAAGTGTCTTCGTTCAAATTAAAATTTCCATGCATAATGTTGTGGGCTACATGCAAAAGCAGACAGTATTTTCCCTGCATGCTAAAAATAAATGCATTGCAACATGGCTTGTGACATTTGTCCATTAAAGGAACCTAAATGTGTATTTTATGAGAGCATTATAAAACTCAGGAAACAATTATATAACAAAGGAGGAGACGAAGAAACATGCTGACTATTCTTACAGAGAACAGGGGTCACTTTACATCTGTCCATTCATTATCATCAACATCCATCTCTTCTCTGCATACACCTCCCTGATGGATTGTCTGTGTTTTCATACTTCTTACATAACACTGTGTATCCAGGTGACATTACTACACCTTATTTGCAATTATCTAGTAACATCAAAGTTTACTACATTTATTAAAACCAAAAAAGAATATCATAGTCTGTAATAAATAATGACAAAACACAAAAGGGTATGTAAAAGGGAGTAAATGCCCTGTAACAGCGTATATTCTTGATTAATCCCCCATAATATATGTCATAGTGATTGCTAATACAAGAACCAGTATAACATTCATCCTGGGAACACAAAGGATGAGGCAGAGTACAACAGTGTTACATGGAGATGCTGCTGTATTCCGCTAGCATTCACTGCCTCCTAGTAAATATCAATAACTGATGTGGATACAGGCTGCTGTATGGTCACATCCTGGGAAGGTGATAAATAGCAAACATAACAACCCTTTGAGTGCCAAGTGAATTGGCCAAAATTGGTGTGAAAATCGCCAAGCAAAAGGTGGCCATACACACACAGATTTATCTGCAGATCTGTCTGGTTGGAACAAAAACATGGTAATGGATGAGAGCAAATGACAGTTGACCATTTGCTTGGAAATGCTGGAAAACTGCCTGTCATCCATAACCATGTTTTTGTTCCAACCAGCCAGATCTGAAGATAAATCTTACTAGTGTATGGGCACCTAAACAATTTTATTTATTATAATGACCAGTAATATTTACCTTATATAGGAAATATTATTATTTATTAAAATGTATATAACAAATGTGTGCGATACTGCCATTTTTAGCAGATGTTTTGCGCATCTCTCAAAAATATGTTGGCACTCAAAGGGTTAAACACAAAGTATTCATAGCAGCAACATATATAAATAAAGAATTGCCTTCACCTATCCATCATCATATATATAAACAAAGAAATATTAAAGTCATTTAATCACATTGCTGTCTAGGTCTGGCATTCCCAACCTCGGTCCTCAATGCATACTATCAGTGCAGGGTTGTAGAGATATCCAGGTTTCAACATAACTGAGAAATGATTTAGTCACCTATGCTCGAACATGGATATCACTAAAACTTGTACCGTTAACTTGCAAAAGAATGGTCTAGGTTCTAATCTCAGAGAAATGATAACAATATACATCGGATATCCAGTTAGCACATCTACTACCTTGCTAAATCCTACTTGCTAAATCCTAGAGAATATGTTTTATTTTTTACCTGAGTGTCTTTCAAAAGCCATTGTAACAAGAAGCTGACTCAGGCAACTGTTCTGTCCTTAGTGGATACAAATGTCCTGTTTGATACCATACATTTGCTGGCAGCTATTAATAAGGAGCCAGAGAGAGAAATGTTCACACCCCTCTCTGGAGAGATTTCGTGTTTAATCCTGCTTGAAAAGCCAGACCATTTTTGGTTATCTTTTGGGAGAAGAATAAGGTCCAATAAAAAGTCAACACAAAATGCTCACTCAATTACTGCAATTTCTAAATTAGATGCAGATAGACAGAAGCACAGCAGCCCACCCCCTGCTGAAATCTAATATCCCACTCATGGATCAAAGAAACGATGTGGTGCATGGCTTATCAATGGGAAGTAGAAGCCAAAACACAGAATAACTCTGCTCCCCTCCCCTCCCCTCCTGTTACTGTCTAATAGAAGCTGGCTGGTTAGTGGCCCGGATGGAACAAAGTAAAGCACCATTACGCAATTCTGATCACGGACGATATAGTTAACAGTATTGTCCATGGGTGGCCGATATAGTGAATACACACTTAATGATAGCGGTAAACTATATCGTTCAGTGACATCACCGGGTCCAGCTGAACGGGTGCCGAATGACGCTCCGACAGTGGGGATCCCGACTGCTGGTGCTCCGACAGGGGGGATACCGACACACATGGGCTATTCTCCCTTGTGGGGGTCCAGAACCCCCATAGAGGGAGAATAGAGCCTGTGGCGAGTGTAGCGAGCCACCGGTCCCGCAGCATGGCAAGTGTAGCGAGCCCACAAGGGTCATCTTTGCACTCGCCCCCGTCAGAGCACTGACAGTCGGTATCCTGACTGTATCCCCACTGTCCCATATCCCATATCACACCTGGCTGAACATGAAGGGCATTGGCAATATAGCCAAATTGACCTGCATGTTCAGCCCACAGCGTGGCTCATTAACAATGTAATGGGAAGCGCAGATTGTTAATAATATTAAGCACACAAATACTAGACCAGTGGTCCACAACTAGTTGCTCACAGGCTACCGGTAGCTCGCCACCCCCGTGCTACCACAAAGAAGCACAGTATTCCACTACTTCTCCAGTGGGCATCAGGCAGTTCAAATGCGGCACCAGATCGTGAGCCAATCAGAACTTGCATACTGACAGCCACTGTGATTGGCTGCCGTGTTGCAAGCTCCGACTGGCTCACGAGCCGGCTGCCATATTTTAATGGCCGCTGGAGGGATGGGAAAAACCTGCGCTCTGCTCTCTTCCTCTCACAGCAGCCGCGGAGTCCAGCCTTGGAGCCTGGTGAGTGAACCTATGAGAGGGCATTATAAAGCTGCACTACAGGATGCATTATTTATTTGCAAGTGGCACTAGAGGGAGCATTCACTACAGGGGGCATTATGTGTAAGCTGCATCTAATACTGTGTAAACCCCTGGCAACAAGCAGTACACACCCTGGCAATGAGCATTGCAAAAGAGCATGTCATTTAACATTAGTTACAAGCCTTGTGTAAGGTGCATTTTTTGGTTATTAGCCAGATTTTTTTATTTGTTTATTTCAGTAGCTCTTCAGGTTTCATTTTGTCTCATGTATCTCATGCTCAATTAAGGTTGGAGACCACTGCACTAGACGATATTGTGCACGATAATCGTTCAGAAGCCCCTTTATCAGTGATCTTTTTCACAATGTCCTCTAGTGTGTATAGGGCTTTACTATGTCATTGCTATACTTCCTATCGCAAATGAAAACCACATAGCAGGCTACATGTAAGTGACATATGCTCCTCCACCATTAAGGCTAACCCTATCTCCACCCACCTGGTGCTGGTGGCTCCCACTTTCTCATAGGCTGCCCCCACAATGTAGCTACTGCTCTGCAACTAAGTACACCCTCAAAGCTCTCCTCGTGCACCACAGCAGGAAAAAAGCCCTGGGGTTTCTGGGGAATATAGAGTCAATATAGTTAATAACATTAAGAGATATCAATGGGCTTTGGCCAGATATAGTGCAGAAAAAAAATAATTTTTGTGGATCTATGTATGAAGAGAGAGAGTGAGAGAGAAACAGTAAATCAGCTCTTAACTGCCATGTTACAGACAGTGTTCAAAAATGGTTAGGAGCTGGATGGTTAGTACTTTATCTCCATACATTTTCTCTCTCTGGGGCAGATGTATGAAGCAGTGATGAGGGAGGAGATAAAGTGCCTGGTACTTTATCACCGGCCAATCAGCTCCTGACTGTTAAGTTACAGGGTGGGTTTAAAAAGGGACCAGTTAGGAGCTGATTGGCCAGTGATAAAGTACCAGGCATGTTATCACTTCTCCATTATCCATACCTCCCAACTGTCCCGCTTTCTGCTGGAACCTCACATTTTTTTGGGACGTTCCCACATCCTGCCCGATGCTGGCAGTGTCCCGCGGCAGGGAGGGGCAGTTGGGAGTCCCCCCTGTCACTCGCGAATAGATAGCGTCTATTCATGACCCCACAGCAGCGAAAAGAAGGGTGTGGCCTCAAGGAAGCGTTGCGAGTACAGGCCATGCCCCCATTCTGCTAGGCCTAAATTTTTGGGCGTACCTCCTCATAGCTCTTCAATGTGTCATACATTTACCCCACTGTCCAGAGCTTAGTACATAGAGCTCACAAAGGTGACATAGGTCTCGGAATCTCAGCACAATCCTATTGGCAGTTGGTTTCATCTGTTCAGATCACCCAGGAAATCTGATATTTACCATCACCATAGTGACAGGAAGAGCTGGTCCCCAAATCACTTGTGAGTTGTGACACTATCTAAACTCAGGCCAGGAACACAAACCATACTTATGCTTAATGTATAGATTATACAAATAGCCTTCACTAAAAATGGAAGCAAGATCAGACATGTGTATAAGACATCATTTATGAACCATTTACATTGGGAACACTGGCTGGGCTTTGGGTCATATATTTTATTCCCCCTTCCACACACCATACACCTGGAGTTCATAATCCTATTCACTTGGCAGAACACACTGCAGTATTAATAGCTTGTGTGTAGCCCGTAGCCAATGTACAGTATAAAGAGCATGCAGTGTGGAGAGACAGATATTCCGGATGGGAGCTTTAAGTTGGGACAGAGTTCAGCAATAAAATGCCAGATCTATTGAAGAGCTATGAGTCAGCAACCTGACATTAAGCGTTCATGCCTGAGAGATAACACAGGCTGAAGCCATGCACTGGGGATGTAAACAGCAGTTGGTACTAGGAAACTAACCAGCATGGGCTTTCCGTAGCCCCCCCGCTTAGTGAAAGGGATTACTAGTTAAGATCACATGTTTAAAAAGCAACTCTATAATTCATCTTGTAGAATCTGGCTCCTTTAATTGGTTAGATAAATTATGTAATTGATTATATACAGTATCCCTTTGAATATAGGTGAATGAAGAACTTGGCTATTGCTCCCAGCCGCAGCATTTACCTGACGGTCATGGAGATCTGTTACTATTGATGAGTGATTGGAACCCCAGTGATGTTGGGATAATGCAGTCACTGAGTTTTCCTCTACAATACAGAGGCTGCTACTGGATTCTGTCACCAGTAACGAGCGTGTGTGGCTTAGACACACTTCAATAGGGATTCTCTGGCTTCTGTAGAGTGAGAGAGATGAAGCTGGAGCCTGACACCAAACAGATCACAGTTTACAGCTTGCTTGGGCCTCCCTTGTAACCCCAGGCAATACCCAGGATCCCTATACCCCATATCAACTGTTCAGTAAAATACCTTACAATTCAAAATGGTTTACCTACAATCTTTATTCCTTTAAAGGCTGAATACAATTTTAAGAACTATTATGGGGTAGATTTAGTGAAAGTGTCTGGTTTTTATCACCGGCCAATCAGCTCCTAACTGTGAAGTTACAGGCTTGGTTGGAAAAATGACAGGTAGGAGCTGATTGGCCGGTGATAAAAACCAGACACTTTATCACTTCACCGAGCTTAATAAATCTACCCCTACTGTATTAGGATGCCACCTTTGTGCGGTACTGTATTAGGATGCCACCTTTGTGCGTTACTGTGATAGGATGCCACCTTTGCAATATGATGGTTCAGGAAATTTCCCTGCTAGATGGGTTAACTGTAGCCGGTGATATTATTAGAAAGTAGGAGCATATAGGACTAAAAGTAACTTAGCCATGAAGAGGAAGACCATGTAAAATCACAGAGCTGGTTCAACGACTGCTAAGGCACATGGTGCATAAAAGTCAGCAATGCTCTGCTGATTCCATAGCTGAAGTTCCGAAATTTCACTGGTATTAATGTAAGCACAAAAACTTTGCAGCGGGAGCGCCATGGAATGGGTTTCCATCGCCGTGCAGCGGCATGCGAGCCTCAAGTCACCGAATCCAATGCCAATCGTTGGATGGAGTGGTCGTGTATAGCACACTGACTGTGGAGTGATGCTTTTCTGTTTGGCAGTCAGGTAGGCGAGTCTGGGTTTGGTGGATGCCATGAGAACATTACTTGTCTGACTGCATTATGCCAACTGTGAAGTTTATAGTATGGTATAATAGTATGGGGCTATTTTCCCAGGGTTTGGGCTAGGCCCCTTATCTCCAGTGAACGTAAAATCTTAATGCTACAGCATACTAAGATATTTTGAACAATGCTATGCTTCAAACTTTGTGGCAAAAGATTGGGGGAGGCCCTTTTCTCTTCCGAACTGACTGACAGGCAGAGAGCCCTGACCTCAACCCCATTGAGCACCTTTGGTATGAACTGGATTACAAATTGTGAGCCAGGCCTTCTCGTCCAACATCAGTGCCGGTTCTCATAAATGCTCTACAGAATGAAAGGCCACAAATTCCCATAGAAATAAGATCTGGTGGATCCCTTCCAAGAAGAGTGAAAGCTGTCATAGCTTCAACAGGGGGATGATCGCCATATTAAAGTATATGGTTTTTTAAAACAATATCATTACAGTCCTTGTTGGTGTAAATGGTCAGGCGTCAGTGTATATAAAAGCATGAACTGACTTCCACAAGGCAAACAGCAATGGATAGGTCATCTTTTTTATGTCCACAAAGATCAAACACACAGGGAGGCCAGCAAGATATACGTTCCGGTTCCCGGTCCCGAGACATAGGATGTCAACCCAAATCTGGAAGACGTCCAAAGGAGTGACAATGTAGAGCCAAGCTTAAAGTGTTTCAGTTCACTCTGGGTCCTTCATTATAAGCATGCCTGGCTCATCCCCTTCATCTCCCTTAAATACCCAAATTACTCGGAAACAGCCGATTCTTGTTGCCACTGCAGTTTCGTTACACGGGATTGGCAGAAATAATACGTCCATAAACCGGTTACAGTATGGCACGCTGGTTTGTGTTCCACCAGTGCGTTACAGCGCATCCGGTAGCCAGTCAGTGCACCTAATAGCAAGGAAGCTGTCCTCATGTAATGGGGTCATCCTTAATGCATTGCACATGCTCGGGGGATGAAAGAGAAACGGATGCATAAGTCCACAGTCCTCATTAAAACACATTCAATAAACATTTGTAACATAAAAAAAGGAGAGGAAGGAGATTCATTTAAGTTTAACATGAGATTAAAACTTAACATGACCTGACTCCAAAAAAAAACATTTAAGTTACAAATTTACTGTTAAATCCTTTAGGACCCAGGATCTAAAGCTCACAAATACTTTTCATCTTGGTTCTAGACAATCTCTGGTCCTACATTTTGGTAATATCTGTTGTATCCACCAGAAGTGGTTAATACAAAATTATTTTAAATTATGATATTTAACTGAGTAGAAATTGTATGTGTTTCCAAACCTTCAGGTTTTTTTTTTACAAGGCAAAATAGGCGCCTGCCTAGGGTCCAGCAGCTTCCAAGGGGCCCCATAAAAATATCCTGGCCATCCAAAACCTTCCTAGAGGAGCATTGTGAGACTACCAGGGGATACAATGACATCACATAGACCTGCCCACACTCCCATTGCTGTTCTTAGATAAAAAATGCTTGGACACACAAAATAGTTTCATCCCTTATATATATGGGCAATTAGTTTACTGTAAATGTGACACAGGTATTAAGCTATTACCAAAATACCTAGAACCTTATTCAGATTCCTACAGTATGTAATGCCAATGTCCATACAGCTGAGCATTTATAGGTAGACTATGGATTGTTGGAGGAGGCCCCATGAGGTCTAAATCCACCTCTAGTCAAAATGACAGATTCTGCAAAGTACTTTCACTTTGAGCCGTGACAGTTTTTAGCCCACAAACTATCTGCTCCTATGTGTTTCTGCATTGCCGCTGCTAACATGCGTGTCAGAAACCCCAAATCCAGTGGTTCCCAAACTGTGTGCCGTGGCTCCCTGGGGTGCCTCAGCACACTTGCAGGGGTGGCACGGGTTGGTCGTCCAGGAGGAATGCTAATTATTTATGATCAATTATTTATGGAAAAAAACAGTGCTGGTGGCTGCCAATCATAAAATATGTACAATCTTGCTCTGCCTAGCACAGTATTATAGTCTCCCTCTATGTCCACATGGATAGTTAAGTAGGAAAAAACACCTTTAAAAAACCAAAACATTAAACTCATGTTGACCTTTTCCATGTCGACATATTGCTTGTGTCGACCTTTTGACCATCATTAATGTTATAGGGTGAAATGTAATGCCACCCGAGTTAGTTGGCAGTGCAGGATGCAGGCCGAACTCGATTGTTTTTTAAAAGGGTAATCACTTACAAGGCATGGTTTTACCATGTAAGTGATTGCCCCTTTAAAAAAAAAAATCAGTATTCGGCCAGGATCCCACCCTGCCAACGAACTCAGGCAGCATTACACTGTGGCCATAGTGCGTACACAATGGACGATAAATACAACAATGTCGCTATGAAGGTTGTTATCGTGCATATCGTTTATAATGTCATCTGTAATGTACACACATTAGCTTCGCTCTGCTTATTCTTACTACCTGCAATGTCTCAGGTGATACTTGCTGGCTTTCTAGCTGCCCTCCAGGAGAGAGTAGCCAGCTCAGTGAGGCAGGGGGGCGGGCCCGTCACCAGGAGTGAAAAGGGGCGGTGCAGGGGTGGAGCCACAGGAGGGATGACCAGTTTGGGGGCGTGGTGAGTGTAATCGTGTTATTTTTAGCCACGGAACCCCCCCCCCGTTTCATATCCGATCCTAGTCACAGGCAGACAATGAGGGGTAGCATGGAAAAGGGGGCATAGTTTCATTCTTTCTTTAAGTGTCATATTTCTACCAGCAACCGTTTAGCTGCTGCAGCCAGAAGTAACTAGGCAGTGATCACATCAATCAGAGGAATACATAAGAGCTAATCTATTACCACTCTTCATATTGAAGTAGAAGATGAGCAGCAATTGCCCCCTTATAAGACGGCAATAATGTGGAGAGATGGTGAGTGATCACATGAGCAATTGGAGAGTTAAAACAGATTTTAATAATCCTTTTTAATTCTGCCCGCTTGTGAGTTGGCGTGGCAGATGACAGACAGTCTCAGGGGCCACAGGTGGCCGGAAGCGACCACACTAACAGTATGTAAATCAAAAGTTATTTTTAAAGGACACTGGTGCACAGCATGGATACAATATAATATGACATTTTATTACATTGTGTCACCAAACAATGGGCTCATTCAATTATGTTTTCATGGCTTCCAGACTATGTAGGACTATTTCTGACCAAATACGGATTTCTACTGGCCTGGCAGTGCTCTCCAAGAATGAATCAGCTCTGTTTATTTGGTTTTCCTTGTTGCCTATCATCTAACATTCCTACTGTACAAGACATTGTGCTTCTTGCACACAGCAATGTCATTACATTACTCAGATTCAGGGGTCAGTGTAGTGATCCAGAGGAGAAGTGATCCAGAGGAGAAGTGGCCCATGGCAACCAATCAACTGCTCTGTATAATTTGGGTACTTGTTTCCTAGCAGGGCGCCCAGATTTCTTACGTACGCAAACGTAGTGAAATCGCATCTCATCGCATGGTACGTTTTTACCGTGCGATGTGATGCGATATTTGATTGTACAAGCACCCATGCCATGAGATGTGATGAGTGCTTACAATGAGATGTGATGCTATGTGATGTGATGTGTGCATAGTATGTGATGTGATGGGTGCTTACAATTGTAGTGGCGTGGATACTGGGGTTGACGCTAAACAATGGCGTAGGTGCAGGTGCTTACAATTGTAAGCACCCATCACATCACATACTATGCACACATCATATCACATAGCATCACATCTCATTGTAAGCACCCATCACATCTCATTGTAAGCACTCATCACATCTCATGGCATGTACAATCAAATATCGCATCGCATCGCATCTGGTGCCATACGATCCTATGCAATATTTCATTGTATAAGCACTCCTGTGCAGTTAAAATGGATATCGCATTGCATTGCACAGCACTATAGATGGTACGCGATGTGATGAGATGCGATTTTCCTACGCAGAATAGCACACTAAGCTATTTGCTTAGTGGGCGCCCTGCTAGGAACCAAGTACCATAATTTCATATTATGCAAATTACAGATGTTACCACAGTGCTGATTGGTTGCCATGGGCCACTTCTCTGGCTCACTTCTTCTCCATTGTCACGGTTTCATACTGTACATCTACCCCTCAGTCACAGGGAGCCTTGCAGACACAAGAAACCACATTTGTGATACCCGCATTTTCCCAAATGCTGACCCCGTCTGCGAACGCCTCTGCCTGTCAATCAGGAAGAAGCAATCACATTTCTGCCCTTTGATCACAGGGCCCGTTCTGTGGCTGCGCAGTTTCCCATCAATCGGGAAACTAGGTTGCATCATATAAATCGATCCAAACGTAATTAGCCCCCTGGCCTCTGACTTTATACATTCCGCTAATTCATACTTTATAATACATAAGCGGACACTCAGAATTAGGTGTTTTTTTTTTTAATCACAAAAATCCCCGTTTATTTTTAAAATTACCATTTTGTTTGAAAGTGTGCCGTGTTGTGTGCACGCGTCCATGCCAAACCATTCAGCAAGTTCCATCATTCAGATTGTGGCTTGTTCTGAGGACACACACTAATTTGTGTACAGCAATGAAAGCAGTTCCCCCTGAGTGACCACCAATACACAGACAACATTCCAGCAGAACTTTGGAAACAAATCACCTCTGTTCTAACAGCTGCGCTTTTGTTAAAAATAGACAAAGTGAAAACTTCATACACGCCAGAAAATAGGAGGGGGCATAAGCAGTACAAAGAGTAAGTACAACCCAATTCTGGTTCACTTGCAAAAGCAAATTCTCTCTAAGGTACTTGTTTCCTAGCACGGCCACACCGATTAGCATCGGGATGGTCGTGTCGGAAAAATCGCGTCGGTCGCATCGCATGCGATTTGGTCGCATGCGATGCGACCGATGCGATCCGATTTTTACATTGGATCCAATGTAAAATGGTCCCTGGGACCCGATTTTACATAGGATTCAATGTAAAATAGCCCCCAGACCCCAATTTCAGCACCCCTGATGGTTGAAATGGCCCCTCATTGGTAACGCCACCCCACGATTGACGCTAACCCGAAGCGTGGCGAGCGCAGCGAGCCCGCGAGGGGCGGCGGTGCGCGTCCTCCGACCTTTTCATACCCCTACTATCCACGTCGGCGTGGAGTTGAGAATAGAATAGTGTGGCGAGCGCAGCGAGCCACCGAGCCCGAAGCGTGGCGAGCACAGCGAGCCCCGCGAGGGGACGCGGATACCTGTGAAGCCCGCGAGGGGACGCGGATACCTGTGAAGGTATCCACGTCCGCTCGCCACGCTTCGGGCTCGGTGGCTCGCTGCGCTCGCCACACTATTCTATTCTCAACTCCACGCCGACGTGGATAGTAGGGGTATGAAAAGGTCGGAGGACGCGCACCGCTGCGCTCGCCACGCTTCGGGTTGGCGTCAATAGTGGGGTGGCGTTTACAATGTGGGGGCATGACGGGGCCATATACAATGAGAAATGGCCCATATTGGCCCCTTTCCCATTGATTACTATGTGAAGATGGACTTAATCAAGTCCATCTTATCTTGTGCCATTATAATGGCACAAGACCGACGCGACCGACGCGATTTCAATGTTAAAAATATTTTAACATTGAAGCCTATGGAGAAATCGGGTCCATCGCGTCGGTCGCGTCGTGTGCCATGTTAAGGCACACGACGCGACCGACGCGATGGACCCGATGGACGCGATTTCTCCATAGGCTTCAATGTTAAAATATTTTTAACATTGAAGCCTATGGAGAATCGGGTCCATCGCGTCGGTCGCGTCGTGTGCCTTATTAAAGGCACACGACCGACGCGATGGACCCGATTTTCCATTTGCCGGTAAAATGGACCTGATTTGAAAGAAAATCGGGTCCATCGTGGGCATCGTGTGCCTTAAAGTTAAGGCACACGATCAAGAAGATTGTGGCCGTGCTAGGAAACAAGTACCCTCTCTAATCCTGGCTGCTTTATTTATACACTGCAATATAGATATCAGTTTGAAGTACAAACACCACCCAAATCTAACTCTCTGCACATGCTACATCTGCCCCACCTGCAGTGCACATGGTTTTGTCAATTAGAGAGAGAATTTGCTTTAGCAAGTGAACCAGAATCAGGCCCTATGTCCCTGTATCAACAGAATACATCCCAGCTGTCCCGCTTATCACGGGAACGTCACGGAATTTGGGATGTTCCCGCTTCCCTCCCGGGGCCAGCAGTGTCCCGCGGCGGGGTGGGGCAGTTGGGACTCCACCCCTGTCATCCGTGAATAGACGCTGTGCACATGCGCACAGCGTCTATTCCTGCAGCCAGAGGGGCTGGGGGCATAGCCAGAAGGGGCTGAAAATGGGGTGCAGCCTCGTGTCAGCGGCACGATTATAGACCACACCCCCTTCCATGAGGCCACACCTCCAAGAATTTGGCTGTCCCGCAGAGCTGCACGCAAATGTTGGGAGGTTTGCAACAGATTACTTAATGCTGCAGGATTCTGTACCTATCTAACGCTGGGATAGTGGCATCCCACTCAACACCTTTCCTTACCGTATGTCAGCCACATGCAGTCTTACCTCTGTCATCACACAAGAATACACATTTTCACACCAAAAATACATTGTACTATTGGGGTATTGTCTTCCATCCTTATTGAACACTCAGTCTTTGACCTCCTGCATGCCTCCCATAAATGTAATTCCTAATCTTTCTCTATTTGACAACCAGGAGTTATGGTCATTAAAAGAATGAGTCTTTCCTGCATTTATAACCATGAACACAGAGGGAGCATTGTCCCAAATCACAGGGAATGGCAGAAAAGGTATTTTTAGTAATGGCCGGTGCTGTCATCAGCTATCTCTGGGCCTTATTTTGGTTCATTCTTTCTGACAAAATCCTTCTTAGATGGACAAAACCATGTGCACTGCAGGGGGGGCAGATGTAACATGTGCAGAGAGAATGAGATTTGGGTGAGTAATTTTGTTTCTGTGCAGGGTAAATACTGACTGCTTTATTTTTACATTGCAATATAGATCTCACTTTGAAGTAAAACCCCACCCAAATCTAATTCTCTCTGCACAAGTAACACCTTCCCCACCTGCAGTGCACATGGTTTTGCCCATCTAAGAAGGATTTTGTCAGAAAGAATGAACCAAAATAAGGCCCTCTGTCTGACTACACTTGGTTGCAAGAGATAAATAGGAGTCCAATAGCTTTCCCACAACGTAAGCCCTACCTCATAAGTAACATCTGCATATGGCTATCCTAGCTGCCAAGGACATACTGTACCTGCATATAAAAGAAAGGCCTTCTAGCTAAAGGTGCCCAACTGCATCACATATCAATCTCAATAGGCTTTACATGATCTAATTCAGCAGCAGAACTGCAGCAATTTTCAGGGTTCCAGTTTAATTCTGGGAACTGCTATTACCACACATAGGACCTTATTCTGGTCCATTTGCAGTGGCCCGTTCGCACAGGGCCGATGTTTTCTCAATGCGCATGTGCATGCGGTGGTTGTGCACGGCCAGTGGGCGGGGGGGCGGCATGCAAGGGTACCCACCCATGGGAACGGCCAGCGTTTCATGGGCGTCCGCATGAAAATGCTGGGCGTTTCCATGGTTATCGCCTGGTGACGTGGGCGCTGGGGGCAGGCAGCTGACATTACCGGATGTCAGCGAGACCGTACATGCATATAAAAGTGACCTGAGAGTGTGCGCACCACATCTTTCATTGGTCGGCAACTATTGAAAGATGTGGGAGGTTCCCACTGACATTTGAATGGTTGTCTAAGTAAATCATCCATTTGCATGCCATGCGAATGTAAGTGCCGTGAGAATGGTGAGCCAACGTACCACGACGGTATGACCAGCGGGATGTCATGCCACACCCTTCTTCTCAGAGGCTTTGTTGATATTCGGGGGGAAAAATAAAACCTCATGTCAACCTTTTGACGGTTGACCTTCCCATTGTCAATCTAATGCTTGTAACCCTATTGACCTTAGCCAAGTCGACCTTCAGTGGTCAAACCAATCAGCCACACCCACCTGGATAGCCTCTCCTCATAACCCAATAACTCGAATCCCTTGTCAAGTTGCAATATGTCCCTTTTATGGAATAGTGCCCAGAACTGTACAATGTAATCTAGTGGAGGCCGTACCAATGATTTATAAAGTGGCAAAAAATGACACTGTCTTCCCTTGCCTCTATGTCCCTTTGTATGGATGCCAATACCTTATTTGACTTTGCTGCTGCCCCTTGACATTGGGAAGTGCCGGTTATGCTACCCATACACGTATGTGATTGTCCATCGCATCCAGACGCATCTTACGGTGCAAAAAGTGCCCCATTTCAGCACCCGATGTCGCATGCCATCATGCACACCAGGTGCTAGAAGAGGGCGAGCAGAGGCCGGCGGAGTAGCATAGCCAATCAGAGGGCTGCCCAGTATTTAAAAATTCAGCCACCAGCTCCTTCACAGTGCTAAAGTATCCAGGTGGATACTCTCCCCAAACTCAATGCCGCAAAAAGCATTCCCCCCCCCACACACACACACACACACACACCTGCGGATTGCATTAGAGCGACCACATACTATCTATCAACGTGACATTCAATGGTGGGACCGCACATTGCATTGAATTTCCCTAAAATATGCATAAAATCATTCAATTTATTGTAAATATGTGGTCGAAATCAAATGATTGCATGCCATGTCTCACAAGTGTATGGATAGGATAAGTCTACTGTCAATGAGCACCCCCAAAAAAGGTGCTTCTTTAAAAATCATAAGAGTATTAAAAAAAGAAATAAAAAAAAGGTATAATCGTTACGATCCGGGGAGTAACTGAGGTAACTGAACGTCTCCCAGACTGTATGGTGCAGCTGCCTTTAATCTCACTCTATTGGCCCTCCCTGACAGGTGGTCGTGGACTGCAGGATGCTAGGCTTCGCCTTTAGCCGCCACGACTGAGAGGGCGAGTTAGGCCCGCCCAAGCTCTGGTGCATCCAGGTGTTAGGTGGCGACAAGCCCACGACAACCGCCAAGGATAGGTCCAAGAGGACAATCTGACTAAACTAATAACCCCAACTAAAGAGGATAATGCAGAAGTACAAGTCTTGGGCAACTGACATGCACCACAGTGCAACCTAACGGTAGCCTAAGACTACTCAGGACACCGGGCATAAGATGGAAGATAGTGGTTCCCAGATGCTTGAGAGGCAGCAGGCTCACGCAGGAAAGGTAGCAGCAGCACGTCCCAGGAAGAATCCTGCATAAGGCACAGGATGACTGGACCCAGACTGCAGCAGGACAAGAGACTTGACAGAATCCAGACCAAGAAACAGGAAGCAATCACGGCTCTGCATTGCTGGGGAGAATGCCTTAAGAAGGACTCAGGTGATTAGCACACCTGTGACATCTCCAGCCAACCTGCCAGCAGGAATAATGAGCTCATTATCAATCAGCCTTGTGAATAAATCAAGACTCGAGAAGATTTGAGCTGCAATGGCACAGACTGACCACCGGAGGACACCAAAGAGTCAAATGCCAAATACAAACTAAACAGAACACAAAACAGAACTGAACCATACTAATGGTTCCTAACAATAATACAGCAAATTGCTTCAGAATACATTAAGATGTTCCAGGAATGGCTTTTTTGGGGGGTATAAAAACCAGAAAGATTCCTAAAACATAAAATATGCCTCTTTATGGAAATCAAACGTAAACTTGATCTAGTTTCCAACGGTCGGCTCAGCATACCACACCCACCACTATACCCTCAGCATACCACACCCACCACTATACCCTCAGCATACCACACCCACCACTATACCCTCAGCATACCACACCCACCACTATACCCTCAGCATACCACACCCACCACTATACCCTCAGCATACCACACCCACCACTATACCCTGTCACTTCTGGCTGTGATGTAAAGCAATTATTATTGCATAACAAGGTCACAAGGCTCTTCCCCTTTTCCTGTTTATCAGAAGCGCTGCAGTTATCACAGTGACCTTCTCATTATCCTACAGGATTAAGACAAGAACTCTGCATTGTTGGAGTGAGGTCACTGCTTATTTCTGCTCCTACGTTACTATTAGTGAGTGACATTCATCCACACAACTACAGAATCATAATCTAATCTCTACTAAAGCATCAACAGCCTCTTTGAATATGTACGGACTAGTAAATTTAATTATATGCGATACTCCGAGTCCTACATAGTTTTTAGCTATTGGAGAGGAGTCTTGTAAGCTGGGTACAGCATTAGGTGAACTTTCTAAACAATATGCACGAGAACGTTAACAATATTTTTGTGCATATTGTTTAGTGTGTACGCACTATATTGTTAACGTTGTACGACAGATCGGCCTGGCCCCAGTAAACAAAGGTCACCAAGAGGGGGTGTGACCACTGGGAGATGTAACCGTGCCCCTTTGAAAAAAAAACTTTGGGTGGGCAGCATTGCACACCACTGCAGTGAGAGAGAACAGGCTGCCACTGCCTCTCCCCCCAGCTCAGCACACAGCACTGAGTAGCATGTGCTGAGCTGGGAGGAGAGGCTGTGCATTTTCTCTCCCACTGTCCTGTTTCTCTCCCACTGCATGGCTTTCTGCAATGGGGGAGGGGGGAGCAGGACCCGGGACCCTCCATCAGACCCGGGCTCGGGTAACAAGTATCTGCTCCCCCCTCCTTTTTGGAGCCACTGTTTGTATGTACTATAACAATTGCACTGGAGCGTATGGTATAGTGTGAACTAGTGTGATGCATTGGGGGGGGGGGGGGGGGGTTTGGCTGGGCTGGTTTGGGTGTGTCCCATGCCCTAGATTTGAACTCTTAGAATGTTAGGGACTTCTCAGGTGACGCTACCTGGACATGGTGGATGTCTGTAACCCTGGCCAAAATTATGCAAAAAATGGTATTTATTGCAAAATGTATCACAATTATAAATTAGTAATGCTTAATTAGTGCACCTGTGTTGTTTTTCTCTTTGTGGTGGCACTATAAGCCCCAGCAAGGTAGCACCTCTCATTTCATAGGGTGTGCTTAACCTGTTTTTTTTTTATACAAATGTATAAAAATAACACACACAAAAAAACAACTCCACAGTACTACTAGATCACAAACGATTTCTCATGTATGGGTTTGCAAGCTTTAGACAATGAGGACGAGGTTTATTTTCTCTGTGCTAATTCTGCATACAGAGCAGGTTCAAGTAAGCAAAGCTCTGCGGTAGTCCTGTTGACTGCGACACTAGTGTTGCCTAGACTTTCTGCAGGGCTTGTACAGTAATATTGGGGTCCTGCTTTGTATATTTCACCAAGCTTTGTTTGGACTCAACCATTCCCCATAACTTCCACTTCTTAGTGATGTCTCTTAAGAGACAGTGGAAATTCTGAAGTGGAAGTAGACACCTTATTTATAGCTTTCCCTTACTTTCAAATACTCTGTCAGCTGCCAAGAGGAATGTGAGGCTGTGGAGATAACAGTCCCACAAGAGGAAGTCCAGAATCAGATCACTAATCTAAAACCCAAAGACATAGTTGCCTACCCTCCTGCATTCTGCAGGAGACTCCCTGAAATAGCAGCAATCTCCCTCTCTCCCTCATTAGTCTAGCAATCTCCCTCATGTCACCTAGCCCACATTACACTGTTACATTTTGAGGGGAAAAAAAGAATGAGAGATAGATACATTTACATTGAAGAATCAGCGCCATTTCCCAGCACTTTACCAAGTATAGTCGCTCTTACTAACTGCTTTGGGGATCATCTACATTTGGATAGAAGTCATTATAAAAGATTCCTCTCAGATGTAGCAGTGCACACCCGCGCTTCTAGGTGCCACGTTCAATATCTCTTTTCACAATCTCTCCATACTGTATATGGAGCTAGACACGCCCTTTGGGTGGAGGATGACCTGCCCCTCAATGGGACATGGTTCAAAATTCTACTACCAACTATAATCTCCCTGAAACTAGTTTTCAAAAGTAGGCAAGTATGCCCAAAGAGTCATTCAGGTTTTGAGCCCTTACAGATAAATACTAATGAGTCAATTAGAAGGCTGGTCATAATTTCCCCACATGCTACTCTCATCATATTCATTTAAACGAACTAAATGTAGAAAATGCATACAGTAGTTATTGTTCGGCAGTAGATTTATGTTTGTACCTTGCAGCGATCACTGCAGAGTGGATTTACGGGTGGGGGGGGGGGGGGGGGGGGGGTTTCACTGTACTTAAAAGTTAAAATGTATAATTTGACAATGGGTGTATCTATACCTCCTAACTTTGTGTGAGAGTAAAGAAGGAAAGCAGAATGATGAAGGCCTGTGCCAGAAATTGGGGGGTCTGGCCTCATGTATTTGAGCTGACCGTGGCCCAAGTCCCTACCTTTCCCTTGAATAGACACTGGGGTTCAGTTGGGAGGTATGGGTGTACCAACTTCTGCATATAACTGGATATAGCAGGAGTAGAAATATGCAGAGGCGACTGCCTACCTCCCAACATGACCCATTCCAAGAGGGACACAATGCTCTGTTTCTGGACTTCCCTCTTCATTTACGATGGTCACCACCTGTTCTAAACAGGTTAATTGATAAGAAAGGAGATTCAACACAGGTAATGGCAATCATAACTCTAAAAGCTTAGGCTGATTCCCGGCCAGCACTGGTGATCCCCAGGGGATCGATCCACCGTGGATATTACATCAGGGTTGCCAACTTTAATATTCCGGAGAGGAGAGTTTCAGCAGCTGCTCGGGGGCAGGGCTTGAGCGTGACATCACTAAGCCCCGCCCCATGACGGTAAACAGGTGAATTCGTGTATCTCCGTGGAGGGGGCGGGCTAAAATGATGCGATTTTGCCATTTTAGCTCCGCCCCCTCCTCTGAGACCCGCGGATTGCGGCATTTAAATGCCGCGATCGGGGGCGCAGCAGGGGTCCCCCCTGAATCCGGGAGGGTTGCCCACCCCTCCGAGGGGCCGGGAGGGGGACCCGATTTTCAGGAGACTCCCGGCCATTCCGGGAGGGTACGCAACCCTGTATTACATGCATGATAACCTGCATGTATATACGTGCTGTTATCATGCATGTAATATATGTGCTGTGTGATCTCCCCTGCAGTGCTTGGTAGGCGCTGCAGCCACCTCTGAAAATATGACTTACATATAAAAAAAATCTAATATACCCCCTTTCACATCGCTAAGCCAGCCCAGGTTGGTCGCTATCCCGGGTCTGGCGCTTTCACAAAAAAAAAAAACAGTTAGCCCATTATACAGAGGGTGACCCGGGGTTAACCCTTCTCATGATCCGAATCGAATTGCCAGATTGGTTGATCCAGGTTATAAGCTGTGGTGCTTTCACATCGCACCTCATACATCACCAACCTGATTCGAGGTCTGAGGTGCGATGTCAAAGGGGTATTACTTATACAATATAACTAGATAGATACAGAAATAGGTAGATAAACCACCCCTGTTGGTCTAGCAGTGTCTTCCAGTGTCTCCCATTGGTAGGTATATCATCTTCTTCTGGGTCATGGCGGTCACATGAGGATCAGTTCCAGTGTAGGAGTCTGCGGATCAGCATTCCAGTGAGTGTTTTTCTCCCAATGCCAAACCATTCCACTAGCACCTGACGCTAACCTCCTACCAAAATGAGAATGTTGGCATTTCACATGCTGATGCCATTCAAGAGCAACACATAAGCCGGTGGCTTATAGTGACTTATACCCCTTTTACACCAAAACGCCGGGTCGCACCCGGCTTTTTAGACCCAGGATCAAGCCGGGCGTTTTGCAGCTTTTACACCGGCGCCCCCCCTCCTGCCGGCGCTTGGAGAGGACATCATCTCCAAGCGCCGATCGCCACCGCCGAGACCCGGACCGCTGCTCTGGGGGCAAGCCCAGCACTAAGGTAATCTGCTGGGCTGCCCCCAGTCCCCGTGCACCCCCCAGCCGCCATCCGGGAGGTGAATGGATGCCGCACACAGGCATCCACCAACCTGCGGACGCTGCGGTCTGCAGGTTGGACGTCCCCCATTGATGTAAATGGGAGCCGGGTCGGATGACCTGGCGTACCCATTTACACCGCCCTCTGCCCAGGTCCTGGCCGTGTTCTACCCAGGTCAGGACCTGGGTAGAAGTCCCGTGTAAAGGGACACGGCGTGTCACATTTACACCGCTTCTGACCCGGGTCTGACCCGCCGAAGACCCGGAGTTTAGAGGCGGTGTAAAAGAAGTATAAGTTAGGCTCAAGAAGATCCAACATTCTAATTCTGTTTAATCTCTACTGGAAACCAGTTGATTCAGAGTACTACTGTAAATGTTATATCATGCGTTAACCGTTCTTTTACCTGCACCATATCTTCCTACAAATAAAGCTACAATTAGTTCTGTCCAAGTAGTGTATTGCTATGAGTTTGTAGTTCTCAGATTAACCAATGCCATTGGAAATGAAAATTAGTGGCAAAAAGGTCATACAGTCCTTCATATTAGTTAGAAGTTTGAGTGTCATATTGAAAAAAAGTGACAATGCAGTGGCGAACGCACGGCTTTTAGAGAAGGGTTCAAATGCAGTCCACAATTTCCCTCTCTGCGGAACATTTTATGCATAAATGCGCATGCGCAGACGCAAACATCGCTCCCCCGCGTGAATGCGCGGGGCAGAGATCAAACCAGAATAACCCCCTAAATATACAAAAACCAGTAGAGGGCAGCACATTCTGCAAACGGTCACACAGTTCTCAGAACAGTTACAATTTCAAGTGAGAATGTTATTTGCAGTAACAACTTTGTACTGGCTGCAGATATAGGCGATACACCCGGTTTAATATACAGTACTGCTCTGTTTATATGGGAGAGTGTTACTCAATGACGGTGCAAGCTCATGCGGCATTGTCAGTCTGTTCCAATCATAAGGGAATTGATTTGAGAGCGACTTGGCATCCTATATCTAGACAGCCACGTCCATTTATCCTGAGCACGTCACATCAGTGGTACACAGCAGTGTGGCAGCACATCAATGTCCCCACTTATGCTAAGTCGATTTTCCAAGGCTACTTTACACTCTCAAGCAGCCCTTGGGTTCAGCTATACCGGTGGCCTAGAAAATACATTGTAGTATACACACAGTAGTAAGGCAGCGACTGGTGGTAACAATTAAGCATTCTCTGTATAACATTGCACATCAAACACACAAGTCTTAATACTCAGGAAAAAGCAAATATACAATAAGTGTTGAGTCTTGAGTACCATCAAATGGTCAAAGAAACCATATAGAAGATTACAATGTTAACAATATCAATACAGACATTTTCTGCATATAAAAGTCCTTCCAATCTCTGCAATGACACTGAAAGGGCACAAAACTATCAGACACAACGAAGACAGGATACTGGAAGACTAGTATGCACCTCTTTAGGTTTCTTTATTCACTACCTCCCCCTGCTGGACATGTCGTGCCTTTATTAAAGAAATGGTTAAGGCAGACAACTGAAAAGGTGACAAAGGGCCTGATTCAGACCTGATCACTGCTGAGCGGATTTGTAGTGATTAGGTAAACGCCACCCCGCTATAGTGAAATCCCACCTTGCGAATGAATGTGGGAAGACTTCGCAGCTGAGCAAAAATATCCAGAACCATTCGTTAGACTCCCACCATCGAATGATTTTTACACTAGTCACCACTCAGTACAAGATAGGAGTAGCCAGGGACTTGCTCTGCAGCTGGGATTATTACAGGTGTATCTGGCCTGGAGCTTATGCCACACTCCCTCCCCTGAAACGCTTGGGCACGCCTTGTGTATTTTCTCTCACGCCAATCATTTTTCTAAGCACTCCCACTAAACGCCCGGATCCCGCTCCTAGAAGCCTACTTCCTATCAATCATCTTGCGAACGGCTAGCGAAGAAAAAAAAGTTGCAAGATTTATTTGCTAGCAGGTGGGGTGCACGCGCATTGCCACCCATAT
Source organism: Crinia signifera (assembly GCF_055691185.1). Lineage (NCBI taxonomy): Eukaryota > Metazoa > Chordata > Amphibia > Anura > Myobatrachidae > Crinia > Crinia signifera. The sequence goes on from NC_139225.1 coordinate 110,885,946, forward strand.
ACATACGCAGTGTATCGATAATCAGGCACTGTGCCAATGCGCACAGCAGTGATCAGGACTGAATCAGACCCAATGTCCCTAAATGAAAGCAAACTTTTCTTTTATTAACCCTTTCAGGTCCAAAGTCTAGTCAGGCTCAATAGCCCTAGTGCCAATAGCAGATCCAATGGTGGATTTGTGGTTTGGGGGGGGGATGTTATCAGGCACCAATCCTTGCAAAAAAAGTAACGTTTACATTTGTGATTAAGGTTAGGATGCAGCAAAGTTAAATATGTGGCCAAACCCCCGAAAATGGCATTTTGAAAAATTTGGCTGCTGTTCTCATACGCACCAAGCTACAGAAAGTATCCAGAATAGACGCAGTGGGCTTCTTTCGCATTTCCCTCGAGAAGGATCCAGTTGGATCCCTCCCAGGACACTTTAAGCTACAGATGGGTCTTGTCCCATCTTGGCAGGGGATGGCTCTGGCGTCGCCAGCCGCCATCCCCCGCCAGCGCCATGGCGATGGTGAGAAGGGGACGCGCGCGCGTCCCCTTCCGACGGCGCTTCCATCCGTTCCCCCGGGTCCCCGCCGGCTTGCCGGCGGTAACCCGGGGTCCCCGCCGCCTGCTCGCATCCCCCCCTAACCCCCCCTAACCCTGTCCGTCTCCCTGAGGCGGAGACGGACAGGGTTTCCGTCGCGCTGGCGACGGAGACTGAGACTGAGACGCACGCGCGTCTCAGTGCATTCGCTGGCGTGGCTGCTGGCGGGTCGCCAGCGCAGACGCCATGGCGACCCGCCAGCAAGGATGGGACCTGACCCATCTGTATGTATGTATCATTAGGCAAAATTGTTCACTTGTGTTGCCCCGGGATACGACACAGTGTCGCTATCTGAAAACAACGGAATCTCTCTACTGTTGACAGTACAGCAGAGCAGCGCGGTATCCCACAGCAAACAAACCTTACAGAGGCGTAACTCTGGGAGGCAATGGAGTCATCTGCCACCGAGCTCCTGCTCCCCTGCAAGTTTAAATCAGTTCATTGAAAGCCTTCAATATCGTTTCTGTGGCTGACTTCCCCTCCTAGTAGGACCATAGACATCACACTCTCTTTGTTTTAAACATAACATACATAACATATATACGTACTTACACACATGCATACATATAATTATATAAAAGGTGCTATGTGTGTGTGTGGGGGGGGCACCAATATTTATCTTGCCTCCAGGCAACTGGGCCGACCTTACGCCACTGAAACTTTATAAATATATCCAATAATATAAATCCAATATTAGATTACCAAAGATCACAGCTGGGAAGAACACACAATATAATGAAAACAGATTTGCAGGACATACTGTACAAGCCAATATAGTCATCTGAGAGTTAAACAAAATTTTAATTTGTAATCATTAATTTTGGATATAATAAGATATGTTTGATTTTCTCATCTGTCACCTGTTCAGGAAACAGCGCAATCATTGTTCGGGTTATTGTTGTACTTGTCACGCTTGCTTGGAAAGTAAACATTTCATCACACTAATGGCTTGTTTCCGGCTGCCGATATCACGCAGATCTTTTGGAAAGGGTGTGTGCGAATGAAAACATGCATTTTCCCGAAATAGCAGAGAGCCTCAGGAGTGCGGGGCTCCTGCAGCCATCTGGTTAAAATTCCTTTCCGAGCGAGTGTAATCTAAACGGAGCATGAGGTGGCTTTTTCCTGCCACAAACTTTCTGCCAAAAAACATTGCCGACTTTCAGCAGTTTTATTCTCCCCCTACCAAGTCAGAATTTTTTCAAGTAGTTAACCTTGAGTAAACATCGCCCAAACAAACAGGCAAGACCTAATTTGGTAATATGTGAAATAAGGAACAAGAGACTTTTGCCTGCATGTTCATAGCATGAATGTCCGCTGTACACCATGCCTGCCTACCTGACCCTCTCCATGAGGGAGAACATGCTCTGTTCCTGGGCTTCCCTGGTAATGTATGATTGCCATCACCTGTGGGGAGCTAGGTAAGTGATCAGAAAGGTGTTTCACCACAGGTGATGGCAATCATACATTACCAGTCCAGGAACAGAGCATTTTCTCCCTCATGGAGACGGTCAGGTAGGCAAGTATGCTGTACACCGATGAAACATTAACTTTCTGACCATGCCTGGAGTAATTCTGTCGCTGTGTCTATTCCTGCAGACGGGTATGGTATAACTTTCCGACAGTCGGGATTCTGACGGTCCTTTCTCCAACAACCTGAATCCAGACTGTCAGGAGACTGACAGGGGGTGAGCACATTGAAGCCCCTTGGAGGGTTGCTGCGCCATCCACCTATTATATTCTCCCTCTATGGGGGTTGTGGACCCCCATGAGGGAAAATAGCCTGTGTAAGTCTGGATTCCGATGTCAGAGAAACGACCGCTGGAATTCCAGCAGTTGGTCAGTCATCCATCACCCCTGCAGCCCGCAGTACATTCAAAACGTGTGTATAATGTATTGGCGGCTTTTATATAACTCAATAGCATCAATGGTTCCTAGGGAAATCATGTTGGCCTGTAATGTGTATACGTGATAGAAACTATTTGTAATACTAGATAAACTCACCCCACCTAGATTCCTAACAGTTAGGCTATTATATGTCAGAGATTAGACATTTATATTTTATTAGCAAACATCTGTAGCTTATGAAATAGGAAATCTTACAGTACAGGTTGAGTATCCCCTATCCGAAATGCTCGGGACCACGAGCATTCCGGATAGGGGAATTTTCCGGTTTTTGGAATATATTTTTGTAGCCATACTTACCTGTCCCCTGATGGTGTCCGGTGGTCCCTCGGCGTCCGCGCAGTCCCCGGGCGTCCACAGCAGGCCTCCGGCATCTTCTCCTGGTCTCCAGCGGTCCCAGGAATGCATTGCGCGAGTGTGCGCGCGCACACTCGCGCAATGCATTCCTGGGCCGGCTGGAGACCCGGAGAAGATGCGGGAGGCCTGCTATGGTGGCCAAAAACACCATACTCTCTAGATCGAGTTACACTGACACATTGACGCTTTCTAGACTATGCTTTCTATTTCAAATGGACTGAGTTGAATGTTCGATTGACATAGAATCAAGGGCATCCAAATTTTTTGATATCTGGTTACCATATGTTCTTTCACTTGCTGACTCCGATAAAGACCATATTCGACAATTTGTTAGGCTCTCCACTTGGTAATAACATGTCTACTTTAGAACATGGATGCCCTCAGCACAAACCCCTTTTTTATGATGCTTATTATTTCTTCTCTACTTTGATCGATTATCTATTATTCTTTACGATGCCATGTAGCGATTACCCTACTATAACATGTAATGCTACTTTATCACTCCTGGCTAACTCTGTGATCATATTACCCTACCATGCATGTACCTGCCTTGTTACCATTTGTTATTGTTTATGTACCATTTTTCTTTTTCAATAAAAACATTACTCAAAAAAAAAAAAATATGAGAAGTGTTTCCGATTGGTTGCCCATAGCAACATCCCATGTGAAATACAACTCACATCTTAGCAAATTCCCCCCCAATGTGTAAATAACACAATACTGTAGTGTAGAAATTTTCAAAAAATGAGGGCCCATGTCAGTGACTCCCAAACTGTGCGCCTAGGCTCCCTGGGGTGCCTCGGGACACTTGCAGGGGTGCCTCGGGTTGATCGTCCAGGACCAATTCAAATTATTTATGATCAATTATTTCTGGACAAAACCAGTGCTGGTGGCTGCCAATCATAAACATGTGTACAATCAGAACAAAATTCTTTACCACATTACCATGGGGTGCCTTGGAAAAATTCTGATACATAGGGTGCCGTGATTAGAAAAAGATTATGAACCCCTGGTCCATGTGATGAAAAGTCCTACCCAACTAATGAGTGAAGATGTGCATGCAAAGGCAGTGGCGGAACTCCCAGAGGCAATGGAGTCATTTGCCGCCGGGCGCCTGCCTTATGTTCCACTCATTTGTAGAGGTACCCTGATTGTAGGCAGCGTGCCCGCGCCCCCTGACTGACACCCGTCACCCCATCCCTCTCTCTCTGCCTGACACACCTGTCACCCCATCCCCCTCTCTCTGCCTGACACCCCTGTCACCCCATCCCTCTCTCTCTGCCTGACACCCGTCACCCCATCCCTCTCTCGTTGCCTGACACCCCTGTTACCCCATCCCTCTCTCTGCCTGACACACCTGTCACCCAATCCCTCTCTCTGCCTGACACCCCTGTCACCCTATCCCTCTCTCTCTGCCTGACACCCCTGTCACCCCATCCCTCTCTCTCTCTCTCTGCTAACACCCCTGTCACCCCATCCCTCGCTCTCTGGCTGACACCCCTGTTACCCCATCCCTCTCTCTGGCTGACACCTGTCACCCCATCCCTCTCTCTGCCTGACATACCTGTCACCCCATCCCTCTCTCTGCCTGACACCCCTGTCACCCCATCACTCTCTTTCTGCCTGACACCCCTGTCACCCCATCCCTCTCTCACCTGTCACCCCCTCTCACTTTGTACCTGAACTCTCTCTCTAACCCCCTTCTCTTCTATCCGTTAAATAATCTCACCCCTTCTCTCTATCTCTGAAACCCTCTTGGGTACTTATGTAATATCTGGGCTCCCGTTTTTCTTATGAGACCGCGTCCCCTTGCGGGGCTCGCTGCGCTCGCCACGCTTCGGGCACGGTGGCTCGCTGCGCTCGCCACACTATATAAAATCAACTCCATGCATAGTTGGATAGTAGGGGTATGAAAAAATGGGGTGCATTTAACATGGGAGCCCAGATAATACACAAGTACCCCCTCTTGACACTATCTCCCTCTCCCCTCTCATTTCCTCACTTTATGCTGGCACCCCCTCTTTCCCTGACATTATTTCTCTCTGACACCCTTCTTTCTCCATGATTTCCTATCTCTCTCTTTCTCTCCCTCCCTCCCTCTCCCTATCTCTAACTCTCTCTAGCTATCTATCAATGGGGGGGGGGGGACACCAACTTTTTTCTTGCCTCCGGGCGACATGGACGAACTTAAGCCACTGTGTAAAGATATCTTTATCACTTGTTTTAGGGGTCACCACATGACTGATTGATCAAGTGGAAATTGATTTCCGTACTCACTCAAAAAAAGAGTGATTGAAAATATTTTGGTGCTACCTGTGATTGTGGCTATTGGCCAATGTGGCTGCCTCTCAGGTGAACCATTTAAAAAATTTTGTTTCTTTGTTTGTACTCTGCTCATTAAATGTATGGAATTTTATTGAGACCACTTACTCTCCTTTTTCATTGATATTATTATCTGTGAGGACAGGTATGATGAGGCTATGGATAGGATGAGTTTCTAAAGAAACCGTTATATGCTTCACTACGTTTCTTTTTTCGAGTGAGTGGGGTACGCATCTGATCAAGTGAAAATCAATTTCCTTTGGTACACAGAGTGACTTGTCGTAAATCATGTGTTGACCCCTTAAACAAGAGATAAATATACCTTTGCATGCACATCTTTGCTCATTATATAGTGAGTTGGGTAGGACTTTTCATCACATGGACCCTCATTTTCAGTAAATTTCTACACTACTATGTTATTTACACATTGTATTTTATACACCCATATGTGTTGACCATGACCAGGGACCTCACACATCCGTCTATGGTGATCATTTGAGATCTACTGTGACAACAAAATCCAGCGCCAACAACTTTTTGTTTTCTGAAGTTTATGCCAGTGGGGAGGTTTTTGTGGTTCTCCATCTGTTATGTGGCTGCACGGATTGGCTGCACCTTGGGACTATTTAACTTTTTTTGTTTTAGCCAGTTTCCAGCCAGTCAACTTGCAAATGCATAGCGATTAAAAAGAAATGCTGTCATCTATTGTTGTATGGCCTTGCGCATGCGCGTTACGAGCCGTACGCATGCCACTTTTGCAAAATTCACAGCCCAGCTCTCAGGTCTGAATAACCCCCTTTGTACAGTGGGAGTCACAGCCTATTTTACAGAACCTTGTAAAATTGGATTACATGTATGTTCTTTTGTATTATCCTCAAAAGAAGCACAAACTTAAAATGCATTCCTCGTTGGCTGTAAAACAGTTAATGCTGTACAAGTTGGTGGCAAAATATTCTGCTATGTAGAATTCATGATTATTCAACTAAACACACAAATCTCAGAATGATGTCACTTAGGAATGCAAAGCCGCTTTCATGAATCACAGGGAATTTTAAGATGATTTAGTTGAAAATCTTAGAATCCATATTTGGTTACAGTTTAACCTGAGGTCTGAGCATTTTACAAGGACATTCAGTACAGCGGCTGAAAGGATCAACCAGGTGCCAGCTTTAGGTCAGTTTCACTGACAAAGAAACATACCGCTCCTCTTTCCATGTGTTTCTCTTTCAACTGTGCACAGCCAATTACAAATATAACAAAGTGCAGTTAGTGGCGCCAAGAGGGGGGGGAGCGACAACCCTGGGCTTGGCCTGTTGGAAGGACCCATGTCCGTCCACAGTTAGATCCCCATACACTATGCGATTTGGGTACAATTTCACCCTATTCGGCTGAATTTGCCCGTGAAAATCGGCCCCAATCGCACATGTATACATCCCGTCCGACCCGATGTGCAGTCCCGTTGGCATCGGATCGGAGTTGGGAGGATGGACGGGCTGCACATAGATTTCATAAATCTTACGTGCAGCCCAGAGCCGGGCAGGGGACGGCAGTGGGTGGGGGATACCGTCTACCAGAGAGCTGGGAGGAGGGGGCGCAGGGAACCAGGGATCCGGGCAGGGGAAGCCGCTGTTGAGCAGCGCCAGCGGCAGGAGCACTTAAAAGCGGAGGGGGATGCCCACGACCTTAGAGATGGGTGAAAGGAGCAGGGGGCGGCACAGGGTCCCCTCACCAGCGTCCGCCACCCCCCTGCTCCCTCCACCTGCAGCTCCAAGGGAGTTGCATGTGATAAATTTTATGCGATTTATCACATGCAAAACTTGGCACATGAAGTGCCTAATTGCATGCGAGCCCTCCTGGGGAGCTGCCGAGACAATCAGTTGGGGGCGTTTACAGGGAACCAGGCAGGGAGAGAGAGAACTAACTGCCACTGCAGCAGCATCTCTCCCCAGCCCAGCACATGCCTATGCTCTCCCTGTGTAGGGGAGTAAAAAAAACAGCCCGCTATATTAGACATGGGCACCCCCCTGTACAGATTTTATATTTATATTTTTAAAGGAGTTCTTCTGGACACCCCACATTGGCCACAACTCCTCATAAAAAATCTGCTAGGAAGCACACAGAAACGTCAATGCCATGCAAACCTATTTACATTTGTTTGTATCATACACTATGCAGTATTGAGCAATGCTTAGAGAGAGAGATAAAACTGAGTGCTAAAAAATAAAAATTAAAAAGTACCAAACTAATCAGCTCCTGTAATTTTTCAAATGAAGCCTGTAACATGTAAGGCAAAAGATGATTAGCTAGTACTTTATCTTTCACAATGTTACCTCTCTCTGGGCGGGATGTACTAAGCAATTGCGGTACATCCCACCACACATCGCATTGATACTAATTGCATCTGTACTAACATATGCGATTAGTATCGCTAAGGACAGCTCTTACGAAAATAAGCGGCCGGATGAGAGGGTGCCCGTGGGTCCCTCTCAACTCCTACACCCTGGAGCCTCCTGCTACAGAGACTCCAGGGCTCCTCCTCATTGCACCTGGAAGGGGAAGTGCTGCTGCTGGGGGGGAAGAGTTAACTGGGTCCGGGCAGCACAGCAGGAGGCTGACTGGCAGTGGCGTAAGTAAGGCTCAGCAGCCCAAGCCACTGCGGGGGGGAGCCAGCAATATGTGGGCGCAGTGTCACCGCACAGTACCTGTGAATGCAGGAGCTGGAGGCAGGAGGAGAATGCCGGGGGCTGAGTTTTGGCGGCTCAGCAAGGTATGTAAAGTGCTGAGATGAGGTGTGGTTCCTGGCTGCAGCAGCCCTGCACCCGTCTGTGACACTCTGGCAGCAGTGTGGCCAGCGTACATAACGATCTCCCTCTCCTCCGTCCTGTCCCTGCCACACTTCGCTTGATTTATACAGACTGTGGCAGGCTTTACAATCAACCCAAATCCTCACAGTAAAGCATATTACAGTGAGGCTTTAGATTGATTATAAAGGCTGCCACAGTCAGAGAGTGAGCTGAAAGAAATGACTACAGGAACTTCTCTGTGTCCAGAGTCCGGACACCTGCTCCTGAAGCCTGCCTGCCAGGTCTGAACTACTCTGTAATGTCTGTTTAGTGGGGGAACAGGCAGATAAGGGATAACTGTGATGGGAGGGACAGGAGGCATAGGTGTTATGGGTCATAGTAGCGATGATAGAGATGGGGGACAGGAAGTATTATGTATGAAAAAATATAATTAATGTATGGGGGGGGGGGGGCCGCAAAAAAAATTCTGCAGGGGGGCGCAATATTTCTAGTTACGCCACTGCTGACTGGGCAGCAGGTGTTGGTGGATGGCGTGGGCGGTGCGGGTCCGGTGCAGCGTGGCGGAGCTGTCGTTACCTTCTGTGTCGGAAACACAGCAGTCCGCATTGATACATATGAAAATGTGGTAAAAAAACCCTAAAAACTGGGTTTTTACCACATTTTTCATTTAATACCTTAGCGGCCTCTGAACTTTGATAAATATCCCCCTTTAAATGTATGGAAATGATCAGGGCTAAGGATGATGCTCAGCAAAGTGGGAACAACTAAGAGGAAGAAAAAAAAAAAAAAGAAGAGATCTTCTACCACCTTTGCTAATGTATTCAAAAGGAAGGGACGCCCAGTATGAATACAAATATTACTTTAGCTGTCCCAGACCGCACATTGCCAGGCAAGTCTACTGATGGAGTTCAGGAACAAGTAGGTCTTACATGTTAAACTACTATGTTTAATTTGGGAAAGTGATATTTCCCACTCAAAATAACTCACCTTGTTTTGTTTTATACTGTGCAAGCATTTAGATACATTTAATTAAAGCCAGGGTAAATATGGATGGTCTGATGGGTGCATGGAATCATATAATTTTTTTCAGAAAATATGAGCTGAAGGTGATGAACCCATCTTTTTTACCTGTTCCTCATTTGCCGTATGGGAGGACCTATCGCTTAAAATTGTATATCCCAGACCAATCACCAAGGCAGGGAGGGGCCGGGGGCTGCCCAGCTGCTAGGGAATCACTGGGCACTACCCGAAAATGTCAAAAACGGTTGTGGCGCTAAACCAAGCTACTTCAACATGAAGCCACACCTACAAGCCCGATAGCTCAACCAAATTTTTGGTCTGGGGCCGAATCCTAACTTCCAAATGTTGGGAGGCATGCAATCACAGACTATAGAGTCCTTGGAACATGTTACATTATTCGATATGAAGGATTGTGTGATACTGTATATGGGGGTTAATCAGACCTGATTTCTAAGCTTCTAATTTGCAGAGCACTGCGCTGAGGTAATGGCACCCAGCCAGAGTGAAATCACACCCGTGCAAACCTGTTGGCTTGCGATTTTAATCATAGGATAGCCTTGCATACTACGAGCTGTACGCATATGCAATTTATTGATTATCGCCCAGCCAATGCGCAGCCGTGTGATCAGGTCAGATAAACCCCCTATGTCTTAATAGAAACATCGGAAGCTCTATGGATTGACAAAAACAGATACGGATTCGAAAACTTAGCGGCCGTTTTTGACAATGCAGATTAAACACCTTCCGAGCCTCTAAGATCTGAGAGAGCCTCGGAGACCACCGGATCAACAGGAGAGGCGACTATCCTTTTTTGACTATTTTTTTTTCATACAGGGTGTGGTTTTTCAGCTCTGAAATCTTTGCAACCACTTTCTTTTAAAACGTATACCACAGTTATTGGGCGTGCGCGTACCCATGGTAACGCATAATTGGCCGAGATTAGGTTTTTAACTCCCAGTTGAATTCCCTTCATTGGACCGAATTCAGCAATGACTATTTAGAGAATTTGCAATCTGGTTAATTAAGGAACAGACGGCATGTGCGCAGCATCCTCATTGCGCACGCATGTATGCATATTGCAAATAAATATCTGCACGCATAGCAGTCGCAGAACAATCAAATTTCGATTGACAGGAAGCTAGCATTTAGGGGCGGAAACAATTTTCTGTGTTTGTATGCCAAAACAGGCATGCCAAGCGTTTTGGGGGTGGGTCTCTGACCTCAGCGATGACTACTTCCAGCCTGGCTCTTTATCAGATTTGTGGAAGCCTGACTTGCGCAGATGGAGGAAGAAAAAAAATGTTCTGGTTTTTATGAATGGATCTGCGAATGCATTGTTATTCGTAATTTTGCAATAGGCTTTTAATCTTTCTGGGTGGTGACTTTTTGATGGCAGGCTGCTGCTTTTCCTCTAACTAGCTATACATGTTCAATTAAGCCAATTTTCGGTACTTGTTTCCTAGCACGGCACCCACGATTTTAATCTTATTGCATCATTTTGATCGCATCGCATGCGATGCGATCGATGCGATCAAAATGATGATTTAATTGTACAGGCACCCTGATGGGTAATTACTATGTTATATGCACCCCCATTGTTAACGCCACTGCCACTATCAATGCCAACCCGAAGCGTGGCAAGTGCAGCGAGCCCGTGAGGGGCGGCGGTACGCGTCCTTCCGACCTTTTCATACCCCCACTATCCACGTCGGCGTGGAGTTGATTTGGTACTTATGTAGTATCTGGGCGTCCGATTTAGAAATCGGGTCGTCGCATCGCATGCGACCAAATCGTAGGCGATGCGATGGTCACGATTTTTCCATAGGATTCAATGTTAAAATGGTCTGAGTCCATTTTAACATAGAATTCAATGGGACAAAGGGGTCCTTTTCCTTTCCCCACTATCCAAGTTGGCATGGAGTTGGATATAAACCTGTGGCAAGCGTAGCGAGCCCCGCGAGGGGACACAGAATACTTTTTAAGAAATCTGCGTTCGCTCGCCACGCTTCGGGCTCGGTGGCTCGCCACAGGTTTATATCCAACTCCATGCCCACTTGGATAGTGGGGAAATGAACAGGACCTTGTTAACATTGAATCCTATGCAAAATCGCATCGCATGCAATATCGCATGCGATATCGGATGCGATTTTGCCGAAAATCGCGTCAAATCGCATCTGATTGTATGCCTTAAGGTAAGGCATACAATCAGAAAATCGGCAGCCCAGATACTACATAAGTACCGTTGATTTTATATAGTGTGGCGAGTGCAGCGAGCCACCGAGCCCGAAGCGTGGCGAGCCCCGCGAGGGGACGCGGATAACTTCACATGTATTCCTCATCCCCTCGCCACGCTTCGGGCTCGGTGGCTCGCTACGCTCTCCACAATATACAAAATCAACTCAACATTTGGCAACATGAGTCCGCAACACCCCCACAAACCCCCCCCCCCCCCTCAGAGGTTGGGGATGCATTAAGCAATAAGAATATAACAGCGATTTAAGGTCCCAGAGATACTATACACCTCATTAGCAATTATCTGTTTTCATCCATACGTATACCCCTATTTCCACTTACCCACCCTATATTCCCTACTGTGTCAAAAACACCCCCATGCATAAAGCAAGTACGAGGGACTACAAGCTGGGAGAGACAAGAACCTCCTTGCCGAAAGCGCAGCTCAGATAACAGACACGAGCGGCTGTCAGCGCTGTCAGTGCTACCACGAGCGTCACCATGGAAACGGCCAGTCAACAATGCAAGCAGGCCGCCTACACAGCACAGCGTCTAAGAGGAGGCGCGGCCCAGAGTAGGGCGGAAGTCGGAAGAGTTACGGGTGGCAGTGACGTCACCTGCCCGCACGTAGATTCCTACACTGCATCAGCAATGTACACATTAAGGCAGCACTGATTGGACACTTAAATGGAGGGGACACCCACCACCCCCCGCAACACCTCAACCATTTAAGGAGGAACGGGGAGATGCACCAGTGACTGCGACCATCCTGAAGACGCCAGTCATCTGGTGAAACTAGTCGAGGCATCGCAAGCACTTGGACCCGCTGATCATCCCTCTGAGCAAAAGGAGGGTAGTCGACGGGAGTCTGCTGGCAGACATTTCCTTGTTCTTTTTTCCTTCAACTGAAAGAGGTACCGTAGCCCATAGAGGCACCGCAAAAACTTTAACAACACCAGCCTGAACAGTCGGAGGACCACAGGCACCCCTTTTAAAGATCCACCCCCAGTGTGTTATCCCAACCCAACCCTCCCTATGTTTTGTGTGTACCGGTATTAGGACACGTATTGAACATAGAATATAGTAGTTACTCAGTATATGAATTTGTTTTTTATCATCACCAATCTGACTGTATTGTTTGTGGTTTTTTTACATAATTTAATAAATGTCATATAAAATTTGAACCATAACGTCTGATATCCATTTATGCTGGCTGTAATTACGGCGCAAGAATACAGGTAACATCCACAGAGGTCTCCCAGCGCAGAGTGACACCGCAAATCTGTGTTACAGTAGCCCATAGGCGAATATTGTAAAAATATCGCTATTTGCTATCCAGTTGCAAATCCATACACAATTCATGAACCATAGAATGAATAATCTGAACCTGTCTGGCTACTGCAACAGAGACAGTCTGAACGAGGCCAGCGCTGATGTCACAGTCCCTCCCCTAAAACTCCTGCGCTATTTCGTACAATCCCAGAAAACGTCCGTATTCCGATCAGTCAAACTGCGAGGGGATTGCGATGAAGATCCTTACACTATTTCCGTTACGGTTTGGCATTGCACATGTGCGCCAAGATCTGTACGCATGCACCATCGATAATTGCAAATTCACATATCAGCGATCAACTCTGTATATGGCAAATTATCTATATAACATTTAACATTTAAGTGATAACTGGCCCTAATCTGAAATGATGGACTCCTCTGGTTTTTTTTGTAATTAATGACAATGAGATTCCACTTTCACCCGACGGCTACCCAGGGCCGGTGCAAGGCACCGGAGCGCCCCAGGCGAGTCGGGGTGGGGGCGCCCCGGTGCCGGGGGGGAGGGAGGGGGCGGGGGGTGGTACCTGTACAGTGGCGGATTCAGGGGGGGGCACCCGGGCACGTGCCCCCCCTGTCATTTATTTTGTAGCTGAGGACCAGGGCTTTCCAACGAGCCCAGCCCCGTGTCTCTAGCCCCCCGGGAACCAGAGATATCGCCTGGCAAACCTGTAACGTTTTTTCCCCATAGGATAATATGGGACCCGTCAATTCCGACCCCCACCCGGTTCCGAAGGCTGCCAGTTCCCGCCCTGACATCACAGAAGCTTGTAGTTGATTTCATTCAATTCCAAATCGCTGGGCCTTCAATATGATACCAGGCTGGTCCAAATTGGTCAATCGGTTCCAGAGATATTGCATGTAAACCGATTTTTTTATTTTTGAAATGTAATTTCATGGCTGTTCATGTTCTTTGAGGGCAGATTACTCTGGAACCAATCGTTCCAGTTTAACTGGACCAAAATCATTCACAGCCCACTCAAAAGTTCTTCAATATAATACTTGTCTCATGTAAATGGGTCAGTTGGTTCCGAAGATATAGCCGGTTAAATGAGATAACTGGGGGGAGGAGTGGTTTTCTCTCCCCCTCACACCAGAAAATGCAGGGACTAGGCTGGTGTAAAAGGGGCCAACCTGGGAATGCATTTTCTGGTGTGAAAGTGGTATTATTTCAAATAGCCAGTACCTGCAGTGCTCTGAATACAGCTAGGCTATCACTTCTGCTGTCCCCCATTTACCACGAGCATGTATTCCCCCTTGGCAATGAGCATGTAATCCCACATGGCAATGAGCATGGAACCTCTGGCAATGAGCATGGAACCCTTGGCAATGAGCATGTAGAGAAGCAGCACTTATATAGCATAATTTTTAATAGGCATTATGGTGTTTGGCATAACACATAATGGACATAATGGCGTGTAACGTAACGTGTAATGGACATTATGGTGTAAATGTTTAATGCGAGCCTTTGGTGGACAATGTCCCTGTTTATGAAGTGTATTGTGAATTTTGGCTTAATCTGTGTGGCATTATGTGAATTCTGGCTCAATCTATGTGGCATTATGTGAATTTTGTCTCAATCCGTGTGGCATTATGTGAATTTTGGCTTAATCCATGAGACATTATGGGAATTTTGGCTCAATCCGTGTGGCATTATGTGAATTTTTTCCCAATCCGTGTTGCATTATGTGAATTTTGGCTCAATCCGTGTGGCATTATGTGAATTTTGGCTCAATCCATGTGGCATTATGTGAATTTTGGCTCAATCCATGTGGCATTTTATGCATTTGGCTCAATCCGTGTGGCATTATGTGAATTTTGACACAATCCATTTGGCATTATGTGAATTTTGGCTCAATCCGTGTGTGGTATTATGTAAATTTTGGCTCAATTCATGTGGCATTATGTGAATTTTGACACAATCCATGTGGCATTTTTTTAATTTTGGCTCAATCCATGTGGCATTATGTCAATTTTGGCTCATTCCATTTGGCATCATGTGTAAGGGGCAAGTATAATGGGGTCTAGTATTTTGTTGCATAATGTGTAGAAGTTGTATATGGGTTGACACGCCCCCTGTTGATTGGCCACACACCCTTTTCCGGAGCGTGCCTTTGGCGCGCACACAACTACATCCTTCACTTTTGTCGCCATAGTGGGCCTGAGTACTTTAAATGCCAGGGCCTATTTTTAATTCCATTCCCACCCTCTCCTGCTGCTCTCTTAACATGTACACTGGCACCACTAACACCGCCTCTCCCCCACCCAAACACTTTTTTATCATGGTGCCCCCCCTGTCATTTTATCCTGGATCCGCCCCTGTACCTGTATAAAAAATTGCTGCCCCGGCGTCCCTGCAGTGCTGGGGCAGCAATTTTCCCGCGCCGCCGCGCGCATAGCGCTAGTTATTTGCTATTCACTACAGGGACCCCGCCAGCCACAGCCAGCTTTATACACATGACGGCGCCGCAGGTACCCCTACGGCACGGACACCCCTGACCGCCCCAGCACTGCAGGGACGCCGGGGCAGCAATTTTTTTACACAGTTCACTGGGGGTGAGGGGCGAACTGCCGCCCTCCAGGTGCCGGCGCCCTAGGCAAATGCCTAGAGCTGCCTAGTGGTGGCGCCGGCCCTGCGGCTACCCCACTCCTTCCCCATTATACTTATTACCTTCTTTTACATCCTCACACGGGTTATGTGTTACTATTCTGGATTTATTTCCAGTAGTAGTCAGCAGGACTGGCACCTTCTTTTGTGTATGTTTGAATAAGTTTTCTACTAAAATAAACTAAAAAAAAAAAAAAAATAATAATTTTCTCCCAAAAAAACTAAAAGAGATTCACATTTCCAGGCAAAACAATACACATCAGATAGGAGTTGCAATCTTTGTTAGGTTTCTTGTAGTTTATACACATTGTAGTGCACCAAACAGAATCATACGTTCTGCAGTGCTGCAGCCTTTGTGGACGATCCGCTCCCTCATCTGTACATGCCCAAACGATGGAGCGGGAACTTTATGGGAGTGTGTACGGGACTTTACACTGAGGGACACAAGCATGTGTACTTCACCCTCAAACAAATAGATTTGAATTCGGTTTTTCTTATCTGACAGAACAAATAAATGAATGGTTTCTTCCTCTCTGGTATCCTAGGAGCCTATAAACAGCAGCATTTCTGCCTCGTCTATTTAACCCCTTCCTGACAGAGCCAGTTTTTGCGTTCCTGACAGAGCCCTTTTTTTCAAATCTGACATGTCTCACTTAAGTGGGGATAACTTTTTTTTGCTTTTACTTATCCCAGTGGTTTTGAGATTGTTTTTTCGTGACACATTGTACTTCAAATTAGTGGTAAATTTGGGTCGATACAGTCTGTGTTTTTTTGTGAAAAATACCAAAATATCGTGAAAAAATGGAAAATTTAGCGATTTGCAAAATGTTAAATTTTCTGCTTGTGAGACAAATAATCTTACCACTCAAAATAGTGAATAACTAACATAGACCATATGTCTACTTTATGTTGACATCATTATTTCAACTTCCTTTTAATTTTTTGGGACACTAGGAGGCTTACAATATGAATAGCAAATTCTCAAATTTTCAAGAAAATTTCAAACACTGATTTTTTTAGGGACCAGTTCAGTTCTGATGTGACTTTGAGGGACTTGTATGTGAGACACCCCCATAAATGATGCCATTTCAAAAACTGCACCCCTCACAGTATTCAAAACAGCATTTTGGAAGTTTGTTAACCCTTTAGGTGTTTCACAGGAATTAAAACAAAGTGTAGGTGAAATTTCAAAATTTCTTTTTTTTTGCAGATTTGCAATTTTAATACATTTTTATAAGGAACACAGTACATTTTACTAGAGAAATGTGACTAAAAATTGATTCCCCCAATTCTTTTGTTTTCATAAATATCCTATATGTGGCCCTAGTGTGCACGGTGACCAAACCACAGGCTTCATAATAGAAGGAGCACCTACTTGATTTTGGAGCCTCCTTTTTATGAGATTATTTTTTAGGCACCATGTAGGTTTCAAGGCACCATAAGATGCTAAAAGTTAGGAACCCCCCCACAAGTGACCCCATTTTGCAAACTACACCCCTCAGGGAATTCATCTAGGGGTATAGTGTACATTTCAAACCCCCAGGGGTTTCACCAATTGTGGTACAACTGGGCAGTGAAAATGAAAAATTATTTTTTTTACACAAAAATGCAGTTCTGGCTCCAAATTTGTCATTTTCAGAAGGTATGAAGGAGACAAAGCACCCCAAAATCTGTGCCCCAATTTCTCCCGAGTACGGCAATGCCTCACATGTGACCAAAAAATACCAGTTGGGTGCATGGCAGGACTCAGAAGGGAAGGAGTGATTTTTGGATTTTGCAGCTCAGATTCTGGTGGAATTTTGGTGGGTGCTATGTCGCATTAGCAAGACCCCCCAAGCACCAATACAGTGGAACCCCCCCACAAGTCACCCCATTTTGCAAACTACACCCCTCAGGGAATTCATCTAGGGGTATAGTGTACATTTCAAACCCCCAGGGGTTTCACCAATTTTGATACAAGTGGGCAGTGGAAATGAAAAATTACATTTTTTTACACAAAAATGCAGTTCTGGCTCAAAATTTTTCATTTTCAGAAGGTATGAAGGAGAAAAAGCACCCCAAAATCTGTGCCCCAATTTCTCCCGAGTACGGCAATGCCTCACATGTGACCAAAAAATACCAGTTGGGTGCATGGCAGGACTCAGAAGGGAAGGAGTGATTTTTGGATTTTGCAGCACAGATTCTGGTGGAATGAATGGTGGGTGCTATGTTGCACCAATACAGTGGAACCCCCCCACAAGTCACCCCATTTTGCAAAGTACACCCCTCAGGGAATTCATCTAGGGGTATAGTGTACATTTCAAACCCCCAGGGGTTTCACCAATTTTGATACAAGTGGGCAGTGAAAATGAAAAATTACATTTTTTTACACAAAAATGCAGTTCTGGCTCAAAATTTTTCATTTTCAGAAGGTATGAAGGAGAAAAAGCACCCCAAAATATGTGCCCCAATTTCTCCCGAGTACGGAAATGCCTCACATGTGACCAAAAAATACCAGTTGGGTGCATGGCAGGACTCAGAACGGAAGGAGTGATTTTTGGATTTTGCGGCTCAGATTCTGGTGGAATTTTGGTGGGTGCTATGTCGCATTAGCAAGACCCCCCAAGCACCAATACAGTGGAACCCCCCCACAAGTCACCCCATTTTGAAAACTACACCCCTCAGGGAATTCATCTAGGGGTATAGTGTACATTTCAAACCCCCAGGGGTTTCACCAATTTTGATACAAGTGGGCAGTGAAAATGAAAAATTACATTTTTTACACAAAAATGCAGTTCTGGCTCGAAATTTTTCATTTCCAGAAGGTATGAAGGAGAAAAAGCACCCCAAAATCTGTGCCCCAATTTCTCCCGAGTACGGCAATGCCTCACATGTGACCAAAAAATACCAGTTGGGTGCATGGCAGGACTCAGAACGGAAGGAGTGATTTTTGGATTTTGCAGCTCAGATTCTGGTGGAATTTTGGTGGGTGCTATGTCGCATTAGCAAGACCCCCCAAGCACCAATACAGTGGAACCCCCCCACAAGTCACCCCATTTTGCAAACTACACCCCTCAGGGAATTCATCTAGGGGTATAGTGTACATTTCAAACCCCCAGGGGTTTCACCAATTTTGATACAAGTGGGCAGTGAAAATGAAAAATTACATTTTTTTACACAAAAATGCAGTTCTGGCTCGAAATTTTTCATTTTCAGAAGGTATGAAGGAGAAAAAGCACCCCAAAATCTGTGCCCCAATTTCTCCCGAGTACGGCAATGCCTCACATGTGACCAAAAAATACCAGTTGGGTGCATGGCAGGACTCAGAACGGAAGGAGTGATTTTTGGATTTTGCAGCTCAGATTCTGGTGGAATTTTGGTGGGTGCTATGTCGCATTAGCAAGACCCCCCAAGCACCAATACAGTGGAACCCCCCCACAAGTCACCCCATTTTGCAAACTACACCCCTCAGGGAATTCATCTAGGGGTATAGTGTACATTTCAAACCCCCAGGGGTTTCACCAATTTTGATACAAGTGGGCAGTGAAAATGAAAAATTACATTTTTTTACACAAAAATGCAGTTCTGGCTCGAAATTTTTCATTTTCAGAAGGTATGAAGGAGAAAAAGCACCCCAAAATCTGTGCCCCAATTTCTCCCGAGTACGGCAATGCCTCACATGTGACCAAAAAATACCAGTTGGGTGCATGGCAGGACTCAGAACGGAAGGAGTGATTTTTGGATTTTGCAGCACAGATTTTGGTGGAATGAATGGTGGGTGCTATGTTGCACCAATACAGTGGAACCCCCCCACAAGTCACCCCATTTTGCAAAGTACACCCCTCAGGGAATTCATCTAGGGGTATAGTGTACATTTCAAACCCCCAGGGGTTTCACCAATTTTGATACAAGTGGGCAGTGAAAATGAAAAATTACATTTTTTTACACAAAAATGCAGTTCTGGCTCAAAATTTTTCATTTTCAGAAGGTATGAAGGAGACAAAGCACCCCAAAATCTGTGCCCCAATTTCTCCCGAGTACGGCAATGCCTCACATGTGACCAAAAAATACCAGTTGGGTGCATGGCAGGACTCAGAAGGGAAGGAGTGATTTTTGGATTTTGCAGCTCAGATTCTGGTGGAATTTTGGTGGGTGCTATGTTGCATTAGCAAGACCCCCCAAGCACCAATACAGTGGAACCCCCCCACAAGTGACCCCATTTTGCAAACTACACCCCTCAGGGAATTCATCTAGGGGTATAGTGTACATTTCAAACCCCCAGGGGTTTCACCAATTTTGATACAAGTGGGCAGTGAACATGAAAAATTACATTTTTTACACAAAAATGCAGTTCTGGCTCAAAATTTTTCATTTTCACAAGGAATGAAGGAGACAAAGCACCCCAAAATCTGTGCCCCAATTTCTCCCGAGTACGGCAATGCCTCACATGTGACCAAAAAATACCAGTTGGGTGCATGGCAGGACTCAGAAGGGAAGGAGTGATTTTTGGATTTTGCAGCACAGATTCTGGTGGAATGAATGGTGGGTGCTATGTTGCACCAATACAGTGGTACCCCCCCACAAGTCACCCCATTTTGCAAAGTACACCCCTCAGGGAATTCATCTAGGGGTATAGTGTACATTTCAAACCCCCAGGGGTTTCACCAATTTTGATACAAGTGGGCAGTGAAAATGAAAAATTACATTTTTTTACACAAAAATGCAGTTCTGGCTCAAAATTTTTCATTTTCAGAAGGAATGAAGGAGACAAAGCACCCCAAAATCTGTGCCCCAATTTCTCCCGAGTACGGCAATGCCTCATGTGTGACCAAAAAGTGGCAGGACTCAGAAGGGAAGGAGTGATATTTGGATTTTGCAGCACAAATTCTGGTGGAATGATGGTGGGTGCTATGTCGCATTAGCAAGACCCCCAAAGCACCAATACAGTGGAACCCCCCCACAAGTGACCCCATTTTGCAAACTACACCCCTCAGGGAATTCATCTAGGGGTATAGTGTACATTTCAAACCCCCAGGGGTTTCACCAATTTTGATACAAGTGGGCAGTGAACATGAAAAATTACATTTTTTTACACAAAAATGCAGTTCTGGCTCAAAATTTTTCATTTTCACAAGAAATGAAGGAGACAAAGCACCCCAAAATCTGTGCCCCAATTTCTCCCGAGTACGGCAATGCCTCACATGTGACCAAAAAATACCAGTTGGGTGCATGGCAGGACTCAGAAGGGAAGGAGTGATTTTTGGATTTTGCGGCTCAGATTCTGGTGGAATGAATGGTGGGTGCTATGTGGCATTAGCAAGACCCCCGAAGCACGGTGAAATTATGAACCTAATATTCCATAGATGTGTGGTATATTTTAAAACACTCCTTTATACATAGGCCGGGTTTGTCGGGGCAAGTGTCACACTGGAAAATAGTTTGCTTTCTTATTCCCTTTTTATAGCAAACTTTGCACCTTTTTTGTGTCCTGCCCTTTTTTCCAGTGGAGGGGATTTCATCAGGAAAATGCTGCCCTGGTACAATACGGGGGCCAGTACTAGAAGTACTGGGGCCCTCTGCCTGCTGGTTCCCAAATATTAGGCCCTTTATGACTTCCTCTTGAAAGTGCATAAATGTCCCCCTCTGGCCGGTAGAACGGAATAGCACGTAAGCGTTATACAGTGCCATCTGGATGATATACACGGCCACCTTCTTGTACCAGATTTTTGTTTTCCGCAGGGCACTGTACGGCTTCAGTACCTGATCTGAAAGATCCACTCCGCCCATGTACCTATTGTAATCCAGGATACAATTAGGTTTTGAGGTGTGGGTACTGGTACCTCGTACAGGGACGGAGGTGGTACTGTCTCCGTGAATTGTTGTCAGTATAAGGACATCCCTCTTGTCCTTATATTTGACCAACAACATATTTTCGTTGCATATTCCCCTGCTTTCACCCCTTCTCATTACTTGGGCAATGTGCGTTTTTGGGAGGCCTCTTTGGTTCTTGCGCACAGTACCGCAAGCTGCTGTACCTCTTGAACCAAGGGCCTTAAACAGGGGGATGCTGGTGTAAAAGTTATCCACATAGAGGTGATAACCTTTATCCAGGAAGGGGTGCACTAAATCCCAGACAATTTTCCCACTAACACCTACGAGGGAGGGGGGGCATTCTGGCGGTTCAATTCTTGAATCCTTCCCTTCATAAACCCTAAACCTGTGAGTGTACCCTGAGGTGCTTTCACACAGTTTGTACATTTTTATGCCATACCTTGCCCTCTTACTGGGAAGGTACTGGCGGAATTTAACCCTTCCTTTAAAATGTATTAGGGACTCGTCGATACAAATAAATTTTTCAGGGATGTACACCTCTTCAAATTTGGCACTGAAATGATCAATGACCGGCCTGACTTTGAATAGCCGGTCAAAGGTGGGATCATCTCTGGGTGGGCACTGTGCATTATCGGTGTAATGTATAAATTTAAGAATTGTCTCAAATCGAGCCCGGGGCATGGCCATACGGTAAAATGGAGTACTGTACAGAACATCTGTACTCCAATATTGCCTAATTTCTGGCTTTTTTACTATGCCCATATGAAACACCAGACCCCAAAACGTCATCATCTCTACTGCATCTACAGGGGTCCACCTAGCAAATGATGACGTGGGGTTTTGAGCAATAAACTGCTGGGCATATAAATTAGTTTGGTCCACCATTAAATTTATAAAATCATCAGAGAAAAATAATTTGAAAAAGTCAATTTCTCTGAGACCTGTGGAATCAAATTGGATTCCTGGCATGGCCAAAAACTCAGGAACCTGGGGCTCAAAATTGTCTGGTGGTGGGGTCCATACGAGATCAATTGTTGGGGGGGGGGTCTCAGCTGCTCTACGGGGGCGTCTTTGAGGGGGTCCCTCATCACCAGAGGAGGAAGAGGAGCTTAAGGCGAATCCTTCAAATTCCCCGCTTGCATCACTGGCTGTGTCAGAGTCAGAAGCAAGCATGGCATATGCCTCCTCCGCTGAATACATTCTCCTGGATGACTGGGAGGACATTTGGGAGGACATTTGGGAGGACATTTGGGATGCCATTTTTATTTTTGTGTTACTGGTAGTGAAATGTTTCAACACGTGTATAGTGTAGGGGGGGGTACAAACTTTATTTCAATCCGGGGGGTATGTAGTGTGTAGTGTGTATGTGGTGCAGAAAAAAAAAAAATACTTTATACCAATAAAAAAAAAAAAAAATGAAGGGGTTAAAAATAAAAAATTTAAGGGGTTAAAAAAAAAAAAAGGTCCTGCGCCAAAAATTGAGCACAGATGTTGGTCAGTAACGTCTGTCACTGAACAGCGCTCAAAGGCAACAGGAATTTGATCAAAAAAAAAATATATAGATCAACCCTGTGCCGAAAAAGATGATCAGTGATGTACGTCACTGATCAGCGCACAGCGGCCACAGGACACCCACAAAATCACAGTGTGTGTAAAAAAAAAATTAAAAAAAGACCCCACAGCACTCACAAAAAAAAAAAAAGGTGATCAGTGATGCGACACTGATTACCAGTGAGGTGCAGCAGGTGCACAACCTTTGGTGCAACTGACAGGTATATATATAAAAAAAAAAACCTCTGTACCCCCAAAAAAGTTGCTGATCACCTCAGATATAGTGATCAGCACAAAAGGCGGGGGCAGCAGACACAAAATTTAGCACTCTCTATCACTCTCTGTCACTATCTCTCTCTATCTCTCTATCTCTCACTATCTATCACTCTATGACACTGCAGCAGCAGCACTGACAGGTATATCTATATATAAAAAAAAACCTGCGCCCCCAAAAAGTTGCTGATCAGTTAATTTATACTGATCAGCACAAAAGGAGGGGGCAGCAGTCAGTTATATCAAAAATATATAGCACAATCTGTCACTATTTCTCTCTATCTCTCTCTCTCTATCTCTCTCTATCTCTCTATAACTATCACACTGCAGCAGCACAAAATATAGCACTCTGTCACTAGGCCTCTCTATCTATCTCTCTCTCTCTATCTCTCTCTATCTATAACTATATCACACTGCAGCAGCACAAAATATAGCACTCTCTGACACTATCTCTCTCTCTATCTCTCTCTCTCTATCTCTCTCTATCTCTCTATAACTATCACACTGCAGCAGCACAAAATATAGCACTCTGTCACTAGGCCTCTCTATCTCTCTATCTCTCTCTCTCTATCTATAACTATATCACACTGCAGCAGCACAAAATATAGCACTCTCTGACACTATCTCTCTCTCTATCTCTCTCTATCTCTCTCTCTATCTCTCTCTATCTCTCTCTATCTCTCTCTATCTCTCTCTATCTCTCTATCTATCTCTCTCTCTATCTAGCTAGTACACTGCAGCAGCACAATTTCACAGGAAGGCACAAGTAGCAACAGGATCCAGGAAGCAGTGATGAAGCAGCGATCAGGTAAGTATGGAGCAAGTATGGAGCAAGGTTCTGGTCAGTATGGCGGCAGGGGGGTACGGTGACCGCACTGCACGCTATTCCAGACCGGAATGGCGTCTGCAGTGCAGTCACCGTTAGTTTAAATCCCCCTCCTTGGCTGTGATTGGTCCGTCGGTCCGACGAACCAATCACGGCCTTTGGGGGCGGGCGGGGTGAGGTGGGATGACACCAGTGTCACCCTTACACCCCGCGGTGATTGGTGCTGTACTTTACAGCACCAATCACCTCTGATCCCGTGTCACCGGCGAACGTTATTCGCCGGTGACACAGGAAAACGCTGTAATTGGCTGTTCACACTGAACAGCCAATCACAGCGATCGCCGACGGGGGGGCGGCATCGCAGCCCCCCCTGGGCATGCACGGACATGTCTGCTGTCAGGGACAGCAGACATGTTGAAACTGTCACCGCGTCTATAGACGCGGTGACAGTTTAAATCCATGACGTACATTTACGCCATGTGTCGGGAAGTGCTTCCCGACCATGACGTAAATGTACGTCAAATGTCGGGAAGGGGTTAAAGGTCACCTTAATGGCAAATAAAATGAATCAGCCACACACACACACACACACCCATTTATCAAACATAACAACTTCAACCTGCCACAAGGTATTCTACAATACACTAAAGGCCTCCATACACAGGGCCGACTTGTCTGAGGGACAAGTTGGACCAGTTTTCCCTTGAGCTCCCCTAAAGGGCTCCTTCCGATTTGCCACTTTATGTGCCATTTTATACATGCAATACAAAAGAACTCTGCCGGGGGAGTCCAAGAGGAATCGGATGCCATACACAGTGGGTGGTAAAAAGCACCCGCAATGTGCAACTGATGATCTGATTCCGATAGATCATACGTGCTGCACGTATGATCTACAGCACAGGTTCTCAAACTCGGTCCTAAGGTTGCATGTTTTGCAGGTCTCCTCAAAGAATCACAAGTGAAATAATTAGCTCCACCTGTGGATCTTTAAAAATGTGTCAGTGAGTAATGAATGCACCTGTGCACCTACCAGGGGACCTGGAAAACATGAGCTATGTGGGGTCCTGAGGACTGAGTTTGAGAACCCCTGATCTACAGGATCCGATCCAATGCGTACATCAGATCGGACCTAATGTCAAACACACCCCATCTTAAGATGTGCACATAAATTAGCCTTGAAATCTTTTGTCCGTCCTGGACAAAAGATTTCAGGCAAGCGCACATCTTTACCAAAGATTTCTCGTAGAATCTTCTGATCTTTCATGCAGCATGTAAGATCAGAAGCTTTAGCAAATGTTCTGCGGGAGCGTGCACCCATCCGATATCGGCCGGAAATCGGCAAAAAAATTGTTCTAGTGGGTGGAAACCATAAAATTGGGAGAGGGTGTTATCAGGCAAGTGATAGCACTCTTTCCCATTTAAAATGAAAGCTATTAGCGTTACCACGCAATGATACATTCGTTTCTAATCACTAAAAATTCACCACAAATTTTGCAAATAATTAACCACCACTGGAGAAACCAACAAATCACAGTGCACGGAACATCAGTTCAATTAATATCACTTTTTATTCACGCCCCATAGAAGTGCAAGCAAAAACAAGCAAGTTGCACAAATGAGCAGGGCCCTCATTCCTCAATTTCTTGTCCTTCTTATACTTAAACTATCTTCGATGGAACCAAATCCTGCGGTTTTCTGCCACCTTGATACTTATATCAGTGACATCTGCTGATGCAGCTATGGTTATGTACCTTGTACTTGTCTTTTATTGAGAAGAAGAAAGAAGAAGACCGCAAATAGGCCAATTTGTAAACCTAAAGGAATATACTACAATTTCAGAACTCATATCACACAGAAATTATTCCCTGAAGAAATACTCACACATGATTTGTCTATCTGTATGTGCCCACTGCGGTATAGGTTTAACATAATGCATATTTGCCCGTGATCATTACTCTATCTCCATTTTCTCAGTGACTTAAGCTTACTACAGAGCACCACCACCGCAGACCTGGCAGCCAACATGAAAGTATCTGGGGTAGGTTAAGGTTAGGCTGTGGGTGCGGAGGGTTAAGCTGCAGAGAGGGGGGGGGGGGGTTAGTGTTATGCTGGGTACACACCAGGACGACTAGGGCCCGATCCCCACAATCTAGATCCAATTCCGATCAATTGGATGTAGATTGTGTGCTGATTGGGCCCTTTTCTGACCTGCTGTGGACCGATACCGATCCGATGCGCGGTCCCGCGGGTCGGTCGTTATTGAGATCCTACCTGCTGGTACGGGTCGCCATCGGACCCGACCCGCTCACGGTGCACATCGTGAGGGGGTCGTGCCCCCCCCCCCCGCGTCATCGTGAGCGGGTCGGACGAGACACTGACGACCCGCTCACGATGTGCATCGTGAGCGGGTCGTCCTGGTGTGTACCCTACATTAGACTGTGGCAAAGGTGGGTAAGGGTTAGTGAGGGGGAGGGGGGGAGATGAGCATACTTTTTTATTTTATTTAATTGAGTATTTTTTATTAGATTTTGCATAAACATACATAGTGTAAGTTTGACGTAACATTCCAATCGGTGCAAAGCCATCCATCATAATATGCAACTACATGAAGTGAAAGGAAAATACAATTAGGGATAGATATAATGGGGGAAATTTACTAAAGGAAATGTGTAAAAAATAGGTGTAAAAATAGGTGTATTTGTATCCAGAAATACACTTATTTTTGACATTTACTATCCCGAAAATACGGCAATTCGTATTGATGTGCTATTAATACGAATTGCCGTATTTTCGGGACAGTAAATGTCAAAAATAAGTGTATTTCTGGATACAAATACACCTATTTTTACACATATTTTTTACACATTTCCTTTAGTAAATGTCCCCCAATACCTCTAGAACAGGAGAGTAACAAACCATCCACCACCTGAAGGCGCCATCCAGGTTGGGCAGGTCATGTATATAAAGAGGTATAGGAGTAAGGATCATCTGTGTATTGAAGAGTAGATAAGCTACTAATAATAACGATAGATAAAATAACACTGCACCGAATCATAAATAAAGAAGTACTGTACTGCAGTCTATCGAAAAATAAAACCAAAACCCATACCCCAAAGCAAAACAACCCCCCAAAAATTACCCAAAGTAAACCACCACATAACCTAACCCCAGCCCTGTATAACCTAACCCCAATTTAAGGGCCCCATACATCAGCAATTAATTGTGACAATTTTCAGATATGGAGATGATTGCCACAATTAATTTTAGATGTGTGGGCTCCCCCTTTTGGCAATCCCAATCAAAATCGCCAATCGATTGCTAATCAGGTTTTAAACATGTTTAATAATCTGGTATTATCTGCAGATCTTTTTTATATGTGTGGGCATTCCCAATTCGTCTTCTTCATCTATTTACATTATGAACAGCTGAAATGACAATCGATTGGGCAATTTCCAGATATGAAGATGCAATCTTTAGATGGAAAAAATCTGCCGATCACTGAAACAAACCTGTAATGTGTGGGCAAAGTCAGATAGATTGTAAAATCCATTTATCTGGCCAAAAAATCCCTGGATCTGGAAATCCATTAATTGTGATTGCTGATGTATGGGGCCCATTAGGATATATCTGGATCCCCTAAACTTTAACCCCCCTAAAGCTATATCTATAGAAGGGAGTAGATTAGTGGACTTTAGCCAAAACCATTTTGAATCTGCATCAGAAATAGGATATAACATTACTATATTAGCTAAACTATGCCTAAAAACCTAATTTACCCCCTCCCGCCCACCCACCCACCCACCATCCGTGTGCGGATAACAGAAGAATGGACTATGTGGGGCCCAGTGAATGGACCCAGTGGCCAATAAATATGTATAACCAGGATATATTGTAAGCTTGCGAGCAGGGCCCTCCTACATTTTGACTGTCTGTAAATACCCAGTTTGTTGTATCACTGTCTCTTTTGTAAAGCGCAACGGAATCTGCTGCGCTATATAAGAAACTGTTAATAAATAAATAAATATGTCAGCAAAATGACAATGTAGAGATTGATCACATTACACAAAGCCAAAGTAAGGAAAATAACATAAGGTACAGTCAGAGAAGGCATCTCAAATTATAATAATGCATATATCATTAATCCGGCCAGCTCTCGATCAGGCGAAAAAGCAACATTTTCACAGTAACCACATCTTTAGGCCTTCTAGGAGAAACGGGAAAAACATTCAGAGTATTTAAGCAAAGTCCAGGATCTAGTAATTTCCATCGGTAGCGCACAAGGGATTTTTAGGTGGAGCACAACTACCTCAGAGCCGTCAGATGAAGAACAACAAATAGTCCCAGTTTTTGGCAGACCCATAGAGGAGTATGCATCCGGAATATGATCCGGTATAATAGTAATAAGGGCAGCAGGTTCAATAGGTGTAGATAAACCTCTCTCAGCAACTTGAGCACACCACTTAGGAGTGCAGGTAGAAGACAGGATAGCACCTTGTATAATATCAAACCGGTGGAGCAGTCTTGAGGTAGAGGCAGAAAATCGCTTGTAATATTTGTTGAACAGTGGATTCCATATTCCTTCAGCTAAAGAATGGCCACAGAGGAAGACAACAGTGGCTAGCACACTGCCAAATATGTAAAGGAGATTGACACGCTCAAGAAAAGCTAATAGTAGTATACTGTGATGGAATATTTTTTAAAGAAGGTAGTCACTTATGTGCCAGCAGGCCAGGATGGTCACACCCTCTCCCCCACCACAGCGCGGTGCAGAAGATCTATACTGCTGTCTAGGAGGACGGCGCTGGCAGTATTATTCTGCCCCAACCAAGATGGCCACGACCTCTGCCCCACTCGGCTGGGCCAAATCCAGGCACCAGAAACCGAATGCGGCAACTCCCTGTGACAGAGGGAGTCAGCAGTGTGGGGGGCCACCACAATGCACAGCCGTGGAGAACAGATTCAGAACAGCCGGGAGCTCTGGCAGTCGGGTCCCCTGAAGCAGGAGCAGCTGTAAAATTGCACCGGCACCTAATCCTCTCCCTGTAGCAGCACTGTGGCAGGACGGATTTCTCAGCAGGGGGTGATGCTGTCCTGCCCCTGAGGTGCCCGGAGCGCACCAGGAGTCTTCCCCTGACAACACAGGCGGCCAGGCAGCGGTGAGCAATCGCAGGATGGGCAGACAGGATAATTGCAGTGGGAGCAGCAGGTGAGAGCGTCGACTCACATGCCCGCCGTGGCCACGCCCCGGAAGATGAGCATACTTACCTTAAAACTGACGGGGTCGTCAAGGGCGGATTGGGAAAAGTGGCCTAGGAAATATTTGTCTCACCAAATCAAATATAGGCCCATTACCATTCTGATAGATTACTGGTATTTTGTTGTTGCACAATGCCTGCTCTGGCAGAAATACTCATGGATAGAGAACTCAGAGATAACTGTGAAGTGACCTATGGTAATGGGAATTCCCGGGTTTACTAAGTATACTGGGCATGTCACTTGTTGCTAGTGGCTGTCGTGGAGAAAGATAAAGCATGGTTAATTGTCTTATCAACAGTCAGGTAAACAGTGTTTGTCTAGCTAGGACTGTCAATAAAGCTGCGGCTTGTACTCATGGAGTTCTCTTATTTGGGTGGGTCTGGCTGGGTCTGGCTGGGCGTACTTTGTATTTGCCCTGGATACTAATTGTTATACTTCATTCATTTACTGTTGTCCATGCACAATTTCCCAGCTGTAATAATATGTGCAGTGAGGAAGTCATGTTTAATAATGTTTTATTACTTGTATATAAGAGAAATAAAGTGAAGAGAGAAAAACTTCCAACCAATCAGTCAACTCCTGTTGGCGTTTCATTGTAGTTTCCATGTAATTGATACCTATAGCTAAAAACAGACATAATCATTTTTCTAAATCTATAGTTGTGTCACCCACTCTGTCTTCCTCTGTGAGCACGACATTATAAGCCAATATGGCTGATGTCTCCTCGGAAAGCTCAGAGGAAACCATGTTGCATTTAGATTAGCCTTGTGCATTTAAAAATGCTAAGAACATTCTAATACCCCTTTCTGAGTGCACTATCAACCCGGGTTATTGACAGGTCGTTACATCAACAAGAAAAAAGAGAAAAAGAATGTCCTGTTAAAGTGGGTGCACCTAATTATTTTAAAATGTAACTTTTAATAAGTAATCATAAAATGCTGCGAAATGTTTAAAATAAATAAAGAGGGGACAAACAACAATGATAGTAGGAAATTACGAATAATTAAAATAAAGGTGGTAGGCAGATCGCTCTCTCATTACACTTGGGTGGTCTAGATTGGTAAGTGTGTTGCACGTTATCGGGCAGATTGTGTTTATCTCATCAATAATGAATACATTGTTTAATACTAGTAATGCCCACACATCAGGTACAATCAGTGTTGCTGCAAACGGTATTATAGTCAGGTACTTGGCTTGTTGCCCGTTTTACCCAGGAATTCACCGGGATATATACAGGGGTCAGCACTAGGTACCCTATAGCGTGGCTGGCAGTCATCCACTGCGGGCCAGCATGTGGAGATTTGCCTTAGCCTACAGAGAGCCAGCTCCCCGTCACTCACCGCTTGTACTTGTAATTGCACCAGCGGTATACACGTCAGTCTGTGTATAAGTTTAATATAGTGAACAGTAAGTTCTATCAATATCAGGATCTTCAGGCTACTGGGTATAACAATGACCACAGTGCTCTGAGATCATTAACTGACTGACTGAAGCGTGTATGTGCCGGCTTCCCCTGACAGTGTTATAATGAACGGCCGCCCGTCCTGCGTCAGTGCCTGCTAATAAAGCTCAATGGCTGGGCACATCGGAGGTGGGTGATGCCGATACTGGTACCTGATGATATCCACTACCCTTATAAGGGCTGTGGGATAACGTCAGATGCACACACACATAATCGTAAATACATCCTTGTTAAGAAAAATAATAAAGTGAGAGAGAGCTGTATCTGCTTGCGCACCGCTAGCCGGCACGCGCTTCGCAGATCAGCTTTTTCAAGGCCATTGTTACATCAACAACCCAGGTCGTGGTGTGGTATGAATGCACCACCCCAGGTTGAGCAAACCAGTATTTCAACCCTGGTCAAGGTGCAGTTTGAATGGATAACCCGGGTCGAGCGCCCTGTGTCCCGTCCAGAGTATGGAGGAGGCAGCTCTGTCAACTCCAAACGCTGCCTCCTCCACTGCCCCCAGATGAAGCTCCGCCACTAAACCCCACTCCACATGTGACATCAGCGACCCGTCAATAAGCTGAGTCAGACGCGGATCTTACAAATAGCAAATGCAGAGTCGCACCTGGGACAAACCTGTGTCTTAATCCCGGGTGCGACCCAGCATTTGCGGTCTGAAAAGGTATAAAGGGGGCTGCATGCTGGCCTTTACTGTATACTATGTACAAGAAATGGCTCTATATTTAAATGCGGATATTTTTTTAAACTGTCACAAAAACAATACATGTAAATCTGGATTGCATGGCACCATATAGTATAAAGACGCTTTTACAGTCTGTACACACTACACACAATAGTGTTCAATTTCGCTTGAGATTCCTGGCAGCTAGATCGCTCAGAAAGTGTCAGCGATGTGCACCAGCGATTCAGCAACTTATTGCATATCGCTGATTGCAATCGCCCGCTACAAAAACACGGGCGATATGCAGTCTCTTGCTAAGTGATCTGACTAGATTTATGGTACATTCTCATTCTCCATCTACCGGCGATAGCGACACATGGGGCCCCGCATTGCTATCGCTATGGGCACTACACACACAGCGATGTATGCGAACGTCAAATCACTTCAAAAATGGCTTATTATCGCTATGTGCGTAGGCCCCTTAACTGTTATGTAAGATTTCTTCATAAACCAATAAGTAGAAACAATACAAGTCCAATGCCTGTGTAATCCACATTCAGTTTGGCCGGATTGCACACATACGCATTTCCGGATTACATTTAGCTTCCTGCAGACTGGGTCACACCTATACAACTGTGTTTTGCATAGTAACACACGAGAAAGCATATTAAACACCACAGATAACTGCAGCTTTTAATAACCAATGTTTGACTATTTCTCTCCAACAAAATCATACAACGATACAGCATTCAACAACGTAATTGTAAAATGATGCAACACAATTTGTTTGGCTATACAGTGATTGCAAATAAATTACATTATATATAAAATATATATGTAGGCCGGCTGCCATGAAAACATCTGAGGTGGACAAAAAGACAGGATGCAGGAGGACAGACACCTTGTAGGCTGCAGGTTGTCGGTCACGGTGACCTCGGTGATGATGTCACCCCTGAAGAGTGAGAGCCACTAGACCTTCAAAACTTCACATTCCTATGATAGTATCTATAGATTGTTCCAGCTGATAAGTTACAGTATAACTGAAGCGGATATATAATAATAAAATTTCAGTCACTAGAACTTTCCTGTAAAGAGGGTATAAAATCACTATAGGAAACACCTGTAAATGTTTGTACCGCTAAGCTAAATAGCGCTCATGGAGTAGCTGTGGCTCTTCTGAAGCATGTTAGGAGGGAGATGCGACCAGGTGACTTTAGGTCAGCATTGCTGGACAGAAATGTACCGTGTGGGAGGATGTTACAGTCACAGGGATAGGAACAGTAAAGTAAACGGAATGCATTCAGGTTAGGTACCAGCAGGGCAAAGTTAGGCAAGTAGCTACCTACAGTATGGGGGAGTAGGGAGAGGACACTTACGAGGCATACACACAGGGTGATTTTAAGCGGCTTCTAAGCAAACTGACTGTGTATGTATGTCCCCGAGCCACGGTGATGCACGGCCCCGCGCGTCGCTATCGTCTGAACACCTGTAGTCATTGCCGGCCTGTGCTAATCAGAACACTAGTCAGCACAGATCGCCCCTACGCACATCGTTACGTTTGTATGGGCGATGTAGCCTCCACAAACCACAATGGCAATTTCCGAAGCCTACATCGCTCAGAATGCAGTGGAATGTCACGATAACAGACAAAGCATTTTACCTTCATGGTTCCTATCGGAGCATTTTTATTTAGGAGTTAATGCTCATTTTCCTTTATCATACATCAGATAAATAGTACCAAAATGCATAAACAATAATAACAAGTAATTGTTACTGCATAATTCAGGGGTGTTTACTGCTCCTTTAAAAATAGAGGTAGAATCATAAAACATATATACTTTTTTACTATTTTTCCAACCTAATCCCAATTAAATTAAATTTTTTTATTAATTTTTTTTTTAAAAAGCCATCTACCAGTAGGTACATACTGTACTATTCGATTCCTCTGAAACAATCTAACATATACATACTGAACGATATTAACAATATCGTTCAGTGACATCACCTGGCCCCTTCTGAACATGCAGTTGTTGATGATACAGGCGGATCTGACTGCACAATCAGATGACAGGGGGGGGGGGGGGTGTTAACTAGTGGGTACACATTAGAAGATATTCATGATAATAAACTGTATTGTTATCGTGCATATCATTAAGGAAAATTGTGTACCCAGCTCTACATAAAAACTAAACCTCGCATAACATTCATAGGGATAACTTATGGCTACATACAGAGAGATGCATGTTTTTAAAGGGAACCAGTAAAGTGCAAGTTATTAAGGCACAGCAAAACACATGACAGGGTCTATGATGTATATATCTGTATTTAAAAGTTGCAATCTTTTTAATAAAAAAGCATTGACACTCTCGCCCACAGCCAACACACCAGAGAATACCGAACATATAAAAAGCATTACAACAAAACAAAGAAAGAGGAATCTAATGAATAAGACCAAAAGGTCAAACTAATTAAGTAAACAAATTACCTCCTGATCCTGAATGATTCACACCTGTGGGGAGAAACAGATAACGTTATGTAATAAAGCCGTAAACCTGTCATCAGCCGTCAATCAATTGTCAAATAAAGAATGGCAAAGACTATACATAATATTAATTTAGACTTTTATTTCTAGACCATCATCCCTGGCAAACAAGTCATTCAAATTTTGTTGAGTCAAAAAAATAAAAGAAAAAAGTTTCATAAAGAATGTTGCTGAACGTAAAGCAGCTGCTTAATCCTATTGCTTAATCCTTCTGCCCAAACAAATTGGACCACGTAGTCAGTAGGGAAACACACACATTTAAAGCCTCACACAGTGTAGGGATGTAAGTAGTATATGTTGTAAGTACAGACACTTGCAGGAGAGTAACACAGATGCTAGGAGACCAGTGCAGCTACAGTACAGAGAAACTTACTGTTCTTGCTGTTTGCTCCAAGGAGAGGGATGAATTGCAGTCTGGCTGGTGAGTATAAAACCGTATTTATCTCCGCCCCCTGCTGGACTGTGTGGGAACTAGACCAATGCTGTTGCAGAGTTTATCCTCCTGCTGATCAAATCAGTCATTCCAAGCCATTTACTTTTCTAATCAATGTTCATTGAATTTGGAGGAAGTTGTCTACCTCAGTGTTTTGCTTGTAGCTGGCATTTCTGCATTGTGTCAAAGCCAATGTCGTTATGGTAATCTACTGAGCATCACATGGTCAATTCATTGGAGTGAGCGTCATTACTGACCAAATATAGGTGCAGCCAGATTATGATATAACTAGCTAGTGCACTGCTGACAATGGGCCCTATTCCTACAGCGGGCGATTATCAATATACTGCGCATGTGTACGATTCGCAGTACGCATGTGCGAGCAACTATTTCTATACGCACGCGGTTCTTAAGGTGATTGGCAGGAAGTAGGGGTCTGGGGGTGCAAACTGCCCATTTAGTGGGAGTTACAGGAAAATTCTGGGAGTGTCTGGGAAAACGAATGCGTACCTGAGCGTTTTAGGGGAGGGTGTGTGACATCAGCTTCAGGCCGGATGTGCCTTTTTCCATCGCAGCCGACAAGAAAGTCCAGGGCTACACGGTATCTGCAATTACTTTTGCCCAAAGTTAAAATCAGTCGATGCGAGCCGGTTAGTATGGGTTTTGGACATATTCACAGTGAGCACAATAATTCGCATGGCGGGATTTCACTCTAGTAGGGGTGGTGGCTTAACTGAACGCTGGCCGATGCGAATTCACAGCCATGATATCAGGTGTGGATCAGGCCCCATCTAAATTGCACTTACCTACCTTTACCAGCCCTAGCTGTAGACACCGCTGCATTCATCTGTCCACAATGTACACGTTTTTCATAACATGGTGGAATGTGTATATATCATACTATATCATACTGTATATATATATATATATATATATATATATATTAATGTTCCCTTGACTGTATTTACTGTAGGCTATATGACATAATAGAGGAATGGAGTCATACATAGGTTCTAGGCCAGGTGTCGTGCTTTTATGTAGCTCATGGACCCTGATGTAACCAGCTGTATAATGTATTACCACTTTAACTAGCCAAAAAGGGGAAGAGGCTTAGGTCGAAGGGGATGTGGCCTCGTGGGAATGATGCCCCCATTTTTAGTCATTATGGGGGCATGGCCAGCACTGTGTGGGATTCTGGCCATGTCCTCAGCCCCTCTACTACACTAAATAGAGTCTGTGCAGGCAGAAGTGAAGGTACTTGTTTCCTAGAAGGGCGCCCATAGCGGGCATCGCATGTACATCGCATGCCATTATAATGGCATGCAATGCGACCGATGCAATGGCCGCAATTTTACATAGAAATGCATAGCAAAATGTAAATCGCGTCGGTCGCATCGCATGCGGCCAGAAAATCGCATGCAATGCGACCGACGCGATTACCGATTTTACATAGGGAACAATGTTAAATGGCCCACAGACCCCCAAATAGCCAGCCTGAAGTGTGAAATGGCCTCCCCCAATTGTTAACGCCACCCCACGATCAACGTCAACCCGAAGCGTGGCGACCTTTTCATACCCCCACTATCCACGTCGGCGTGGAGTCAAGAATAGAAAGTGTGGCGAGCGCAGCGAGCCACCGAGCCCGAAGCGTGGCGAGGGGACGCGGAATACGAAGCCCGAAGCGTGGCGAGCGGACGCGGAATACATGTTAACTAATCCGTGTCCCCTCGCCACGCTTCGGGAGCGTGTTCCGCGTCCGCTCGCCTCGCTGTGCTCGCCACGATCCATGTATAGAGTAGAGATGGAATCGAATAATTTGCTGAAGTTCCTGATTGGCCCACTATATAACTCACCGACATGCAGTCAGGTCCATAAATATTGGGACATCGACACAATTTTCATATTTTGGGCTCTATACACCACCACAATGGATTTTAAATGAAACAAACAAGATGTGTTTTAACTGCAGACTTTTAGCTTTAATTTGAGGGTATTTACAGTACATCCAAATCAAGTGAACAATGTAGGAATTACAACGGTTTCTATATGTGCCTCCCACTTTTTAAGGGTCCAAAAGTAATAGGACAATTGACTCAAAAGCTATTTCATGGACAGGTGTTGGCTATTCCATCATCATATATGCGGGTAAAAAGGTCTGAAGTTGATTTCAGGTGTGACATTTGCATTTGGAATCTGTTGCTGTAGACTCTCAATGTGAGATCCAAAGAGCTGTAACCATCAGTGAAGCAAGCATCATTAGGCTAAAAAATCAAAACAAACCCATCAGAGAGACAGCAAAATATTAGGTGTGGCCAAATCAACTGTTTGGAACATTCGTAAAAAGAAATAATGTACCTGAGAGCTCAGCAACACCAAAATGCCCTGAAGACCACAGAAAATAACTGTGATGGATGACAGAAGATGACAGAAGAATTACTTCCCTAGTGAAGAAAAACCTCTTCACAACAGTTGGCCAGATCAAGAACACTCTCCAGGATGTAGGTGCATATGTGTCAAAATCAACGATCAAGAGAAGACTTCACAAGAGTGAATATAGAGGATTCAACACAAGATGTAAACCATTGGGGAGACTCAAAAACAGGAAGACCAGATTAGAGTTTGCCAAACAACATCTAAAAAAGCCTTTACAGTTCTGGAACAACATCCTAGGGACAGATGAGACAAAGATCAACTTGTACCAGAGTGATGGGAAGAGAAGAGTATGGTGGTGATAGTGTCATGGCGTGGGCATGTATGGTTCCCAATGGAACTGGTTCCCTTGTATTTATTGATAATGTGACTGCTGACAAAAGCAGCAGGGTGAATTCTGAAGTGTTTCGGGCAATATTATCTGCTCATATTCAGCCAAATGCTTCAGAACTCATTGGACGGCGCTTCGCAGTGCAGATGGACAATGACCCGAAGCATACTGCAGAAGCAACCAAAGTGTTTTTAAGGCAAATAAGTGGAATGTTATGCAATGGCCAAGTCAATCACCTGACCTGAATCCGATTGAGCATGCATTTCACTTGCTGAAGACAAAAGTGAAGAGAAAATGCCCCAAGAACAAGCAGGAACTGAAGACATTTGCAGCAGAGAAGGGTTCCTCAAACTATTTTGCTCTGGGGCCCCATCATAGAATAAAAATAATTACGGGACCCCAGAAAGTTACTGCAGGTCATCACAGCACATGTGTAGTCAGCAGACAGCACATGCATAGCAGCATTGTGGAGGCACAAAATGATGGGAGGAGTCTAAAATAACAGACAATTCAACTGATTTTTCAGACTCCTTGAATCACTGACCAAGATTAGAAAAGTCATCAGCAACATGGAGTCGTGACCCCATGCTGAGAAGGTCAGGACCCACTTTGGGGTCAGGACCCACAGTTTGAGAATTGCTGCAGTAGAGGCCTGGCAGAGCATCGCTGGGGATGAAAGCCAGCATCTGATGATGTCTATGCGTTCCAGACTTTAGGCTGTAATTGATTGCAAAGGATTTTCAACAAAGTATTAAAAAGTGAAGTTTGATTTAGGATTGTTTAGTTTGTCCCATTATTTTTGGACCCTTAAAAAGTGGGAGGCACATATAGAAACCGTTGTAATTCCTACACCGATCACCTGATTTGGATGTAAATACCCTCAAATTAAAGCTGAAAGTCTGCAGTTAACCCCTTCCCGACATTTGACGTACATTTACGTCATGGTCGGGAAGTACTTCCCGACACATGGCGTAAATGTACGTCATGGCATTTAACTGTCACCGCGTCTATAGACGCGGTGACAGTTTCAACATGTCTGCTGTCCCTGACAGCAGACATGTCCGTGCATGCCCAGGGGGGGCTGCGATGCCGCCCCCCCGTCGGCGATCGCTGTGATTGGCTGTTCAGTGTGAACAGCCAATTACAGCGTTTTCCTGTGTCACCGGCGAATAACGTTCGCCGGTGACACGGGATCAGAGGTGATTGGTGCTGTAAAGTACAGCACCAATCACCGCGGGGTGTAAGGGTGACACTGGTGTCACCCCACCGCACCCCGCCCGCCCCCAAAGGCCGTGATTGGTTCGTCGGACCGACGGACCAATCACAGCCAAGGAGGGGGATTTAAACTAACGGTGACTGCACTGCAGACGCCATTCCGGTCTGGAATAGCGTGCAGTGCGGTCACCGTACCTCCCTGCCGCCATACTGACCAGAACCTTGCTCCATAGCTTGCTCCATACTTACCTGATCGCTGCTTCATCACTGCTTCCTGGATCCTGTTACTACTTGTGCCTTCCTGTGAAATTGTGCTGCTGCAGTGTACTAGCTAGATAGATAGAGAGATAGAGAGATAGATAGAGAGATAGAGAGATAGAGAGATAGAGAGATAGAGAGAGATAGAGAGAGATAGAGAGAGATAGAGAGAGAGATAGTGTCAGAGAGTGCTGATCGCTGCTTCAACACTGCTTCCTGGATCCTGTTGCTACTTGTGCCTTCCTGTGAAATTGTGCTGCTGTAGTGTACTAGCTAGATAGAGAGATAGATAGAGAGATAGAGAGAGATAGAGAGAGATAGAGAGAGATAGAGAGAGAGATAGTGTCAGAGAGTGCTATATTTTGTGCTGCTGCAGTGTGATATAGTTATAGATAGAGAGAGAGATAGAGAGAGAGAGATAGATAGAGAGGCCTAGTGACAGAGTGCTATATTTTGTGCTGCTGCAGTGTGATAGTTATAGAGAGATAGAGAGAGATAGAGAGAGAGAGATAGTGACAGATTGTGCTATATATTTTTGATATAACTGACTGCTGCCCCCTCCTTTTGTGCTGATCAGTATAAATTAACTGATCAGCAACTTTTTGGGGGCGCAGGTTTTTTTTTATATATAGATATACCTGTCAGTGCTGCTGCTGCAGTGTCATAGAGTGATAGATAGTGAGAGATAGAGAGATAGAGAGAGATAGTGACAGAGAGTGATAGAGAGTGCTAAATTTTTTGTCTGCTGCCCCCGCCTTTTGTGCTGATCACTATATCTGAGGTGATCAGCAACTTTTTTGGGGGTACAGAGGTTTTTTTTTTTTATATATACCTGTCAGTTGCACCAAAGGTTGTGCACCTGCTGCACCTCACTGGTAATCAGTGTCGCATCACTGATCACCTTTTTTTTTTTTGTGTGTGTGCTGTGGGGTCTTTTTTTAATTTTTTTTTTACACACACTGTGATTTTGTGGGTGTCCTGTGGCCGCTGTGCGCTGATCAGTGACGTACATCACTGATCATCTTTTTCGGTACAGGGTTGATCTATATTTTTTTTTTTTTGATCAAATTCCTGTTGCCTTTGAGCGCTGTTCAGTGACAGACGTTACTGACCAACATCTGTGCTCAATTTTTGGCGCAGGACCTTTTTTTTTTTTTTAACCCCTTAAATTTTTTATTTTTAACCCCTTCATTTTTTTTTTTTTTATTGGTATAAAGTATTTTTTTTTTTCTGCACCACATACACACTACACACTACATACCCCCCGGATTGAAATAAAGTTTGTACCCCCCCCTACACTATACACGTGTTGAAACATTTCACTACCAGTAACACAAAAATAAAAATGGCATCCCAAATGTCCTCCCAAATGTCCTCCCAAATGTCCTCCCAGTCATCCAGGAGAATGTATTCAGCGGAGGAGGCATATGCCCTGCTTGCTTCTGACTCTGACACAGCCAGTGATGCAAGCGGGGAATTTGAAGGTTTCGCCTTAAGCTCCTCTTCCTCCTCTGGTGATGAGGGACCCCCTCAAAGACGCCCCCGTAGAGCAGCTGAGACCCCCCCCCCCAATAATTGATCTCGTATGGACCCCACCACCAGACAATTTTGAGCCCCAGGTTCCTGAGTTTTTGGCCATGCCAGGAATCCAATTTGATTCCACAGGTCTCAGAGAAATTGACTTTTTCAAATTATTTTTCTCTGATGATTTTATAAATTTAATGGTGGACCAAACTAATTTATATGCCCAGCAGTTTATTGCTCAAAACCCCACGTCATCATTTGCTAGGTGGACCCCTGTAGATGCAGTAGAGATGATGACGTTTTGGGGTCTGGTGTTTCATATGGGCATAGTAAAAAAGCCAGAAATTAGGCAATATTGGAGTACAGATGTTCTGTACAGTACTCCATTTTACCGTATGGCCATGCCCCGGACTCGATTTGAGACAATTCTTAAATTTATACATTACACCGATAATGCACAGTGCCCACCCAGAGATGATCCCACCTTTGACCGGCTATTCAAAGTCAGGCCGGTCATTGATCATTTCAGTGCCAAATTTGAAGAGGTGTACATCCCTGAAAAATTTATTTGTATCGACGAGTCCCTTATACATTTTAAAGGAAGGGTTAAATTCCGCCAGTACCTTCCCAGTAAGAGGGCAAGGTATGGCATAAAAATGTACAAACTGTGTGAAAGCACCTCAGGGTACACCCACAGGTTTAGGGTTTATGAAGGGAAGGATTCAAGAATTGAACCGCCAGAATGCCCCCCCTCCCTCGTAGGTGTTAGTGGGAAAATTGTCTGGGATTTAGTGCACCCCTTCCTGGATAAAGGTTATCACCTCTATGTGGATAACTTTTACACCAGCATCCCCCTGTTTAAGGCCCTTGGTTCAAGAGGTACAGCAGCTTGCGGTACTGTGCGCAAGAACCAAAGAGGCCTCCCAAAAACGCACATTGCCCAAGTAATGAGAAGGGGTGAAAGCAGGGGAATATGCACCGAAAATATGTTGTTGGTCAAATATAAGGACAAGAGGGATGTCCTTATACTGACAACAATTCACGGAGACAGTACCACCTCCGTCCCTGTACGAGGTACCAGTACCCACACCTCAAAACCTAATTGTATCCTGGATTACAATAGGTACATGGGCGGAGTGGATCTTTCAGATCAGGTACTGAAGCCGTACAGTGCCCTGCGGAAAACAAAAATCTGGTACAAGAAGGTGGCCGTGTATATCATCCAGATGGCACTGTATAACGCTTACGTGCTATTCCGTTCTACCGGCCAGAGGGGGACATTTATGCACTTTCAAGAGGAAGTCATAAAGGGCCTAATATTTGGGAACCAGCAGGCAGAGGGCCCCAGTACTTCTAGTACTGGCCCCCGTATTGTACCAGGGCAGCATTTTCCTGATGAAATCCCCTCCACTGGAAAAAAGGGCAGGACACAAAAAAGGTGCAAAGTTTGCTATAAAAAGGGAATAAGAAAGCAAACTATTTTCCAGTGTGACACTTGCCCCGACAAACCCGGCCTATGTATAAAGGAGTGTTTTAAAATATACCACACATCTATGGAATATTAGGTTCATAATTTCACCGTGCTTCGGGGGTCTTGCTAATGCCACATAGCACCCACCATTCATTCCACCAGAATCTGAGCCGCAAAATCCAAAAATCACTCCTTCCCTTCTGAGTCCTGCCATGCACCCAACTGGTATTTTTTGGTCACATGTGAGGCATTGCCGTACTCGGGAGAAATTGGGGCACATATTTTGGGGTGCTTTGTCTCCTTCATTCCTTGTGAAAATGAAAAATTTTGAGCCAGAACTGCATTTTTGTGTAAAAAAATGTAATTTTTCATGTTCACTGCCCACTTGTATCAAAATTGGTGAAACCCCTGGGGGTTTGAAATGTACACTATACCCCTAGATGAATTCCCTGAGGGGTGTAGTTTGCAAAATGGGGTCACTTGTGGGGGGGTTCCACTGTATTGGTGCTTTGGGGGTCTTGCTAATGCGACATAGCACCCACCATCATTCCACCAGAATTTGTGCTGCAAAATCCAAATATCACTCCTTCCCTTCTGAGTCCTGCCACTTTTTGGTCACACATGAGGCATTGCCGTACTCGGGAGAAATTGGGGCACAGATTTTGGGGTGCTTTGTCTCCTTCATTCCTTCTGAAAATGAAAAATTTTGAGCCAGAACTGCATTTTTGTGTAAAAAAATGTAATTTTTCATTTTCACTGCCCACTTGTATCAAAATTGGTGAAACCCCTGGGGGTTTTAAATGTACACTATACCCCTAGATGAATTCCCTGAGGGGTGTAGTTTGCAAAATGGGGTGACTTGTGGGGGGGTTCCACTGTATTGGTGCAACATAGCACCCACCATTCATTCCACCAGAATATGTGCTGCAAAATCCAAAAATCACTCCTTCCCTTCTGAGTCCTGCCATGCACCCAACTGGTATTTTTTGGTCACATGTGAGGCATTGCCGTACTCGGGAGAAATTGGGGCACAGATTTTGGGGTGCTTTTTCTCCTTCATACCTTCTGAAAATGCAAAATTTTGAGCCAGAACTGCATTTTTGTGTAAAAAATGTAATTTTTCTTTTTCACTGCCCACTTGTATCAAAATTGGTGAAACCCCTGGGGGTTTGAAATGTACACTATACCCCTAGATGAATTCCCTGAGGGGTGTAGTTTGCAAAATGGGGTCACTTGTGGGGGGGTTCCACTGTATTGGTGCTTGGGGGGTCTTGCTAATGCGACATAGCACCCACCAAAATTCCACCAGAATCTGAGCTGCAAAATCCAAAAATCACTCCTTCCCTTTTGAGTCCTGCCATGCACCCAACTGGTATTTTTTGGTCACATGTGAGGCATTGCCGTACTCGGGAGAAATTGGGGCACAGATTTTGGGGTGCTTTTTCTCCTTCATACCTTCTGAAAATGAAAAATTTTGAGCCAGAACTGCATTTTTGTGTAAAAAATGTAATTTTTCATGTTCACTGCCCACTTGTATCAAAATTGGTGAAACCCCTGGGGGTTTGAAATGTACACTATACCCCTAGATGAATTCCCTGAGGGGTGTAGTTTTCAAAATGGGGTGACTTGTGGGGGGGTTCCACTGTATTGGTGCTTGGGGGGTCTTGCTAATGCGACATAGCACCCACCAAAATTCCACCAGAATCTGAGCCGCAAAATCCAAAAATCACTCCTTCCGTTCTGAGTCCTGCCATGCACCCAACTGGTATTT
Organism: Crinia signifera; assembly: GCF_055691185.1. NCBI lineage: Eukaryota > Metazoa > Chordata > Amphibia > Anura > Myobatrachidae > Crinia > Crinia signifera. The sequence goes on from NC_139225.1 coordinate 110,928,923, forward strand.
TTTGGTCACATGTGAGGCATTGCCGTACTCGGGAGAAATTGGGGCACATATTTTGGGGTGCTTTTTCTCCTTCATACCTTCTGAAAATGAAAAATTTTGAGCCAGAACTGCATTTTTGTGTAAAAAAATGTAATTTTTCATTTTCACTGCCCACTTGTATCAAAATTGGTGAAACCCCTGGGGGTTTGAAATGTACACTATACCCATAGATGAATTCCCTGAGGGGTGTACTTTGCAAAATGGGGTGACTTGTGGGGGGGGTTCCACTGTATTGGTGCAACATAGCACCCACCATTCATTCCACCAGAATCTGTGCTGCAAAATCCAAAAATCACTCCTTCCCTTCTGAGTCCTGCCATGCACCCAACTGGTATTTTTTGGTCACATGTGAGGCATTGCCGTACTCGGGAGAAATTGGGGCACAGATTTTGGGGTGCTTTTTCTCCTTCATACCTTCTGAAAATGAAAAATTTTGAGCCAGAACTGCATTTTTGTGTAAAAAAATGTAATTTTTCATTTTCACTGCCCACTTGTATCAAAATTGGTGAAACCCCTGGGGGTTTGAAATGTACACTATACCCCTAGATGAATTCCCTGAGGGGTGTAGTTTTCAAAATGGGGTGACTTGTGGGGGGGTTCCACTGTATTGGTGCTTGGGGGGTCTTGCTAATGCGACATAGCACCCACCAAAATTCCACCAGAATCTGAGCCGCAAAATCCAAAAATCACTCCTTCCGTTCTGAGTCCTGCCATGCACCCAACTGGTATTTTTTGGTCACATGTGAGGCATTGCCGTACTCGGGAGAAATTGGGGCACAGATTTTGGGGTGCTTTTTCTCCTTCATACCTTCTGAAAATGAAAAATTTTGAGCCAGAACTGCATTTTTGTGTAAAAAATGTAATTTTTCATGTTCACTGCCCACTTGTATCAAAATTGGTGAAACCCCTGGGGGTTTGAAATGTACACTATACCCCTAGATGAATTCCCTGAGGGGTGTAGTTTTCAAAATGGGGTGACTTGTGGGGGGGTTCCACTGTATTGGTGCTTGGGGGGTCTTGCTAATGCGACATAGCACCCACCAAAATTCCACCAGAATCTGAGCCGCAAAATCCAAAAATCACTCCTTCCGTTCTGAGTCCTGCCATGCACCCAACTGGTATTTTTTGGTCACATGTGAGGCATTGCCGTACTCGGGAGAAATTGGGGCACATATTTTGGGGTGCTTTTTCTCCTTCATACCTTCTGAAAATGAAAAATTTTGAGCCAGAACTGCATTTTTGTGTAAAAAAATGTAATTTTTCATTTTCACTGCCCACTTGTATCAAAATTGGTGAAACCCCTGGGGGTTTGAAATGTACACTATACCCCTAGATGAATTCCCTGAGGGGTGTAGTTTGCAAAATGGGGTGACTTGTGGGGGGGTTCCACTGTATTGGTGCTTGGGGGGTCTTGCTAATGCGACATAGCACCCACCAAAATTCCACCAGAATCTGAGCTGCAAAATCCAAAAATCACTCCTTCCCTTCTGAGTCCTGCCATGCACCCAACTGGTATTTTTTGGTCACATGTGAGGCATTGCCGTACTCGGGAGAAATTGGGGCACAGATTTTGGGGTGCTTTGTCTCCTTCATACCTTCTGAAAATGACAAATTTGGAGCCAGAACTGCATTTTTGTGTAAAAAAAATAATTTTTCATTTTCACTGCCCAGTTGTACCACAATTGGTGAAACCCCTGGGGGTTTGAAATGTACACTATACCCCTAGATGAATTCCCTGAGGGGTGTAGTTTGCAAAATGGGGTCACTTGTGGGGGGGTTCCTAACTTTTAGCATCTTATGGTGCCTTGAAACCTACATGGTGCCTAAAAAATAATCTCATAAAAAGGAGGCTCCAAAATCAAGTAGGTGCTCCTTCTATTATGAAGCCTGTGGTTTGGTCACCGTGCACACTAGGGCCACATATAGGATATTTATGAAAACAAAAGAATTGGGGGAATCAATTTTTAGTCACATTTCTCTAGTAAAATGTACTGTGTTCCTTATAAAAATGTATTAAAATTGCAAATCTGCAAAAAAAAAGAAATTTTGAAATTTCACCTACACTTTGTTTTAATTCCTGTGAAACACCTAAAGGGTTAACAAACTTCCAAAATGCTGTTTTGAATACTGTGAGGGGTGCAGTTTTTGAAATGGCATCATTTATGGGGGTGTCTCACATACAAGTCCCTCAAAGTTACATCAGAACTGAACTGGTCCCTAAAAAAATCAGTGTTTGAAATTTTCTTTAAAATTTGAGAATTTGCTATTCATATTGTAAGCCTCCTAGTGTCCCAAAAAATTAAAAGGAAGTTGAAATAATGATGTCAACATAAAGTAGACATATGGCCTATGTTAGTTATTCACTATTTTGAGTGGTAAGATTATTTGTCTCACAAGCAGAAAATTTAACATTTTGCAAATCGCTAAATTTTCCATTTTTTCACGATATTTTGGTATTTTTCACAAAAAAACACAGACTGTATCGACCCAAATTTACCACTAATTTGAAGTACAATGTGTCACGAAAAAACAATCTCAAAATCACTGGGATAAGTAAAAGCAAAAAAAAGTTATCCCCACTTAAGTGAGACATGTCAGATTTGAAAAAAAGGGCTCTGTCAGGAACGCAAAAACTGGCTCTGTCAGGAAGGGGTTAAAGGACATCTTTGTTTGTTTCATTTCAAATCCATTGTGGTGGTGTATAGAGCCCAAAGTATGAGAATTGTGTGGATGTCCCAATATTTATGGACCTGACTGTATGTCAGTGAAGAAATGCACAGGAAACATACATCACCGCTGCAGCTATATACCTGCTGTCGCGCTGACTTCCTCTCACAGAGAAATAATTACCCTGTTCTTAATAATAATAATATTCCAAATCCATTTGTCCAAAGGCAGTTGGTTTTAAGGGTAAGTACGTAGGCCTGCAGTCCTTACATCAACATTCACAATGTCGACAGTCAAATGTCAACATGACGTCATGGTCGTAATATTGACATGTTCAGAATGTCAACATGTGAAATCAGGGATTACCAGCACAGTAGGCCTTGGGCAATGCACTTCAGTCCCTGCCCACCCATTCACAGGAACTAATTATTACAAAAATCATAATATTCCCCTTCTGCTTAGACGAGGAACCTAGAAGAGGGACTGGGTGTTTTGAGCATGACGATAAAAGTGCAGCCTATTCTATAAGTTTCTGCCAAGATCTGGATGATTATACAAATGATGGTACAAAAGGAACCCCTTCCTTGCAATGTTCTAGCAGTGGGATAATAGGCTACAAAAGTGTGTGCCGTCGTAAGATGGCATTGGCTAAGGGGTTCAAGCTCAGGAATGATTGCGGTCAGGAGCTTGGTAAGTCTTGCTGTACTCTCTTCAGCCAGGTGTGTATTACTACAGCCAACCTTACAGGTTAATTGCAATAAATGTTGTGATTTAGCCAAGTTTTACCATTTGGTTTTAAAAATGTTACAGGCATTAGTGGTTCTTCATCAATCAATATCAGCACATTTATGATCGGTCAGTAAGGGAGCGGAATGTCCAGTGATGGAGATGTTTGTTTTTGTTTGTTGTTCTGTCAAGCCAACGAGCATTGTAATCTGTGCATGGGCAGACAGCCTGTCTGCACTGAACTGGCACACATACATTGTGGCTGACAGCCCGTATCTTCCCCCTGTAATGTGCTCCACATTAGCATTGAGTCCTGTGCAGAAGAAAACCATCAAGCAGAAAATAGAGATCGCCTACCAGCAATACATAGGGGTGCAAGAGAGGAGACGTATAGACAGATGGCATGGAAAGTGTGGCTACAGAAATGGGAATAGAAGGTTAGATCATATCGGCTAAAGATATTAATATAATCCATTGTAGCACAAGGTTTAGGAAAACTTGCACTGTATACAAAATCGTTCCTCTATCATATACTCTGAACAAGGGAGAAATATAAAGATTGAGTTTTTTTAAATCGGCAATCATTTACACTGCAAAACCAGTTTGATTTTGCAGTGTAAATGATTGCTGCTTTAAAAAACTGGAGATTTCACACAAAATCTCTCACTTTCTGAATCTCTCATCCTATTAAATCTCACCCAAAGTGTTACAATAAAGAGTCAATCATTAATATAGATTTTACTTCTGCCAGGTCATATAAAGGGAAATAAAATAGAAAAAAAAAAGAAGATAATGTTTTATTCAAACTAGATTTAGCACGGCTTCATACATACATAAAAAATGTAGACCAGTGGTTCTCAAACTCGGTCCTCAGAACCCCACACAGTTCACGTTTTCCAGGTCACCCTGCAGGTACACTCATTACTGAATGACACATTTCACTTGGTTCTGTGAGGAGACCTGCAAAACATGCACTGTGTGGGTTCCTGAGGACCAACTTTGAGAACCTGTGATGTAGACAATAGCTCAATACACAGGACCAGACTCTATCTTTGACACAAAAACACTGATTGGCAGCCACTCATAATTGGCTTTCTGCTGGGGTATTGGAGAAATTACAGCGCAATCTGTATCTCTTTCACCCTATTTTCTTAAAGTTACAGTAAAAAGGGTAACACAACACCCTTAAATTGGAATGTGAGAGTGTATCTGTGACTTAGATAGTGAGCGCTGTGATCTATTGGAGAAATTAACTATGTTAAAAATGCCCAATTCCCGTATTGGGTTACAGATTTTTCATCATGTTTAATATTCCCAATCCCCAACCCGACCAACTGGGGATCAGGGCATTGACCCAATATATTTCTGATTTATTTCTTAAGGCCCCATACATCTATGAAGCCCTGCCAGGAATCTCGATTGACGGACATCAATGAACGGCGATCCGTCAGGGCACTGGGGAAACAAAACATGTTCAAAATGCTTGATTCCCCGATCTCAGACAAAAATGGTCTGGATCGGGGATATAGGGATTTTTAACATGTTTAATATTCACAATTTGACAACCCAGCTGTCACGAGATTGGGGCATTATGCCATTACGCCTGAGATGTATGTATGAGGGTCATTACTCAGAATGGGCACTAGATCTCCTATGCCAGGGTCAGCAAGTCTATACCTGAAGACGCTGACCTGACCAAGCCTACAAAATGGCATGCCCCAGTTTTGTTAAACTATCTTCGTTGCCACTCTGCCCCTATATGGCTGCAGCAGGTCAATCATGGTGCAGCTTGGGGGCACAGCGTGTGATGACTTGTGCACAGTGCACTCACAGTAGTTGTGCACAAATCATCAGGAATGCGTACAACTGAGCCCGTACAGCCAATCCAATATCCTATGAATATGAATATCCAAGAACATGCTTCCTTTCAAATGAAGTTCTGGAAAGTATATAATCTATATGTGTATATGAGTAATGGGGACATTACGGTGTGTATCGTATAGTGTAAGGGGCATTGCAGTGTGTGGCGTATAGTGTAATGTGCATTACTATATGTGGAGTATAGTGTAAGGGGCATTATGGGTGTGTGTGTGTGTGGGGTGTTCCAGCCTCTAGCAGAGTTAGAATGCGGTACTATAGTATCCTACTCGGCCGAGGGGGAGAGGAATGGGCGGGCCTCCAGTTGCATTAGTAGCCACTCACACTTCCTGCGCTTCCCGCAAACCATGCCGGCTCTGGCTCCCCTAAGTCTGTGGCAGCATTGTTACGCCACTGCACAGAATGTTTAGATCAATCAGCAAACAGCACAGCGATCTGTCAGGGCCAGTGTTCTCCTTGACAACACTGGCCCTGACATCAGCGATTATAGAATTATCCAGCATGCTGGATATTAATAGCCAGGGTGATAGCAACGCACGGGACTGCACACCGCTATCACCATGGCCCCTACACATGGATCAATGGGGGTTATTCTAGTCCATTCTTTCTGACAAAATCCTTCTTAGATGGACAAAACCATGTGCACTGCGGGTGGGGCAGATGTAACTTGTGCAAAGAGAATTAGATTTGGGTGGGGTTTTTCTTCAAAGTGAGATCTATATTGCAGTGTAAAAATAAAGCAGCCAGTATTTACCCTGCACAGAAACAAAATAACTAAACCAAATGTAATTCTCTCTGCACATGTTACATCTGCCCCCCTGCAGTGCACATGGTTTTGTCCATCTAAGAAGGATTTTGTCAGAAAGAATGAACTAGAATAAACCCCAATGTACTGTAGGGGCATGTTCTAAGTCAGTGGTAGCCAACCCTAGCCCTTGAGAGCTACCAACAGTTCACATTTTCCAGACAACCTAGCTGCTGCACAGCTGCACTCATTAATCACTGACACATTTTAAAAGATACACAGATGGAGCTAATTAGCTCACTTGTGATTCTGTGAGGAGACCTGCAAAACATGCACTGTTGGTAGCTCTCGAGGACTAGGGTTGGCTACCCCAGTTCTAAGTGATCTAGTGAGATCACTCTATGTGTAGGCACATAAGTGCCTGTTTTATTGCTGAAATTGTAAAAGCGCAGTCTGGATTTACGCCACAAAAAACAAGCTGGATTTTATTTACATAATACCTTTGTGGAGCACGTTCAGAACGACATCCTGCTCCTGTGGATATAATGAGATTCTGTTGCGGCTGTGTCAGAATAAAATGCCGAACAAAAGTAACACCAGATTTATTTCCTGCCCTTGTTTATACAGAGAGGAAGCTAGCAACATAATGTGCTGCGGTATTTGATAAATGACAACATGCCTGAGACACACATACCATCGGGAAATATGAAGTCTACAGGAAAGCACTGAATGCAAAGGTTACAGTCGTTTTTTTATTTCTAAAAAGTACATTGGGGATATTCCAAATGAAGGGTCTAATTCAGCCTGGATCGCTAATCAGAGAATCGGACGTCAGTGATGACCACTTACAGCATGATTCTTGAGCAGATTAGTGGAAGCCCCAGACTAGCGTAGATGGGAAAAAATGATCATTCAGTTTCTGCGAATACATCGCTATCGCTCTGCTTGGAGTCCGCAGATTAGTGATATTCTCTGATTAGCGATATATGCCGGGTACCGATGGGCTTCCCGACATGTCCATATGCAAATTGAATTGGGGATGCAGTGCAGCATAGAAGGCAAATTGTCTGTAGCACAGTTCAAAAAATGGATATACTGATATACTGGCTATATACTACTCTGGGCGGGATGTTATAACATCCGCGGCCCCCCCTTCGCCGGACATCGCATTTTTAATAACGGCATATGCTGTAACATATGCCGTTATTAACGCAAGGGACAGCTCTTGCGATATGAGCTGTCCCTTGCGATGCGGTGCCGGTGCTGGACTTCCGGGTCTGTGACCCGGGAGTCCATCTGCGCATGCGCAGACCCCGGCGCCGGCCGCAGGGCACGCTGGGAGGGATCCGTGACGGATCCCTCAAACAGCGCTGCGGTAAGAAGCCCTTAGGCTTCTGCAGGGATTCGCCAGCTTTTGCTGGCGATTCCCTCCGCAGCGCTGACACTGCGGAGGCACAATATAGCATATAGAGATGCGGTAGAAACCCCGAAAACGGGGTTTTTACTGCATCTCTGCTATATAGAATCTCGCCCTCTATCTGTACAAGCCATTTATCATTATCAGTGCACACTTCCTACAGCCTATACCTGACACCGTAGAACCATCTGTCAGCATGTGCATCCTCATGTGAGCACACTAGCCACAGTTCTAGTGGCATATCTAGAATTAGTGCAGTGTGTGCAGTGTACACGGGCCCCTCGGGGCCCCAACCCAGCACATGTTGCACCCATTTTATCAGTACTCACCTATCCAGAGCCGGTCTGCCACTGCGGTAGCTGTGTAACAGCACTGGAAAAATGGCCTCCATGACATTTTCCCATAGCGCTAGCGTCTACTAGCGGTTGCCGGCAAGAGAGAGGAAAGGACCAGAATGGAGTTTACACTTGGGGCTGACTTCTGCACAGTTCAGTGGACACTCCGTCCACAAGATCAGAAAGAAAGTAATCAGGGAGAGAGGGGGCAGTGTGTGTGTGTGTGTGTGTGTGTGTGTGTGTGAGAGAGAGAGAGAAAGTGGCGAGAGAGTGTGTCATAGATGGGGAGATAATGCACCAGCCAATCAGCTCCCAACTTTCAGAGTGTGTGTGTGAGAGAGAGGCGAGAGAGTGTCATAGATGGGGAGTGAGAAAGGGACAGTGACACTGTCTCTTTTTCTCCCTGACAGAAAGAGAGAGAAAGGGAGAGGGTGGGAGAGTGAGCAGAAGAGACTCTGAATCTGTATGTGGACATTTTGACAGTCGACCAATAGGGGGCAACCTATTGACTGTCGACCTACCAACCACAGTTATAGCTATAGGTATATATATAGATCAAGTCAGCGGCCAACTGTAAAAGCCTCTGAGTTCGGCAACCGTGCAGGATGCCGGACAGGGGCAGTCATTTATAAAGGCATGGTTTTGCTCCTTTCCACACTGCTAAACAGTTAAAAAATAATAAATAAATAAATGTTCATACTATTGAGATGATTATTTGAATGTATTATGAAATTATAATATGTTTTTATCTACTATACAGTGCTTTGTATCACTGTAACTAATATGCCGCATCTGTTAATGTCAGGGTAGTTTGGAGTTGGAGGTGAATGGAGGGAAGTTACCAGCTACACCTCATGTACTTTGACCATATCATCACTGGATTCCCCCAGAGACCCGTGGCACGATAAGATTCGATCCTAATAAATGGTAGACAGAACATCACCTCTTTTCATTTTTATAAGCTTTAGAAAATTTACCCCTAAGTGTCAATAAAAACCATTCAATGCAACATTAAGAAATAGTCATGTAGGTAGAAATGCATTAATAAGACATTTAGCCAATGAGGCCTCAGTTGGTCCATGTGCAGGAAATGTTATTGTGTCCTTTGATCTTCTGCCTGTATTACACCTCCTGCAGCAGGATGTGTGTCAGGCACCAGTAGACCTGTACTGGGACACGCCAGCCTCTCCGGGTGACGTCATCATATGTACTTACTGTAAGTTTACCTTTGTAACATGGATATAGAAATGTTTACTTCAGCTCTGTGTATACTAATAATTTCTGCATGTAGTATCCTGCATTTCTACATTACATCAGTCTAAAAACTATGTGTAAATGTTTCTCCAAATAAGAGCATGTCTATTGTCTCAGGATTCCATCGACACTTGCTTTGTGTGATACGGATTCCAGACGCCGGGGAAGAGACTTGCATTGAACACATACACTTGGCCTGTGCTCAAGGACACAAAATAGTAACAGAAGCGACACCACATCGAACACAGGTTCTGACCAGAGGTGTAAAGGTTGTGATGTGGTGTAAAGGTTGTGATGTGGTGTAAAGGTTGTGATGTGGTGTAAAGGTGGTGATGTGGTGTAAAGGTTGTGATGTGGTGTAAAGGTTGTGATGTTGTGTAAAGGTTGTGATGTGGTGCTTTCTCAAAGCATATTAGGTCTATTTTGACTCTGGCTTCTGTCCGCTCACAAAACAGGGCTGACAGATGCCATTTTGGCAAACCCTCCCCTTTGCAGCCCCCACTCCTTTGCGATACAATATCATCAACCCAGATCTGCACACGTGCAGGATGGACTGTACTTGCACAGATCTGAAAACATCTGAGATGTACAGAAACATTGAGTTTGCATACATCTGTAAATTAGTCCAAACAATGAAAGTATATAGATAATAATTACCAATTTTTCCATCCATGAATCTGGGGCCTCCCACACCACGATCACTTCTCCAGTGAAGTGGGCAGGACCTGACGTGACTCACTGGGAATTACATCATCATGGAGCTTCCCCATGCAACATTACAATGTATGGGCCAAGGCTGTGAGGACGTGAATTGTGGCACCGTGCCCCCAATCCCCTACCCCAAGCTCCACCCAATCTGGAGCATACAATTTGCTATAGTGGCAGGCTAAATCTGCAGACCCATGAAATAAGTGTAGGTGCACTAATACCCATGTTGGGGACAAAATGATACCATTTAATGTTTTTATTCTATAGCCCAAAACAATTGTTCTTTGCTCACTGGAAAGCCAATGCACCTATGGTGGAGTCCAAAGGCAGGTGGTGTTCATAATGAAAAGGGTGTACTGTACCTTTGGATGAACCTGGAGAATTACCAAAGGCTGCAAGGGGATACAGTCAGCATCCAGGCAGACAGGATCCCGGCGGTCACAATAACAACGCCAGCATCCCAACTATTGACCAGTGCCAGAATCCGGACTGCCAGTATCAGCCAACATAAGTATGCCTGGAGGGTGGCTGTGGGTAGGAAGGGTTATTGTTAGGGGAAGGTGGAAAAACTGGGTGATGGTACTTATACTTACCTAAACCTTGATGGGGTTCCACCCATCAGGGTGTCAGAGACAGTTCACATTCATCACCCCGCTCCATTGGCTAAGCAGGTGGGATCTGAGATGTTGGGCTTCCTACCCGAGAGCCTGGGGGGAATTTAGGAAAGATTTGTGAGTCTACTGGACACTTCATCATATCAGGCATGCATATCATTCCAATCGTTATATGCTATAAACTAGACAATAAAACTTTCTAGCTACAACTGGATAAATTAAAATCCCATATAATAAAAGTTGCTCCTCACCACTAATGGAGGAATGGCGCTAGATGGCGCCCAATGAGCAATTCAAGTGTTCCTTGGTTCAGATGCGCACAGCCGCCGGTGCTGATATTTTTGTTAATGTTGTTCTCATTGACTTGCTGGTAACTATTACTAAATAAATACTTTACTAGCAGATACCAGAAGTTCTCGTTCCCTCTTTAGTAATATATTGGTGTATATTCATTGTGTCTGAACCACACTACGGAAACACAGTAGTGCCATGAATCAACATTATAACCAAGCTGGGGCAAATACAAACCAGATGTGCTCCCAATGAGATAAAGACATGTTTATTCCTTATTCTAGCCAGGATTTCAACATTATTGTTATTCTTTTTATCTCTGCTGTAATTCTGAAGTATGAAAAATCTCAGCAGCAAGGGGAAAAGTGGCTTTTCAATCTTAAAGTGAAATTACCCCCCCCCCCCTCCCCCCAAAAAAATATTTAAATGAGATTAACAGAATAAATACAGAAAGATAGATACATCCGGGTAGATACATCTTGACCCCTCCCTACCAGAATTTACATTACAGCAGGTACTATGTGCACTGGGTGTGTGACCAATGGCAAGCTATAATAATGTGTTGATGGGGACATGGCCTCGCAACAAGGGAGGTGGCCTCAGAGGATATGCCACCCTTGCAAGTCACACGCCTCTTTTATTTTTTTCATTCTGGGGGCATGGGGTACATACAAAAAATAAGTCCAAACCCATTACCTGCTAGCCATAGGAGTCTTGCCTTCTGGTCAATCACTGCATACTCAGAGAGAGCTACTGGCTGGCTCCTCTACACAAAATTGCGGCATCGGCTACAGAAATCACCCACTTTACATGCAAAGTGGGAAGGTTCCATGGGTGCATAAGTTGAGAGATCACCCAATAGGATAGGATCACACAATGTTCAGGAGGTTTTCAGCCAATCTGGGATAGTAGGGAAATATGTAACATGCATCTAAGTTGCTCAGTGGCCAAAGTGTTTGTGTACGTCTCAGAATCAGGTGTTGTGGTAAATAAGGACCCTGGTAGCCACATTTCTACACCTTACTGGCTGACATGTCTAGCCTTTTGTAATATGGTCTTGCTGCACAGAAAATTAGTAATTGTTCCCTTGTATAGTTGACCCCCCCAAGCAGGAACTACCCACATCCCACTCTCATAGTGACAACCTATGCTTAATGGTTTAAGTATTCAGTAAGAGTGGGGATAAATGATTCTTTATGAAGACTTGAGAATCTCTGTACTGCAGCCTACATTAATTTGAAAACTTTACAGGGGAGGCTGAAAATGGCTGTAATCTGTTCATTTCCAGAGAATGTCTCCAATTATAAACCAGGGCATTGGAAAAATGAGCCTCTGGCCTCCTAACATGGTAATTATTTATACATTTTATTGTTTTCCTGGCAAACCCTGTGCAACAAGAGAAATATAATAAGAGAAGAGTGCGAGGGCCGGGCTGTAAAGATGATTCACCAGCACATGTAAGCATTGGTATGACCCTACATAGAATCTGGCAGGATGTGTAGTCGCTGCTTTCAGAGGATCCTCTCAGAGGGAAAGTTGTATTACAGCAGGCTTCTCCTTACATGCAAAATATGCAGAAGGACCATTGCAGAGAGGAGACTGCTGGAATGAACATTCATATATCCACTCAGACAAATGCGTCAAACACTTGTGTAAGAAGAGACAGTATTATTATTACTATGCCAGGTCTACAAAGAGGACACGTGGGTTGAACCTTTTGAGTGCTAAGGGAATTTATCAAAATAGGTGTGAAAATTACCAAACAAACCCTTTTTATTAACCTTTGAGTGCAAACGTGGCTGTAAGAGATCTTTAAAATATCTGTTAAAAATGACAGTGCCGCTTACAGCAGTCACCAGGGCCGGCAACAGAAATCTTGGGGCCCTATACAATGATATTTCTGGGGCCCCCCACCTAATCCCAAATCCTCACAACCCTCTTCTGCATGAGCCTCATTTAACCTTTTGCTGCTCTATATCCTGCTTTCAGGTGCAGACTTCTCTCGTTCTCAGTCCTGCTGGCCTGGCTCCTGGCTGCTGCTTCCTGCTGGCTCCTAGCTACTTCTGGCCTGTCACTTTCACAAAAGAATGCTGAGCACTACGAGCAGGCAGGGCAGGTCGTTCGCAGAGTGCGGAACAGGCGACCCGGGCATTCACAGTAAAAGTACAGGAGCCAGAGACCGAGGCTACAGCGGGTATGGCTGTGCGCTTGTTGCCACAGGCCTTGCACACACAGAGTAGACGGCTGTGAGCACCGAGCAGCAGGGCGCACACACAGTAGACTGCAGCGGCACACAGTGAGTCAGTCAGACTCTGCCACACACAGTTCGTGCACAGTAGACGGTCGGGTCGCGAGTGTAACTGACAGGCCAACTGGTACAGGTGTCGGCCGTGCCGGGGCATGGAAGCTCTGGGGCACTTCAGATTGCTGGGGCCCGCCACACTTGTCCCCCTTGACCCCCCCTGTCGCCGGCCCTGACAGTCGCTGGTACTTTTAGCAAATATTTTGAAGATCGCTCACAGCAACATTGGCACTCAAAAGGTTATCATACTGAATTTGTAATACAGATGGTGAAAACTCAGCAGGCAGCACATAATTACTATTCAGTTCATGGAACAATGTGATAAACCATAAGAGTACACGTGTGCACACATTTCATGGGACATAGCTCAGTGCACTAACCTGAACAAAAGGGACTCCTGTATACAGTATCTTGCACTTGAGGCACCAAACTTGTGAAGTTCCATGCAAAGCAACAGAGTTTCCACCTACGTTAATATATAAATGGTGAGCAGGCTTGCCTACCCTCCCGGAATTACCGGGAGTCTCCCGGGAGTCCCCCTCCCGGCCCCCGGGAAGGTCGCAATCCTCCTGCAATTGCCCCGCACCCCCCTTCCGTGCCACACTAATTACCGGGTTTTCGCAGGTCTGCGGCAAGGGGCGGGACTAAAATACTGCAAATTGCGTCATTTTTGCCCCACCCCCTACTTGCAGACCCACGAAGCGTGGCGTTTGCATGGATTGGGGGCGGGACTTTCAGTCATCAGCCCCATGCCCGCTCTGCGAACTGGAGATCCGGCTGTCCTCTCCAGGCTTCTCCCGGAGAGGCTATTTAAAAAATTTGGCAAGTATGATGGTGATATAATTAATCTACGCATAGTTATGGCCATAAGTAACGGCTTGCCCACCGTGTCCGGGTGACTTCATTAGTCGGGCAAGTCCCTAACACCCCCAAAGCAAAGCAGCTGTGTGACCCCAGGGCAACACAAAAGTGAAAAAATATATATTGAAAAAAGTGAAGTTAGGTTAGTGAGAGAGGCTGCTAAAAATAGCAGGGGTAAATTAGTGAGAGGTAACAAGGTGAGAAATAAAGCAGTGAGAGTTAAAGTAATGAGAAGTGAAGGTGGAAAATGATTTACATTGAAACAAAACACATGATAGGGATGAAAGTAAATATGAAAATAAGTTTTAATCTGTGTTGCTCCTGAAGCCATAGCAGTCCAGGGGGACCCAGGACCCAGAAATGCTCCCCCATCTGATAATCAGATATACATTTGTGCAGGACTCACCTTGCTCTGCATGCAGTCTAAGAAATGTCAGGAACCTTATTAAAACCAATATATACAGTACCACAAGGCAGAAGAGGTCTCCCTCTCAGGTGACAGCCGCTAGGGGCTACATCTCAGAGCGCTGTACAAAATAAAAAAACATTTGTGATATGGTCTCTGAGATACAGCCACCCCGCAATGATTGTGCATGAGTAATGGTGTGTACACACGGGGGGGGCGATTTTGTACACTATCGCGGGAAAATGGTTGCTACCCCACGATGGGAGTGTGCGCTCACGTTTTTACCCCTGTAGTGATCGCTGGTCGCAGGAACATGCTCCTGCGACCAGCTGATTCCCCGGCAGTTTCTTTTCCATCATCGACCATCTCTGGTCGCTGATGAAAAGGAGAAACTGAGCAATATATCTCCCCCGTGTGTACGGGGCTTAAGGGAATTATTGCAATGGGAAGCACTGAACATTTAGTTTGGTGATAGCAGCAACATTCTGGGTGTACAGCTGACACTTATTCCGTCCACACTGTGCAGCTCTCCCTTTATTTATGTTCCCACTAGATTCCAGTGACTTCATTCGAATAAAAATGGACAAAATATTTTGCAGACAGCCCCGGCCAAAAATGTATCCATGGTCTTTGCCAGAAGAGACTGATCAGTCCTAACGTTGGATCTGATGGCTCTGTATAGTCAAATGGAAAAAGCATCTGCTGCAATAGAAAGAAAACAGCTGTACCCAGAGATTAGCTCGTCTACCTCAATATGAGTGTCTGGCACAGTATAATATACATCCTACTTCTGAACTATTGTCTTCAGCATTCCAGTCTTTGCCAGCTATAAGAGTTCTCTGGGTTTCATGGGACCCACTAGGGTGATACACTGTCTTTCATTTCAGCACAGCCTAAGTTTTGTGCATTACACTTTGCTGGGAGCACACACATTGAATGCTTCTACCTCTGCACTGGGGTAATAAGACCAGACAATAACTTCTCTATGCCCATATCCTGGGCTGTAACTAGGGTTACCATCTCTCCCGGATTTCCGGGAATCTCCAGGAATCGGTGGCAACCCTCATGGAGGCTTTTTCAGTTTCCCGGATTCTGGGATTTAGAGATGGCCAAAACGGATCATTAAGCTGATCCGGCGGATCCCTGTGGAAGATACAGATCTTTTAGACGGAACCGCGGCTCGCTAAAAAACAAAAACCCCCGGGGAATATACATGAGCGAGTAAAAACACTGATCGATGGCTGGGTGCAGAATCACCATCGATGGCGTCTGCCCCGATGGCCATCCCTGGCAGCAGCAGCTAATCTTTCGATCACTTGTAGTCACAGCACTGTACTCAGTCTACAGAGGTAGTACATCTCAGCTGCCACAGGTGGCAGCACTGAGATCAGGGAAATGCATTGTAAACTGAAACGGATCACCTTTTTGGGATCGCGAGGCTCATCCGGTCTTGAATGGGATCCGTTCGAAAGATCTGGTTCATTCGCGAACGACCCATCTCTACTGGGATTCTCCTGGAATTCGGGTGTCTGAAAAAGCCTCCTGTCCAGCCCTCCACTCTGTCTCTACCCGTGCCCATGTGCCAACGCTGCTGGCTGCCTGCTTCCGGAATCAGATGCACTATTCCTCCGCAGCCTGTAGACCGAGAGACTCGCGAGATGATGATGTCATCATCTCGCGAGTCTGTCTGCGTGTGACAGGCTGCGGGGGAATAGTGCATCTGATTCCGGAAGCAGGCAGCCAACGGTGGCGGGGACAGCCCAGGACTGTTAGGCAGATCTGCAGGGCCGGCACCACAGCAGCATGACACACCGCAGCACTTGTGGTGAGTGACAAACCCCGAAAGCAGCGTTTGTGGTGAGTGACAAACCCCTCTCCTATATATGTGTGTGTGTGTGTGTATATATATATATATATATATATATATATATATATATATATATATATATATAGTCTGTATAACCCGGCACTCTGAAGAGTTTGGTCGGCTGCCTGGTTGCCCTCCTGGGACTTAATATAAGCAGGGGTACCCCCCTTCCCAAAGCTGAGAAGGCGGAATTAGGCGGCACTCGCAGGACTTGTAGAAAAAATGCAAAAGGGTTTATTGAATGTGCATCATAAAGTAGTCCAAAAGTCTACGTTTCGAGGCATTCGCCTCTTCCTCAGGACGGACAAAGAGAGGGTAAGTGCAGGTGCTGTGTAGGACAAACAAGACAGTGAGCATTACTTATATTTAAATAGCCGATGTCTGTGTCCTCCTCCTGGTTTCCCGGTGCCTGCGAGCGGTACTTCCGGGTATCGGGCGCTGCGTCTCCTGGGAGTGACGCGAACGTGATGACGCGCGTCCACCTCCGTCTGCAACCCCGATAGTTGCTTAGCAACCCACGGCGTCCCTTCACGCTGGCTCTACGGGATTCCTGGGGGGAGATTTAAAAAACAATAAGACCAACAGTAAAAGACTGATTGGATGGTGTGTGTGAAAATTAAATACTTATAAACTGTTGTGTAAAACATCGGATTATTTTTGTTGGCAGTGTATACAAAAAATATATATAAAGAAATTATTATTGTGCCTAGAGCACTTAGACAGGCATGATAGCGTACATAGCTTATTTATCACATTGGTAATATTTTCTATTAGGTATGTTGTGTCAACTATTGGTGCACAACATTCAAAACATCTGGGTCAATGTCTTTCTTATAGAATGAAATAAGTGTTCATCTTCAATAGCTTATTTTAATTGATGAAACATCTCATTTTAGCTATTTGTTAGCATGAGAATTTTTTGTTGTAGATGATCTGTCACTTGATTCAGCTGCAATAGGAATGTTTTGGTTATTTTTGAAGAATTGTAGTTCATTGTGTATCATAGAAAGACGCTCCAAGAAATGGTCTCGTTTAGGCCGTTGGGGGCCAAGGTATTTAGTTTGTGGATCCATTCTGTTTCTTTGCGGTTCAGTAATTTTTGTCTGTCTTCACCTCTTTTTAGTGGTGGGACATGATCTATTATTTTGCTTTTGAACTGTGTTAGCGAATGTCCATGGGCTTTAAAGTGCCGTGCCACCGGCTGGTCTACGTCTTTACCTTGCAGTATTGCCTTAATGGCTGACCTGTGGAGGGCCATTCGATCGCGAAAGCTGCGAATGGTTTGGCCTACATAATATTTGCCACAGGGGCATATGATAATGTATATGACAAACTGTGTTCTGCAAGTGAGGACGTGTCGGATTTTAAATCTTTTTCCTGATTGTGGATGTTTGAAGTCAGGGCCACTCTCCATGAATCCGCAGGTGGTGCAGGCCGGGCATTTGTAACACCCTGGTTTTTTTGCTTGCACGTTGAATAGGGTTTTTGTTGGATTTGATTCAACGTTGGTTTTCACCAATATGTCGCGGAGGTTTTTACCCCGTCGGTAACTGGGCATGGGAGTCTTTTTGGCAACACATGTTAGTTTCTTGTCTCCTGACATAATCGGCCAGAGGGCATGTAATGCTCTGGGTAGCACGGTGCTGGTGGGCGTGTATGTGGTTACAAAGGGTATTTTGGTGTCCGATTTAGTGGTTTTACTGTTATTAATTTGTAGGAGCTGTTCTCTCGGTGTATTGAGTACTTCCATTTTTTGTTGTTGTAATGCTTTTACATCGTAACCTCGCTGAGCAAATTTTATCACCATGTCGTCCAGGGCTGATTCCATTTTATCTGGGTTGTTGGTAATTCTTGCGACTCTCATTAGCTGAGATTTTGGCAATCCCTTCTTGAGTGCAGGGGCATGGTTGCTACTATTTAGTAGCAGAGTGTTCCTGTCTGTAGTTTTTTTGTATACAGACGTCTCAATTGAACCCTGTGAAATGGAAATTTTAACGTCCAAATAATTAATGGATTCATGGCTAATATTAAAGGTGAGTTTAATTGGTCCATGTTGGTTATTGATGGTATGGATGATTTCTTCTAATTGTACCATGGTGCCATGGATTGCCAAAATCTCAGCTAATGAGAGTCGCAAGAATTACCAACAACCCAGATAAAATGGAATCAGCCCTGGACGACATGGTGATAAAATTTGCTCAGCGAGGTTACGATGTAAAAGCATTACAACAACAAAAAATGGAAGTACTCAATACACCGAGAGAACAGCTCCTACAAATTAATAACAGTAAAACCACTAAATCGGACACCAAAATACCCTTTGTAACCACATACACGCCCACCAGCACCGTGCTACCCAGAGCATTACATGCCCTCTGGCCGATTATGTCAGGAGATAAGAAACTAACATGTGTTGCCAAAAAGACTCCCATGCCCAGTTACCGACGGGGTAAAAACCTCCGCGACATATTGGTGAAAACCAACGTTGAATCAAATCCAACAAAAACCCTATTCAACGTGCAAGCAAAAAAACCAGGGTGTTACAAATGCCCGGCCTGCACCACCTGCGGATTCATGGAGAGTGGCCCTGACTTCAAACATCCACAATCAGGAAAAAGATTTAAAATCCGACACGTCCTCACTTGCAGAACACAGTTTGTCATATACATTATCATATGCCCCTGTGGCAAATATTATGTAGGCCAAACCATTCGCAGCTTTCGCGATCGAATGGCCCTCCACAGGTCAGCCATTAAGGCAATACTGCAAGGTAAAGACGTAGACCAGCCGGTGGCACGGCACTTTAAAGCCCATGGACATTCGCTAACACAGTTCAGAAGCAAAATAATAGATCATGTCCCACCACTAAAAAGAGGTGGAGACAGACAAAAATTACTGAACCGCAAAGAAACAGAATGGATCCACAAACTAAATACCTTGGCCCCCAACGGCCTAAACGAGACCATTTCTTGGAGCGTCTTTCTATGATACACAATGAACTACAATTCTTCAAAAATAACCAAAACATTCCTATTGCAGCTGAATCAAGTGACAGATCATCTACAACAAAAAATTCTCATGCTAACAAATAGCTAAAATGAGATGTTTCATCAATTAAAATAAGCTATTGAAGATGAACACTTATTTCATTCTATAAGAAAGACATTGACCCAGATGTTTTGAATGTTGTGCACCAATAGTTGACACAACATACCTAATAGAAAATATTACCAATGTGATAAATAAGCTATGTACGCTATCATGCCTGTCTAAGTGCTCTAGGCACAATAATAATTTCTTTATATATATTTTTTGTATACACTGCCAACAAAAATAATCCGATGTTTTACACAACAGTTTATAAGTATTTAATTTTCACACACACCATCCAATCAGTCTTTTACTGTTGGTCTTATTGTTTTTTAAATCTCCCCCCAGGAATCCCGTAGAGCCAGCGTGAAGGGACGCCGTGGGTTGCTAAGCAACTATCGGGGTTGCAGACGGAGGTGGACGCGCGTCATCACGTTCGCGTCACTCCCAGGAGACGCAGCGCCCGATACCCGGAAGTACCGCTCGCAGGCACCGGGAAACCAGGAGGAGGACACAGACATCGGCTATTTAAATGTAAGTAATGCTCACTGTCTTGTTTGTCCTACACAGCACCTGCACTTACCCTCTCTTTGTCCGTCCTGAGGAAGAGGCGAATGCCTCGAAACGTAGACTTTTGGACTACTTTATGATGCACATTCAATAAACCCTTTTGCATTTTTTCTACAAGTCCTGCGAGTGCCGCCTAATTCCGCCTTCTCAGCTTTGGGAAGGGGGGTACCCCTGCTTATATTTAGTCCCAGGAGGGCAACCAGGCAGCCGACCAAACTCTTCAGAGTGCCGGGTTATACAGACTATGTAAAGCTAGGAGATTGGATCCATCCAGCTTCCTTCCGGACCGGGGCACCTGACATATTGTTGCAAAGCATCTTTTGTCTTATTGAACTTTGTACAACTGCTCTTTGTATAGCTCAGGACGGTGAGCTTTCTTCTGCACGTGGCACTTTACCACTTAGCACTTTCTGCACTACCAAAGCACTTTTTTACCTATAAGCACTTTTTGCACACAGCATGGAAAATATAAACATAAATAAGGATGTCCTATCTTTTGCGGATATACAAAAACATCTGGATCAAACATTGTCTTTCTCTCAAGAACATGTACAAAATGTACTATTCAAAGAAGATGCCAATTCGACCGCTACCTTAAAATCACCTGAAGATGTATATAACTTGTTACTCAAACTGCAAAATAAAGAAACTGATTTTTTGCTACATGGCACCTCACTGTCGGACTATTACCGGGCTCGCATGATTCCACGTGGCTTCAGGGTCAACAATACACCGACCATAGGACGCAACAGCGCCGAGTTTTGCCTTAAGTGGATCTCAATTTTAAATAAATGCAGCCAAGACCTCATGGTCTTAGTCATAGAAGAAGCCGGCAAAGTTCTGGATGCTACCAGAACAAGAATCATGAAAACGAGGGAGGAACACTCTAGTATTATCCATGACAAGAAAAACAATAACCTTTGGGAAAAATTAGAAGGACAAGTGGCACAACATAAAAAAGACCTGGAAAAATGTAAAAGAAATAAATTAAATATAGTCCAAGCTGACTATGAAGACGGTCGGGTATACCGATGGCTCACAGGATCTGAACCACCCCGCAATAGATCCAGATTCCACCAGAGACCAAATTGGAGAGAACAACGCCAAAGAGACCAACAACGCTACTCTAGCGACAGCGACTTTGCCATTGAAGACTCAGATGACACTACTCCCACAACAAGTCTCCCTTTAGGCAGAACAACGCGGGCACGCGGAGCCAAAGGGCCAGGTGGACGCGGAGAGGAGGTCAAAACATCAGGACATACAAAACCGCCAATAAACAAAAGGAAACCCTGATCTTCAATCTATCCTCCCACCAGTTGACACAGGATGAGACTAATCTTCTCAACCGAGGTTTATCATTTATACCAACTAACAAACATCAAGATGTCAACTGGAAAGCGGACTTACATAAATTTGGAAGGTCAATGAGAATCAGGGAACACTTTCAAGAAACGCCAGAGCCAAAAAAAGACCGTCATGACAACTTTCTCAAAAAACACGCCCATTCCACCTATGATCCCCAATCTTTCAATCCGTCCATTAAAGTTTTCAGTAGGTTGATCGACGAAGCAGTGACAAAATTTGACCAGAGTCCGAAGAAAATATACTCCAATATAAACTATAAAGAGGCCAAAGCACTCCATTCACTATCCAAAAAAACCAGAGATAGTGATACGCCCCGCCGACAAAGGTGGGGGTATTGTGCTACAGAATACCACACAATACATCAAGAATCTGGACAAACTGCTTTCCGACACAACCACGTATCGCAAACTCCCTGGCGATCCAACAGCCATCTTCAAAAAAGAATTGGACGGAGTATTAACAGAAGCATACAAAAAGAACCAATTTTCTAAAAAAGTATTTCAAACCCTCACACAAGAGTTTCCAGTGGTGCCTGTCATATACACACTTCCAAAGATACATAAAAATGCAGTGGATCCCCCGGTCAGACCCATCATTTCTGCCCGGGGCTCCCTATATCAGCCAATTTCACAATTCTTAGATATTCTGTTACAGCCTTACATCGTCACCCAAAAATATTATTTGAAGGATACAACACACCTGTTGCAGAAATTATCTACCGTGAACAATCTTCCAGAGGACGTTCTTCTTTGTACAATGGATGTACAAAATTTGTACACGGTCATCCCCCATGAGGCAGCATTACAAGCCATGCAGAGATTTCTACAAACCATCGAGTTCAAAGATATGGACATTGGACTCTTCTTACACCTATTAGAATTAACTTTAAAGAAAAATTATTTCCTGCATAATTCACACTACTACCTCCAATTAACGGGATGCTCGATGGGCTCTAACGTATCGCCATCAGTAGCCAACATCTTCATGTTTGAGCAAGAGAGAGATTTCTTCTTTCAGGACGAAGCCATCAGTCAACATGTAACACTATATACGCGCTACATAGACGAAGTTATGCTCATCTGGACCGGCACCATGGTACAATTAGAAGAAATCATCCATACCATCAATAACCAACATGGACCAATTAAACTCACCTTTAATATTAGCCATGAATCCATTAATTATTTGGACGTTAAAATTTCCATTTCACAGGGTTCAATTGAGACGTCTGTATACAAAAAAACTACAGACAGGAACACTCTGCTACTAAATAGTAGCAACCATGCCCCTGCACTCAAGAAGGGATTGCCAAAATCTCAGCTAATGAGAGTCGCAAGAATTACCAACAACCCAGATAAAATGGAATCAGCCCTGGACGACATGGTGATAAAATTTGCTCAGCGAGGTTACGATGTAAAAGCATTACAACAACAAAAAATGGAAGTACTCAATACACCGAGAGAACAGCTCCTACAAATTAATAACAGTAAAACCACTAAATCGGACACCAAAATACCCTTTGTAACCACATACACGCCCACCAGCACCGTGCTACCCAGAGCATTACATGCCCTCTGGCCGATTATGTCAGGAGACAAGAAACTAACATGTGTTGCCAAAAAGACTCCCATGCCCAGTTACCGACGGGGTAAAAACCTCCGCGACATATTGGTGAAAACCAACGTTGAATCAAATCCAACAAAAACCCTATTCAACGTGCAAGCAAAAAAACCAGGGTGTTACAAATGCCCGGCCTGCACCACCTGCGGATTCATGGAGAGTGGCCCTGACTTCAAACATCCACAATCAGGAAAAAGATTTAAAATCCGACACGTCCTCACTTGCAGAACACAGTTTGTCATATACATTATCATATGCCCCTGTGGCAAATATTATGTAGGCCAAACCATTCGCAGCTTTCGCGATCGAATGGCCCTCCACAGGTCAGCCATTAAGGCAATACTGCAAGGTAAAGACGTAGACCAGCCGGTGGCACGGCACTTTAAAGCCCATGGACATTCGCTAACACAGTTCAGAAGCAAAATAATAGATCATGTCCCACCACTAAAAAGAGGTGGAGACAGACAAAAATTACTGAACCGCAAAGAAACAGAATGGATCCACAAACTAAATACCTTGGCCCCCAACGGCCTAAACGAGACCATTTCTTGGAGCGTCTTTCTATGATACACAATGAACTACAATTCTTCAAAAATAACCAAAACATTCCTATTGCAGCTGAATCAAGTGACAGATCATCTACAACAAAAAATTCTCATGCTAACAAATAGCTAAAATGAGATGTTTCATCAATTAAAATAAGCTATTGAAGATGAACACTTATTTCATTCTATAAGAAAGACATTGACCCAGATGTTTTGAATGTTGTGCACCAATAGTTGACACAACATACCTAATAGAAAATATTACCAATGTGATAAATAAGCTATGTACGCTATCATGCCTGTCTAAGTGCTCTAGGCACAATAATAATTTCTTTATATATATTTTTTGTATACACTGCCAACAAAAAAAAAAAAAAATAATCCGATGTTTTACACAACAGTTTATAAGTATTTAATTTTCACACACACCATCCAATCAGTCTTTTACTGTTGGTCTTATTGTTTTTTAAATCTCCCCCCAGGAATCCCGTAGAGCCAGCGTGAAGGGACGCCGTGGGTTGCTAAGCAACTATCGGGGTTGCAGACGGAGGTGGACGCGCGTCATCACGTTCGCGTCACTCCCAGGAGACGCAGCGCCCGATACCCGGAAGTACCGCTCGCAGGCACCGGGAAACCAGGAGGAGGACACAGACATCGGCTATTTAAATGTAAGTAATGCTCACTGTCTTGTTTGTCCTACACAGCACCTGCACTTACCCTCTCTTTGTCCGTCCTGAGGAAGAGGCGAATGCCTCGAAACGTAGACTTTTGGACTACTTTATGATGCACATTCAATAAACCCTTTTGCATTTTTTCTACAAGTCCTGCGAGTGCCGCCTAATTCCGCCTTCTCAGCTTTGGGAAGGGGGGTACCCCTGCTTATATATATATATATATATATATATATATATATATATATATAGTGACAAACCCCGCATATATATTACAATTTTGTAAAGGACACACCCCTTTTTGAGGCCACGCCCACATTCCCGGGAGCACACGCATTATTAACAGGGGGGGGGGGGGGTTATGTATCTCCAGGAATCACCAATGACTAAGGTGGAAAACCCTAGCTGTAACAGATCCAGATACAATTTAAATTTAACCATTTATTTTTTGGCAAGTAATAAAGTTTGGCTCATTACTTTTACCTTATATACTGTAAATAAACTTTTTTAAGCGCTCCTTAAAACATTCTTCAAGTAATTATTCTGTCATCCACCACAGTGGTTTTCCGTGGTCTTCCGAGTCTGTTGGTATAGTGGAGTTCTCTGCTGCTTTCTTTTTTAGAATGTTCCAGACAGTTGATTTGGCCACACCTAATGTTTTGCTCTCTGATGGGTTTGTTTTGATTTTTCAGCCTAATGATGGCTTGCTTCACTGATAGTGACAGCCCTTGGATCTCATATTAAGAGTCAACAGCAACAGATTCCAAATGCAAATGTCACACCTGCAATCAACTCCAGACCTTTTACCTGCTCAATTGATGATGAAATAATGATGGAATAGCCCACACCTGTCCATGAAATAGCTTTTGCGTCAATTGTCCCATTACTTTTGGTCCCTTAATAAGTGGGAGGCAAATATTGTAATTCCTACACCGATCACCTGATTTGGCTGTAAATACCCTCAAATTAAAGCTGAAAGTCTGCAGTTAAAGCACATATTGTTTGGTTCATTTCAAACACATGGTGGTGCATACCTCCCAACATGACTCCCTCCAGGAGGGACACAATGCTCTGCTCCTGTACTTCCTCTTAATGTATGATAACCCTCATCTGTGTTGAACAGGTAAATTGCTAAGAAAGGTGTTTCAACACAGGTGATAGCAATTATAAATTAAGAGGGAAGTGCAGGAGCAGAGCATTTTGTCCCTCCTGGAGAGGATCATGTTGGGAGGTATGATGGTGGTGTAATAGAGCCCAAAATATGAGAATTGTGTTGATATCCCAATATTTATGGACCCGACTGTATCATAATTGCCTACCTGACCCTCTCCATACTGGAGAAAATGCTCTGTTTCTGGACTTCCCTGGTAATGTATGATTGCCATCACCTGTGGGGAGCTAGGTAAAGGTGTTTTACCACAGGTGATGGCAATCATACATTACCAGTAAAGTCCAGAAACAGAGCATTTTCTCCCGCATGGAGAGGGTTAGGTAGGCAAGTATGGGCTGTATGTATGCAGTGTGTGTGTGTTTGTATGTTGTGTGTGTATATGTATGTAGTGTGTTTTGGGTGTAATGTATGCTATGTGTGGGGTTATTTAGTCTTTGGGCCCCCTTTATCTTAAGTACCCCGGGAGCCCATACTTGCCTACCTGACCCTATCCATGAGGGAGAAAATGCTCTGTTCCTGGACTTCCCTGGTAATGTATGATTGCCATCACCTGTGGAGAGCTACAGTAATTTCTCAGAAAGGTGTTTCACCACAGGTGATGGCAATCATACATTACCAGGGAAGTCCAGGAACGAAGCAATTTCTCCCTCATGGATAGGGTCAGGTAGGCAAGTATGGGCTCCCGGGGTACTTAAGATAAAGGAGACCCCTGTAGATGTGCTCCTGTACTGATGCAATGAAGCACAAAAAGTACTGCATGCAGATACTTTTTGTGCTTTACAATATTGTACCTGCGGGGACACGCATCGCATCCCAGCAGGTACACGGAGTGATTATCGCACATGAAATGCATTTTGTACTTTATAAGTACAAAACGGATGCGATAATCGCAAAGTGTATGGGCACCTTAACACTCCATGTGCTTAATCCAGCAAAATGCGGCCAATATAGGCAAAATATTCTTTATTTTTTACAGCTATTCAGCAAAAAAAACAACAACCTTCTAAATGTATTAAAATGTGTACATAAACTTTGGTACTCTTTACCTAGAACGGCGCCCGCGATTGGAATCGCGGGCGTCGGGGGTAAAAAATCGCGGGCGTCGCGGGTAAATCGCGGGTACATAAAAATCGGGTGCCCGCGATGACCGCGATTTTCCCATAGGGAACAATGTTAAAAAGGCTGATTGACCGTGATTTTAATGTAAAATGCCTCAATGCCCGCGATTTGGACATAGGAATCAATGTTAAATGGGCTACAGAGCCCAAATAGGCACAATTAACCCTTAAATGTCCCACCAATTTTTTAACGCCACCCCACGATCCACGTCAACCCGAAGCGTGGCGAGCGCAGCGAGCCCGCGAGGGGCGGCGGTACGCGTCCTCCGACCTTTTCATGCCCTACTATCCACGTCGGCGTGGAGTTGAGAATAGAATAGTGTGGCGAGCGCAGCGAGCCACCGAGGCCCAAAGCGTGGTGAGCGCAGCGAGCCCCGCGAGGGGACGCGGATACCTTCACAGGTAAACGCGTCCCTTCGCGGACTTCACAGGTGTCCGCGTCGCCACGGACACCTGTGAAGCCCGCGAGGGGACGCGTATAACTGTGAAGGTATCCGCGTCCCCTCGCCACGCTTCGGGCCTCGGTGGCTCGCTGCGCTCGCCACAGTATTCTATTCTCAACTCCACGCCGACGTGGATAGTAGGGCATGAATAGGTCGGAGGACGCGTACCGCCGCCCCTCGTGGGCTCGCTGCGCTCGCCACGCTTCGGGTTGGCGTGGATCGTGGGGTGGCGTTAAAAATTTGGGGGGACATTTAAGGGTTAATTGTGCCTATTTGGGCTCTGTAGCCCATTTAACATTGATTACTATGTCCAAATCGCGGCCATTGAAGCACTGAATGTAAAATCGCGGTCACCACTAAATTTAACATTGACCCCTATGGGAAATCGCGGTGATCGCGGGCATCGCGTCGCGGCCGTTAATGTACTGCCCGCGATGCCCGCGATCACCGCGATGGGCGCCCTTCTAGGTAAAGAGTACCTAAACTTTATATAAATATTAGTCTATTTTGTATTGGTCTGCATTTATATAAATATAAAACTACAAATATAAATGTATACAGAGTAATTACTATGTACACATTTGAATTAATGGAGACAATTTTGTGAGGCTGGAGCTGGATATACACTTGCCGCTTGTCACACCGCAAGGAAGAAGACTGGGAAGAGTTTCAAGATCCAGTAAGGACTGATGAGAAAATCATGTGTTCCATTAACCCTTGGCTGAATTGTGGAAACACTTGTTTATGACTAGGGATGGCTAATTGGTTATCAGGCAGGATAGGGTGCAGTGATTATTATGGCGCTATGGGACATGGCTGCAGGAATACCACCATTACTTCATGTGGCCTCCTACCTCTATATTGGTGTACACAGGTTGCAGTCTGGAATGAAGACACAATAGTGAGCCATGGAGCAGTAGTAGGAATTAGTACAAATGAACACGGACCTCTTGTTAAAACAACCTTTTAAAGCAGCAAACACCAATCGGCACCCAGCGTAAGTTAAAAAGGCACTGATTGTAGGTGTCCACAATGTGCAGGTAACGGTACTGCAAATGATCACGTGTAACTGCAAACATCATAAATACCCTATGAACAACATGCATTATGTCAACATGGGCAATAGGTCGACATGTAAATAAGGTCAACAGTGCTTGAGGTTGACCAGTACAAAAGGTTGACACAAGTTATCTTTGTTTTGTTCCTTACATTTTTGTATTCACATTGGCTATGACTGTAACCCGAGCGAAGTTAGCCATGCGAGGGGACGCAGCACACCAATCGGGGGTTATGTGTGACTTGCCTTAAATTGGTAAAAGACCATATACATATTGGCCTTTTGCTTGTGTCGACTTTTTGTACTGGTCTACCTTTTTTTCCATATCAACCCAGTTATCCATAACCATGAACAACACAGTCACCGGCAAAAAAAGGTGACTTCGCACGAACGGCAGCAGTGGAACGGAAGAATGTTTGTGGCCACTGTTGGAGTTTCACGGATCTCCGGCTTCACACCCAAAAGATGAAACACAAGACAAGCCCAGGAAACGGATATTTGTTTCCGTAAGAACATATTTATTAGACAAAAAAAAAACAACACACAAATGCAAGTGGCAGGAGTAATTATTCCGTTAATAAACAAGTTGTTAAACTCAGTCACTGTACAACATACACCAAATACAATTTCAGACTTTGTACATCTTCAAAAACTGTTATAAAAGAACATAGGCGATTAAGTATACAGAAAAATTAGAAATTTACAAGAGAGAGCAAACAACAAAATGTACACAAGCACTTAGCGGTAATGTTAATGCAGGGATTGGCCATGGACAGTTGCCTATAAAAGAGCCCCAAAGCGTAGTGCATGGAGGTAAGGGAGTGAGATTTCCTGCATAGTGAGAAGTGGACACGTCGGTTTGAAGGGTTAAACCTTCAATTAAATCAATATACCAAAAGTTATGCTGATATCACACAAAAAGGTGGATAATAAAAAAATAAACATTTAGAAAGTTGTGAAACTACAAGTCCCAGTATGCAGGATGGTCATAGCCTCCTACACTAATGATGCCCATACACATGTGCGACTTCTCCCCTCAGAGAAGTCGCACGCAATTCTTGAGCCACCTTGGACCTTCCCAGGTGGCAGGATCGCAAGCGATATATCAGATGTGGTCCTGGCCGGCTTGGATATGATCCAACAGATCGTTTCTGCAGCCGATGTGACTCATAGGCTCCGGTGCGCTAAAGACCGTGCATCGCATCTGCTGTCATCACATGCAATTTGGACGCTTTTGATCCGATTGCTCGCCGCAATCACATGAAAAGAGACCAAACTGCATATGAATCCTCTTAGTGTATGGGCACCTTTAGAGTAGACAGTTTGTGCTGCTTATGAGGGCCCAAGGATAACTCTTATACGTGAATTTTGGCAAATTTGTCGCTGAACTCACATGGGTTTTAATTTAAAGGTTTTTTTTTTTTTTAGTTTACTAAACGCACTGCTGTATATTTCACAGTCCCATCTACACTGCCAGCCTGGATGAACTGATACATTTACTACCCTACTATACAACAGAGCTTTGCTGTAGAGTTTGCTGATATAAGCGGTTATCAGCGTATTTCGGGGCAGTGAACATATATAGAACTATTCCAGGTAACAAAAGAAAATAAATGTCTTCATTAGAAGTTGCGGCCTGTACAACAAGTCCTCTCCAGATGAGCATCACTGGTGCAATCCTATGTTCAGTCACTAACATCTGATATATCCTGCTACATAGGAGGACAGCAGAAGTTAAGTTGAATTTAGGATTAATAATTTGCAGAAGAATAATGAAATCTAACATTCAGCAATCCAACTGATGGGCAACGCCAAGAACCTCGGACCATTCACCAAGCAGCTAGGACATAGCCTCTTGTTCTAAACTGGCAGGGAGTTTTGTTCTACTTTGGCTTTAAGCAGCCCTGATCAGTAGGCACTGTATATAGGAGAAATGATGAAATCCCAAATAAAACATCTAATGCTAACTATTAATATGCTACACCATTATGCTGTACATTAATATGCTACATTGTCACCTATAGTGAATGTCCCATTCATTTAGGGGAATGTGCACCAAAGCAGCAATAGAATATGGCCTAAATATTGTTGTTTAACTTTACGTTTTCAGTCAATCCTCTTACCTATGGTTTTAACACCGGCAGCGGCACCTGATCTTGCGCTTTCGTGGGCTGGTTTCAACCCGAGTTCACTCTAACATTTGTGCAAATCTCAGTCGCAGTACAGTGTGGCTGCTGATGCAGTGACTTGCACCCACAAGATCATCCCGGCTAATTGGACTGACCCCATAGACTGTTGCAATAACGTAAAAAAGTAAGTGTAGTCTAGGCAGCTTGCAAAGTTCTAACATAGGCCCTTATTCTGATCTGTGCGGCCAGATCAGAATATGCGGCCAGGACCGTGCAGGCGAATCCCCGCCTTCCATACGGATCGCCACCTCCGTCCGTACGCGGATATGTGGCGGTCCGCATGAAAGTGGACGGGGATACGCCTCCTCCATCTTGGGAGCAGCCCCTGCATTCGATGGTCGCCGAACATCGAATGCAGGGCCGCACGCTCCACCAGCGCCCGCCACCCTAGACCACACGGACACTTGTCCGTATGAAATCATGTATGGGGGCGGGCAGCTGACATCCGGCGATGTCAGATGCCCGCCCCCTACACATGCGTCACGGCTTCATTACCATGCATACGCCCTGCGTTTGCATGGGAACGCCCATAAAACGTGGGGCGTATGCATAGGGTAATGAGGCTAAGTAGCCCTTCACGCCCCTCTCCGCCCCCTGTGCGGCGTCTAAAGAATACGTGCGGCGAAACCGCTTGCACATGCGCAGAGTGACCTCTGCACATGCGCAGTCGAAAACCATCGGCGGTACGACCGCATGCGGAAAAATCCGCACCGATCAGAATAAGGGCCATAGTGAGCTGGGAAAGGAAGGCTGTGTGAGAGCTCAGACACCATCTTTTCCAAGTGAATATTTAGAAAAACATTCCTATTCTTGGGACAGAATTAGAAAAGTAGATGACAATTTGTATATATATATTTTTTTTTTAATTAGGACATATGAATATATTTAAGTAAAAATTAGACCTTTCAGCTAAGAGAGCTCTGAAAAGATGGTCTGTGCTTCAGAGGGTGGCATCTAATTGGTTGTGAACAGCCACAAAGTTAAACAGAACACTATCCATCCTCAAAGCTCTCCAGGTCAATAGCAGGCATTGGACAGCGCTTAATATTGTATATTTGAATAACCAATTCAACATACACTGTTGCCACATGCATTTTAATACTGTTATGGGGGTATTCAACCGCTGTCCAAGAGTCCGAAATATATACAGTTTTTGCCTATAATAGATGGAAGTCACATGTTTTTGTATTTTTTAGACTTTCGGAAACATTGAGAACGTCTATAAAGACATGGATCAGCCAATACAGGTCTTCTTAGGAGGATCAGCTGAATCTGAATTTGCTGATAAACTGTCAAATTAGCGGCCATTTCCACCAATGCAGATTCATCTTTTCAAAGACCTGTACAGTACATGCAGCTTTGAGTCCTGGCCGGAAACTGGCCGGTATTGAATAGGTCCTGGCCGGTATTTCTGACTATCGGAAATATTGGCCAGGAGTGAATACCCACCTACTGTATGTCTCTCATGTACATGGATGCAATGAAACAACAGCTAAATGTGGTCATCTATAGGTTTCACTTAATTGTCAGAGCCTAGTTTTTATAGAACACTTTCCATTAACACTTTTCACACAATATTTACCTTTGATCTAATTGGGGTTATAAGAAATTAGTGAACATCTTTCCAATACTCTTTTGGAACAAAAGGAGAGACTACTAAAGCTAATGATTAAGGATATCATTTTATTGGTTGCTAGGGGCAACATCACTACACATTTTTTGAAATTTAAAAAAATGTACCGTTTAGACTGTGTGATGGGTTATACATTTGAAGATCAGAGCTTTCATAGGGAGAAGTATTGTTTTAAAGCTTGGCCTACATTAGATCTCCAGATTCAGCTTGGAAAAAGGCTCAAATGTAGGGCAAGCTAAACTTAAGGTGGCCATACGCAGGTCCGACTTATTGGAGGCATAAATCCCCGGGAGGGCTGTTCCGACTTAACACTTGATGTGCCATTTTTTAAATGCGATTTATCACATGTAAAGGGACACCTGGGGAGCTGCTGGGGGAGTTCAAAGGAATCAGATATGATACATTACAAATGCTAAAAAGCACCCGTGATGTGCCGCTGATGGTCCAATTCCAATTCATCTTATGTACCACACATAAGGGACCTTATTCTAGTTCACATGCAGCACTCTAGATTTTGCATTCGCATCCTTTTGTGGGTGGACCAAATCATTCGATGATCGCCAACTTTCAAAGTATTTGCAGCATACACGCAAAACTAAGGCATCTCAGATGCCTTAGCTTTGCGTGCGCCCAGTACAACAATAGAGCGGGCAGCTGACATCCGGTGATGTCAGCTGCCCGCCCCCCCCCGGAAGCCATGTCACTGCCTCATTTCCGTGGGAACGCCCAGCGTGTTCATGGGAACACCCATGAAACACTGGGTGTTCCCATGGTCATCTCCACCCGCAGTTTGTCATGCCCGTTCGCACCCGGCGTCTGCACATGTGCAGAAATGCACAGACAGCAAACATCGGTGCCCCATGCAAATGCTTGGGGGACCGAACAGACCTGAATAATGTCCAAGATCTCCAGGCTCCTATCAGAGGCACATTGGAACGCGCATTGGATCAGACCTCATGTAAAACACCTCTGATTTGGCCCGATTTCACCCGATATATAGGCCTGATCCGTTGAAAATCATCCCAAATCGGAACTGTGTATGAGCACCTTTAGGCATACCCAATTGTTTGAATTAATATTACAAAGCAATGTTGGAGGTTTCTCTTTCTAGACTCCCAGTGACTGAGGAAAAAAACTTGTAGGCACTATCATAGCTACACTGAGACCCCTATATGCTGGTAGGCAGAGCCGGCCTTAGGCATAGGCAAACTAGGCAGTTGCCTAGGGCATTTGGAATGCCTAGGGGCATCAGCAGCTTCTGCTGATTAACATGATATGCAGCATGCCTATATTCTGTGTGTGAGTGAGGCTGTATCTGCATATGAAATAGTGTATTCATGGAAATCACTGTAACAGCATTCCGTATGCAGGTGCAGCCACAGTCGCACACAGAATATATTCATGCCGCATATCATTTTAATCATCGGAAGCTCCTTGTGTGTGCTGGCCATAACAATGCAAATAAGACGAATTTTCAGCAAAAAAGGCACCCAACGTTAGCAGAACTGGCCAGGAGCTGCATGGACTATTGAGGCATGATGTATGAAGAAACATCTGTATCCAAGCAGAGGCAGAGGTCACAGTGTTAGCGGCTGTGCGAGTGCTCTCTGCGGGTGGGTTGGTTGTGCAATAGTGTTCGGCATATGTGTAAGGGGCATTATGTGTGTCATGTATAAATGCATTAATAATGTGCGACATATGTGTAACAGGCATTATGTGTGTCATGTGTATAAGGGCATTAATAATGTGCAACATATGTGTAATGGGCATTATGTGTGTCATGTGTATAAGGACATTAATAATGTGCAACTTATGTGTAAGGGGCATTATGTGTGTCATTATGTGTATGAAGGGCATTAATAAAGGTTGGCATAATGTGTAAGAGGCATTATGGTTATAAGGACATTAATAATGTGTGTTATGTGTAAGGGGCATTACTATGTGGTATTATCAGGGGTGTCGAGAGAAAGGGGTAGGAGGTACAAATTACCCAAGCCCCCTCCCCTTAAGTGACAGCAGCCGCTCTTCTCATCTGCCCAGCACACACTGCTTTGTGCTGGGTTGCAGTGTGGCCATGGAGGTGCTTAAAATACAATATTTTCTCAGGATTTTTTTCTATGTGAATAATGTGAGGAGTAATGTACATAAGGTAAAGGGGTACTACGGTGTGATGTAACGTGAATAAGGGACACCATCGCATGATATAATGTGAATAAAGTTGCACTACTGTGTGGCATAATTTGAATTGGGGGTACTATTGTGTGTCCATGCCCCTTTCAGCAAGAACACACCCCTGTTTGGGCTGCGCACCGAATGTGTGCACTGTTTCTATTTAAAATATTGCGGGTAGGAGCACCAAAATGATGACTGCTATGATGAGGGTTGATGGTGCTGGGAAAGGGGAGCAGGGTCAGAGGCAGAACTAGTGGCGGTGCTAGGGGGCCAAAATCTTGCCTAGGGCATCATTTAGGCTAGGGCCGGCTCTGCTGGTAGGTTCAAAGGAAAAACACAATTATTTAACAATCTCTCTACCTAGTACCAGGTCTAAACTAGCTCCTAAAAAACTAGCTGTATGCAGTTTGAAAATACAGAATACATTCATCAAAATCAATGAAGCAAGAAAGACTGACATTTGTACATGGCACATGCTTAGAACACTTGTAAATAAGACGGAATTAACAGTAGTGATAATGTTATATGAGACTAACAACAGATTGAGATCATCAAAACACAGCCAGTACCAGACTTGTATTGAAACCTAGAAGCAGCTATTCAAAGCCGGATCACCCAGGCCTCAGACATGGTTACATGAATTCACTGCGGATATATAAATGGATAACCCAAGTACAGTATGTGTACTTAGTAACAGAAACCACCACATTATCTACGTACTTGTTCATTATGCTGCTTGAACAGAAAAAAAATATACATATTTCATAAGCTGTATTAAAATCTATAAAATGATGAGGCAAATATTATAAAGTACAAAATACTGTAGCCACGGTTTATAAATGCCACAATTACATTGTTCTTCGCGGTTTAGAGTTGAGGCAGGAGGTCAGCAGCCCTGTGGCTGGCGGGGCCTGCTGGGACTTACAGGTGCACCACAGCTGGCAAGCCTAATGTGCCCAAGCTCATAGTACACATTAAATACACCTCTCCAACTTGGAATAGGGCATTCTGATAAAATGGCCCAAAATAAAACCATAATTTCTAATTTTGACTTCCAAATAAATGCTTCTATCTAGCATGTTCAAATGTACTATATAATTGGGGTTTATATCAAAATGCAACATGTGCACTCAATGTTCAGATACGAAACAGAACACGGAGGACGGTCAGGTCTACCTATTATTTATATAATGGGACAGAAGGCTCACGTGATCATTAAGTGACAATCAATCTAGCAATATTCCCAATTATAAACACCAAAGTACTATGAAGTCATAAGAATGAGCAGCGCTCTATGGACGATAGAAACCTATACAAAAAAAGGCACATAAATGTGAATTACTATAGAATTACCAAAATAAAGTATAAACCTTAAGTATTTAGACACATAGGAGGTCATTCTGGTTGACTCGCAAAGCTGCAAATTTCACAGCTTTGCGAGCCAACTGAACGCCCGATGCCCGCATACCGAAATCTTTCGATGGTCACCGACCATCTAATGATTTCTAAAGTGTTCGCAAATCTAAGTAACTCTCTGGTCACTCTTGTACGGGAAGAGGGCGGGCAGCTGACATCCGGTGACATCAGCTGCCCGCCCCCAGCACTCACGTCTTGGCCGAATTACCATGGGAATGCCCAGGGTTTTCATGGGGATGCCTATAAAATGCTGGGCATTCCCATGGGTGAGACCAATGTCTGCCGCTCCACGCCCCCCACCAGCACTGCTCCATGTGAACGGGCCGGTGACTATACAAGTCAGCGTGTCCGTTCACAAACCGAGCCTGCACATGCGCATAAGTGCTTATGCGCAGTAGTAAAACATTGTTACCTTGTGTAAATGTGCAGGGGAGCGACCAGACTAGAATGACCTCCATAGTGTCTATCTATAGACCCTATAAATTCAGTACAAACGGGTGGAGTGAAGTGGAGCTCATAGGACTGTGAAAATGATCTGTGCTACCACAAAACCCACGTAAGCGTTTCGTCCATGGCGCATGACCAATGATTCAGCAATCACACTATGTTTTGGTAAAGCTGGAGTGATTCTCCTTTTTTTGCACAACGGCACCTTGGCAAGTTTATGTATACAAAGACAGCAATCACTGTGGATAAAGGCAATGCCACAGGCAGCTAACTGTCTGATGCTTGAGGACTATAATAAATCTATTACATAAACTGCTCTGAGTGCTTACTGTAGAAATTGGATGAATATCAATGCACACAAAGTGTATTTGTAGGTTCTGGTGTTTCGGGAGAGAATACAGATAATAGCGGATGTTAGTGGTAAATCCTGGACGGATATTTGTAAACATGTATCATCATCCTATACATTGATATACATTACACCACGATCTTGTTTCCTCTTGTTAATTTATAATTCTTAGATAAAATGTTAAAGATATTACTACCATTTGTGACTGACTTTTTACTTCTCATTATACCCACTTAGGGGGTATTCAATCCCTGATGAGATTTTTGATCGATTAACATTCAATCTGTTACATTTTTTACAGTTTTTCTGACTTTTGGAAAAATTACGAAATTCCGAAAAAGACAGGGATCTACGATTCCACTTTTTTTTTAGTCAGAAATGGCCGCTAATTTGGCAATTCCTCAATGCAATCTCAATGCAGATTCGGCTGTTAAAATAAAATTGAACGAAATTGAACAAAAACGCGCAGGATTGACTACGTCCTTGCTGATATTCCAGACTATCGGAATATAAAATATGTACACATATATTTTACGGCAAGGGGTTGTATTGCACACACAAAAATCTATACATTGATCCATGAGCTTCATTTATATTATGAGCCGTTAACTGGGCAGCCCTGTTTTTTTAAGCTCTTTATTGTTAAGGGATGAGTTTTTTTTTTTTTTAAACAAGTTAACTTTAAAAAAGTCTCTAACAAAAAAACAACTCAAATAAAGTTTCGTTAATGGCTGTGCTATGTCTCAACAGTCTCCTGTGGAATGCGCACTTAAAAATAAACTTTGGCATGTAAAAACTTTTCTTAAAACACATTTTGGCTGAAACACTAGAATTTGTCCATTTTTTTTTTTTTTTTACTGCTTGAAAAATATTTACAAGAGCCGCCAGCCAGGGTCCAGTCTACTCACATGAGACCGGATTAGGCCACTGCACAAAGATCGGATTTGCTAAGAAGAAGCCAAACACTGGCATTTAATAGGGATGCATCTCACTTGAACCCTCTCCTGTCAGACGGAAAAGCAGCGCATTATTCTTCCATGCACTGGTAGATTTTTTTAGAACTAGCCGAAGATTATATTAAATTATAAAACAAATTATTTCTACCGAGAGTGCAAAGGTGCCAAAAACAAAAAAGATCATAAACCCCGAGTAATATTTCAAGTAACACACAAAAAAAAAAAATAACAAACATTGGCAAATATTTTCACATAACTAGTTGGGGGTGCGGTGAAATTCACCATACAGCGCTGTGCGCTTTGTTAGGTGGCTTCACTTAAAGTGCAATCAAATATCCCCAAAATAAAAATTGTAACTTCATCTTTAAAGTTAGCATCAAGAAGAACAGTATCTTCTGATGCCAAATAAATAGCGGGTATACAGCTCAGACATTCGGAGCCATGCAGTAGGTAGTACTATATATCGCCATGATTAGAAAACACAAACATTTTATTATTGTCAGAGATGAGCAGCTCCCAAAAAAACAAACTACATGGGACTTGGCCTCCTGGTGACTTGCAGACTCCCTGGAGCTTCACATTCATCCATGACCAGGCGTGTTCCTCTTAAGATGAGTTCATTATCCCCACAGGTAAGCTCCCGGTCAATGGCATCCTCGGAGTGGTTCCCTGTACCCCTCCTGGATGATACGGGTTCTGTGCTCACAGTAGTGTCGCCGTACGTTAAGCTGATGTCGCCATCATTCAGTATGAGATCTGAATCGTCGTCCTTCAGCTGTTCCTGGTTCTGAAAGCAGGAAATAAACCTTTTGTACATTTTATTTTAAAGGGATTTAGAACTATAAGAGGAGCATCTAATGTCAGAGAATGGTGTTTCATGTACTCTTTCAGCAGTTCATGGATATATTTCTTTATTATGTGGCTTATGCAGTGCTTTCAGCCATATTTTGCAGTTGTTTATTACTCTGAGATCCAAGACCTCCAACAATGCTTTGTGCATAATACTGTAATCTAGGTAGCAAACTATGGGTCAGAATCCCCACATTAGCTTGCGAGTGGAGGTGTACACTTATACCCACTTGGATGCGGTCGCATGGGAGACAAAAAAACATTCAATGGTCGCTCACCATCAATGATTTCTCCCCCCCCCCCTCCCTTCTAAACTGACTGTTATCCTGGCCGGAGATGGCTTAATTTGGGGCAGTCGATGAAGCCGCCCAACCTCAGCAGGCATCAGACACGCCTGTGTTTGCAGGGACATGCCCAGCATTTCTATGGGTGCGCCCATAAAATGCTGGACATTCCCCTGCCCTCTCATACTGGAGCAAACACCCCTGCGTGTGTGAAACTTGCCAGAGGCATTCGCTCAGGGGTTTTGTACATGTCAATATTCATGCATGTGCAGCCCCCGGTCATCAGGAATGGGGCAGAAATTGATCCTGAGTGATCCGACACGTCCGGAAAAAATCTAAAAAAAAAAATCTAAAAACAAAAACATGGATGGAAAGCAATTAAAAGTGAAAAAGAAAGAAATGTTTTTATTAATAATTGTGCGGGGACCTATACAACTTCATATATTGAATTAATCTGAAGATGGGGAGCTATTTAAAGTATGCTTAAGTTTATCCTGAAAAAGTACCCAAATTAAAATTATATGCAATATTCTATCCAAAACATGTAGCATAACACAAATCGCAGAGGTTCCGACAGTAACATCAGTATTAACCCATAGAGTGACAAGTGAATTTGTCAAAATAGGTGTAAAAATTGCCAAGCAAGCATTTTCATTCATCATAATGACCCTGCAATGTTACCGTTTATATAGGAAATAACGTTTTTTTTTTTTTACACAATATTTTTATTTGAATTTATATAACAAATGAGAGCAACGCTGGCGTTTTTAGTGGATATTTTGCACATCTCTCACAGAGATGTTGGCACCCAAAGGGTTAATACATTCATTTACAAGGGTCCCAATCTCCGCAATATCTTGCTTTAAAGAGTGGATGTGTTATCTATCAAATCCCTGAGACTGAAACGAGCTGCATTCAACCTTCAAAAGTAGCTTTTACATACAATGAATGCAGCAAATCAATCTATATTTACTAATCGTGTCACAGCTCTTCTAAGAAACGTTGCCATCTTCTCTGCTCTTTGTTGTGGATACACATGAATAGTTTACATTTACGTCTCATAACTTTTCAGGAACAGTAGGATGCAATCTTTCCTTCACAGGCCCTTTAACATTCTTTCCAGTGAGCATGCTCTGCTTGTCACATATTATTAGTGCGATGTGGAGAGTGAGACAAAGCCAGGCACAGAAAGCTATGTGACCCATCAGTCACCAATATGGTCTTGCATGCATTTCAGTCGCGCCCATGAGAATGTACTGAATTCCATACACAAGCCCACATATTGCCTGCGTAATAGAAGTATTCATTTACAAGAAAACAGATGAACATATTTCACTAAATAGAAACTAAATATAACCAATTACAGCTTACATTTACTGCCCTTTTTTAGACCCAACATCTTTACAATGGAGGCGGCCATTTTCGAAGTTGAACCAAGAATGCACTTGGATAAGTCCTTAGGAACCAGTGATATGATTTCACAAAGAATCAGTGATGGAATCTCCCACATATAATGGTTCAGCCCAGAAAAGTGGCTTCATTCAATGCATGCAGGTATTTAAGCCGCAATTCTGGTGTTTCTATGACAAATTGGCCACTTAACCTTACCTCATAGGCCTGCGGACTTGTTAGGCATCTTGCCAATGGACCACAGCAACTGGGAAGAGTAGCGGTGAGGGGCGGTCCGCTGTGTGTTAATAGAGGTTTTAGATAGCTGTACAAGATTAAGGAAAGCCTACAGAAAGGTGCAGTTTCCATCACTGCAAAAAAAGTTCATATCATCAAAATGTCACATCAAATGCTGTATAAAGACACATCCCACGCCAGAAGAGAACCGAATATGATTTTCAGATGTGTTGTTTTTTACATCTGAATATTGAGTGTTAAAACAACTGTTTGTTTTAGTCAATTAACATTCAGACAACTGGACTGGTTCAATGGCTAAACTGTGTGTAGGCCGGCATTAATCTTGAGGACATGAATAATGTCTAGCAGTGTCTCAGCTGGTCTTGTGGTCAGCAATATCTTATTTCCGGTCCCGGAGGCCATGTTGGACAGTTTTGGTGCAGATATCTGACAATGGGCCTACCAGTGAGTAATCTACCCTTACCCCGATCCCTCACCCTAGTGCCTAACCCTCCCGTTCCACAGCATTACCGCTTTTGACAACAATCTGAGGATGTCGGGATTACACATGGTGAACATGACAACATGTCACCAATTGACATTTCAACGATGACAATATTTTAACAGTCAGCCTGTGATGTCATTATTATGATTGTCGGTATCGTGTATGGGGATCTCATGATTAGCTACAGAAAGGCTGGCTTATACAGCTCTGTCAGACTGTAACCTGAGAAAGGAGCAGCTTTTGTCTGTTAGTTGTGGCAGCCTCGGAAGCCTGTCTTACTACATTTATGCTAAGAAGTATCCATTTAACTAATGTAGGGGGTTTGTGTGTGCGTGCAAACAGAAGCTATGCTGACAACTGGTTTTACAACAGCAACCGGCAAATGTCATCATTAGTGTCTGCAACCATGCCAGGCTCAAGCTATGTGCAAGAGGACTGTCAGAAACAGCTTCCCTTACCTGCAAGCACCACTGGCCTCTACAGAAAGAACTTGTTGCCTCAACTGCACAATCTCAACTAGTTACCTCCAGTCACAGCTGTAATGAGGTGTGTGTGCAAGCAATGCCATCGGCAAAAAAGTGATCCAGACAGGAGAATGTGTTTTCTCTGCCAGTGGCCCTGCCTCTCGAGTGACATCACATGTTCAGGGGCGGGCCTGGCATAAGGTGTCTGTGAGCCCCATTCTGGCACTTCATACAGTTTTCCAACATTCACCTGGTAACAATCGGACACTGTGTCTCATGGATTTGGGTGTTCGGGCGTGTTCAGGTGCATCAGGATGCTCGGATATTCTGGCACTTGGGCGTGTTCACATGGTTGGGAATTTGGAAGTTGATGCGCTCAGGCACGTTCAGGTTTTCGCATGCTCATGGGAGTTTGGGGGCTCAGCGATTCAGGTGTTTGGGCAAGTTCGGGCGTGTTCACACGCTCGGGTGTTCGATTGCATTTCGATGCTCGATTATTTCAGGCTATTTGGCACATTCGGACGCTCGGCTGTTTCGGTGAATTGGGATTTAGGCACGCTCGAGGGCTCAACTATTGGAGTGTTCGTGTGCTTGGCTGTTCAGGCTTCTAGGCGATTTGATTGGGAAGCAGCGGTGAGGGGGAGGGGCTTGAGTGTGGGGAGCAACAACAGCGCACATCTACATGTCCGGGCAGTGGCGTAACTATAAATTTTGCTCCCCCCCTGACAAAATTTTTCTGAAATCTTAATATAAAGCTTTTCAAAATATACTCTTTGCACAGAATCTTTTGTCTAGGACTGACGGGGAATTCAAGATAAATCTTAAGATCACAGATCTTTCTAGTGTGTGGGCACCTTAAGAATGTGTTAAGCAGCTCTTCTAAAAACAAACACAGATCATATCCAAGGATACTTGTGATCAAAGTTGTACCAGAGCCTAAAAAGCCAAGCGCTCTCTGTCTTTGTACTCCTGCGTTCATTCTCTGGGACTCCCTGTAACAAGAGCAGAGGATAAATATACTTAGTCAGACTTGTAGGAGGTAAATGATGGACATTATAAGGACAATGCAATGACACAGAACGGTTTCCATCTTCCACTGCTCAGTGGAATCAGAACAGACAATTTTTCAAAGTAATAAAAAAGTCTTTGCTGACAGAGCAGACAGCATCCAGACACGATGAGGGTCATGTAAAAGCACACTGTAGTACCGACTGCTCATGTGTTCAGTAGCAAAGCAGATTTTAGCTTGGACCAATTATACTTGTCCTGTGACTGCACACTGTACAGCATGACATGTTTTCATGGTGCACTAACAGAGTTAGCCAGCAAGTCTACTTAACAAATCAGACTGCAAGCCTTTGTGGTGTATTCAATGCGGGTGGCGAGGGGTGTTTGTATGACGAGGATGGCTTGGCAAGGAAAGGCCATCCTCGCCATCCAACCTCCCCTCGTTGTATTAAATGTTTTGCAAAAACCCTCACTGTCAGTTGACGGCTAGAATTTCCTTAAACTGCGAGTTTCGACCCAAATGCAGTGAGCCTGTTGTATTTTCTGGCGAGCACCACCATTTTAATGGGCACACTCGCCGCTGCCACCTCACTGAAGAAAACCAGCGAGGTGGAAACGGAGAGTGAAGCGGAGGCAGTTGAATACTCTGGCTGCGGATTACCGGCACTGCTCGCCATCATCGCATTGAATACAACCCCGGGTCAGGTTGAACAATGACCTCACAAAACATGCTGGTAACCTTGTCAACCTTGCATTGTGTAACCTGAAGGCATCACTATAAATTCATTGATACAAATGAAAGTAGATCCTTTAAAATGACACTCAGCCTTTATTCCAGCTTAGCCCTTTCATTTCACTAGGAGCCAGTGAGGCATGAGGCACTTCATGCTTCAGTAATAACTAGTTGTTTGTGAATTCAGATCTGATGGATTGTGCAGTGTGACCGGAGAACATGTTGTCTAATCGGTCTGTACATATATTGATCTGCAGATATATCCAAATTGACGATAAAAAAAACCCATTGTCATGGACACCGTATCAGTGGGTATCCGGACTATTTGTAGACAACAAGTACATAGACAGCCATTAGGTCGACACCATTAGTTCGACAACTCAATAGGTCGACATGCTTTTAGGTCGACATGCCATTAGGTCGACAGTGTCTAGGTCGACAGTCAAAAGGTCG
The DNA here is from genome assembly GCF_055691185.1 of Crinia signifera. NCBI lineage: Eukaryota > Metazoa > Chordata > Amphibia > Anura > Myobatrachidae > Crinia > Crinia signifera. The sequence goes on from NC_139225.1 coordinate 110,971,770, forward strand.
ACATGTTTTTTTTTCACTGTTTTTTTGAGCCGACATGTGCCACTAGGGCGTGGTGGGAGAATAAAATAGTGTGCCGAGCGCAGCGAGGCACCGTGCCCGAAGCATCGCGAGCGAAGCGAGCGATGCGAGGGGCTGCGGTTCACTTCAAACTGTGTCCATGTCGACATTTTGTCCAAAAAACAGTGAAAAAAACCATGTCGACCTTTTGACTGTCGACCTAATGACATGTCGACCTAATGACATGTCGACCTAAAAGCATGTCGACCTATTGGGTTGTCGAACTAATGGTGTCGACCTAATGGCTGTCTATCTACTTGTTGTCTACAAATGGTCCCACATCCGTATCAGTGTACCGCGTCCCTTCGCTGCACTCGCCACGCTCGGCACACTAATATATTCTCCCTTCATGCCCTAGTGGATGGTAAGGTATGAAATACCACCTGTTGGCACAGAAAAAACGTTAAAAACTCATGTCAACCTTTTCAATGTCGACCTTCCCATTGTTGACCTAACACATGTGTCGACCATGTTGACATTCATAGTATCGACCCTAGGACCCATACCCTTGAGAGAGGGTGGAGCATACCTAGTAAAATGGACGACAGAAAGGGTTCTTCCACAGACTTAGGACAAATACCAGCACGCCACCTCCTTTTCTACAGCAATGTAGTCACTATGCAAGACTCTATGGAATGTGCAGATAAAATAGATGTATACAAAACTAATCCCTTTCAGATTACACAGCATTGCTCTGCTGGTGTCCTGGATCATTTGATCCAAAAGCAACATGGGCCACAAGATGTGAAGTCAGACTTCCACCCACACAAACCTGCGTTTATGTTAGACTAAATGAATTGTTGTGGTATTATACAGCAAACCATGTTGATTCTATTTCAGTCAAGTCTTCCCCTTGTATTTAACTTTCCATTGCCAGATGGACTTTATTGTGTCCTTGTCTGCACTGCAACTTGTAAAAGGGTTGTTTTTGGGCACCTAGTGATCTGCTTGCACCATTAAACATGACATATTAATCCTAACTGAAGTGAATGCTTTTATCAAGTCTGACCCAGATGGAAAATATTTCAATGAGGACAAATACATTGGCATTATGCCACTTATTAATGATTTTGAGGACATGCCACAGAAACAAAACATTTACCCATACTGTAATATTGTGAAATTCAAACTACTAATAAAGGACAAAGTACTGTAAGTAAAGTCAGAAATATCTCAGCTTCAAAAAGGTTGGAAACATTAATAGTGTAAGAAATGGGTATTTACCAATTGGTCGTGATCAGAATCCACACCCACTCTAAAACCAAAAAAAAGTTTGACAAAGTACAATTAGTTATTAGTATAACGTATCAACGTAAAGTGTGAGATCAACAGGCTATACGGGAATAATCATCAAGGTAACAAATCGCTTTAATATCATCAGTTGCATCGCTGGGGTTGGTGACACCCGATGGACCAAAACACCCCATCCCCCGCATGCGCACCTTAGTTGTGTGACCAAAAAAGGGGTGTGGTTTCTAATGAGGGCGCCTGTCCTTCTGGCACATCACCTCTTTTCATCACTGTGGGAGCATGCCCGGCATTTCCAGGAGGTGCTGAGCTGCTCCCGGCTGCACTGCTGGCTCATTCTCAGTGACTGGAGCCTGACATTATGGCTACTTTGTATTTCCACTGAAATCTAGAATTAGTCTAGGACATGCTGTTACCCGACTACAAATCTGTGCACGTTTTACGTCTACCCCAGATGCAGTACAAGAGTCTGCTTTATTTCCTTAACTTTGCATCAGGCTCTGTTTATGTTAAAAACAGCAATGAAGTGACATCTAGTGGTTAAATACAGAAAAACAAATACAATAATTGCTGATCACATTTATACATACATACTACATACATACATACATAGGTCCAGTCTCCCCTACCCATATATTCCAAAAACCAAAATATTCAGAAAACCTTGGTTTTACAGAATATTTCTGATTCTCCCCCCCCCCCCACCCTATTTTTTCATACTTAACTCGTCGGAACTTGTGTATTATCACGGCGCCCCGATGCGATTTAAGCCCCCTATACGATTTTAAATTGTATAAGCACCCTAATGGGGGCTTACAATGTTAAATGCACCCCCACGCCACCTCCAGTATGAACGTGAACCCGAAGCGCGGCGAGCGCAGCGAGCCCGCGAGGGGCGGCTGTACGCGTCCTCCAACATTTTTATACCCCCACTATCCACGTCGGCGTGGAGTTGATTTTATATAGTGTGGCGAGTGCAGCGAGCCACCGAGCCCCGCAAGGGGACGCTTATTACTTTACATGTATTCCGCGGCCCCTCGTCATGCTTCGGGCTTGGTGGCTCGCTGTGCTCACCACACTATATAAAATCATCTCCACGCCGACATGTATAGTGGGGGTATGAAAAGGTCAGAGGACGCGTACCGCCGCCCCTTGCGGGCTCGCTGCGCTCGCCACGCTTCGGGTTCACGTTCATACTGGGGGTGGCGTGGGGGTCCATTTAACATTGTAAGCCCCCATTAGGGTGCTTATACAATTTATAATCGCTTATCAAATCCCTTATCAAAAATGCTTGTAGTCGTGAGCATTGTATGTCTAGTGTTTGTGTGTCTCCGAAACACTGCCATCTGTTTTGGAGGCTCACGGACACTATGATATAATATATAGATTACAGTATATATGTTTTGTAGACAATTTCTCCCATATTAAAGTGATGATCAAAATATGATGATCTGACATGTGCAGCGGGAGCGGGGGTAGACCATACAGTAGATAGACCATAAAAGATTACACAGGTCAAGTAACCTCAGAACATGGACGTGTAAGATGGGTCCAAAACTTACATGTATATTATAAACATATATCTACAGGTCTGTGTATACCATGTTGGGACACAACAACAATCATACAGGCACAGACTTGCTATAAATAAAGATACAATGACACAACGTCATCAACAGGGTCCCTGGAGTTATCATTGTGGGGTTAGCATTTTTTGGCTTGATAAATTGCAAGTGAGAGGAGGAGAAAGCATTGGACAGTATGGAAGGAAGAGCATTTACCTGATATGTAAACAGGATAACATTGCTGTTGTGCCGCCTCCAAAAACCCAGACTGTGAAAAACACTATGAGAAGGGTGGTAGAGAACATCATTTGTCTGGCGTAGGTGGCCGTATCGCGGATAGCCAGGGCAAAGGTCATTGCTCCGCGTAACCCTAAAAGAAAAGGGAACCCACTATGATAATTACTACAATGGTTCACAGACGATGGATCCTGGATTGTAAAGTTACACATCATTTCAACATTATTGAACAGTTATTTTGTACATGTTGCAACTTCTCTCCAGCTGTTTCAAAATTACTGGTCTCCGCATGGCTATCAGACCATTATTTATTTATTAACAGTTTCTTATATAGCGCATACATATTCCGCAGACCATGCTGGGTTTTACCAATCTGAAACAGGACAATAGCTGTAGGTCTTATGCCTTAACAAATACATGCAATTGCTGGGATAGATATGGTTATTGTGCTACAAGGCAAAAATAACTTTCATTAGTAATAGGCCAGTACGGATGGTGTAATGGTTAGCATTACTGCCTCCAAACACTACGGTCATCGGTTAGATTCCCACCATGGCCCTAACTGTACAGAGTTTGTATATTCTCCCACGTACTCGCATGGGTTTCCTCTGGGTACTCCGGTTTCCACCCACCATCCAAAAATATACTGGTAGGTTATTTGGCTTCTAACAAAAAAAACTAACCCTAGAATATGTCTGCGTGTACATGTGGTAGGGAATATAGATTGTAAGCTTCACTGGGGCAGGGACTGATGCGAATGTTTAAATATTCTCTGTAAAAGCGCTGCGGGATATGTATGCGCTATATAAGTAACTGTTGATAAATAAATAAATAAATAAATAAATAAATAAAATAGTAATACACTCAAACTCAGCAATACGCTCTACTGCCTCTGGGAGCGCTGATGAGCTAACGTACCTGCAAACATCATCATGTGCTGAAAGTTTGAGCCAATCTTGTTTCTTCGCCCCAGATTAAGTAAGAACGAGAGGGGATAAATATTTGTTGCCCTTCCCAGGAAGACTGCAAGCTACATGGATAGGTTAAGAAAAACATCTTCTAGAATCTCAGCATGCTATAATCAGCCACCATAATACACAGCTTGCCATTTGAGGAAGTCTCAATATGAAGGAGTTGTCATACTTCCCTTCACCCCGTGGTAAAGATCAGTGAGAGGGAAGTGGAATAAGGATACATTTCACCAACATTTAGTCTAAAAATAAACATTTATCACCAGACATCATCATGTGGGGAGCGCATAATGCAAGGAGTCAATTATAATATTTGGGGCATCTGCCATAAGATTTTTTTTTTAAATGCTAATTAATGGTGTGCATGAAGTATTTTTATAAATAAATAATATCTTCTACCAAAACCTTGGGGGGAAAAACGAGTTCAGAAAAGGATACGAAAGTGCCCACTATGAAGGTGGGATTGAAGACGTGATTCTGGAAAGTGAAGAGAGCCAAACCCATGTAGGAGAAGATAAAGTTCTCTGCCAAAAAATTCAAAAGCTCAAACAGCTGAGAGGGGAAAAGACAGAAGAACAATTAGTGTTTACACTGAGCACCACCTTTTCCTGTAACACTGAGCATACACGCTCATCTGACACTGTGTCTCCTGCCATGTTGGCCCACATTCATCTATGGCACAACTTAAATGTACTTGTTGCATTCTAGAGGACACATTCCAAGGGCTCAATACCCACTGGAGTTTCTAAATATAGATTTAAAACCTTAATTTCTATGGTTGAGTATTCCTTATCCAAAATGCTCGGGAGCAGGAGAATTTTGGATAACAGATTATTCCGTATTTCGGAATATTTTAATATTTCAATGATGCATCTTGAGGTATCTAGCTGGGTGCCTTTAGTGCGGCATGCTCTTACATTCTATTAACACTTTTCCCTCACTAACACTATCTCTATCCTATTTTAATTACATCCCTTTATTCTCTCCCTTTTTATATAGCTTCGGCTTCCTATCACTAATTATTAACACTTAGTATATCACTGGCATGCCGCACTGGGCTTCCCAGCTTATGATGGTTTTTGGGGTGCCGCACCCTGCACCTAGATATAGCGCTAGGGACCCCCAATATACAGAGAAGCCTTGACGCGGCTTGGAGGCATAGCATACACCTGCGCAGGTATATGTAACCAATATCTCTGAATTCTATTATCATGTAGTGTTCTAGATTGGTTACTAGCATTGCTCAGTGTGCTGAGGGAAAAAATGTCTTGTTTTACTTACCCAGTAATTAACCCCTCCCTCATGCACCTGGGAAATGCTACTGAACTAATTGAGCATCTATCACTATCTGTATATATCTAGCAATAATGTTGTACATATACATCAAACACATGAAATAAACACAAATATATTTTATTTGTGCATAAATCAAGGTTTCAAAACATGGAACAAAGTTTCTGTACAATCTCAGCCACTGAATTTAAATGCCAAGCAATCATGATGGTTTTTGGGGTGCCGCACCCTGCACCTAGATATAGCGCTAGGGACCCCCAATATACAGAGAAGCCTTGACGCGGCTTGGGGGCATAGCATACACCTGCGCAGGTATATGTAACCAATATCTCTGAATTCTATTATCATGTAGTGTTCTAGATTGGTTACTAGCATTGCTCAGTGTGCTGAGGGAAAATGTCTTGTTTTACTTACCCAGTAATTAACCCCTCCCTCATGCACCTGGGAAATGCTACTGAACTAATTGAGCATCTATCACTATCTGTATGTATGTTGTTAGAGGCAGAAGGGAGCCCATATTAGGAGGAGATGTGGGTCCTGATATGCCACATGGAGTAGTCAGGGGTTGCTCCAAGGTAGGTAGCTCTTAGTTTGGATATATCAAGTAAGGAGCCATTATCATGTGGCTCCTTGATGGTTAATCATAGACCCAATTTAGGGTAACGGTGGTGTGGGGTGCGGTGCTCCCGGACTGGATGGGCTGGGTGCCTTTAGTGCGGCATGCTCTTACATTCTATTAACACTTTTCCCTCACTAACACTATCTCTATCCTATTTTAATTACATGTAGTGTTCTAGATTGGTTACTAGCATTGCTCAGTGTGTTTTACTTACCCAGTAATTAACCCCTCCCTCATGCACCTGGGAAATGCTACTGAACTAATTGAGCATCTATCACTATCTGTATATATCTAGCAATAATGTTGTACATATACATCAAACACATGAAATAAACACAAATATATTTTATTTGTGCATAAATCAAGGTTTCAAAACATGGAACAAAGTTTCTGTACAATCTCAGCCACTGAATTTAAATGCCAAGCAATCATTGTCTTGCACATATATAGTGCCAGTTACATATCATGTCCCCAGTAGTGCCAGTTACATATCATGTCCTCAGTAGTGTCAGTTACATATCATGTCCTCAGTAGTGCCAGTTACATATCATGTCCTCAGTAGTGCCAGTTACATATCATGTCCTCAGTAGTGCCAGTTACCTGGAGGTCGGACCTGCATGCAGCTACAAACATTTTTTGAAAAAGAAATCTGTCTAATAACAGATAAATGCCCCTGACACCATATGCCACACACTGCAATGCCCTTGACACCATATGCCACACACCGCAATGCCCCTGGCACCATATGCCACACACACTGCAATGCCCCAGGCACCATATGCCACACACACTGCAATGCCCCAGGCACCATATGCCTCACACCGCAATGCCCCTGGCACCATATGCCACACACACTGCAATGCCCCTGGCATTGCGTGGTTTATTTTGTCTCAAGTAGCTCATGCCCATTTAAGGTTGGAGACCACTGAGCTAGTGTGTACCCGGCGACTATTTCTGGCATGATTTTCTAATATTAATACACTTCATTGTGGTAATGTAATCCTGAATTGTGGTATTAATGTTCTGCGCATTAAATATGGGACTATAAACTAAAGTATGCACGTCAGCCTCGGGTTGTAATGATAAGTAATAGTAGAAATAATAATGAAACATTATGACATACCTGTTTTGTTCGGATTTGCGATTCTGTGGACAGATTGTTATAGGTGTAGTGCGCCTGGGTAATTCCACAAAACAAGACTGCAACCACACCTGCAAACAAAGACACACTTCACTTACTGCTCGCTCCTCGTGTTACGCTGCTAAGCACTAAAGGCCCATACACACTGAAAGCAGCTCACTTTTTGCGTCTGAGCTGCTTTTAGTGTGTATGGCCGGGCAATGAGCACTGATGCGCGCTCCGGTGTTATCGCTGGCCGTCGTCTTGTCTGATAGGATGAGTGAACATCTTTCCATAGACTCCGGCTATGGGAAGTAGTTCACCCCTGTGAACATCGCTCAGTGTGTATGCATTGAGCATTTTTCCGGCCAGTGATGTGATAATCATCGCTGGCCATACGCGAAATTGCCCAGTGTGTATGGACCTTAATTAAGGGGGAGCTTCATACAGGACCTGGACACAAATAAATACATTGTATAAATGAGAGTTTACTGACTTGGTTATGGTATTTTAGATCTACAATGTCTAGGTCTACAGTCATATGGTCAATCACTAATGGTCGCCATGGAAAAGGTCGACATGAGAGTTTTATGTGTTTTTGGGTGTCTAGGTCGACATAGACACCATCTAAGTGTACCGCGTCCCCTCGCATGGCTCGACATGCTTTGCACTCGGCACACTATTCTCCCTCCACGCCGTAGTGGATGGGAGGGTATAAAATACCGCCTGTCGGCACATGTCGGCTCAAAATTTTGTAAAAAAATAATTGTGTGTCGACCTTTGGAACCTGTTGACCAATAGGGGTTGAACTTATGACAGTCAATCTAGAGTCAATCTGTTTAAAGTAGGTTATATATAAACCAGATTTGTATTATTGTTGAGGACGAGATGTATCAGGCAGCTCCTCTGATATGAGCAGCCATTTGCGATCCCCGCCACTGCCTGGACTTCCTCGTTTCTAACGTGGAAGTCCCAAAGACGCTGGCGGCAGCGGGGCATGCTGGGAGTAATTTGTGTCGGATCGCTCACACAGTAGCACTGCGAAGAGAAGCCCATAGGTTTCTATGTGGTTACGCCAGCTAGAGCTGCAGTAACCCCCTGCAGTGGAGGCCCGCCAGGAGGGGATTTTGTGAATTTTTTTTTTTTACCCTTAGTGACATATAAACAAGACAGCAGCCAGCTACAGAATCTAATCTAGTAATTAAGATATTAATGTCAGCGGGTGTTAAATGTCAGAAATGTGTCTGTTGCAGCAAATACAGTATATATGGAATCTGTCACTGTTTAGATGCTGCAAATAGTTCAAGTAGGGGTGAAAAAAGAAGTCAACATGCAAGGGAACGTAGCCAATGATCAGCCAGCTGCTGAGCTCATATCAGATGAGATAACTAATTACTACACTTGACCCAAGACTGCTTATAACCTATACACGCTGGATGCCCATTTACACCTCAGTGCCCCGCTACATACAGCTAATGTTCCAGACGTTCTCCCTGGGACCTGTCACGCTGTCAATGACACTCTTTTTGGACAGATAAAAGACCTTATAAAAGACAAGATGTGCATATGGATAGAAAGAAGAAAATGCAGCTATGATGTTGTGCTGATAGTGATGAGCAGCGCAATACAAAAATATCTGGAACACTCAAATAAAAAGTAAAACATGACCCCTTATTTCTCTCAAAGGAAATCTGAACACTCCATGCATATTATACCACACATGTAACACAACATCCATCTTAACCAGCACTGGGTCAACCTCTGCTCAGGGTCACATGACAGTGAAGCATGCAAAGGTACTGAACATACCAGTGTAGCCACAAGCTTCAGCAAGAAGGAATGTGCTCCAGGACATCAAGAAGAACAGGCCGGTCTCAAGGAGCTGGAACTCCCGCAACTTGGTAAACTTAGTGACGTGGGAGATCGTTAAGGAAAATTACAGATGATTTTAGGACAAAAGCAGGTACTCTTTACCTAGAAGGGCGCCCACGATTTTCATCATAGGCATCGCAGGTAAAAAATCGCGCCGGTCGCATCGCATGCGATAAAAAAATCGCATGCGATGCGACCGACGCGATTACCGCGTTTTTACATAGGGAACAATGTTAAATGGGTCAATTGACCCGATTTAACATAGGGAACAATGTTAAATGGCCCACAGACCCCAAATACCCACCCTGGGCCCCCCCAATTGTTAACGCCACCCCACGATCAACGTGAACCCGAAGCGTGGCGAGCGCAGCGAGCCAGCGATGCGACCGACGCGATTTACATTTTTAAACGCATTTCTATGTAAAATCGCGGGCATCGCATCGGTCACATCGCATGCCATTATAATGGCATGCAATGTACATGCGATGCCCGCGATGGGCGCCCCTCTAGGTAAAGAGTACCCAAAAGCACTATGCACTATACATACCGACATGTATTAGAGAGGAAGAAAGATCTAGACTTTCTGTGGCCCATTACTATGTATCTCATGTTACTGAGAGGATTGGCATTGCAGAAACGCACAGGTAAGGATATTAATGCAGTGACTACTCCAGTAGCAGCTCCCATAGCAAATGATCCACTGAAAATGCCCAGAAACATTCCCACAGACTTCAACATGGCGGTGATGTCGAACGTGTGACTGTTGTCTCCAGCCGGCTGATAGGCAACAATGGACCTGGAAGAAAGATATCATGATTTCAGTAGAATCACAATTCAACTTAGAAAAATATTTCTGTGGCACAGGACAGTAATGCATAGCGTTAAAGCTCTCACTTAGGGGGTGACTGATTCACTTGGTCCCATGCGTGACAGTGCGAAAGCATCAGGGACCATGGGCCTTATTCTAGTTCACTCTTTCTGACAAAATCCTTCTTAGATGGACAAAACCATGTGCACTGCAGGGGGGCAGATGCAAAATGTGCAGAGAGAATTAGATTTGGGTGAGTTATTTTGTTTCTGTGCAGGGTAAATACTGACTGCTTTATTTTTACACTGCAATATAGTTCTCACTTTGAAGTTAAACCCCACCCTAATCTAATTCTCTCTGCACAGGTTACATCTGCCCCCCTGCAGTGCACATGGTTTTGTCTATCAAAGAAGGATTTTGTCAGAAAGAGTGAACTAGAATAAGGCCCCAAGTGAATCAGAGACTTGCATAGTCGCTGTGGTGCTCGCACAAGGGGTGTGAGATGGAGGAGGGCAGGCGTTTCCAGGGCGTACCCACAAAAATGGTGGATGCGCCCAGGAAAACACTGGGCATCGCCATGTGAACGCAGTCAGGCACCTGCCTTACCGGGGGCTGGTGTCACAGTACTTCCGTCCACTGCCCCGTTCTCGGACCCGGACACCACATGTCTAGGTCATTCCAGACTGACTTAGATTTGTGAGCAGGGGAAAAATCATTTGATGGACTGTACTACACATTCTATTTCTACTTTCGATTCCGATGGCCCACACTGGGATCAAATCAGGATCGGGTGCTGCAGACCACGGTGCGATTTGCACTTACTTGCTATCGGTTTTAACTATAAAGTCAAAATCGATAGTGCAAATCGCACTGTGTACACACTATAACATTTATGTGAGACGCACATCCCTAACAGCATTATTGGATGGTTTTGTGGACACTGCAACCACCCTTACCATATCACATATGAACAACAGAAAAGTAGACTTCATATAGGCAGCAGAGTTTGTTAAGCTACTGCCAATGCATTAACGAGGATTCACCCAATACAAAACATGTGGATAATCTACATATATAAAATCCCTCCGGGACCATGGGACTAGGAACTTGACATTTGGACAGTAGCTTTTTTTGTGATGTAGGCACAAAATTACACCCCTAAAAGGAGTGAAATGTGCTCTTTACACATATACATACATACATACATACATACATATACATATATATATATATATATATATATATATATATATATATATATATATATATATATATATGTATTATTTTCTTCCCTTCCCAACAGTTGATTGGACCTATTGGGGGAAATTTACTAAAGGAAATTTGTAAAAAAAATAGGTGTATTTGTATCCAGAAATACACTTATTTTTGACATTTACTATCCCAAAAATACGGCAATTCGTATTCGTATTGATAGCAGATCAATACGAATACGAATTGCCGTATTTTCGGGATAGTAAATGTCAAAAATAAGTGTATTTCTGGATACAAATACACCTATATTTTACAAATTTCCTTTAGTAAATTTCCCCCATTATCCCGGGGCAATATACCTGTGGCTGAAGCAAAAGGGGTAACATACAATTATTCATTCTTCAGTAGGTGCATATATTTTTAGCAGCATGTTAATCAAAGTTTAAAAACAAACATTTGTTTAACAATTTGTTTACCGACAATCTGTAAAAAAAAATTTGGCCATTTTAAATTGGATGATTGTCCACTTGAATCCATCCGAACCACGCTGCAAGTAAAGGCCAGGAAGAAGCGGCCTTCATTCTAAGAATTCCTCTAATCCCATCAGACAACCACTTCCAGTTCAAAAGGCTGCAATTCCCTGTAAACATCTGCTACGCCATGACCATTACCAAAGCTCAGGGGCAGAGAAGTGACTGCTTCTCCAATGGCCAGTTGTACAGATGGAGCCCCAGTTACTAGCATTAGATATGCCGATCACCAGAACAGGGACGTGCAACCGTCTCACACGCTCGCGTGTCCATTGCCGCGACTGGTGAGCGCAAGCTGGATCCGGTCATTCTCCAGCCTGGAGGAAAGACTAAAAATTTAGTTTACAAGGAATTCCTAAAAAATTAAAGTTACCCCCCCCCCCCCCCCCATGGAAACACTTGAAATTCCAAAGCGAAGCACGAGTAATCCGCTTGTATTCACATAAATAAAAGAGCTTTCATACTGGCTGGTTTGTCTAGAAATCAGCACCTCCATAACAGTGGTGTGGTCATGTCATAATCATGTACACATGGTGGTAGCAACACTTTATAGGGCCGAAACTAAATGTCAGAATGCAGCCAATCGATTTACTAGGAATCAATTACAGAGCTTTGCATTTCATGCCCAATATTATTAAGGCACAGATGTACTGTGGACTTATAGCCATATTCTTATACATATGGCTTTAGGACAAAACAAAATGGCTGCTTCCACTATGTGTAAGCAGTCAAACTAATTCAGTTTATGCACAATAGCCGATATGATCACGACTGACTTCACATGAAACGCGTCAGCAGTGGCAACGGAACAGAGCCTGGAGGACAGAAAAAAAGGACTGTACACCAATTACTCATCTGTAAGAGACCAGACAGCGTGGCAGTTCTTAAGCTTGAAAATCAATTGTTTTAGCCTCAAAAGTCTATTGCGGGGATGGGGAACCTTTGGCCCTCCAGCTGTTGTTGAACTACACATCCCAGCATGCCCTGCAACATTTGTAGCATGGCCACATAGCATCCCTGGTCTATTGGATAAACATTTGTTTTGCATTCTTAGGTAACAACCGTGTAAGTTAAGATTTACACCACTTTAAATAAATGGAGATCTTTTACCTCGCTGGAAGGACAGTATTTGCCCTAAACCGGGAGCTGCAACAAAACATGGGAGTAAATGTATTCCCACTGAATGCCACACTATAATTTACTTATTTGGTTTGCAGAGTGCATTGATGAGCAAGACGGCCACTGCATTAGTTAGCCAGTTATCATATGGGCTCAAGGATTACTAATACGGAATAGAGATTCCCCTTTTCAGTATTCAGTGTCGAAATGGCATGGGCGAAAACGGCCACAAATTCACCCGTAAGTACACATAAGTAATAACTAAATCCATTTAAAATATCCCACCTGATTAGGTAACTTAAGAGTAAATTTACTAAAATGAGAGTTCTACTGAAGATGGGATGTTGCTATGGGCAACCAATCAGATTCTATCTATTGTCTTCTAGAAGGTGCTGAATAAATAAAAAGTAGGTTCTGATTGCTATGGTGAACATTCCATCTTCAAAAGAACTCCCGTCTTAGTAAATTTCTCTCAGAGTTAAGGCCCATGTCCACTAGTGCGAGGTATCGCATGTGACCCGCCAGCTCACCCTCCAGCTGCCGGGCAACAGGTTCACATACGATATATTGTACGCCGTCCATTCTCATACAATGTATTATATGCGATCCCATTTATGCCTACGGCCTGTGATATTCATGGCAGCCATGGCGATCTGCGACACTGATCGGAGGTGCACGGAGTTGGAGGAAAATGCATGCGATATGGCCACTTTTCATCCGATACCTCATTCCAGGAGCTCGAATCTCTTACCCTTATCCTTTACACTGAATGGTAATATGAATTTACCACAGTTACATTTGTGATGCCGTTTTAATTCAGATTTTTTCAATAAATGAATTTTAATTTAAAAATAATCCTTTAAGAGATCAATTCAGCCCCGATTTAAAAAGTAAAGAATCAAAGCGCTGGGACAAAGGAGTAGAATAGATTAAAGGAGTAAGTAAGAGGTAAATAAGAAAATAAAAGAGACAAGTATGCAATACCAAATAAAAAAATAAAAACGGCTTCAATGTTTAAGCTCTTTTTTGACCTTGTGGCAAAGTCTTTTTTGCTAGTGTTTAAAAAAGACTTTACCACAAGGTCAAAAAAGAGCTTAAACATTGAAGCCGTTTTTATTTTTTTATTTGGTATTGCATACTTGTCTCTTTTATTTTCTTATTTACCTCTTACTTACTCCTTTAATCTATTCTACTCCTTTGTCCCAGCGCTTTGATTCTTGACTTTTTAATATGCCATTTACTCTATCAGGGCTGCTACCCCCTCAAAAATAATACCTGGCGCAAAACAGCAATTTATACTTTTAGGGGATAAGGGAAAGGGATGGTGACCGGTGCACAAGTGGTTGAAGGTGTTCGATTAGAAAGAAATGTATGGATCCACAATAGCAGGTAGAATTAAAGGGAGAAGTAAGCTCCCTAATTTAGAATAATTTATCTAGTGGAGGTGCACCCTGGAGAGTAAAATAGGTTACTGAAGGGGAAGGAGAAAAGACTCTCTCTTTGTAGGGGCACTCTTTGATGATTTAAAGTTTAAATGTTAATGTAGAAATATCACATAGATGGAGGATGGGTGAACCGCACAAATCACTCACCGCTACGTTGCCCAAACGGCATCGGACTATAAATACTAGACAACAGTGTTGACAGGAGAGCAGAGTTGGAGCTCCCTAAGGCGGGGCTCAGGACCAAGAGGGAGCCCCGCCTTAGGGAGCTCCAACTCTGCTCTCCTGTCAACACTGTTGTCTAGTATTTATAGTCCGATGCCGTTTGGGCAACGTAGCGGTGAGTGATTTGTGCGGTTCACCCATCCTCCATCTATGTGATATTTCTACATTAACATTTAAACTTTAAATCATCAAAGAGTGCCCCTACAAAGAGAGAGTCTTTTCTCCTTCCCCTTCAGCAAAACAGCAATTCTCTGTTAACCCTCAGCGCCAATTTACTATAACAGGAGAATTTCCCATTGTGTTTGTGATTTAGCACGGATCTCGTATTCATCTGACAAGATTTGTGTTAGAAAGTGTAAACCGGTTCTCCCCTGTGTGCATTTTATGTGCTGAAATATTCATGAGAATGCAGCTTATTTATTAGAAGTGCTGACATCAATAAGTGCACCAAGTCTGATTGATTAAAATGTGACACATCAATGAAGCTTCAATAGAGTTGAGAGAATATGGAGACTTACGAGGACAGCACAATGGCGACTGCATCATTGAGGACACTTTCACCAAAGAGCAGGGCGTACAGCTCCACATCTACTTGCAGTTCATTAAATATGGCTAGGACAGTCACTAAAAACACAAAGGAAGTTTGAGATGTATCTTAGCATTTCAGTTTGAGGGAAATAATAGAACAATACTGGATAATACAGCTTTAAGTAGGGATTCATGATAATTATTCTATTACAATATAAGCAAATTGACAACATCCACTCAGGTTAAATGAGCATAAACTAAGCACGCCAGCAGCATTATTAGGATACAACATTAGCACAGACAGAGCTGAAGTTTAAGATCTAACTGTAACAAGCCACAAACTACCTAGAACAAATGTCAACATAATAATCTTTCAAACACAAATACTTAAGATCACCAGGAGCTCTGTCCAGTTATTTACAGATAAGTCTCCCAATGGGTATTGCATCCACAGCTATGTCAGTATGTGTTAGGAGAAACAGCAAATGATGGGGTGCATGTATCAATGTGGGGTCACTGGGAAGGTTTAGGCTATGTATATTCACCACTTCCCCTCTTACCCTGTTGGGATTCTGCTCAGTGTTCTTCTAACATACTGCATACTGAATCCCACTGATGTACATTATGGACAATGATATTCACAAAATTTACATTTTATTAAAACAGAGCTTCCATAATATCAGGGCAATTAAATCGTCATAAGAATTTCTATATAAATAGCACATGTTGGAGTTACCTGGGTCAGTGGCAGATATAATGGCTCCATAGAATAAGCAGTCTGTAAAGTAAAAATCCCCATCAAGTGTTCCAGTGATATTCATTAGCTTTACACACCCATACAGGAGAGCCCTGGGGGGACATGAGAGGAGAGAGGGCAACTTCACTTAGCTTCTTACTGTGCACAAACTCTGGTGATGAGGGATGAGAATGCACAATCGCCTCAGAATATGTTGGCACTATAAATTAAGATTAGAGATAGCTCCCTGACCATTCCCAGTGTTTCCTGCTTCCCAGCACAACAGCTATAAACCACCTTCATGCTCTGCTATGGGTTTTCACTAATTGCTGCCACCACCACTGCAAACACTGCGGTATAGTGGCCCGACAGTCGGGATTCCGACGGTCAGTATACCGACATCGGAATCCCAACTGCTGGTACTCCGACAGGGGGGCGAGTGTATCAAAGCCCCTTGTGGGCTCACCACACTGCAGGCTCAGTGGACCCCCATAAGAGAGACAAGCTCCTGTAAGTTTGGATCCCGACTGTCAGGCATTTAACATTTGGAATTGCGATGTCGTTATACTAGCACCACTTCTACAGACCCCCAATGATACTTTGGGGCAGATGTTTTAAGCCTTAACAAGAGATAAATGCAAGTGTGATAAGGAGAGATAAATGTCCAGCCAATCACCTGCTAACTGCCATGTTACAGGCTGTGTTTAAAAAAGAGTCAGTAAGGAGCTGATTGGCTGGACGTTTATCTCTCCTTTATCACATTTGCATTTATCTTTGTTAATACTTATCCAACGGCCAGAATGAATAGCTAAACACTGGCCCTAGGCATAATTCTGCCTCTGGAGGACTTCACACATGAGGCTAGAAAGGTAGTGAGATACCTACCCGATCACAAAACAGGAAATCGCAGTTCCTAGGAAAGCATAGGCGAGAATTGAGCCCAAATTTCGGAAGAAGTGCCTCTATGAAACAAAGCAAGAAGGTTATATAAGGTTTTAATTGGGAATTTCACATCATAAAACTACAAAAAACAAGGAAATTCCTTTTAACTTTATGTTTATGCCGAATACAATGGAATTGGTAGAATTGACGTATTTTGACATCGTAGTCAAGCAAACGGACTCCACTTTAAATGCAAACATCAGAACTAGAGCAAGCCAGAAAGAAAGTGGAAAAGCAAACAAACACGGAGCAGAATTTGACAGCAGTAACACAGAGAACACACTTCCAAAAAAAAAGATTTAAACAGAAAGCATATATAAGTCCATGAACTCCCAGTTGCAGAGTGCTCAGGTTGCATGATAAATATCAATACAGATCTACAAACCATAGTGCAATGTGCACTTATAAGCCTGATTTAATGAGAACTGAAAATATAATGAGTCAGTTTGTATAGCACTTACTCTTTTTAAGCTGTATCCTGCATAAAATATAATTGGTGGAAGAAGAATGTTGAAGAAAACCTCTGGGTCAAAAGTAACCTGTAAATAAACCAAAACAACACATTTAGGCAAATAGTAACAGATATCTATTATTTTTCCCACACACATATATGTGTGTTTGTGTGTGTGTGTGTGTGTGTGTGTGTGTGTGTGTGTGTGTATTTTTCATCTGAGCAGATGCTCAACAGCCTCATGATATAATAGATGCCACTGCTATTGTTTTGACCCAGTCCCAGAGAAAGCTGGATTTACTGATGCTCATTAGAAGTGACACCATATTGTAGCACTGGCAGAACAAAGAAACTGCACCCATGCACAGTGTACTGGGTTACCAGTCGGGGATTCGTTCAGTATTGCTGGCCACACATCAGACCAACTTTCCTCAAACCATCCAACTAGTTGGTTGGTTGGACTGAAAATCTGGTACTGTATGGGGGCAAATGGCAATAAGCAATTTGCTCACAAACTCAGGAGAATGGACAAAAACATTCAGTGAAATTGTTTAAATCAAATAGGTCCAACTACAGTACATTGTCTGAGTGACAGTTGTTGTCCATTTTCCGATTTGCTCCAATCCAGTACCAGATTTTTATTCCATTGGTTAGAGGAAAGCTGGTCTTATGTGTGGCCAGCATATGAAAGGAACAGCGTGTGTGGCATTTTCAGTCCCAGACTAACACAATAGCAATGAACTATTTAAAGGTGGGATAGAAGATGCTATCTCTCTTTGGAACTACCAGAGGCTTTTTGCAAAGCTGCCTTCACCCATGCAGTGCTTTGTAGAAAAAGTCCCAGGCACTGGCAGCAGTAATAATAATGAAGGTGAAGTGATAAGCATCGCTGAACAAGCACAGGTACATAGTTTTGTTCGCCGAGATGACCTCCCACACTGCACTAATATATGTGTGAAGTTGCCTACCTGGCTTTGCTACATAATGTTTAAATGGAAAAAATAAATAAATTGGCAAGTCTATATATAACATTTTGTGTTATCAGAAAAGTTTCTAGATTTTTCCATTTACCCCAAAAGTCTGCTCTAATGTGTATATACCTGAGAGGCTCCTCACCTACATCCTTACTCCCAATAACCACTCATTATATGCCATGAAGACCAGCTTATTTAAGAATGTGTTGGTGGAGAGAAAGAGTGACATGTGGGGAGTCAAATGGGGTGATGCAAAGTTTCCCAAACTTGATCCGCAAGACACACTAACAGTCCAGGTTTTCAGACTATCAATGCTAGTGTATAGATGGTAGAATTAAACTGACGGAGGTACTAATTAAGTCACCTGTGCACAAGCATGGAGCCTTGAAACCTGGACTGTTCTACCGCTTTCAGACCGCAAATGCAGGGTCGCACTGGGACTTTAAAATGGTTCAGTCCCAATGCGACCCTGCATGTGCGGTCTGTTCAGATTGCCCCTGCGAACCGGTAATATTGCCGGAACACTGACGTCATTTGGGGACGCGGTGGAGCATTGGCGCATCTTCCGGGGCGGGGGGAGGATGCAGCACTTAGGGCTGGCGCTGCTCCAAGCACTGCCTTCTCCGTAGTGTGAATGGGAAACGGGTCCCGTTTAACCTGTCCACACTGCTCAGCAACGAACCAGTAAGAACTCTGCTTTTTACCTGGTTCAGATTGCCGTATTGCTACCGGTTAGCTGTAACCGGTAACCCCTTTCACATTGCACTAATTACTGGGTCGAACCGGCAAGAAACCGGCTTGTACCCAGTAATTAGCTGCGATGTGAAAGGGGTATTAGGGTGCCTTGAGAACAGAGTTTGGGATCCAGAGAGTTAAAGGGATTATGAATATATACCATACCATGGCATACTTAATGCATAGTTACCTGCACAGACTTTAATTACTGTAACAAGCATAATATATACATGTTTTTATGTTTACATTAGTCTGATATACATTTGACGTATTTATTTTGTTAGTGTACTATTTTGTTTTAATTGTAAATCACTTTAAACCCAGTGGTAGAATATAACCATACTAGGTGCCAGCCTGTCAATATGACGGAACATCATAACAGTAAAGTGGGCTCCCGGACAGATCAACGCTTGCATTGCTCTGCCAGAAGTTATCTAGTGGCCTCCAGTGTCGCAACACACTTGAATTCCCCCTGTAGAGGTGAGTAGCATCTTCTGCCTTTTATTATTGACAATGATGGATAAAAATTTTTTTAATAATGAGAACTCCTCTGGCTACACTCCTATTACTAATTCACTGACTCACATTACTAACTTGTGCCTCAGAATAGCTAAATTAGCAGTAATGAAACACACAGAGTAATAAAACAGGATTAGCAGGCCATATTATCATGTGATTCTGTAAGGACACTTATATAACAGCATGTTTTGGTGATCCTAGAGCAATTCCAAGATCCCAAGCACAGAACACTGCACAGGACCTCACTTTGTTGGTATTTCATTGCATTAAAATACAAAGTTGTAAAGATTTGACTGATAGATCTTTTTCCATTTAAAACTACATGCCACATTAGGTTTTATTAGTGATCTGTGAAATAACTATGCAGCTATACAGAACATTACAGCTTTTTTATGCCCTTTGCGAGCATAGTGCAAAAGTATAGCACGAGGGCCGGACTGCAGTCTGCACATAGGCGCCACATACGGCCCAGTGTTTCTTTACACTCATGTCTGAGATGACACACAGATAATAAGCTAGAAATGTCATTAAGCAAAGATAAACTACATACACAAACATACCAGATTTTCTTTAAATTACAGTTCACTCAATTGACTGTATCTTTACAGCTTTGTTTTCTAAAGTTATGCAATACAAGAGATGCAAGTGATTTTAAAAGGCACTTCTGGGCAAGATTTCTCTGGTTGCAGCCAGTTCATCGGTAATAATAATAAGAAATGATTCTGGTTACATAGCGTACATGAGCATGTTTAACCCTCTAACGCAGGAATGTCCAAACTGTGGCCCTCCAGCTGTTGTGAAACTAGTAGTAGTAGTTTGTTTATTTATAAGGTGCCACAAAGTGTCCGCAGTGCCGTACATAGCAAACATAAAAACAAATTACAAGGAATGTACAGGGTGCGATGATAAAATACAGCATAAATAGAGGTATAGCTGGTAAAACTAAAATCAGCATCAATTCTGAAGTAGGTGTCGAAATGGTCGAGGACACAGGGCAGGAGCGCTGGTGAGGTAAAGAGGTAGGGTGAGTACGTGAGGAAGGAGGCTCCTACTCATAAGAGTTAACAGACTAAAAGGAGGTGGGTGGACGAACGAAAAACAATAGAATAAGTAGGAACGGATGGAGGGGTAGGTCCTTACACATCTACACAAAACTACACATCGCAGCATGCCTTGCTTTAGTTTTAGCATTCCCTAATCACAAAACTGTGGCAAGGCATGATGGGACTTGTAGTTTTACATGCCTGCTCTAAAGGCCAACATTGCTGTGTGAGATCCTCAAAATATCCATTAAAAATGTGAGCGCCGCTCACAGCGACTGGTCTATTTTTTGGGTGCAATATTGAACTAAACTTCAATGAATTGACTTGGCTGTATCTGTATTTATTTATACTAAGCAAAGAGTCGCTGTGAGCAACGCTGGCATTAAAGGATATTTTGAGGATCGCTCACAGCAACGTTGGCACTCAAAGGGTTCATTAACTAAAAGTCTCACCTTTCTGAGCATTTCATTGTCCTGAACATTGTTGAGTTCTGGAGAACTGATTTCGCCCTTCAGAGTGTACTCAAAGAACTTGCCGCTGACGTTCACTAGCAGTGTGGTCGGACTAATCTGTTGCTCGCAGCTTATAGTGACATTGTTGACATCACTGGGTATATGAACACCGTATCGCAGTACCACACCAGCAATTAACCCTGGAAAACAAGAGGTTATTTTTATAAATACATTTCTTAAGTGATAAGTACCAGGCACAGAATCAGATAAACCAAGCAGTGTTATTTATAACCAGCATGTACGCCAGTCTCTGGTACAGGGGACTTGTTACCTACACCAGTTATTGTAGTCATTCCCCATCTGTTATCTTTATTCTATGTGCTGTTAGAACACAAACATGCAAGGCATAGATACCGAATCCTATGGTAGAGCATGCAAGTGTATGCTCCAACTCTAGGAGTTGAGGCTTATTAAAACCATTCTAATAAGCCTCAATTCCTCTCCCTTCTGAATGGAATCTACAGACTTCTGGTTGACCCAGTAAGAGAGAGATCATTGGCAGAGCGGGTTACCCCCCGCATTGCCATCTAACATAGGTTTTACATTAATAGCTGCTGGACCAGCAATAAACTATTAACAGGGACAGTGATACCAATGGGCATTAGCCAATATTTTGAATGGCAGAACAAATTCCCCGACATTGAGCAGCAGATGGTGACATAGAGAAGAAGCCACCTAGAACGAGACTATGACAATCCCATGGATAAAGTGCCAACGTTGATGTGTCTTTGTATGCAGCGGCTGTGCTAAAATATGCAAAAGCCACAGAAGGCATCTTGTGTTAGGAAATGCCCACTGCAGACATTGTAATGCACTCAAAGATGCCGCATCAGATCCTCTACGTGACCACTGGACATCGGACGATAACACAGGATATCTGCCTGTGCAGTGAAACGGTGACCGTGGATGAAGCCAATGGCTTCAAAATTCCTCTATTTTCTGGAACCATCCAGCTCCACACCGCCTTACTGATGCAGACTGTCACTCACCTGACTTCTACAGCTGCACTGCGACCGACACTGCAGGACCTGATCTGCACATGTGCTCAGAGTGTTGCATAAATATTGGATTTACCTAAAGTTCTGGATCACTCTAACTTAAGTTAATGAAGGGACTTAAAACTAAAACACAGCAAAAAAAGTTCCAGCTTATAGCGTTAGAACCTGAAAATGAAAATTTCCCCAAAAGACCCGTCTGTGGCCCTATTAATACTATACAATGTTTGATGACATACTTACTAAGACATTGCGCAAAGGCTATAGAGTAACCCATGTATAGCTAGAATAATAACAGAATATTTACTACAGTGCACTATTGTCACATGACTATTGTTCAAATGCTTAATGCTATCAGTACACATTGGTATGTGATCAAGAGGGTCTCCTCAAGTCACATCATATGGGCTGGATTCAATTAGCTATGAATAATAACCACAAGCTAATTGATATGCCTGGACTATTCAATGATAGCCAACAGGCTGCAGTTAATACAGATTTATATTTGACCCTGAAGAGGATTGAACAGAAGTCTGTGTTGAATGACCTGATCACCGGAGCGGCTGCAAACCTCTTAACCTGGATACACACTAGAGGATATTGTGAAATACATTGTTAATAAAGCGCACACCCACTAATCGTTAACGATGACTGATGTCTTCTGAACATGCAGGTCAACTGGCTTTATAGCCACACGACCTGCCTGTTCAGAGGACCCCGGTGACTTCACTAAATTAAGTGGATTGGTATGGTCCAAAGCTGTATAAAGGTGTGTACACACGGTGCAATATGGTAGCTGAGCAATTTTGGCTTAATATCTCTCAGCAATATATTGCTCAATGTATCGCTTTCATCAGTGACCAGCAATTTTGGCTAAAAATTACAAGCTATTCTGTCTCATTCGGTTTCTACCTCATTTTGACTAGAAATCACTGGTCGCTGGTGCACAGGTGTAGTCAGGTGCTGCACGGTGCATTGTGCACTAGCGACCAGCAATTTTTAGCCATAATCACAGGAGCAACCATTAAGGGCTGGTTGCAAAGAGGATTTATCTCCCACAAAAAAAACACTGGCAATATGGTCACACAGTGACCATTTAGCCAGCGATAATGGCTTAAATCGCCCTGTGTGTAAAGGGCTTAAGATTCATTTGTAAAATTTTCCAGCCAACAAATTCAATGCTGAATTGTTCTGATCATTAAAAGAAAAATGTACATACTTCTGTGAGTAATCTGTATACAATCTTTATGTTAGAAAACACATGTAATAAGTCATATTTCTCAGAAATTCAGAAATTTGAAAAGGATTAAAATAAAAAAAACTTTCTAGCACCACTGTACAGTAAGAGAAAAAAAACACATATGTATAGATTGTTTGTTCGTAATCAAAGGCAGGATAACATGATCAAACTGAAGTTCCGAGACCAAATTCCATATATATATATATACACATTGCCATCTAAAACAAAATAAAATCCTGTTTTATACACTTTTATGACATATGCCATTATTTCGGCAAACAGAAAAAACGGACTGTTTGTCTGCATCTACATATAAGCCATATTCTGTAATACACACACACGTAGTCAGGTGAAACCTATGACATGTATGTTGAATGGAAAAAATAGAGTAGTATGTGTGTCTAGGTTCATACTGGTTGATGGAGATACAAGGAAAAGTCAACTTCTGCCCAGAGGACAGTTACACTACTTGACAATTTACAAAAAGTGGTTGCAAAACGGGTTCACCGGTAACAAAGCTATATTCTCTCTTAGACGGCTGATGACAGAAGGACAGCGATCACTATCTGAGCTTGAAACAACATGAGAACATAAAATTATATATACACAAGAATCTAATTAGAAATTCTGTCCTGACCATTTTAAGTCCTTCCCATGAAAATAATTTAAGGCTGCATAAACACAACCACTTACTAGAGAATTACAGCTCGGACAGATTTGCTGGTTTGAAAGCATTTGCACATCATATACGTGTGACCTGAATACACTTTCAGTCCTATACATGTACACAGCAGATCACAGAGTCACAGTGCACCTTGCTTCTTCACTTTGTGTACTGTAGGCAGGCACGGGTGCTTGAACATTCACTGTGGTGGAGTAATAATCAAAAAATGTAAGTACAATACTATACATTGTGAAATTTTACTTTATTAGAAGAAACTCTGTGAAGCCCCTTACACAGGGGGCAACCCGTCCTGTGTGCTGAACGACATGCTTAAGCAAGAGTAATTGTCTTGCGTGAAGTGACAACATTGACAACTCATTGGGGTTAAGGTAAGTGCTCAATAAGAGCCCAATCCATTAAACCAAAACCGTAATAACAAATAAAACACTTGAAATCCAAACCCACATTAATACAATATATACAAATACAAAACCCTGCACATATAGACGGATGAAGCAAAAATGGATAAACTGAAAGGAGCGAGACTCAACTAAGCCAATCACAAGTGGTCTCCCATTGTTACTGCCATGTGACTGTCTGCAGGTGAAGGTTGTGTTGGGAACTACCTGCTCCTATGAGTCATACCTAAGGGGGAGATGTATTAAGCCAATGTGAGCCGATATGTTTGACAGTCGAAAATATCAGCACACACATATTCAATGCAGCCGTAAAAACAAGTAAGTGGCAGGATAATATTCACTCTGCACCCTGCACCTAATACCCATCAGTGAGAACATATTTTAATTTTGAAAAACAACATTTTAGACATGATGTAGCACTATAGCTACAAGGTTAATTAAGGCTTGTGGTTTGGCTTAATTAACCTTGTGGTTAACTGCCAACTGCAAGGGTCTCAGATAGGCTTCTATGGGGATTTTTCCCCATAGAAGCATATGAGCTCCACTTGAGTGGAGAGAGCTACCACATGGCGCTCCCTTGGCTCATGGGTCTCCAAATGACAGATGTCACATGGAGGCCCGCCAGTCCGGTAGAAGAATATGTTTACATGGATTCTCATCAGTGGGCATGGTTCAGGACTTTGCATTTTGTATGTTTTTAACCCCTGGATGCCTACATGAAATACGTAAGACTCCCTCCCGTCCTCTTCGCTCCATCGCTGACCACCGACTGACCTCTCACCTAATCACCTCCTCCCACTCCCGTGTCCAAGATTTCTCTCGTGCTGCCCCCCTGCACTGGAACAACCTCCCGCCACCCATCAGGCTTTCTGATTCCCTTAGCTCCTTCAAGTGCTCCCTCAAAACCCACTTTTTTCGACTAGCCTATCCCTCTTTCTAACCTCTTTTGATCCTCCTATACTGCCTCCGTTCCTACTTATGCTATTGTTTTTGTTCGTCCACCCACCTCCTTTTAGTTTGTTAACTGTTATGAGTAGGGCCCTCCTTCCTCACGTACTCATCCTACCTCTTTAGCTCACCAGTGCTCCTTCTTCCCTTCCTCTACTTCATCTTCAGTGTCCTCGACAATTTCGACACCTACTTCTGAACCGATGCTGATTTTAGTTCTACCAGCTATACCCCTATTTATGCTGTATTTTATCAACACACCCTGTACGTAACCTTGTAATTTTTTTTTTGTTTGCTATGTACGGCGCTGCGGACACTTTGTGGCACCTTATAAATAAACCTGCTGCTGCTGCTGCTGCTACTGCTACTACTACACAATATTAATTCTTACTTTTACATCTAATGTTAAGTACTCAGCAATCACCTCCCAAGGAAGCCAGGCACAGCACTGGGCTTCACATCTGCCCCGAGTGCCCTAGAGGGTGGGAGGGCATTATTGGGGGTACCCACTCCTCTAGGGACCATAGCCTGTACTGACTACTTGAGGGGGTCAATGCCATGACTGCAGGGACCACTATAAAGGACTCCCCTGGCTGTGGTGGTAATTTCTCCTGTATTTTTGGAGTCCGCACCGGTCTATAACCCTTTCTTTACCTAAAATAGTACTATTAGAATAGAATTGCTTTTGACTGGAGAAGCATGCTTATGGATCTGACAGACCCATAAGCATGCTTCTTCAGTCAAAAGCAATTCTATTCTATTTGAAAAGTGCATTTTGAGCTGAAGTCACGGCGGTTTGCAGAAACAAATGGAAATTTCTGTGTTGCAGTGGTGCCTATGGAGAGTTCTGCCGAGTCTGGCCAATGGCCTAATGATTCAAACATTTGTGTTCTGCCATGATTTTCTTTAGTTTTGTGAAAAGTCTGTTGGGTTTTGTGTTTAGTACAGTGATTCCCAAACTTTTTTGAATCACGGCACCCTAGAGCATCAAAATATTTTCAAGGCACCCCTAGGCCAAATGCTTCTTATTGAGAAATTCAGAAAAAGAATATTAAATTAAGTGCATTGTGTTTATATGTCCCATTTATCTAGTGAGGGTCAGGATTTGCTCCTGTTTGTCCACATATATTATGATTGGCAGCCACTAGCACTGATTTTGCCTGGCACATTGACCATAAATGATATGAATTGATCTTGGTCCACCAACCCAAGGCACCCTTTCAAGTGTCCTGAGGCACCCCAGGGTGCCTAGGCACACAGTTTGGGAACCACTGGTTTAGTAAATTACCTATATGCAGTCTTTAGAAAAACGGCAATATCAAATGAACACGAATGACTGTAAATTTACCACCTGGACGGAACAAGAATGAAGGGGATTTATCGTCAGTTGTCTAGATTACTTGAATTTGCTGCATCATGCGAGTTATATTTCCCATCATGTGATGTTAATAATCATGTGCCAAGTGCGGGGGCTTTCATGAGTTTTCCCAACATTTTGAGCCACATTTAGTCACAACTGACAAAATATATTCAGTCCATTGCAACAAACAGAAAATATGTATTTCACTGTATATATGAAGAGAAAGAAAAGGTTGTGACTGTCCATGATGGCAAGATCTGATTGGTCCTTCAGTCACCCTTCCTCCTCAATGCCACACAGCTCTGTGGCTGCAGGACAAAATCCAATGCCGCCTCCTGAGGCTCAGGTGAATGATGCCCATGTAACTTGGCCCATCTAGTCTGCCATGTACACATACATACTAGATGTAATGTTTTTGCCATGAGCCAACTAACTTACAGTATATTATTGGATGTTGGGAGAAAACCCACATAAGGATGGGGAGAATATACAAACTCCACACAGGGAAATCATATTACAAAGAAAACTAGCTTGGTTTGTAAAGGAGGAGTAAGTCAGCGATTCTTAACAAAAGTTGCTGGAAGGAGATCACAGAGTTGAACAGCACAAGTGTTCTATCAGCCTGTCAAAACGTGATAGCACGGTGATGTATTGGAGCCAACTGAATACACTTCAGGGGCCGTATTGGGCTTCGCTTCAAAGAAATCGAGTAAAAAGCGTCCAATTGCAGGTGTTTCACATCTCATCCTATGTGCATCGGATCGGAGATCGGACCTGCTTGCACGTCCGACCTCCAACTGACAGCCATGGGAGCGGGGAATGGGATATGCAATATCTCAAATGCAGAAGCTCCAGTGTGGCTCAAGGGGGATCGGCTGTGACTTCTTCAGGGGATATAAACATTGCTTCAACAGGATACAGGACATTTAAATAATCATCAGGGTGACAGAAAATGTCTTGGTTCCACTGTAGAGAGTATGGAGTAGGAAATGGGTTAATAGCGGGAAAACAGGAGGGGAGAGGGCCCTGCTTGTGAGAAGTTGCATCCTGAAAGGAAGAGGCAGACAAACAGGGGTGACACAGAAGGAAAAGAAGATTAGAGATGGGGTAGATGTGAGGATGCTACAGTGGATTAGGATGAGAGATGGGGTAGATGTGAGGATGTAACAGTGGGTTAGGATAAGAGATGGGGTATATGTGAGGATGTAACAGTGGGTTAGGATGAGAGATTGGGTAGATGTGAGGATGCTACAGTGGGTTAGGATGAGAGATGGGGTATATGTGAGGATGTAACAGTGGGTTAGGATGAGAGATGGGGTAGATGTGAGGATGTAACAGTGGGTTAGCATGAGAGACTGCTTGGTTTGATGAAGTGGGTTTTGGGATGCAGTTTAAAGTTTTCATCAAGAGGTGTGGAGTCTGATGGGGATAGGTAGAGAATACAAAAGGTAGGCAGCACCAGGGACAAAATCCAGTGGCAGAAATGAGAGGAGGAAGTAATCAGTGATGGGAGAGGTGACGTGAATTTGTAAAACAAAGAGGGCAGGTGGGAATTAAGATGAGTGCACATATGTAAATGGGGTAATTCCAGTAATAAGTAAATGCAATATAAAGATTAAAAGAAAAAAAAAACACACACGTACAAATATATCACCAGGCATTTTAAACAAGTGTAACACGATATGACAGATCTGATAGTACAGTAGAAAGATGGTTGAAGTCTATAACCAGTATAGAGCAAACATAAATGAGTTACCATTATTTTAGAGATAAACTCATGAGTAGAACAAGGACTTCGGAAACGGTCATTGGGTCTACAGCAAGTTGGTCGACAAGCATTGGGTCGACACCGTTAGGTCGACATTGGGATAGGTTGACACAAGTATTAGGTTGACAGTCAAAATGTTGACATGGGGTTTTTCACAGTTTTTTGAGCCGACGTGCCGACAGGCGGTATTTCATGCCCTACCATCCACTAGGACGTGGTGGGAAAATAAAATAGTGTGCCTAGCGCAGCGGTGCACTGTCCATGTCGACTGTGTCGACATTCGGGTAAAAAAAACCTGGAAAACATGCGACCTGGAAAACGTGCACTGTTGGGGATCCTTGAGGACTGAGGATGAGAACTACTGGACTAGTCCATACAGACGACCCCAATCTGAATTGCAGGTGGGGCAGACGTAACGTGTAGAGAATTAGATTTGGGTGGGGTGAGTCTAAACTGAAATCTAAATTGCTGCGTAAAAATAAAGCTGACCAACGTTTGTGGGCCACATGCAAAAGCAATCAGTATTTACCCTGTACAGAAACATTATAAATGTAGGCGCTCCCCTTGCACTGCATCATGATTGTTCCTGACACAAAGTTACTCGCTGTTTTTGCTTTACTTCCAAATCGGAGTAATGCACTGTGTACATAGAGCTCGCCTCCTGTTAGCACATGATATTGTATAGAGGTTAGAAACCAAAGCCAAGGTAAAGGTATTCCACAATAACAGTGACGCACCTCGGCGACTGTAGAATGTCCCATTGTCTTATGGATTGCGCCCATGTGTCCAGTGCACGTGACAAGAACCAATACAACTGCCCCCACATTTAATGTGGTAACAATTCAGCAATGCTAGCTGATGTGGAACTACAAATCCCTGCATGCAGCTAGAGGCTTACAAGGCAGCTGGGGAAACCATGATGAATACACCTCAGTCACAGCATCAAAATGCATTAAAACGGGAAATCATTTTGAATGTTTTAGCTCACGCCATTATGCAAAAGTAATAAATGGTTCACTGAAAAAAATCCTTTGTGCTTTTTAATGTTAATCAGGAGTGTATATGAAATGCTAGGAAATAATATAGAGGCGGTAATAATCCATTAGTGCTACATAAAAACTATTCGTGGGGGCTGGGGTTCATTATACAAGGCATCATGTGCCAGTAATGCACTTTGTGCAAATATGTAGCTCAATTGGGAATAATGCAAGGAGAATTACCTCCACTTACTAGTTGTAATCACAACCGATTAATAAACCCCCTCTTATAGTAGTCTTATTGCAATGATTCTACCTCTCACGGTTAATAATTAGGCTGCGATTTGTTTGGTTATGGATGATAGATCTACAGTGTCTAAATATCTAGATCAGGCATGTCCAAACTTGTCGTTTCACAACTGTTGTGAAACTACAAGTCCCATCATGCCTTTCCACAATTGTTCTATTAGGGAATGCTAAAACTAGTACAAGGCATGCTGGGATGTGTAGTTTCACAACAGCTGGAGGCCCATAGTTTTGACACACTAGTCCTCGTGTACGAGGTGTGGTTTTTTACAATTTTCACCTGAGCTGGAGGTCGGACCTGCTGCTTATCCGATCTCCGACTCGGCCCCCCTCCCGGCGGTGGGGAATGGGGTCGCATGCGATACATCGCATGTAAAAGGACTGCATGAGATGTATTGCATGCAATCTTCCCAGGTGGCGTTGGATGGCTATACACTGGTGCGATACATTGTAGCAGTGTATGGCCACCTTTCAGCTGAGTAGACTTATCTGTCCAATTTGTCTAGTGTGAACAAAAATCTGGGAGCAAATGATTGATTGTCAGGTGCTTTCATTCATTAATCCTTTCAGGTCCAACGTCTAGTCAAGCTCAACAGTCCTAGTAGCAGATCCAATGGTGAACCACTTTAAAATAAGAACACTAACATCCTTCAACATTCAATGTAGACTGTTTTAAAAAAATATATACAATTAAACTGTTTGAATTGCAAAAAAATTTTTTGACTGTAAAGGGTTAACAAACACTGGAAAATTGACAAAAACAAATATTTGGACAAGTAAGATCACATTAAAGGAGCCCATACACGCTCTGTTTTCGCGGGCTTCATTCTGTACTATGCGATGCGCGCTCCCGCGCATCACATAGTACGGTACAAAAAGTATGTGCTGCACATACTTTTTGTACTAGGTACACATCGTATCGGATCACAGTGCATGCACACTGCATGCACTAGGGATACGATCCGATACAACGTGTACTTTAAAAGTACAGAACGGAGCTTTAACCCCTTCCCGACATTTGACGTACATTTACGTCATGGTCGGGATGTACTTCCCGACACATGGCATAAATGTACGTAATGACTTCTAACTGTCACCGCGTCTATAGACGCGGTGACAGTTTGGAGATGTCTGCTGTCCCTGACAGCAGACATCCCCCCTCGCCGCCCAGGGGGGGCAGGGGTGCCCCCCCGGTCGGCGATCGCTGCGATTGGCTGTTCAAAAGTGAACAGCCAATTGCAGCGTTTTCTGTGTTACCGGCGGCTAAGCCGCTCGGTAACACAGAGATCGGTGGTGATCGGTGCTGTTAAGTACAGCACCGATCACCAGCCCACCCTCCCACCTACCCGGCAGCCTCCCTCCCACCTACCCGGCAGCCTCCCTCCCACCCGGCAGCCTCCCTCCCACCCAGCCAGCAGCCGCAGCGCCAGCCCCCCTCCCACCCCCCCGCCAGCCGCAGCACAGCAGCATAAATATGAATTATAAGTGAAATGGGATGAACTATATATATATATATATATATATATATATATATATATATATATACACATATACACACAGTGATCGGTGCTGTTAAGTACAGCACCGATCGCCAGCCCCCCCCCCCCCCACCCGGCAGCCCCCCCTCCCACCCACCCGGCTGCCGCAGCGCCAGCACCCCTCCCACCCCCCCACCAGCCGCAGCGCCAGCCCCCCTCCCAAAGCTGGTGAGCAAAATGGGGTCACATGTGGGGGGGTTCCACTGTATTGGTGCTTCGGGGGTCTTGCTAATGCGACATAGCACCCACCATTCATTCCACCACCAAATATCACTCCTTCCCTTCTGAGTCCTGCCATGCACCCAAATGGTATTTTTTGGTCACATATGAGGCATTGCCGTACTCGGGAGAAATTGGGGCACAGATTTTGGGGTGCTTTGTCTCCTTCATTCCTTGCGAAAATGAAAAATTTTGAGCCAGAACTGCATTTTTGTGTAAAAAATTACATTTTTTTACACAAAAATGCAGATCTGGCTCAAAATTTTTCATTTTCGCAAGGAATGAAGGAGACAAAGCACCCCAAAATCTGTGCCCCAATTTCTCCCGAGTATGGCAATGCCTCACATGTGACCAAAAAATACCAGTTGGGTGCATGGCAGGACTCAGAAGGGAAGGAGTGATATTTGGATTTTGCAGCACAGATTCTGGTTGAATGACCCCTGAAGCACCCATACAGTGGAACCCCCCACAAGTGACCCCATTTTGCAAACTACACCCTTCAGGGAATTCATCAGGGGGTATAGTGTACATTTCAAACCCCCAGGGGTTTCACCAATTTTGATACAACTGAGCTGTGAAAATGAAAAATTAAATTTTTTCATTTTCACAGCCCAGTTGTATCAAAATTGGTGAAACCCCTGGGGGTTTGAAATGTACACTATACCCCTAAATGAATTCCCTGAAGGGTGTAGTTTGCAAAATGGGGTCACTTGTGGGGGGGTTCCTAAATTTTAGCATCTTATGGTGCCTAGAAACCTACATGGTGCCTAAAAAATAATCTCATAAAAAGGAGGCTCCAAAATCAAGTAGGTGCTCCTTCTATTATGAAGCCTGTGGTTTGGTCAACGTGCACACTAGGGCCACATATAGGATATTTTTGAAAACAAAAGAATTGGGGGAATCAATTTTTAGTCACATTTCTCTAGTAAAATCTACTGTGTTCCTTAGAAAAATGTATTAAAATTGCAAATCTGCAAACAAAATGAAATTTTGAAATTTCACCTACACTTTGTTTTAATTCCTGTGAAACACCTAAAAGGTTAACAAACTTCCAAAATGCTGTTTTGAATACTGTGAGGGGTGCAGTTTTTGAAATGGCATCATTTATGGGGGTGTCTCACATACAAGTCCCTCAAAGTCACATCAGAACTGAACTGGTCCCTAAAAAAATCAGTATTTGAAATTTTCTTGAAAATTTGCTATTCATATTGTAAGCCTCCTAGTGTCCAAAAAAATTAAAAGGAAGTTGAAATAATGATGGAAACATAAAGTAGACATATGGTCTATGTTAGTTATTAACTATTTTGAGTGGTATGATTATTTGTCTCACAAGCAGAAAATTTAACATTTTGCAAATTGCTAAATTTTCCATTTTTTTACGACATTTTGGTATTTTTCACAAAAAAAAAACAGACTGTATCGACCCAAATTTACCACTAATTTGAAGTACAATGTGTCACGAGAAAACAATCTCAAAATCACTGGGATAAGTAAAAGCAAAAAAAAGTTATACCCACTTAAGTGATACATGTCAGATTTGAAAAAAATGGCTCTGTCAGGAACGCAAAAACTGGCTGTGTCAGGAAGGGGTTAAAACGGAGCGTGTATGGGCTCCTTTATTTACGCAATATGAATGACCATCATCCATTTTCCAGCATTTGGGCATCCATTTTCCAGCATCCGGCAGATCGGACCGTCATATGGAGCACAACTTCTAGTGTGTACCTGCTATTCAGGGCCAACGGAAGACATAGCTAGTGAGGGTCTCCGCCATCACTCCATCGCTGCCAGCATTGGCAACTGCAATGGCCCCTCGCCGTAGGCAATGTTGCTGGGTTGTCCAGTGTTTACCCAGCATTTGAGGCACTTCCATATTTTACCATTTGTTTTCCCAGAACATGAGTGCAAATGAGCCCTGAGAGTTTTTTCTTCACTAAAAGAAACAGCAAAGGGTTTCATTTCCACTATTTGGCTAACTGCAAAACCAGCTGAACGTATAGGAGGAAGTTATAATTTAAGAACAAAAGAGAATAGAAAGGTAAGTGATGGCAGCAAAACTAGACTCAAAGTCATACAATGAGCTGATTTAAAACTAAAAGTTACACAATAAAATGGTGAACAAGGCAAAATTGTGAAATGGAAATGATCACAAGATTATAATATGGACATAGTAACATAATGCTCCAAAATGGTTGTAGCAACAAGTTGGTTAAATCAATTCACCCAGGCCATAATCGTTCAGTGCATAGGGAAAGTTACAGAACGGAAGATATCAGATATATAGGGGTCAGCAGGAATAAATATATATATTTACCACCAGGTATTTATTTACCACCGGCCCGACTGCCGTGGCCCTGTCCTGTTCTCGGCCGGCTCGACTGTGATTTTGCAGGCGGGATTCAATGTCCCTCCTGCTGAGCATCGGTGAGCTGCGGCCGGGAGCTCGACACTTCTCGCCCGTTCTCGGCAGAACATGGCCGACTGCTTGTTAAGTTGGGCACGTTCTGCCGAGATCCCTTTTCAATGCTGTCGGGGAAGACAGCATTGAATAGGGCCCCGCCGCCATTTCCCCCATCGTGAATGGCGGCGGGAGATTGAATATCCCCCTTAGTGTTGCACGAAATTACGAATGGACATAGAGACTACTGCCACCTTGGTAAAATGAACTGGTGGCACTAGCCTATAGGACTAGGGCTAATGTGAACACACACAATCAAATAAGAAATTGATTTAGTAATAAACAGAACATGACTGATTCACAACCATCCAACCATCCACCTCTTTATTTCAGATACATCTAAATAAATGTGGCTATTCTATTTACTACAGATCTCAATAAATTTGCTGGAGGCCAAGGGGAAAGTTTACTAAAGTGATAGACCTGAGAGATGTTGCCCATAGCAACCAATCAGATTCTACTTATTTATCTAGCACCATGTAGGATAAAAAACTAGAATCTGATTGGTTGCTAGGGGTAACATCTTTCACTACTAATATCTCACACTCTAGTAAGTATACCCCCAACTGTGCAAAAATAAACATCTCTATGAAATCCACGGTAGGAGTCAGTCTGTTTGTTTTAATCTTGAGAACCAGTTGACAGATTTCTATTTACAAGTCTATAGGGCAGTGGTTCTCAAACTCGGTCCTCAGGAGCCCACACAATTGATGTTTTCCATTTCATCCGACAGGTGCACTCATTAATTACTATCATTTTAAAAGATCCACAGGGGGAGCTAATTATTTCACTTGATTCTGGAAGGAGACAAGGAAAACATGCACTGTGTGTGGTCCTGAGGACCGACTTAGAGAACCTGTGCTATAGAGCATTTGTTGAGGAAGGATTAGGTGTATGAAACAATCTATGACAAAATTTTTTTAGTAAAGCAAGTAAAAGTAGAGATAAACGGCCATCAAAGCAATCAGTTAAAACCTTTAAAGATATATTACAACAATATATCTTTAAATATGCAGAGATTGATACATACAGTATCCTCCATTTTCTGAAAGAAAAATTGATGCAAGGACTGTTTACTGATAAAAAGTTTTAGTTTTTCGCTCAAACCCCCCCCCCCCCCCAACCCCTTCCCCATTCGACTATTTCATTTATGTGAAAAACTATTATTTTTCCTCAAAGGAATTCAATAATCCCTTGGTTAAAGAGCCAATCACTGTAAATTAAATTTCCAGACAATGTGGTTGTCTATTAGATAGCTAATAAATTGGTTGTGCATTACCAAATAAGACAACCATCAAAGAACATCTCAAGGAAATTCAAGAAAAGGTTATTGAAAAGCACCAACTGGGAAAAGTATAAAATAATTAATAAAATATTTAATATGTACCAGGGCACTGTTAAGTCCATCATAAAGAAATTAAGACTGTGCCTCAAGTGGATTGTCCCGAATCCCGGGATTGAAAAAATGCCCCGGGATTGGCTTCCCTACTAACAGCTACATGAATCCAAATACTAAAGCTGGGTGCGCACCTAAAGATTTATCTGTCCCATCTGTCTGGTGAGAACAAAAAAAATGGTAATGTATGGCAGCAAAGGACAATCATCCATTTGCTCCCATACACTGGAAAACAGACACTGGTCATTCAGAAATATTGGTTAAATCCATTTGTAATCCAAGTTATCCTAACACCTGATTTTGTCAGTTTTATAGCTTTTACAAGCAAATGGTTGATTTTCAATGCTCCCATACATTTCCAGATTGGACAGATAAATCTTTAGGCGTATACCCAGCATAAGCATAAGTGAACACAATTATGTGGTTTTCTAATAACATCCAGAGTGACGAAAGTCAAAGAAACAACCTTTTTTGTAGATAGTAACTTTTAAGCAACAGCTTAAAAGAACTTTGTGTGAAACAGTTGTAAGAAATCCACCATAAATTAATATTGATTCCACAGTGTTAAAAAAAAAGAAAATGTGAAAAATGACAAAGGTCTTTTTATATAGTATTTACAGGTATACTTGGCCCACAAGAGGGACAACTTTAGGCACAAACTTAATCAGCAGCAATATATGGTGGTGCACATCAACGACTGAAATAGTACCGCAATATTGTAGATTTTCCTGCATATTGCTATGAGGAAGAATCTGCAATGTTGATGTACCAAATGTGACCAGAAAAACGCAAAATAAATTGCCTCTCTAAATAACATTCATAGTTTGTCCTTAAAGCATCCAAAACATGTACTTAAACAATGAGGGAGAAAATGCTCTGTTCCTGGGCTTCCCTGGTAATGTATGATTGCCATCACCTGTGGTGAAACGCCTTTCTTATCAATTAACTAGCTCACCACAGGTGCTGGCAATCATACATTACCAGGGAAGTCCAGGAACGGGGCATTTTCTCCCTCATGGAGAGGGTCAGGTAGGCAAGTGTGACTTAAAACAAGTACTAGGTGTTAACGTTCATGACCACTGCAGGCATTTCTAACAATGACATAAAACAAAGCCTTGACAGAAAATGTGCATACCGCTCACTCAATTCTTTTTGTGATTACCACTGTTAAACTGGGTGTGGTTTATTAGGTTGACAGGTTAAGGGAGAACACATGAAGAAGGTCTCAATGCACTATGTTGACATGAACAAATGACAGCAGAAGCAAAAGGTCAACAAGAAAATGGTTGACACAAGTTTTTCACAAATGTATTCAAAATTAAAAAACGAAGAAATCACAAGTACATAAGTATTCACAGCCTTTGCCATGAAGCTCAAAATTGAGCTCACGTGCATCCTGTTTGCACTGATCATTCTTGAGACGGTCCTATGGCTAAATTGGAGTTCACCTGTGGTGAATTCAGTTGATTGGACATGATTTAGAAAGGCTTATACCTGTCTATATAAAGGTCCCACACTTGTCAGTGCATGTCAGAGCAAAAACCAAGCATGAGGTCAGTGAAATTGTCTGCAGACCTCCAAGACAGGATTGTTTTGAGGCACAAGTCTGGGGAAGGGTACAGAAAAATGTCTGTTGCTATCAAGGTCCCAATGAGTACAGTGTCCTTCATCATCTGTAAATGGAAGAAGTTCATAACCTGGACTCTTCCTTGAGCTGGCCAGCTACATAAACTGAGCGATTGGGGGAGAAGGAACATAGGGATTTGACCAAGAACCCAATGGTCACTCTTGTCAGCTAC
The DNA here is from genome assembly GCF_055691185.1 of Crinia signifera. Classification (NCBI taxonomy): domain Eukaryota; kingdom Metazoa; phylum Chordata; class Amphibia; order Anura; family Myobatrachidae; genus Crinia; species Crinia signifera. Next base: position 111,008,615 of record NC_139225.1, read on the forward strand.
AGCATTCCTCTGTGGAGAGGAGAACCAGGGCTGGCGCCACCACTAGGCAGCCTTAGGCATTTGCCTAGGGCGCCGGCCACTGGACGGCGGCAGTTTGGAGCTGCCCCCTCGGATGGAGGTGAGCGGTCACAACTCCCCCCCCCCCACCCCCTGTAGCGACTCGGGATGCTGCATCACCCACCCTGGAGCGTCACGGCGACCCACGTTGCTTCACCCGGCAAGCACACACGCCCTCCCCTGGAGTGTCACGCCGCATCGCTTCACCCGGCAAGGCCCCCCCCCTGGGGAGCATCGCGGTGGCCAGTGCTGCATCGCATGGCTCTACCCCCACCCCACCACGTGGAGTAACACAGGTGAGTGCCGGGGCGACCTCCCTGGGGAGCGGGGGAGCGATTGAGCACCTAGCACCGGCCTTGAGGAGAACCTTCCAGAAGGACAACCATCTCTGCAGCAATCCACCTATCAGGCCTGTATGGTAGAGAGACGGAAGCCTTACTTAAAATCACATGGCAGCCTGCGTGGAGTTTGACAAAATGCACCTGAAGGACTCCCAGACCATGAGAAACAATTCTCTGGACTGATGAGACAAAGATTAAACTCTCTGGTGTGAAAGTCAGGCACAATGTTTGGAGGAAACCAAGCACTGCTCCTCACCAGGCCAATAACATCCTTACAGGGAAGCATGGGGGTGGCAACATCATGATGTGGGGATGTTTTACAGTGGCAGGAACTGGGAGACTAGTCAGGACAGAGGGAAAGATGAATGCAGCAACGTACAGAAACATCCTGGATGAAAACTTGCCCCAGAGTGCTCTTGACCTCAGACTGGAGTCATGGTTCATTTTTCAGCAGGACAACGACCCTAAGCACACAGCCAAGCTATCAAAGGAGACCACTCTGAATGTCCTAGAGTGGCCCAGACTTGAATCCAAATGAACATCTCCGGAGAGATCTGAAAGTCGCCATGCACCAGCACTGATGGAGCTTGAGAGCTGCTGCAAAGAGGAATGGATGAAACTGCCCAAAGATAGATGTCTCCAGCAGCTTATTACAATTCAATGTGTTATTCTTAGACCACCTTAAGAAACAATGGAAGTGTACAAAATAAATGAATTGATACCAGCGCTAGAAAGGTGATCCTTCATTCTGTAACTTCACCCGTGTTGGACATCAGGAACTCCTTGGTTGGCGTGTACAGGCTGTATCAGTGTCCGGAGCTGATTAGCCTTGGTCACTGACTCCATCCCTCCTGCTGTGCCCCGGGAAACTTGTATATGCTTTTAAATCGTCTTTCAATTGTGCAAACCCTCATTAAATCTGTTGTTCAAAACGTTATGCACTATATACTATTTCTGTTTTATTTCATATTCGGAGGATTATCACATCACTAATTACCATACCCATTTGGGGGACTGTGCTAACTTGGATATTGGACTATACCTTGAACAAATAACAAAATGTGGAAAAAGTGATGTACTGTGAATACTTTTTGGATTCACTGTAGATAGATATGATAATACTGCTTGTGCATATATGATAATGTAACAGGTTAACAAGAATGCACAATAGAAAGGAATTAGGTAGGTACCGAACCAGACCACTGACCGGACAAGATCCATTCAGCAAACTGCAATTCTGGAGCTTGTAGTGCGTCCCCATCTGGGGGGTGTCCTGTCTGGCTGGGTGCCTGTGACACCTGCCACCCGGGAGAGATGACAGCCTCCCAATATGGCCTGGACCATTTTTACTACATCCCACAGACCATACAGGATGCTGTCATCTCATCCTCCCTGGTGACAGGTGTCACAGAAACCCTCACCGGATAGGACAATCCATTGACAGGGGTGGACAGGAGGTGCACAAGCTCCAGAGTGGCAGAGATTGCTGCATGGAGCCTGGCTGGCATCTCGGGGTGTGGGTATTTCTGGATATTACCCAATAGAACATACACCTTAGTCCTATGCAGTACAATGTAAAATATCTGTAATCTATAACTCGGGTGCACAGTGTGGAACCTGCTCCCCAAATAAGGGTGTGGGGCCTGGCATGAGTCTCCCCTGTACCCGTGACCAGCATTGCCACACACCAGTCACTATCAGTACACAGCAGAACATACCAGGAGGCACCTGTCAGTATGTACTACAGGGAACACGTGTAAGCATGTGCAGTACACAACCACTGTGGCCCCAGGGGGGCCCGGGTACTGACCGTAGATCATAGCCAGGCCGGTCTCATGGAGGAAGCGGAACCTGCGGTGTTTGAAGAGCCAGATGGTGAGGATGGTGAGGGTGAGCAGCAGGATGAAGATCAGCAGGCTGACGCTGTCCTGCCGGTGACTGGCCTCCACCTGCTTCTCCGTCACCACTTCCTCCATGGCGCTGTCCTCCGCCCGGCTCACACATACTAGCGCCGCGACCAACAGCAGCACGGCCGCCCCGCGCCTTCTACCCCGGGAGCCCGGCAACACCGTGCCGTAAGGCGCCATGACAGGGGCCGGTCTGTGAGACAGTCCTCCCAGCGATTGAGTCAGGGAACCGCGACTGCCCGCCTCCCGGAGGTGGAACCAAGGCTCTCCCAACTCCCACTGACGACTGCTGCCTACACACAGCCCAGACAGCCGCCTGTCTTCGCTGTGCCTAGTGCCCCTGTTTGGGCTCGGGCAGCGCTGCCCCTTTCAGCCTGGCGGGCACGCTCTGTACCAGTGCAACTGTCTGGGGGCAGCGATTCCCCTTTCTGCCTGGTGGGCACGCTCTTGATCAGTATCCCTGTCTGCCTAGTGGGCACACACTGCACCAAAGTCAGATTGGTGGACAGTGTAGTGCCCGTCTGCCTGGTGGGCATGTTCTGTACCAGTGCCACTGTTTGGTGGGAAGTGTGTTTTGTGTGTGTGAAGTGGCACTGGCAATTATTGAATTAAATATATGACTGGATTAATTAGAGTAGTCTAATTTATTGCACATAACAATAAAACAACACTTCAATATATATGAGTATTGTGATGGGACTTGTAATCTGGAAATAAAGTTATTGGAAGAAACAGCATTTCTTAGAATTTTTTTTTTTTTTTTTCTACGAAAGCCACAATATACTTTTCCACTAGTACCAATGATACATCACCCAGTTGATCCAGATTGTTCTGGGTTGCTTCTGGAGGTGTAATTAAGCTGTAAAGGCCCAAACACACTAGAAGATTATCGTTCCAATCTGGCTGGTTGAAATGAAAAACTGGGCATTTTTTGGGAGCAAATAACAATTGAACATTTGCTCCTAAACATGGAAAACAGACACAGGGGCGTAACTATAGCACCGCAGCCCCCGCCACCGTGGGGGGGCGCTGTGCATGTGGGGGCGCCGGGGGCTGCGGTGCTATAGTTAAACCCCCCCTCAATCCCCCGCAGACTTACCTATCGCGCTGGTCCCGGCGGCTCCGTTCTTCTGCTGAAGACCACCACAAAATGGCCGCCCCCATATAGCACACAGTTCTCTGAAACTGTCTGCTGCATGGGGGCGGCCATTTTCTGGTGGTCCTCAGCAGAAGAACGGAGCCGCCGGGACCAGCGCGATAGGTAAGGCTGTGGGGTATTGAGGGGGGGTTTGCATGGGCGGCGGGGTAGGGGTGCTCGGCGGGGTGGTGACGGGGGGGGGGGGGGGGGGGGGGGCGCCCAAAACGTAGCTACGCCACTGAACAGACACAAATTGGTCCTACAGACAAATTGGTCGATATGCAGATAACTGCTTTTGTCCGTTTTCCAGCATTTGAGAGCAAATGGTTGATTGTAATTTATTTCCAGATTTTTATTCCAACCAGCCAGCTTGGAAAGATAATCTTCTAGTGTGTAAGGTCCTTAAATGAGCAGGCTGTATCTGCTCAATGATGCAGATGAGTGGAGTCCAGTCATAAGATGGAGTTGTAGGTAAATCCGGAGCCCAAACAAGGGAAGGTGAGTGGAGATGGTGGATGTGTGGGTATATATTTACCCTCACCACAATTCATCAATATTTTTATAAAGTTTTTTCATGCGCTCCCTCAGTATGTAAATTCCAATGTCAATCCTTCAAATGTATCACTGGGGGTTACTCCTGTGACATAAAAAAAGAGAAACCACAATACAGTATAATACCATCAGATCAAAGGTAATTACAATTGTAACACTTTAAGATGGGAATCGTACCCTATATAATTGTCCACTTTTCAAAGAGTAGACAATATTCGCTTGTGGTTTAAAAAGGGGAATAGGTTCTCAAAGGATCCTCCTGGATTCTCCATGTTCATCCAACTTGTAGAAATATTAAGAAGATATCTCCAAATAGTGAAACACCATGATGGTCTGTCCAGGGACTGATAAGCACTGGATAGACCATCAGGACTTAACAACTACCTACCAGCATCCAGGGACGCCTGAGGTTTTACCATTCATGCTGTGTTTGTCTGCTGATGGTCTATCCAGTGCTTATCAGTCCCTGGACAGACCATCATGGTGTTTCACTATTTGGAGATATCTTAATATTTCTACAAGTTGGATGAACATGGAGAATCCAGGAGGATCCTTTGAGAACCTATTCCCCTTTTTAAACCACAAGCGAATATTGTCTACTCTTTGAAAAGTGGTGTGTATGGTGACACACCTACCGTACAGGTCAAGCTGCTCTGATGCGCACTAATTTATCCCAAAACCCCCATTTGTGTCCATTTTTATAAAGTTGCCTGAGAGCGACAAAACGCGTCAGCCATTTATTTTGGGACTTATTGGAACACTGCCATTGATACCAATCTAGCTTGGACCAGCTCTTTTGCCACACATCCACCATCTCCACTCACCTTTGCTTGTTTGGGCTGCAGATTTACCTACAACTCCAGCTTGTGACTGGACTCCACTCATCTGCACCATTGAGAGGATTCAGCCTGCTCATTTAGAGCTTAATTACACCTCCAGCGGCAACCCAGAAAAATCTGGATCGATTGGGTGATGTATCATTGGTACTATTGGAAAAGTCTATTGTGGCTTTCGTGCAAAAAAAAAAAACTTTCTGAGAACTGCGCATGATAGGAACAAGCTGTTTCTTCCAATAACTTTATTTCCAATTTTAAAGTCCTATCACAATAGGTATATTACTGCCAATTTTACGTTTTTTATTGATGGTTTGAAGTGTTATGCTTTATTATTGTTATTTGCAATAAATTAAACTAATCTAATTAATCCAGTCATATTTTTAATTCAATAATTGCCAGCACCGCTTCTTTTGTTTCTATGTTGTTGTATCCTTTGGGGACCTGACCTTCCCTCAAGTAATTGCTTGACACACACCCTTTCCAGGTGCCTGATTTTTACCTTGGTAAATCATTTTTATATATTTTAAGAATAGTCTTGTTCATTTATGCATTACATGTTGTGACTATTATTTATTAAGGATCCTGTGTAATTGTATGGATTAATATTTATTGTTTATTTATTTACAGTTTCATATATATTGCAGTATAGTCCGTTTCGCATTACATACCATTTATAGACCATTGCATTTTCCGGTGGCTATATATATTTAAAAAATATATATTTTACTTACTGAATTGCCCTTTTCAGTTATTTAATGAGTTGTTGTGAATTGATCGAGGGCTCATATACATTGGTGTTTATGCATTTCTCACAGTGTTTATGTTTGCAGAATGGGGGCTAGAAGTACTAAATATAGATATTTTTTACATTTTCCAACTGACATATAGGGCCAAATGTAATAGGGTGAGAGTTTCAGAAAGTGAGAGATTTTGGGAGAGTTTTCCCATGTTTTTTAATGCAGCAATCAATTACACTGCAATACCAGGTTGATTTTGCCATGTAATTGATTGCTGCTTTAAAAAACATGAGAAAACTCTCCCAAAATCTCTCACTTTCTGAAACTCTCACCCTATTACATTTGGCCCATAGTGCATTTTAAATGGACTTTGGGACTACAGGGACTAGATCATCAGGTAGGCAAGCTGCTAAAAAAAAGTACTAATGCTCATGCAGGGGAATTTGGTCTCTGCCTCCGTTTCCCTGGTTGCTGCTGTTGCGTGCACGATCCAGGGCGGGGTGCTATGCCCCAGATGGTTTGGGTTACTCTTTGCTGTTTCCTCAGTGGCTGAGATTCTGGCCTACCCCAGTTTTTCCATCATATGTCTATGCCTTGAAATTTTGTATGGCTCCCCCCTCTACAGTGTAACCTTCATAGTGCACCCAATGTGACTGCTTCAACTGGTACACTGACAGATGGGATGAAAAATACACTGACCTGACAGTTATGATGATACCTTACACCAAGTGTTAGGGTGCTGCAATCACCCATTTTGTGTAGTCCCTTCTAAGAGGAACCTTCCTTTTCCACCAAGCGTAATCCTACATAGTGCACCATGACAACATGGCTGCCTTACCTGGTACCTTTGGTGGGAGGAATATTCAACCCCTAGAAGTTATTACACAAAATGTCTGCACCAACCACACATTACAGTTATTATGTGCTCTATGTTTTCTTTTCTTTTTTACTGCTGTATTACTTTATGTGTTTTTTTTATGCCTGTAAAGCACCTTGAGTCCTGTTGAAGAAAGAGCACTAAATTAAGGTTATTAATATACTAATTATAATACTAATATCCTTTGCCTTGTTGATACAAAGCAGCCTACTGCTGCAGTGCACAATTCCTACTTTCTGTTGACACCTTCCTCAACACATGCCACCACAGGATCTTCTCCCACTGCACAGTGTCTGTGCCGTGTCACAGAAGCACAGAGAGGAAGAGCAGCAACATTTGAGGTGGCGGGATAAAGGGGTATATTTAAGGTATGGTAATGTTTTCTTTTAAACATGATCTTGATATGATAGAGGACGGTAAGGTAATTTTCGATGTGGTCCAAGAGTGATATTAATAATCGTGGAGGGGTTCAGCGCTCAACGCCCTTATAGCGCCTGGGTGGGTGCAGTTCTAACTGTAGTCCCTTGTTTGTGGATGTGAATGATAATGGCAAAAACAGGTTGATAATTTTTAGTAATAATTATATGCAGTGTTTTAGTTAGAAATAAGTTTACTAATATTATTAATAGTATTATAAATACTTATAAACCCAGTGGCAAATGCAGGATTTTAAAAGGGGGGTTTCCAAATTGTATTTTTTTGTGTCTGTGTGTGTGTATGTATATATATATATATATATATATATATATATACTGTATATATATATATTTTTTTTTTTTTTCTAAATTACCTGATGACACTCCGGCCAATTTTGTATTACAGGCTACATAAATTAAAGAAACGGGAGGTTGAGTTAACCCTCCACAAACAATTCTTGTCCGAGTACTATAGAAACAAAAAGATACCGAGAGGTTTTAGAGTAATCAACACCCCCACCATTGGGCGCAATAACCTGGCGTTTTGCGCTAGATGGTGTGGGGTGTTGAATAAATGTGCTCTGGACCTCATGGTCCTTGTGATCGAAGAAGTTGGAGTGGAATTAAATAAAATCAGGGCAGAAATTGAGACATTTAACGCTACACATTTAGCAATACTGTTGTCTGATAAGAAAAATAAGTGAACGGAACGATTGAAGGAACAGATCGGCACATTTGAGAGGGAGCTTATTGCTTTTAAGAGACGTAAATTGACCACAGTTAACGACTACAGTTCACACCAGGTGTATAGGTGGTTGAAGGGTGAATCTGGGCCTAATAGGAATCGATTCAGACAGAATTATTTGTCTACATCTCCCTCCAATTCTGAATCAGGGGTGAAGGTGAACAAAGATGTTCCAAGCCTCCATCTGGGTCTTTTTCTCGGGATACTCGGTCAAAAAACCGAGGGACATTACTAGACGAACCCGATACCCCTCCCGAAGGGGTGAGTACAACAAGAAAAAGAAGAGGGAAGAATCGCAAGCCTTAGACTCTGTGATAAACCTTTCTAGTCACCAATTGACTAACAGTGAGAATAAAGTGTTATCTTTTGGTTTTTTCGTTTGTGCCGACCTGTGACCAACAACCTGTCCGATCCACTTTTGATCATTACAAGTTTGGGCGTAAGCTTTGACTTAGGGAATTTTTTAGTCATCGTGACAATACAATAGAAATGCCATTATTCAAACAACCCAGTATGTTCGATCCTCCCAATGCCAATCCTAGTGTGAAAACATTCCTTAGGATGACTGATTGTGCACGGGAACCCACCCATAAGAATCTACATTATCATAATTTACAACCTGATGAACGCAAGGCCCTGAAGTCCTTGATGGCGAAAGACTCCCTGGTCTACAGGCAGGCCGACAAAGGGGGTGCGCTGGTCATTCAGGACTGGGTTGATTACGATAGAGAGGTTCTACCTCAACTCAACGATCAAACAGTGTACCAACGACTTCCGAATGATCCTGGGCCTAGGATCAAAAAGGAAGTAGATAACACTCGACATTTTCAGCAGGATGGATCGATGAAAATCAGCGAGGGTTTATTAAAGTGGACCACCCTATCAGTCCAATTATTTACACCATGCCTAAGATCCACAAGAGCATGACGGATCCTCCTAGCCGACCGATTATTTCGGCCAGAGGATCTGTCTTGCAACCCCTGGCTTGGTATGTGGATTACCATCTCCAGCCTTTTGTGTTACAGACAAAGGTAAACGGCGCTAATAGACCATACTATTAGTATCAGAAAGTATAAATTTATTTTAAAATACACAAAAAAGATAAATTTGCATTTTACAATACCACTGGCCGGTAGGACAATTGAATGTGCACAACAATTAGTTTTTACCATAAAATTAATTAAAAGCTAAAACTGTAAACTGCAGCATACATGACTAGAATCCAATGGCTGCTAAGCCTATTCTTGTAGATACCCAAATGGGCTGATGACTAGATGGTGAAGCGAAAAGGAAATTTAATCCATGTGCTCGGGGGCCTCGTCGCCAGTTCAGGGAAAGCACAAACAAAAATTTGTTTGTGCTTTCCCTGAACTGACAACATGCACATGGATTAAATTTTCTTTTCGCTTCACCATCTACCTCAGTCTCCGAGTGCCGCTTATTCACCTCTGCATATACCTAGAGGCCTCATCCCCTCTTGTTAGAGGGCAGCGGAGCCAGTACGCTGGGGCATTTATGCTGAAGACCTGAGTGCCGGTCTCATTGGATCATATATATATATATATATATATATATATATAGACATTGTATATATGTATATATATACACTGAGTCTGGCACTCAAATAAATGGGTTCTCGCTTAATAAATGTATGTATATAATAATATGTATGTAGGTGTATGTATGTTTGTGTGTGTGTGTGTGTGTATATAACCCCTGACGAAGTCCTCAGATGACGAAATGCATTGGGCGTGGCCTAAACTGACAACGCTGTGCTTTTGAAGTTCCTGATCATGGTGGCCCTGGCGGCGGCAAAAAGGCTGGTCCTGGCTATTCAAGTCGTTGGTGCACCGTGTTTGATATCACTGTGGCAAGCTGTTTGCTGTTATCTATGATGTATGTGAGCCTGCACGTTTAGTAAAATTTGGGTACTTGTTTCCTAGCACGGCCACAACGATTTAGATCGTTGTGGTCGTAAGATAAAAAATCGGATCGATCGCATCGCATGCGATTTGGTCGCATACGATGCGACCGATCCGATCGACCGATTTTTCACCCGATTTTTTTTTTTTTTTTTTCCCGATTTTTTTCAATTGCCCCCCCAAATGTTACTAAGTGGGCTAGACCCCACGATAGACGTCAACCCGAAGCGTGGCGAGCGCAGCGAGCCCGCGAGGGGCGGCGGTGCGCGTCCTCCGACCTTTTCATTCCCCTACTATCCACGTCGGCGTGGAGTTGAGAATATATAGTGTGGCGAGCGCAGCGAGCCACCGAGCCCGAAGCGTGGCGAGCGCAGCGAGCCCCGCGAGGGGACGCGTATAACTTCACAGGTATACGCGTCCCCTCGCGGGGCTCGCTGCGCTCGCCACGCTTCGGGCTCGGTGGCTCGCTGCGCTCGCCACACTATATATTCTCAACTCCACGCCGACGTGGATAGTAGGGGAATGAAAAGGTCGGAGGACGCGTACCGCTGACCCTCGCGGGCTCGCTGCGCTCGCCACGCTTCGGGTTGACGTCTATCGTGGGGTCATGGCGGGCACATAAAAAATGTGAAATGGGTCATATTGGCCCATTTCACCTTTTTTATCATTTTTCCCTATGTAAGATGGACTTAATCAAGTCCATCTAATCTTGTGCCATTATAATGGCACAAGACCAACGCGATCCTCCCGATTTCAATGTTAAAAGATTTTTTAACATTGAAGTCTATGTAAAAATCGGGTGAATCGGTCGGTCGCATCGCGGCCGATTTTAATTGGTCGCGACCGACCGATTGACCCGATTTTTGTCATTCAAAGTGAAAAAATTGTAAAAAATCGGCCACATCGTGAGGATCGTGTCCCTTAATTAAGAGCCACGATCACTCACGATTGTGGCCGTTCTAGGAAACAAGTACCAAAATTTGTTTTACACTTTGCTCATATCTGCGCTTTTTCTCCAATTTCTTTCTACATATATATATATATATATATATATATATAAAACAGATGTAGCCCCTGTCATCTTTGGCCGGGGCTCGCCAGAGCCTCCTCTCTGGCGAGCGCCAGCGGACAGGGGCTACACTGAACTGGTATGCGTGTGCATCTCAAGAGCACACGCATCCCAATCCTCCGTTGGCGGGGCAGCAGCATCCTGCCCGTCTTAAGGGAGATGGGCAGGGTTAGGAGGGGGGTCGGGGCGGCGGTGGTGGGGGAGGCGGCGGGGACCGGGGGAAAGCTCATTTGCCACGGGGCACAAGCCGACGGTTGGCAGGGCTGGCGATACTTTCACCAGCCCCTGCAAAGTTTAATCCGGCTCCATCTGTGCATATATATGCACACAGTGGCGTAACAAGAAATAATGTGCCCCCCGCCGGGAAAATTTCAGTGCTCCCCCCCACCAGTGGGCTGGTACAGATATACCAGGGTGGCAGGGGGAGGCGAGGTGGTACCCCGTACCTGCGGCGACGGCAGAGGGAACAGAAGGGTGCTGGGGGACCTGGTGCGGCATCCGCAGTGTCTGGGAACTGAAGCGCTGAGAGCGGACATTGCTGATGGACAGAGGCGGCAGAGTTTGACAATTGTGCGTAACAATAGCGCCCGCAGACCCCCAGTGCCCACACTTAGTCAGCCCCTCCCCGCCATCGTGGGGTCTTCAGCACTATAGTTAAGCCACTGTATCCTCAAAAGAAACACACTGCCACTTAGCGAGTTGGCACCAGACAGAGGCAGGTCAGGTAGGGGGTTTCTGACGTGGGCAATAACAAGAATAATTTACAGTAAATAAAAAAGGGGATTTTTGTAAGAACTTACCGTTCAAACCCCTTTCTCTGTGTCCAGTTCGGTGACACAGCTAACCTTGGGATGTAGGAGGGTCCGCAGGAGCCAAGGCACCTATAGCTGAATCTTTTCCTCTGGCTGCAGGCTCCTCCCCTTCTGCATCCCATCATGCTTCAGTTCAATCTTTAAAAGCACACTAGGATACACAACTCAGTACAATGCCCAACATCTTATATGCACAATCATCTTACCATAACATGACACACATGTACGGCATGACTTACTGAGCGTAGAAGAGGGATCGCTGTGTCACCGGACTGGATTAAGAGAAAGGGGTTCAAACGGTAAGTTCTTACAAAAATCCCCTTTTTACGGTGACACAGCTAACCCTGGGACGTTCACGAGCCGGTACTATGGAAGGGTAGGCTCAGACTGCCAGTTCTCATCACTGCCCGTCCGAATGAAGCGTCCTCCGACGTGAACTTAAGAATCTGTAAAATTTGGTAAAGGTATGAACAGAGGACCAAGTGGCAGCCCTGCACAACTGCTCCGCTGTAGCCCCATGATGCACAGCCCAGGAGGAAGCGCTACTGACCTGATGGTATGTGCATTAATCCTAGAAGGAACAGCTATACCCACCTTGGTATAAGCAAAGGCAATCACTGACCTAAGCCACCTGGCAATGGTCTGCTTAGAAGCAGGCCAACCTCTTTTATGCACATCATAGAGAACCAACAACAGATCTGTTTTGTGGAAATCCTTTACCCTGTCCACGTAGATTCGCAAGGCGCAAACTACGTCCAAATTTCTTAATTTGTCCCTATTTTTGGCCCCATCAGGAGGGGAAAATACCAGGAGTACAATCTCCTGGTTCAAATGAAAAGAAGAAACCACTTTCGGCAAAAACTTCGAAGCACAGCCCTATCCTCATGAAAAATTAAATGCGGAGATTTACAGGACAACACTCCTAACTCCGAAACACGCCTAGCTAAAGCAATGGCCAACAAAAACGTAAGTTTCCAAGACACATATTTAAGGTCAGCTGACCTTAATGGTTCAAAGGGAGGACTCTGAAGTACAGACAGAACCAACGATAAGTCCCACAGTGCCATCAGCTGCCTATAAGGCGGCTTTAGCCTGGTAACACCCTGTAAAAAGGTCTGAACCTCAGGCAGAAAAGCTATCCATTTCTGGAAAAAGATAGATAAAGCTGAAAGCTGTACTTTCAAAGACTGTAAAGCCAGTCCCGATGAGAAACCATCCTGTAAAAACTCCAATAATCTGGATACGTTGAATCTGTGTGTGTACTTTCTGACGCTCACACCACCTGATGTAAATCTTCCATACTCAGTGATAATTTGCAGCTGAGACTGGCTTACGAGCCCTAAGCATAGTCGGAATCACCACATCAGAGAGACCTTTCTTTTTTAATAGGGTGGTCTCATAAGCCAGGCCGTCAAACTGAGCCGAGCAAGGTCCTGGTGAAGAAACGGCCCTTGTCTTAGCAGATCCTGATGAAGAGTAAGATGCCAAGACTCCACTGATAACCTCAGAATGTCTGAGTACCACGACCTCTTGGGCCAGTTTGGTGCTATCAGAATGGTCTGCACCTGCTGAGACCTTACTTGTTTCAACACCCTCAGTATAATTGGAAATGGATGGAAAATATATACCAGGTGAAACTGCAACTGAACCGTCATGGCATCCACCGCCCAAGCGGTTGTGTCCCTGGTTCTGGAACAGAACTTCGGAAGCTGACCATTGCTCCTGGATGCCATTAAGTCCACCTTTGGGAGCCCCCAGAGACTCACAAGTTCCTGGAATACCTCCGGATGCAAGCTCCATTCCCCCTCCAGCAGATCCTCCCTGCTGAGGAAATCCGCCTGTACATTCCGGATCCCCGGAATGAAGCCAGCAGACAGAACCGGAATGTTGAATTCTGCCCAGGAAAGAATCTGTGAGACTTCCTGCATTGCCATCCTGTTCCGAGTCCCACCCTGATGATTTAGCTAAGCCACAGCCGTGGCATTGTCCGACTCGGATAGGAAGGCCTTTCAAACTCTCCTCGGCCTGCTGAAGAGTCTTCCAAACTGCACAAAGCTCCAATATATTTATTGGAAGTCTGGATTCCTGCTTGGACCAAAGACCCTGCAACCGATGGTGAAGGGCAACTGCCCCCCAACCCCTGAGACTGGCGTTGGTAGTTATCACCACCCAGTCCCAAGAGCGAAGGGACCGCCCCAGCTGCAATGTCTCTATGTCTGTCCACCAATGTAAAGACTCCTTTGTCTCCTGAGAGAGAAACAAACTTTCCTGTTTCATCGTCTTTGGGTTTCCTGACCAGCAAGATAGAATGTTCCATTGCAAAATTCTGGAATGAAACCTGGCAAATTGAAGCATCTCGAAAGTCGCCACCATCTTGCCCAGGAGTCTCATCCCCTGCCAAACTGTAGGCCTGTGAACTTGCAGTAACAGTAGGACTAACTGACGGATGTCCTGTGCTTTGGATCCTGGTATGAAAAACCCTGTGTAAATGGGTGTCCAGTACTACCCCTAGAAAAAGTAATCTCTGGGATGGAATTAAATGGGATTTGGACATGTTTAGAACCCATCCCATGTCCTGCAAAAACTGTGTTGCTATGGACAGGTTTTCCACCAACTTGTTCTCCGACTCCTTTGAATAGCAGGTCATCTAAGTATGGGATGATAACAATCCCCCTGAGTCTCAGTGACGCAGCCATAACTGCCATCACCTTTGTAAATTCCCTTGGTGCTGTGGCCAGACCAAAGGGTAGGGCCTGGAACTGCAAATGAGTCTCCCCTATCACAAAGCAAAGAAGAGACTGATGTTCCTTGCATATTGGTATGTGTAGATATGCATCCAGGATGCTAAAAATTCCCCTGGCTCTATGCTGCCAAGCACTGAGCGGAGAGACTCCATTCGGAAATAATCCACCCATAGATGTTGATTTAGGGATTTCAAATTTAGAATGGGTCTGACTGATCCGTCTGGTTTGGGCACCAAGAAGAGTTTTGAATAAAAACCCTTCTTGTGTTCCTCCTGAGGGACCGGGACCACAACGCCCTTCTCCCTGAAAGTTGAGGCCACTTCTAGAAGAACCGTGCATGCCCTGGCATCTCATGGGAAAGGGGTTGGCAGAAATCTCTTTGGAGGATTCCCCTTGAGATTTATCCGATAACCTGTTGCGACAATGGACAAAACCCAATGGTCAGTTGTTGGAAGGTTCCATCTGTCCCGATACTGCAGTAGGCGACCCCCCACTCTGAGACCAGAACGGGGAGCCTGTACCCCATCATGCGGAGGATTTATCCTCCCCTTTTGACACTTGCTCCTTACTGAAGGCCTCAAATCTGGATTTGGCAGCCTTACCTCTACCTGCCGGGAATCTACCTCTTCCCGCCTGTCCTTTACTGGACGCCCCGCCACGAAAGGAGGAGCAAAAAGTACACTTAAATGCCCCAAACTTAGAGCCTGAGGACTTAGTGGTGGTAGGTACTTTTACCCCCCGTGGCCTGTTTAATAATGGCTTCTAATTCAGAGCAAATAAGCAATTCCCCTTTGAACTCTAGTGTTTCCAGGGCTTTCTTAGATTCACTGTCAGCATCCCAGGCCTTCAGCCAAAGGGCTCGCCTTGCTGACACAGAAGTGGCGAAAACCTTGGATGCCATCTTGGCACCTTCCTCCCCAGCCTCAGTGATGTACTATGCCGCACACCTGAGTTTCTCTGCCAGGAAAAAGGCCTCAGAATCAGGCCGCAGCTGATCAACCAAAGCCTCAGCCCATTTAATCATAGCCTTCGCTACCCAAGCTGAGGCAATAATGGGGCAGAGTGTAAATCCCACTCCCTCAAAAACAGCTTTTAGGCAGCCTTCCACTTTTTTTATCCACTGGATCCTTAAAGGCTGCGCTACCTTGGACTGGTAATGCTGCGGCCTTGGACAGTCTAGCCACCGATGCATCCACCAATGGGACTTTCTCCCACATTTTTACATGCTCTTCGGGCATGGGATACATATTTGCATATCTCTTGGACATAGACACCTTTTTGTCAGGTACTTTCCAAGCCTCCCCTAACAATGAGACCATACCAGGGTCTGAAGGGAACATAACAGCTTCTCTGCACATTCTCTTAAAAATGCACTGAGCCTGAATCTTATCTTCCTCTCACAAGTCCAAAGCCTGTCTAACAGCCAGGACAAGACCATCAATGCCCGGGACAGAAGCCTCAGCCTCTTCCCTATAGTCACCAGACAATTCGTCTGCTCACACACCATCATCTGAATCATCCAATAACATAGGCGGTGTAACTGAAGACTGCTAGACGATTTAGGACTATCAGGGGCTTTTGCAAACTTTTCCATGAGTGCATTCATTTTATGCACCCCCTGCGCAGTGTCCTGAATGACCTGCATTAATACGGGGTTCCCTTGCACAGGAGCAATGGATCCCTGGGAGGAAAAACTGGGACCAGGAGATCTGATTAAACTGTCCCTCTGTCTATTTAGTGCCTCTACCAGGGCATTCATAGACCTCCCCAAGGCTGCAGCCCACGCTGGCTGTTGCTCATACCCCTGGGCATGTGTATTGCCAGGCACAGACTTACAAGCAGGGCAAGGCTCTCCTTGGTCCATCTGTTCACATGAATATTTAACCCAGCAAAAAATGCAGTTTAAAGACATGTCCTGGGCTCCCCCCCTACAGCAACAGCATTGTCACCCGTGTCAGTCATGATAAACCCACGGTGCAAAATGTTAGGCAACGTACAAAACAGTATATCCTGCTGTACTTCGCTGTCTGCTTGCTGTCCTGTATCTCAGCGTCAACGGGGGTAGCGCTTCTGGAGACTCCAAACTTGCGTGCAGCAACAGGTTCCGCCAGCTTCAGCTCACACTGCGGAGATAAAATGGCGCCCGCACACAAGAGGGAAGGGACCAAGTCCCTGCTTCAGTGGGGTGGGAAGCCACCCCACTTCTAATAGTGCAGGTTTTTTTACACCAGTGTGCTGCTTCTAACACTAATGTTAATAAAATAATATAAACCTAACTAACTAGTGAAAAGCCAGAATAAAAAAGCCGGCTGCAACAGCAGCCGATCAGCTAAGCACCCACTCCTGTGGGCACCTAAAACGAACTGAAGCATGATGGGATGCAGAAGGGAAGGAGCTTGCAGCCAGAGGAAAAGTTTCAGCTATAGGTGCCTTGGCTCCTGCGGACCCTCCTACATCCCAAGGTTAGCTGTGTCACCGGACTGGATGAAAGAGAAAACAAATAAAGGCCCTTATTCTGTTCGGTGCGGCCGGATCCGAATATGCGGCCAGGACCGTGCGTGCGAAACCCCGCCTTCCATACGGATTGCCAACTCCGTCCGTACGCGGTAAGAAGCTGGCCGAACGGACCGCACGTGTATTTTTCACGGAATACGCCTCCTCCATCTCAGGGAACCTCCCCCATCATTCGATGGTCGCAGACCATCGAATGCTGGACCGTGGACCGAGTGTTCCACCAGCTCCCGCAACCTCAGACCACATGGACATTTTTCAGTGCAAAAGCAGTGATCTGGGCGGGCAGCTGACATCCGGCGATGTCATATGTCCGCCCCCTACACGTGCGTCACGACTGCATTACCATACGTATGCCCAGCGTTTGCATGGGAACGCCCATGAAACGCGGGGCGTATGCATATGGTAATGAGCCCAAATAGCCCCTCTCCACCCCCTGTTCGGAGTGTCCACATTTCATGTGGGATTTGGCCGTACGCCCCGCTCGCACATGCGCAGAGACGCATCTGCACATGCGCAGACACAAAACATCGGCGGCACGAACGCACGCGGTTATTACCGCACCAACCAGAATAAGGCCCAAAGTGACAGGAAGAAAATGAATACCTGTTAGAAGAAGGGGTGGGAGTGCTCAAAGCAGCCCAGCAGCCGTACACTTTCACTGGACACTCACAAAAGCAGATAGAGCAGCAGGCAGCTTCTTCGGCTGCCTGCTGCAGTGCCCCGCTCTGCCAGGGTGAGAGAAGAGAAAAGGGAAGTGGCCGCGGCGCCTGCCATTTCAATGATTTAATCAGCGGCTGCATCTACACGGCAGCCCAGCAGCCCAGCCACTTACATTAGTAGACGGAGCAGCCGGCAGCTTCCGTTACTCCCCTGACCCCTCTCAGCTAAAAGGCACAAGGGAAAATAGGGAACGGTGAGTCCTCCTCGCCGAAGCTCAAAGACCCACTTCCCTCAACCCCCGGAAGGGTTAGAGTAGGTGGGTCCTCGGCACCTAAGCTTAGAGAGACCCTCGGTAGGTTTCCCTCCGCCTTGCGGCTCAGGGTCGCCCTCGGGGACTGCAGCTTTCCCCCGAAGGAGAAAGCTTTGGTACGTGGGGAATGGGTAGCTCATAAGGGTCGTAAACACAGCCCATAAAAATGTGCGCAAACTAACTAAAATGGAAAATGTGAAAAAGTAACTAATGTGAGAGGGATGAAGAGAAATAAATATATAAAGAGACCACAGCCAGAAGAGTAGGGTGGGGTGTAAAAAATTGTACTACCCCAATCAAAAGGCCCAGGTTAAGGACGTGCTAGTGCCAAAAACATGCTGGCGGGGACACCAGTGAACGTTAAGGCACCTCCGAATTTCCCTTGAGGCACGCTACACCTCGGGCTCTAAGCAGCCGGCCAGTCAGAGTCCGACTAAGTGTTTCTCTGCTCCTACCTAGGATGTTTTCCATAGGCCAATCAGATACTGAGGTTGGGGACTTTGCGGCTGTTGAGAGCAGAGCTATGCATACCTCCCAACTTGACCCTCTCCAGGAGGGACACATTGCTCTGCTCCTGCACTTCCCTCTTAATGTATGATTACCACCACCTGTGTTGAAACACCTTTCTTATCGATTAACCTGTTTTAGGTAATCGTGCATTAAGAAGAAAGTCCAGGAACAGAGCATTGTGTCCCTCCTGGAGAGGGTCATGTTGGGATGTATGGCTATGCTATGTGTGCCAGCACCTTGGGCATACCTCCCAACATGACCCTCTCCAGAAGGGACACAATGCTCTGCTCCTGGACTTTCTTCTTAATGCATGATTACCTTCATCTGTGCTAAACAGGTAAATTGCTAAGAAAGGTGCTTCATCACAGATGGCAATCATATATTAAGAGGGAAGTGCAGGAGCAGAGCAATGTGTCCCTCCTGGAGAGGGTCATGTTGGGAGGTATGTCTTGGGAGAAGATTTTGATTATGTTGCACCATTGATGGAAAGAAACCATCTGGTTCTCTCCCCACCGATAGGAAAAGTAGCCTACACCAGGCATAAACCATCGAGGATTATTATTCCATCCCTATCACCGGCTACCCACATAGCAGGGACGAGCTCCTTCCCAGCCATGATAAATTGGCCCATTACAGAGAACGAGAACATTGTTGATCTTATACGGGATAATCATAATGGACCACAGCTGCCTATTCTGTATCGCAGGTACACAAACGCACTTGCATCATTAAGCGACCAGTGACAACCACAAAATGGTGTCTCGGCGTACGTAACTGGTTGGCGGACGTGTTGCGTAGTCAAACGTCGGCGCACTAGTTAGACGTCACCGCTAGCGCCCGCCGGCTGCCACTGCTGCTGTATCGGGGAGTGGAGACGCTCCGGAACATGGCGCCTTCTATCTGGAAAGGGCTTGTCGGCGTCGGGCTCTTTGCCCTGGCACACGCCGCATTCTCAGCTGCTCAGCGTAAGTTTTGCCACGGAGGCCGCCGTGTAGTGCTGGCAGGAAGGTCAGAATGGGCGGCATCAATGTGTCCGGCCTGGGGGCGGCCCAGCTGGTTTTACCTTTGGGGGTTGTGCACCCGGCCCCCACATACAGCTCGGTGCGGTAACACTGACATGGGTGTGAGAGCCGCCAGCCGCGCATTGTCACCTTTGTATGTGTTCAGTGGGGACATCTTTCTGTCACCCACCCCACTGCGTACATGTAATACTGTATAAGGCATGCACAGTGATGCTTGAATGGTATATGGGCAGTTTTAAGGTTTATTAGTTAAAGTACACTATCCTCTAATTCATTGCCCCACCTCTAGTCACGGGAGCTGCATGGATGATTTACTGTGGAGTTTGTATATTCTCCTTTTGCTGGCATGGGTTTACTCCGGGTGCTCCAGTTTCCTCCCACAATCCCCCCCATCCTCTCCTGTTTCGGTGCATCCCCCCTCTCCTATTTCAGTACCCCCTCTTCTAATTCACATGCCCCCGTTCTCCTTATTCATGTTAAATTAACCGATTTGTTTCTATAAGCAACAAACTAGCTCTGATTCAGAGAATTTTTCAAAAATGTATAAAATGACCCAGTGGTATTGAGACTTTACAAACTAAATTGAAATAAAGCATCTTACTGTGAATGCCTATTTTTCCAGATCGTTCTTACATGCGCTTGACTGAAAAGGAAGATGAGACGTTACCTATAGATGTAAGTTGGATTTTATTTTAGACCTTTTTTGGGGAGGGGAAAGGAGAAACATTTGGTTTTAGTAAATTTTCAGCATAAAAGCAGATGTTCAGTAGTGCTGTAAATCAGGAATCCAAAGTAAAAATATGAAAATGAGGTGGCAGAAAATGTATATATTATTTGTATGGAAATAAATCCGGACCTTCTGTATCAGTTTGTGCATAGTGGATTGTAAAGTAATACTACTACGTTTAAGTCCAGCAAATCTATAGAAGTGCTTAAACATATTGCTGCATGTGTTACCATTTAGTAGATTCTGAAACAAAAATACACTATAGGTGTGAACTTTAATTGTCTCATTTCATTTACTTACAGATAGTTCTACAAACCTTGCTGGCATTTGTAGTGGCCTGCTATGGCATAGTACATATCGCCGGAGAGTTTAAAGACATGGATGCTACTTCAGAATTGAGAAATAAGTATGTCCTTTTATTTCTATCATAATGTTGGTTTTAACAGACTTGCATAAGAATTCATTTCAGCCTTAGATTTGTTTTCATTAAGCTTTTTCTTCAGGTGAAGTTACAACTGATTTCTGTATGTTGAGACATCCTTATATCTTAAGATTCAGATGCATGCTGGGAATATCATACATTCGGAAATAAATGCTGATCTCCGACAGTCTTCCACATGTTTGCCATAGCACCGCATTATCCATAAGCTGGTGAAAGCGTTCTTCATCAACACACCTTTTGACCGGTTCTATCCTTAATGCAAGAAAGTGCCTAGATTGTTGCATAAGGTTATCTCTAAATAGCCTGCAGTTCCATCAGCATTCTCACAAAACAGCCACAGAACACGCAAGGGCCACAGTCATTCAAAGGTGGAGATCTGGTGGCTCTAAATTGCATATGCAGCCTTTAGTGCTTATGCCAGAGGTTCCCAAACACAGTCCTCAAGTCACCCCAACAGTCCAAGTGTTAGGTTTATCTGTGGCTCAGCACAGATGGCTAAATCAAACTGTCTGAGGTACCAATTAAGTCACCTGTGGCTAAGCATGGATATACCTAGAACCTGGACCAATGGAGTGCCTTGAGGACTGCGTCTGGGAACCTATGGCTTATACAGTCTGCTAAAACAGATATCCTTATACTGGTGGAATTGCTGGCAACTGTGAAACAAGACTTCAGTCTGCTATCTAACTTTCATATGTGAGCGTAAAATGGCAAGTAATGATGGTGACTTCTGGGTAAGTGGAACTACTTAGAGGAGGCATTTAAAAAATGCACAAGAAATAAAATAAATAAAATGCTTAGATATAGCAACCATGCAGACTTGTATAGATGGGAAAATATAAGGGAAAATATAAGCAATCTAAGCCCCCTAGAGCAGGCGTAGGAAACCTTTTCTCTATCTCTATGAAACAAGTCCCAGCATGCCGTGCCAGTTCTAGCACTCCCTAATAGCATAACTGTGGCAAGGCATACTAGGACTTTGTTTCGCAACAGCTGGAGAGCCACAGGTTGCCCACGCCTGATCTGCATTTGTTTTGTGGCGCCTCTAAGATGAAGTAAATTGTGACTACCGGTCATCCTTAGTCAGTTCTGTGGCACTGCACAGTTTGGCTTCTGGTTGTCTACATGTTTTATGATAGTCAGCCATGGTTTTTGCCTATCACTTTGATCATTAATTAATTGAATTGGTCCTGGACCACAAACCCGAGAAACACCTGAATGTCTTGCAGCACCCCAGGGTGGCTAGGTACAGGGTTAGGGAACTACTGATCTAGGTTAAGCTGGGCGCAATATATCGGGCTGAGTGAACTGCTGATAAATTCCAAGCAGGTCGATATTGAAAATGTCTGTGAAAGACATTGTTCAGAATTATCACTATGGCTATGCAGCACAGCCGATGGCCAATACATGTACAGATAGCTCTAGTTGTGTGTACATGTGGTTCGCCAGCTGCTCCTACACTTGCTGCATGGGGTGGATGTGACAGCTGTGTCCGGCTGTTATTTGAGAGCGACTCATTGAGTGGTCAATTAACAAGTATATTTGCTGACGTGCACTGGTCACATTGGGTCCACCAACATCTCGCTGAACTGTTTAACGAGACTTAGGGAAGTATTCAATGAGGCCAATTCGCCATGTTTCATGATGAATTTGTGCTATTTTCATTTTGGAAGATGATTTTTTTTTTGTGTCAGAAAATGAATCCCCCTATTCAATTTGCACTTTTCACAGTCTGCGAACAGTGAATGACGGACAATTCGCCATCTGATAGTCTCTGCAACTCGCTGTGGTTTTTCAATGTGATTTGCCGTGAGTGTATTCAATGAGAAGATGGCGAATTGCTTTCTAAGTGATTTTTGCCGTGTAGCAATCGCCATCTTTTCATGGTGAAGTGGAATGTGAACTTTTTAAAATGTTTTTGTTTTTTTGGTGTAAAAAAATCAGGAATTTTATTCTGTGAAGGGGCATGCTATTTTTATTCATGTGCTTACAGCACATGAATATATATTCAATTAACTTTTTTTTTTTTACACAGAATAGCCAGCAGGAGCCGAGAGCCGCTCATTACATATTCATATATTCACTGCTCCCGATCATTACATATGCCCGATCGGGAGCAGTGTTAGCGGCTCCCTACCCGGTCCCCTGCTAGGTCTCCCGCCCTCCGGACCATGACGACTCTGCATCGAATCCTAAACAGGATTCACTGCACAGCGCAAATATACTCATTGAATACTGCCCCTAGAGTGCTGTTTTTATAAATATTCCATTTGTGTGACCATAGACATAAATATTTAGTCTGTTCTTCCCATTAATTTGTTAATGAAATGTTGTTTAACCCCTTCCCGACATTTGACGTATATATACGTCATGGCCGGGATGTACTTCCTGACAGCAGACATGTCCCTGCATGCCCAGGGGGGGCTGCGATGCCGCCCCCCCCGTCGGCGATCGCTGTGATTGGCTGTTCAGTGTGAACAGCCATTCACAGCGTTTTCTGTGTCACCGGCGAATAACGTTCGCCGGTGACACAGGGATCGGAGGTGATTGGTGCTGTAAAGTACAGCACCAATCACCGCGGGGTGTAAGGGTGACACTGGTGTCACCCCACCTCACCCCGCCCGCCCCCAAAGGCCGTGATTGGTTCGTCGGACCGACGAACCAATCACAGCCATGGAGGGGGGTTTAAACTAACGGTGACTGCACTGCAGACGCCATTCCGGTCTGGAATTGCGTGCAGTGCGGTCACCGTGCCCAGCTGCCGCGATATACTGACCAGAACCCCTCTAAATACTTACCTGATCACTGCCTGGATCTTGCTTCTTCTTGTGACATCCTGTGCTGTGTTGTGCTGTGCTGCTGCGAGTTATTAGATAGAAAGATAGAGAGAGATAGAGAGAGATAGAGAGGCCTAGTGACAGAGAGTGCTATATTTTGTGCTGCTGCAGTGTGATAGAGCTATAGATAGAGAGAGAGAGATAGTGACAGATTGTGCTATATATTTTTTATATAACTGACTGCTGCCCCCCCTTTTGTGCTGATCAGTATAAATTAACTGATCAGCAACTTTTTGGGGGCGCAGGTTTTTTTTTTAGATATATATACCTGTCAGTGCTGCTGCTGCAGTGTCATAGAGTGAGAGATAGAGAGATAGAGAGAGATAGTGACAGAGTGAGAGACTGCTATATTTTGTGTCTGCTGCCCCCCTTTTGTGCACCCCCAGCAACTTTTTGGGGGTGCAGGGGTTATTTTTCATATATATAACTGTCAGTGCTGCTGCTGCAGTGTCATAGAGTGATAGATAGTGAGAGATAGTGACAGAGAGTGATAGAGAGTGATATATTTTGTGTCTGCTGCCCCCGCCTTTTGTGCTGATCACTATATCTGAGGTGATCAGCAACTTTTTGGGGGTGCAGAGGTTTTTTTTTTTATATATATACCTGTCAGTTGCTGCCAGTTGCACTGTCAGTTGCACCAAAGGTTGTGCACCTGCTGCCCCTCACTGGTAATCAGTGTCGCATCACTGATCACCTTTATTTTTTTTGTGGGTGCTGTGGGGTCTTTTTTAAATTTTTTTTTACACACACTGTGATTTTGTGGGTGTCCTGTGGCCACTGTGCGCTGATCAGTGACGTACATCACTGATCAGCTTTTTCGGCACAGGGTTGATCTTTTTTTTTTTTTTTTTTTTTTTTTTGGATCAAATTCCTGTTGCCTTTGAGCGCTGTTCAGTGACGGACGTTACTGACCAACATCTGTGCTCAATTTTTGGCGCAGGACCTTTTTTTTTTTTTTTTTTTTTTAACCCCTTCAATTTTTTTTTTTTGTATAAAGTATTTTTTTTTTTCTGCACTACATACACACTACACACTACATACCCCCCGGGTTGAAATAAAGTTTGTACCCCCCCCCTACACTATACACGTGTTGAAACATTTCACTACCAGTAACACAAAAATAAAAATGGCATCCCAAATGTCATCCCAGTCATCCAGAAGAATGTATTCAGTGGAGGAGGCATATGCCATGCTTGCCTCTGACTCTGACACAGCCAGTGAGGCAAGCGGGGAATTTGAAGGATTCATCTTAAGCTCCTCTTCCTCCTCTAGTGATGAGGGACCCCCTCAAAGACGCCCCCGTAGAGCAGCTGACATTTATGCACTTTCAAGAGGAAGTCATAATTGGGGGGGGCCCAATAATTGATCTCGTATGGACCCCACCACCAGACAATTTTGAGCCCCAGGTTCCTGAGTTTTTGGCCATGCCAGGAATCCAATTTGATTCCACAGGTCTCAGAGAAATTGACTTTTTCAAATTATTTTTCTCTGATGATTTTATAAATTTAATGGTGGACCAAACTAATTTATATGCCCAGCAGTTTATTGCAAAACCCCACGTCATCATTTGCTAGGTGGACCCCTGTAGATGCAGTAGAGATGATGACGTTTTGGGGTCTGGTGTTTCATATGGGCATAGTAAAAAAGCCAGAAATTAGGCAATATTGGAGTACAGATGTTCTGTACAGCACCCCATTTTACCGTATGGCCATGACTCGGGCTCGTTTTGAGATGATCCTTAAATTTTTGCATTACAACGATAATGCACAGTGCCCACCCAGAGATGATCCCACCTTTGACCGGCTATTCAAAGTCAGGCCGGTCATTGATCATTTCAGTGCCAAATTTGCAGAGATGTACATCCCTGAAAAATTTATTTGTATCGACGAGTCCCTTATACATTTTAAAGGAAGGGTTAAATACCGCCAGTACCTTCCCAGTAAGAGGGCAAGGTATGGCATAAAAATGTATAAGCTGTGTGAAAGCACCTCAGGGTACACCCACATGTTTAGGGTATATGAAGGGAAGGATTCAAGAATTGAACCGCCAGAATGCCCCCCCTCCCTCTTAGGTGTTAGTGGAAAAATTGTCTGGGATTTAGTGCACCCCTTCCTGGATAAAGGTTATCACCTCTATGTGGATAACTTTTACACTAGCATCCCCCTGTTTAAGGCCCTTGGTTCAAGAGGTACAGCAGCTTGTGGTACTGTGCGCAAGAACCAAAGAGGCCTCCCAAAAACGCACATTGCCCAAGTAATGAGAAGGGGTGAAAGCAGGGGAATATGCACCGAAAATATGTTGTTGGTCAAATATAAGGACAAGAGGGATGTCCTTATACTGACAACAATTCACGGAGACAGTACCACCTCCGTCCCTGTACGAGGTACCAGTACCCACACCTCAAAACCTAATTGTATCCTGGATTACAATAGGTACATGGGCGGAGTGGATCTTTCAGATCAGGTACTGAAGCCGTACAGTGCCCTGCGGAAAACAAAAATCTGGTACAAGAAGCTGGCCGTGTATATCATCCAGATGGCACTGTATAATGCTTACGTGCTATTCCGTTCTACCGGCCAGAGGGGGACATTTATGCACTTTCAAGAGGAAGTCATAAAGGGCCTAATATTTGGGAACCAGCAGGCAGAGGGCCCCAGTACTTCTAGTACTGGCCCCCGTATTGTACCAGGGCAGCATTTTCCGAACGAAATCCCCTCCACTGCAAGAAAGGGCAGGACACAAAAAAGGTGCAAAGTTTGCTATAAAAAGGGAATAAGAAAGGAAACTATTTTCCACTGTGAAACTTGCCCCGACAAACCCGGCCTATGTATAAAGGAGTGTTTTAAAATATACCACACATCTATGGATTATTAGGTTCATCATTTCACCGTGCTTCGGGGGTCTTGCTAATGCCACATAGCACCCACCATTCATTCCACCAGAATCTGAGCTGCAAAATCCAAAAATCACTCCTTCCCTTCTGAGTCCTGCCATGCACCCAACTGGTATTTTTTGGTCACATATGAGGCATTGCCATACTCGGGAGAAATTGGGGCACAGATTTTGGGGTGCTTTTTCTCCTTCATACCTTCTGAAAATGAAAAATTGAGCCAGAACTGCATTTTTGTGTAAAAAAATTTAATTTTTCATTTGCACAGCCCAGTTGTATCAAAATTGGTGAAACCCCTGGGGGTTTGAAATGTACACCATACCCCTAGATGAATTCCCTGAGGGGTGTAGTTTGCAAAATGGGGTCACTTGTGGGGGGGTTCCTAACTTTTAGCATCTTATGGTGCCTAGAATCCTACATGGTGCCTAAAAAATAATCTCATAAAAAGGAGGCTCCAAAATCAAGTAGGTGCTCCTTCTATTATGAAGCCTGTGGTTTGGTCAATGTGCACACTAGGGCCACATATAGGATATTTATGAAAACAAAAGAATTGGAGGAATCAATTTGTAGTCACATTTCTCTAGTAAAATCTACTGTGTTCCTTAGAAAAATGTATTAAAATTGCAAATCTGCAAAAAAAATGAAATTTTGAAATTTCATCTACACTTTGTTTTAATTCCTGTGAAACACCTAAAGGGTTAACAAACTTCCAAAATGCTGTTTTGAATACTGTGAGGGGTGCAGTTTTTGAAATGGCATCATTTATGGGGGTGTCTCACATACAAGTCCCTCAAAGTCACATCAGAACTGAACTGGTCCCTAAAAAAATCAGTGTTTGAAATTTTCTTGAAAATTTGAGAATTTGCTATTCATATTGTAAGCCTCCTAGTGTCCAAAAAAATTAAAAGGAAGTTGAAATAATGATGGAAACATAAAGTAGACATATGGTCTATGTTAGTTATTAACTATTTTGAGTGGTATGATTATTTGTCTCACAAGCAGAAAATTTAACATTTTGCAAATTGCTAAATTTTCCATTTTTTTACGACCATTTTGGTATTTTTCACAAAAAAACACAGACTGTATCGACCCAAATTTACCACTAATTTGAAGTACAATGTGTCACGAGAAAACAATCTCAAAATCACTGGGATAAGTAAAAGCAAAAAAAAGTTATCCCCACTTAAGTGATACATGTCAGATTTGAAAAAAAGGGCTCTGTCAGGAAGGGGTTAATAATCACAGCCATTTCAATTTCATAACTGGATGGTCTTCTACTTTATGAACTGGCAAATTTCAGGTACAGAATGTTAGGGAGTTACTATGTAGACACAAGTGATTGGAGGCTGGAAGCAAATAGATGCATATTTTATTGAGGTCAGTACTCTGTAGGTTCACCACATGCAGCAATTACTGCAGACAACCTTCTTGGCAAACTCTCCTCAAATTATTTGCAACAGCATGTGGGATGTTTTGCCATGCTGCATTAATTACAGTGAAGAACTGTAATATGGAAGGCAGTCGGGAGCCTGACGGTCGTTTCTCAGACATTGGGAGGGGGCGAGTGTATTCAAAGCCCCTTGCGGGTTCTGATGTTGGAAAAATGACCATCAGAATCACTCCAGTTTGTCTCCAGGGACTTAATTCTAAGCTGGCTGGTCCATCCAGGTTACCTAAGTGCCACAATGTAGGGAGCAAAGTGTTGGCCATCAAGGGTCTAGACCAGTGGTAGCCAACTTCAGTCCTCGAGAGCTACCAACAGTTCACATTTTCTTGGAAACCTAGCTGATGCAAAGGTGTAATCGTTACTAAAAGATCCTCAGGTGGAGCTAATTACTTCACTTGTGATTCTGTGAGATCTGGAAAACATGCACTGTTGGTAGCTCTCGAGGACTGGAGTTGGCTACCCCAGGTCTAGACAATACTCACCTTTGTATTGCAGCACTCAAAAAATGTGACAAATTGTTTCCCATGTTTATTTGAGTGTATTAGCGTGCACATTGCCAAATTGAACATCCTGACTATATTATCATTCTATTGTGCTTTTCAACAATGTATTTATATTATCTGGCCCATTTTCTGTCGCACGTCGATACAATATAACCAATTCCTCCTAGAGACATTGTGTACAATGTACATAGCGCAGCATCATGCTCAAACTGTGGGCAGTATTCAATGACTTTTTTTTGGCATGTGCAGTGAATCCTGTTTAGGACTCGCTGCACATTCTCCATGTTCCAGAGGGCTAGAGCATTCGCTGCCAGCCCTCCCTCTCACCCTATTCAACGTTGCAGGGGCTCGCAGCATTCTGGGGAACGGCGGCAGGCAGGGAGATGGAAGCTTCCTGCCTGCGCCTGACATTTCTGTGGGAGAAGGAGGGCTCCCGGGGACACAGACAGGGGATGTGGTGGAGGGAGCTGCTGCGCTGATCCTGCTTGTGCATATGTAATGAGCGGGACCAGTGTGCAGTGAATATTTAATGAGGCTTGAAAAAATTAAATATATATATTCATTTGCAGCAAGCACATGAATAACAATAGCATGCCCCCTCACAGAATAAAATTACTGATTATTTGACACCAAAAAAACAAAACAACCCTTTATTTTAAAAGATCACATTCCAGTTCACCTTAAAAACATGGCGATTGCTTAAGGTTAAAATCACGTTGAAAGCAATTCGGCATTCGAGCATTGAATACACTCACGGTGAATGTAAGTGAAAATCCCATTGAAAACCAGCGAATTGCAGCGAGCATGAAAGGGGGAACTGGCCAGCATTCACTGTTCGCTTTTGGCGAACATAGAATAGCGTTAATCAGATCTTCAGTGAAAAATATTCACGGCAGAGAGTGAAAAAACTGTGAATCCTGAGCATTGAATACTGCCCTAAGTGTTTGCTGTAATTAGTGGACTTGTGTGTTTCATCAGCAAAGCAGTGAGAACCAGAGGATGGCATATGCAATCTTTACAGTAGTCTGAAGGAGGGGAAAATAAACCCTGCATTTATCTGAATTATTTATTTCCCTTTTTCTTCTTAGGACATTTGATACGTTAAGGAATCATCCGTCATTTTATATCTTCAATCACCGTGGACGGGTAATGTTCCAGTCTCCTGAAACAGAGGATTCTTCACAAAACCCAGCTGCGTTCACATCCAGCGCGCCGCTGAAGCTACGGAAACTAGACACAATGCAACGTTAAGAACAACTGATTTTTACAGATGCTTCTAGGAGAGAACATTGTAATAACATGGGAGTCTGGGATGGAAACACTTCATTTTTATATATATTTTTTTCTTTTGTTTTTCCTGGGGCAATATTTATATTGATCTTCCAGACTTTATAAAATGAAAAAGAGGACTTTCTTTGTACACTTACCGAAAAGGACTGTATTGTGGACTAGCAATGCACTGTAACTTATTGCTACAATTATGCTGTAAAAAATGTCTTTTACCTTTAAAACATTAAATCAAAGCTGCAGCTCAATTAAATTCTCTGTAACAAAAAATAAAATTGGTTTTATTTTGAACGGGCAAGATCATATACAGAAATGATGCTGTTGTGTACATTTACTAACGTGCGAGTCTACAAAAATGGAGGTGTTGCATGTACTGACCAATCACATGGTCTCTTCTCAATTTGAGGATCCCAACCACAGCATGGCCCCCACTTTACCCCCCCCCCTCTCTCTCTCCCCCTCCAAGACCATGTCTAAATTGATTTTGGCGACTGCAAATCCTCCCATGAGTACACACCTTAACTATGTATATTACTGAAACATGGACTCATATGCTGGGTGCCAGCGATATATTGCTAGCAATCTATTGCCAGCAATCATATTGCTCAGTGTCTCCTTTTCATCAGCGATGAAAAGGAGACACTGCTACTGTCACGGGGCGGGGGGAGCAGCAGTGTCTGGTTGCTGCTATCGCGAGGGGGGGGGGGGGGGGGGAAGGGGAGAGAGAGACGGAGCCCCGAACGGAGGAGAGAGCAGCAGCAGCGTCTGCTGCTGTCACGGAGAAGGAAGGGAGGGATGCGAAGGGAGGAGGGAATCCTTCTGCCGCTGACCTCCTGCTCAGCGCCGGGGGAAGTCGCTGGTCACAGGAGCATACTCCTGCGACCATTAGGGAGTGCACACGGGAGCGCGCAGCTGGCGATTTATCGCCAGCAGCACTCCAAATCACTGGCAATATGGTCGCTCAGCGACCATATTTTCAGCGATTTCAGCCAATATCGCCCCCGTGTGTACACACCTTTAGTGTGCCCTGAGGGCTGAGGATGCTAGACCAATACATAGAATAATTGGTTGCTATGGGCAGCAATATCACATCTGGAAAGCCACACTTTAGCAAATATACCCCATGTGTGTGTCATAGATCGTTAAGAGCAGCAGATTTATTTATTTACAGTTTCTTATATAGCGCAGCAGATTCCGTTGCGCTTTACAATAGTAGACAGTGATAAGACAAACTGGGTAACAACAGACAGACTTGGAGGTAGGAGGGCCCTGCTGCAAGCTTACAATCTATAGGTGCCCATGCACTTTAAAGGCTCCCAAACACTAGTACGATTTTGTCTGATTTCACCATGAGAAATCGTCCCAAATCGGATGTATTTGATATCCAACCTGACCCGCTGCCCGGTCCCATGGGCATCGGGTCAGACCCGGATCAGAACTCATCAGCGGCACATCGCGGGTGCTTTCTATCACCCACAATGTGTTGTGTCCAATTGAGTAGATGTGCCAGCTGTGAAGCACTGCTGGCACACACCTTTTGTGTGGGGGTGGGCAGCAGCAGAATAAAAACAAAAAAAATACACTTTCACAGGACTGTCCGGCCGCTGATTGGTTGAGAGAATTCCTGCTCTAAATGATTAAAGTTAGGCCCTGTGGTAAGACCATACCCTGTTGTGTATACCAGGGATTACAGCAGAAACAGAATTCCACCAACACCTTTTTAGAACCCAGATAGTCTCAGGTACGTTTTCTGAATATGGCAGCAAGACCCTTACATTTGACCAAACTAATAGAATGTGAGTAATAGGAACAGAATACATTTCAGGAAATTAGGACCCATTCCATTTTTGTCTAATTACTGTACATAGATATGTCCAAGTAATGCAAATTGTAGAAATCAAGGAAGATGTCTATGCCTGGGTCAGAATCTTTATGAACATATAAATGATTGCAATACAAACACGCATCAGTTCATATATGAAAAATATATTTTATTTGATGCAATAATTTCATTTTATCTAGTGTCTCCTACAGTATTCCTCCTATACTGCACACATGAATTGTATAGCTGCACAATAGTTCTCGAAGGTTATTATTATACTTTGTTATATTAAAGGGGGTTCTGACCTGAGTACCTTACAAAGTACATCAACAGTATGAGCTTACAATACAGAACATTGTATGTCATGGCATAGTACCTAAATAGGCCGATGGGTGTCAGAACCAAAGGTCTAGGTGCCATGAAGATGATGTTATGAGAGGGCCCTACTTGTGAGAGATAACAGTCTGAAGGGGCGCGGGAGATATGTAGGGGTGGATTCAGTTAGAAAACCAGCCTGGGAAATATATGGAACTACCCCTAATGGGGGTGGGGTCTGCATATATTAAAGTGTAAAAGAATAGCATCATGCCAGGACTGTCATCAGAGTATAAAAGGGCAGAATCTGTCCCTCAATACCAGCATGCCAATCTGCCGCTGTATGGGTGACAAAAATGAAGGTGACATGGAGCAAGGGGCAGTGGGCTAGGATGAGAGTTGGAAGTCATTGGTTGAGAAGTGCAGAGCCGGCCGTAGCCAATTTTATGCCTAGGCAAGATTTTAGCTGATAATTGCTAGCACCACCGCTATAATATTGCAATGTGTACACAGGAGTAGTGAGACGCAGGGCGCTAGGGAAGGTGAAGTGAAATGCAGGGAGCAGTAGGGAGGAAGTAGTGAGAAGCAGGGCAATACGGTGGGCATAGGGAGACGCAGGGCACTATGGATGACTTAGTGAGATGCAGAGTGCTAGGAAGAGCACAGTGAGATGCAGGGCGATACGGTGGGTGTAGGGAGACGCAGGCACTATGGATGACTTAGTGAGATGCAGGGCGCTAGGGATGGCGTAGTGAGATGCAGAGTGCTAGGGAGGGCACAGTGAGACGCAGAGTGCTAGGGATGGAGTAGGGAGAAGCAGGTCACTAAGGGTTGCAAAGTGAGACACAGGGAGAGTAACATCAGGGACAGATAGAGTTACAGCAGGGACCCAGGACAGGGTGTGGGACAGCGGAGACATAGAGGAGAAAGTGCAGTGGGATTAAAGTACCATTCACTATATTTAAATTATAGCATGGTGTTTAGTTTGTTTCCAGCCAGTGGGATCCAGAGTTGGCAGGTAGCAGAACCAGGTGCGCCAGCGATGGGAGGGCTCCCTGTCAGCAGTGAGTGGAGGGGAGAGGAGCGGCGTACCATAGGACACCCATGCAGAGCAGCGTCATGTAAGTGCAGCAGGCACTTTCCCTGCCCCTGAAGGGCCTGCTGCACAGCGCATATATATAATATATATAAAGAAACATGTTCTTTCTCTGAGCTGGGCCATGGAGGGGAGAAGCTCAGCAACTTCATGTCACAAGTGGGCTATTCCAATGCTGGGGGGGGGGGGGTTAAGTTTTGTAGAGAGGTGGAAAATTTAGGGCCAGGAAGACAGTTCCAGTGGTAGGGAGCAGCATGCCAAAACCTTGGGAGGTGGCATTCATTGTTGAATGAAGTGGGTAGGTGGGACCATTGATGGATGCAAATGAGGGGGACAGACCTGGGGCTTGTAGGAGAGGGGAGGCTGATGTGGTATGTTTGGAGAGGAATGTGGGGCATTAGCATGTAGTAGAGTTTGGAGTGGAGAGAGGTGGGAGGCCAGACATTAGGAAGGTAGAGTGAACTAGTATGGAGATGACCAGAGAGTGGATGTGGTTTATCGTTGCTTGATTCTGGAAATATGTGTGAGATGGAAACTGTAGACAGGTACCGAATGTGAGGTATAAAGGAGGATAAATCCAAGATAAATCCAAGATAATGCACTTAGGGCAGAGGGTACAGTCCTGGTGTCCAGCCAATGCCATTAGTTCACAGTACCAGGGAATAACTTGTGCAGAAGAAAGCATTTCACTGCGGCTGGAACAGGAAATCCTCTCTGGAATGAGATAATCAGTCGGCGTTCACACATAGGGATTGATTAAGTAAAGCAATAAGCAAGTAATTTTGAGTCTGGAACAAATCATATTGCTTTGCAAAGGGAGCAAACACATTTACATGGTTTCTGTGCAGGGTAAATACTGGCTGCTTTTGTATGTAGCCCACAGATGCCCATAACAACATCCCATCTGAAATAGAACTCCCACCTAAGTAAAAAAAAAAACATAATGCAAACTGCAAAACAGACACAATTTAAATTACTGTGGTCTCTATCGAGCTTGAGATGAGATGCAACTGTTAAGACCGACACCCTCTCAGCTATTATAGGTATCCCATGTGGGAGGCACAATTATCCTTCCTCATTTATATGTATATTTTATAATGGCACCTGATAGTATCAGAATTTTTTTTTTTATGTATACTTTATTTAATTTTCAGATAAAAACATAGATACAGGCATACAGTTAATACATTCTTACAGGAGAATAAACAGGTACACTATTCCGAAGAACATACATGGTCAGCATCTAATGAAGCATTCCTAGACCCAAGCCAGTTACAATTGAGCATTTCTACACAGAAAAATCTGGCCTACGTCTGTGGAAAAGTAGAGTACCTTTTCAAAAAAAGAGATTAGGGCCTCTGTGACGGGGTTCTCCGTCACGAGTAATATTAAGAATAAGTGTCATAGCGCATATGCCTAGGGAAAAGGGAGCACCGTAACATCTCAGGGTGGTACGGTGGGTACCAAAGGAACCGGGGAGATTGAACTTAGGGGGGGGGATGAAGAGGGATAAAAAAGGGGGGGTCTGGGGGCCTTTATATACCTCATATCTATTGAGACCAAAAGGTGTATCAGGTCAAGTGGGACTCAAGTCTATGTGGACTCATTGCTGAGAGAGCCTCAAGGCGTCTTAATTTATGGAACCTGTTCTTTATATATTGCCGATGATTTAAAGTCTATCCATGATGCCCATGTCGCCATATAGTCTGCCTGCTTATCTAATGCATCATAATAGATATCTTCCATAGTGCAATAAAAATCAACTCTACAAAACCATTCCCATATTGTTGGGAACTCTGTATCTCTCCAGTGTGTCGGTATTACTGCCCTGGCGGCATTGTTCAAGTGTTTTAATAAGGACTTTTTGTATTTATATAACGGGATTTTGGAATGGGAGAGAAGCCAGAAGTCAGGACCCTCCGGTACTTGGGAACCTAACATCTTTGAGGATAATTGTATTACTTTGTCCCAGAAGGGTCTGATCCTGGCACATTCCCACCAAATATGAATCAGAGTACCACTTGAGGACCCGCACCTCCAGCACAGATGAGATACCGCGGGAAATATTTTATGAAGGAAATCTGGGCACCTGTACCAACGGGTTAGTAATTTATATTGAGTGTCTATCACCTCTAGGCTTGTTGAGCATCTTGCCATGACCTCGAATTGTTTTTCCCATTCTATCGTTATGCCCCATTGTAGTAGGTCCCTATCCCATTTCTCACAGAAAGAGGGATTATCAGGAAAATGACCCCCTAGCAATAATTGATATATTGTTGATAATGCATGTGTGGGCTCAGAGGCTCGATAGCATAGCATTTCAAAATGTGTTGGTTCTTTTTTAAGGGTATCATCTGGTCTTTTCGAGTGGATAAAGTGTCTGATTTGAAAATAAAACCAAGCATCTGATTGGGCCAGTTCCTTTCCAACTCTCAAATCCGTAAAAGCAACAATTTTCCCACCCGACACTAAGTGAATAATTTTAGTAAGGCCCTGCTGTTTCCACCTAATTGCTTGCGCCCCAGAAGTTCCAGGGGGAAATTCTGGATTGTCCACAAAAGGTAGTAGAAGGGTGTTGGGAGTTGAGAGACCAAGCTTGTGTCTAAGATTTTTCCACATTGATAAAGTGGCCTCAATTGTGGGGAGCTTAGTCGAGGGTATTTTAGCCAGCCAGGGGATGTGCTGCAAATTTAAGGAGGAAGATTGTATCTCCAATTCAACCCATTGCTTGGGGTTAACATCTGCTCTAGCCCAGTTCAGCACCCTGTGTAAAACTGCTGCCTGGTAGTAGGCTAGTAACATAGGCAATCGTTGTCCCCCTCTATCTCTGCTATAATATAGATAGGCATGTTTAAATCTGGGCTTTTTGCCCCCCCAGACAAATTGACTGATAACTCTCTGTGCCTCTCCGAGGTATTGCGCCGGGATCCTTAAAGGGATTGCTTGGAAGAGGTATAAGAATCTTGGGAGAATATTCATTTTGATAATGTTCATCCTCCCCAGCCAAGAAAATCTCTGTGTTGCCCATTGTGATAATTCCCGGCGAACAACCCGGAGTAAGGGAGTATAGTTGAGAGAGACCGCAGAGGACAAGGAGCTAGGGATTTGTATACCCAGATATTTAATATGGGAGGTAGCCCACTGGAAGGGGAATCTGGGCTTGAGAGATTCAACTGTGTGGGTAGGAAGTGATATGTTCAGTGCTACAGATTTTGAGTAATTTATTTTAAAGTTAGATAATTTCCCATATCTTGAGAATTCCCCCATGAGATTCGGTAACGATACCACTGGATTCGAGATTATCGCCAAGAGGTCATCGGCAAATAGTGCCAATCTGTGGTCGGTCTTCCCTACCCTTAGACCTCTAATACTGGAGTTATTCCTAATTGCCCTAGCCAGGGCTTCCATACAGAGTACATAAATTAAAGGTGATAAGGGACAACCCTGTCTTGTCCCATTTGCGATAGCGACCGGAGGGGATAGTGTGCCATTAACCCTTATCTGTGCAGTAGGTGCATTATATAGTGCCATAATCTTTTGTAAAAATTGACCATTTAAACCTATGTGTCTCAAAGTCATTTCCATAAACTTCCAGTCCACCCTATCGAACGCTTTTTCAGCGTCGGTGGATAGGAACATGATTGGGGTATGTGTTGTCTGGGCATGTGCAACTATGTCGAATACCCTGATAGTGTTTTCCCTCGCTTCTCTGCCCCTCACAAAGCCCACCTGATCTTCGTGTACTACCATAGGGACTAAAGTCGCCAGGCGGTTTGCCAATAATTTCGCAAATAACTTGGTGTCTATATTAAGAAGGGAAATGGGGCGGTAGCTTGCAGGGAGTGAAGGGTCCTTCCCCTCTTTTGGTAGTATTGTAATATGTGCAGCAAGTGACTGATGCGACAAAGGTTGCTTTGTGGATATCGCGTTGCATGCCCGCAACAAGAGGGGGAGGAGCTTCTCCTGGAAAGTTTTATAATAAGTCACTGGGAAGCCGTCTGGCCCTGGGCTTTTGCCCGACGGAGTACTTTTTAATGCTAGTTTGAGTTCTTCTTCCGTAAACGGTTCATTAAGAGAGGATGTTAAATCTTGGGGAAGGACGGGATATTGTATTTCTGATAGGTATTCCTGAATGTCCCTTTCTATGGTCGACCTCCCTCCCACCTGGCCTTCCCCGGTTAGATTATATAGTGCAGTGTAATATTTGTGAAATATCTGTGCTATTTGCGAGTTACTTGAGTGTGTTCGGCCTTCAGAGTCTTTCATTTCCTTTATATAGGTCATGGACCTTTGCGCCCTCAATGCCCTCGCCAATTGTTTGCCAGGTTTATTGCCCCATCTGTGGAATTTGTG
This sequence comes from Crinia signifera, assembly GCF_055691185.1. Lineage (NCBI taxonomy): Eukaryota > Metazoa > Chordata > Amphibia > Anura > Myobatrachidae > Crinia > Crinia signifera. The sequence goes on from NC_139225.1 coordinate 111,045,503, forward strand.
TCTGCACCTTCTAAACGCTCTGCGCGTGCTGTCATTGAGTAGGCTATTCAGTGCCGTACGAGCTTCTTGTAATTCCAAGAAGGTGTCAGATGTCAGGGAAGACTTATGTGCCAATTCCAGGGACTTTATCTTTCCTAACAAGGCCTCCCTACATTCTGCCCTCTTTTTTTTCAACCATGAGCCTAGTTGAATACATTTACCCCGTATTACACATTTGTGTGCCTCCCAGATAGTGACTGGTGACACCCCTTCAGTCTCATTGGTTTCGATGTAGTCACTTATAGCTACTCCAATCTGTGTCCTACAGTCGTCTTCCCTAAGGAACTGTTCATTAAATTTCCAGTTCCATTGTCGGGAAGTGGGATTCTGCAGGGACAGGGTAAGGGATATGGGTGCGTGATCAGATACTACCATCTGCCCTATTGTCGCATCTTTAATCAGTTCCAATGAGCTTTGTCCCAGACACAAATAGTCTATTCTAGTGTATGACTTGTGTGGGTGGGAATAAAAAGTAAAATCCTTGTCCTTGGGATGTAATAGCCTCCACGTGTCAATCATTTGGAAGTCATGTAGTATGGCTTTGAAACGTCTTATATCTTTTTGAGGGGTATTGGTAGTGGATGTAGTTGTGTCCAATTCGGGGTCTATAGCCCAATTGAAATCGCCCCCAGTCACCACGACACCCTCCAGCTTGCCTTCTACTAATTCCATAGCCTCTTTGAAGAAGCGCAGCTGTCCCTTATTTGGTAAGTACAAATTTATGAATGAGAAAGTCTGGTTAGATATAGTAGTCTTAACTAAAAGTCCTCTACCATTCCCTATAGGCTGCACTACAACGTCTGAAAGGAGAATGGTTTTAGAAAACAATATGGCAACACCTTTAGATTTGGAATCGGAAAAGTTATTAAAATAACCTGTCGGGTAATGTCGGGATGACAGCCGAGGAGTCGCGTCTCCTTTAAAATGTGTTTCCTGAAAAAATATAACGTCTGCTTTCTCAGTGTGCATTAAGTGCAATAATTTAGATCTTTTTTCAGGGACATTGAGACCTCTCGCATTCAAGGACACTATCTTTAGATTAACCACCATCTCTGATCCTAAGACAAATCAATAGATTAGGGCCCCCTTTCCAAGGTTTAGGTGAAGGGTTAGGAGTGGGGAGGGTGAACATACGAGGACGTACTATAACTATAGGGGAAAAACTGTTATTGCCTAAGCAATAGGCCCATACAATAAGTATGGGAAACTCTGCATTTTTAGCCAAGGGAAGCTCAATTCGTCCCATGGTCTACGTGTCTACAGCAGAGCTTGAGAGGTATGGGGGAGAACAGGGCGGGCCGCCCTTAATATAAAGCATGAATGGAACAATAAAATATCAAACAATAAAATAACCAGTCTCCTACTGAGTAGTCTATTCAAGAATCAAATTATTATTAATATTAGCTTTATGTAACAGTGGCCTACAACAGGGCCCAAACTAGGCGTTTCCTCTGGACTAGCCGAGCCGCACACTCTACCAAAAAAAAAACGACCACATCTATACTTATTAAGAGTGCTTCCTGGAATCCTCATGACCCTATACGATGCATTATCAAGAAAGATTACTTCGGTCATGCACTTTGGTCATGTTCCTGTAAGACCAGATAAAACATCTGATCATGCGCTGCACGGCCAGCCCAGAGTGCCATCCAACTTATTCGATGCAATATATAAACTATAAGCGAGCAATCATATACCATACATTTTTAAATCGAACGGTCTTATTCTCACCAAACTAGAAAAGGATTTTTAGCCGTAAAACAAACTAGACAGTCTTTGCCAGTTTCAGCAGATATTTACGTGTCTGGTGTGAGAGACCCCGGGGATCTCTGCTGGCCTGATAGCTGATCTCTTGATCCGCCACTCGGCGTCGTTGGTGGTGGGTTTCCGGGCTTCTTTTTCTTACTGTGATGGATCTCTTGCCAGTGCTCCCTGCGCGGTCTCGATCTAACCGACAGTTCCATTGGATCCAACCAGTTGGACAAAACTGGAGGTGGCAGGTCCAGAGCATTGCAAAAAGAGATCACACCTTCGGGGTCTTGAAGGATGCATGTTTTACCCTTATGAACAACCTGGATGCTTATTGGGAATCCCCATCTGAACTTAATATTTCTCTTCTTTAGTTCATCTGTGATGGGGCGTAGTAGGCGTCTTTGCTGTAAAGTTGTCCATGACAGGTCTTGGTATATCTGGATGTCGTGTCCATTGAAAGTGAGACCGGGCGAAAGACGTGCTGCCCTCAGAATTTCTTCCTTTTCTTGGAAATAGTGGAGCCTACAAATTATGTCTCTGGGTTTCTCCGAGGGAGCTCCTTTGGGCTTAAGGGCTCTGTGTGCCCTATCGAAGACTATTCGGTGCTCTGCATCTGCCTCAATGAGGCTTTTGAAAATTTTGGACAGAGCGCCCTCTACATTTTGGGGTTGAATGTCTTCCGGTATACCTCTAATCCGTAGATTATTTCTCCTCCCACGATTGTCCATATCATCAAGCCTGCGGCCCAATTCTGTCAAGGCCCTAGACTGCCGGGACACTAGGTCATGTATATCTGACATCCGAGTGTCCACCTCCTCTGCTTGTTCCTCCAGCAGTACTACTCGGTTTGCAAGGTGCTTGAAATCTGATTTAATAGAGGCGATTTGAGTCTGCATTGATTCCTGGATCCTCTTTTCAGAGGAAAGAAGATCTTCCTGTATCTCTTGCCGAGTAGGAATCTCTTTAAGTTTGGAGAGTATGGTGGTCAGGTCCTGTGAGGCCATCTCTATTTCTTCCGATGAGGCTGGATGAGGAGGGCTCTGGTTAGTGTGATCTTCTGGACGTGGGTCGGGGGTATGTATATTCGACGTCGATGAAAGGGAGGCGCGTGTTGGAGCTCCGAACAGAGAACAGAAAGCTTGAGCTTGTGTTGTTTTAGACGGCTTTTTTTCTTTGAGCCCGTTGTGGCGGCGTTTTGTCATGTGTGTTGAGACTGGGTACTCATATGATGGATTTTCGGCAATGTAATCATAACTGGTGGGCAGCTTCACGCATGTCCTCCCCCACGTGGCCTGTTAGCGCCGCATTTTTATTCCTGAGGCATTTTTGCCATCAAACGCTGTCTTTGGGAGTATTCCTGTGGGTGGCGGGATCCCACGGCTCTGTGCACATCACCCCCAGGTATAAAATGGCCTGTTTACTTTAATGCTTCAAATTAACACAAGTGTAAAGCCAAGAGAAGGGAGAGTGGCTGTTGTTCTCCACCTATAACACTAGATGGCGCTATTGGGCTGAGCTACACCATATGGCTTTATAAGCACAGTCTGGATATGTGCAGTTCCGACAGTGTACTCTGTATTATCAGCAAGCAATAAATATGGATTGAAACAGCTGGCCTGTCAGCTTAAAACTTTGTAATAATAGAGGATCCTTTGTTGTATTAATGAAAGCCTTTCAATACTTAGCAGCAGGACCTTAAGCTCAGTTTGAATGACAGTATATAGGAGATTACAGGATTCTTGTGTTTGTAAATACAGAGTCTTTCACAGCCTCTTCACATGCCTTGAAAAATCTATATAGAGCCAGGGACCCTGCTGCTATTTCCTTGTGGGGATCCTGAGGGGTTATGGGTCACCCTCTGGCTCATGCACCCACCCCCTATATATTGTATGCACCCAGCCCTATATACAGTCCACTGTGCCAGGTATAGCAGTGATGCAGATCGTTTTGTCTGCCCTTTTAGAGATCCAGCGGGGCCCTGGGAACACTGTTAGATTAGAGGAGGGAGCTGACTGCCGTCTACCCTCAGCCTCCCCGCTGTTCCTGGAGTTCAGGCCCGCGTCGCGGGAATCCAATATGGCGGCCGCGACTCGTACAGAGCCGGCTGCTGCGCTACCCCTCACCTCTCTCAGACCAGCGCCACTCTTCCTTCAGGTGCCGCCGAGCCGAGGGCTCCCCCCGCCGGGTAAGTAGCTGGTTATGCGGCTCCACTCTGCTCCGTGTTTCCGGTGGGCGGCGGTGTTACGCGAGCCCCCGGCTTCAAGGGGGTACTACGCCACAATCCGCGGGGACCTCTCAGAGAGGTCCCCCGACTCCGCGGCCTTTCCCACTCCTTTATTGGGGTCTCCCCAGGTGAGGTACCAAGTTGTAGGGCTGGATGGCTTCGGGAACCGGGGATTTTGTGCAGATGAGATGTCAGCAGGGACGGAGCTCAGGCACCTCACGTCTTGCTCCTTCTGCAGCCAGGCCACGCCCCCATAGTATCAGAATTTTATCCACGGCACCCCTAGGCCAAAAGTTAGTTATGGAGTATTTAATAAATTGTATGCCAAATTAAATATATTGTTTTTATAGAACATCTTTAGGTTTATTTATGGGGTGAGTACCAGGATTTGCTTCTGTTTGTCCACATAATTTAACGTAACTTTGAGGTTATGGGGGAAGTGATCACTCCCGCGGATGATTGTCCTGCCTGCTTAAGAAGTGGACTTCCCAGTTCAGAACACTGTGGATATAGACTGTAGGGATGGAAGGAAGCGTTTGGCCAATCTAAGAATTGGGGCGACTTCTCACGTTGCTGACCGACTTCGGGTGCCACCCTGATGATTTATATACATGATGGTGGTTGCATTTTCATCTGTATTTTTACAGATCTCCCATCGAGTTGTTCCCCCACTTGGCACAGGGCACAATAGATGGCTGTTAGCTCCAAGATGTTGATGGGGAGATGTTGGTTGGAAATACAACTCTACTTCAACCACACATTACGCATTCCATTCACTGTAACAGATTCTTGAGCATTTTGGAATATTTACCCCCTAATACCTCTACTACTCCACCTCAAGCTACTAGTGGTCTGCTAGCTAAGGTTGCAGCGGTTGCCAAAAAAAAAAAAAAAAACATACGGTATTTGTTTCCTAGAACGGCTCCCAATACGATACGATTTTTTATTGTATAAGCACTCTAATGGGTGCTTACAATGTTAAAAGCAGCCCCAATACGATTTTTTATTCTATAAGCACCCTAATGGGTGCTTACAATGTTAAATACACCCCCACTATCAACGCGAACCCGAAGTGTGGCGAGCGCAGTGGTACGCGTCCTCCAACCTTTTCATACCCCCACTATCCACGTCGGCGTGGAGTTGATTTTAGCCCCACGTATTACTTTACATGTATTCCGCGTCCCCTCGCCACGCTTCAGGCTCGCCACACTATATAAAATCAACTCCACGCCGACGTGGATAGTGGGGGCATCAAAAGGTCGGACGACGCGTACCGCCGCCGCTCGCCACACTTCGGGTTGGCGTTGGTAGTGGGGGGGCATTTAACATTGTAAGGACCCATCTGGGTGGTTGTACAATAAAGAATCGTATACCATACAATTTTTTATTGTACATTGCGCAGCATACAATATTTAGTCTTATGGTATACAATGCGATGGGAGATGGGCGGTGCTAGGAAACAAGTACCAAACATACTTTCAAAATGGATCCACACTGATACACTGCCTTTGCAACTTATGCTCCAGCGATTGCAGTTTCTATTTCAAATGGACTGGATTGACTGTTCGGTTGACATAGAATCAAGGGCATCTACATCTTTTTAAAGTCTGGATGCCATATGTTCTTCCCTAACTGACCTTGAAAAATATCATATTAGACAGTTTGTTAAGTTGTCTACTTGGTATAATATGGCTACCCTAGAACTGGGACCCCCCCCCCCCTTTTTTTTTGAATGCACCAGCAGAACACTTTGCGCACAGCGACTACTTAAGCTTTCATATTATGGCCACCTCTCTTTATGTTTCCATAATGTCATGTGATATATACTCTACTGCACCAAGAATTGTTATTCCATTGTTCCTGGCTGCCTATGTAACTTTGCTGCCCTGCCATGCAATTATCTACTATGTGTTTAATTACTATATCTGTTTTTTGTACCATTTTCTCTTTTCAATAAAAATATATATATAAAAAAAAAAACACCCAGTAGTGGCTTGCAAAAGAGCTACCTTTGCTGAGGTGAGAGGACTTGAGCCACCACTGAAGGGAGAAATGCACTTTCCAAGATATCGTTAGAAGTTGTGTCCTGAGGTGAGGGGGTGGGGGGGAAATCGATTCCACCAATTGAGGAGCTCTAACTGTAGCAGCCTGGAGTGGAACTGCCCAAACTCCAGCATTTGGAAACAAGATACCAGCTTGCTGAAGACCTTCATGCAAAGGTGTACCGACACCCTGCAGTGCTTTAGAAGAGCTCAAATTATTGTCTGCAGTTCCAGCCTCTTTTCATGGGTCAAGTAAACTGAGTAGGCCGTGCTTAACTGTGCGCCCAAATTAAGCATGGAGTTGGGTAGAATCACACTGGACTTCTGCCAGTTGATGAGCAAGCAGTGGGACTGCAGCAGATCCACAGCCAGCTGGAGATGTGAATGAACAACCTCGCATGAATGGACCAGAAGGAGTAGGTCTTCCTGATAGGGACAGAGACGCACCCCTTGATGGAGAAGCACCTTTGTGAGGATGTGTGGGACTGTAGACAGACCGAATAGAATCGCCTTAAACATGAAATGTTGTTCTTGCACTGGGAATCGAAGAAACCATGCTGATTATCTCTCTGAATTGGCATGTGGAGATATGATTCTTGTATATCCAAGGATGCCATGAAGTCCCTCGGTTCCAGGGACTGTAAAATGGACTTGAGAAACTCCAATCTGAAGACTTGTTGAAAATAAATTAACTGGAGGTCTGTTTAAAACAGTAATTAAGTATTCTTTAAAAAACCTAACCTAAAAAAACCCAGAGTCCGACGTGGAGGTTAAACCACACACCTGCGATCTTAAGCAGCCGATCACCTACCCTGGAAACACCCAGAGATGGGCTTCGGCATCAGGCTGTAGGCTTCTCTGCTGGCTTAGGGATCTGACAATGACTTGGCCAGTTCTGACTGTTTTTAGAAAAAGACTGGACTCTCTGGGAGGACTGGGCTCCTGTCTTGCTCAGAGGGAGATTAGCATGAAAGGAGCGTTACCTAGAGGTCCCCAAAGGGAGGAAGTCCATCTTAGATATGATAGTCACCATTCTAGCGGGTTCTAATTCCTGCCCAAAAAGCATAGTACATGTAAAAAGGCAGAGCCTCTAAGGCTCGTAAGACTCAGAATTCGCCTTCCATAAACCCCACCAAAGAGCCCAACAGGCCGCAACAGATGGAGCCGAAACTTTGGACCCCCCCACATCTAGGGCTGCTTCAACTTAAATAAATGCCTGCTTCTTTGATGTTGTCCACCAGGAATAACAGATCAGCATGACGTGCACCGGACTGAAGGTCCCTGCTAGTGAATCCATCCAGCTGCCAATAGCCATGGAGGTCCAAGAAGCCGCATAGACTGGACGAGTAGCAAATCCTGCATTAGAATAGACTGACTTCAAAAACTGTTTTTTTTTTTTTTTGTCAATTGGATCACGAATGGACATATCTGGAATGGGCAAGGTAGTGGACTTAACCAACCTAGTGATGTGAGCATCAACGGGGATGGCAATTCACAATTTGTATGCTCCTTAGAGCCGGTAAAAATAATTTGTTGCTTGGATGCGTCCAAGCCTCCTGAAACTGTCTACTCTGGCCTGTGTCATATGATCTTCCTGTGCGGAAGCAGTGTCATATATAGGGGAGTGAAATCAGGAGTCTGGCACTGTCCTTGACTGGTTTACTTCCTACATCATGGGTCCTCAAAATGTTGTGAAACTACAAATCCCAGCATGCCTTGCCACAGTTTTAACACTCCCTTATAGCAAACCTGTGGCAAGGCATGCTGGGATTTGTAGTTTAACAACATCTGGAGGGCCGCAGTTTGAGGACCCATGTCCTACATCACTAACCGCTCCTTCTCAGTGTCTGCCTCTGGCTCCACCTTCCTGTGGGTGTCCCTTAGGATTTTGTCCTTGGTCCCCTTCTGTTCTCCCTGTACATCTCTTCCCTTGATGCGGTCATTAACTCCTTCAATACCATTTCTCTGCTGAGAACACACAACTCTGCCTCTTCTCTCCTGATCTGTCCCCCACTGTCCTCTCTGGTTTCCATTTGCCTCTCCGCCATCTCCTCCTGGATGTCAAAGCATTCTCTCAAGCTCAATATGGATAAAACTGAACTCCTAATCTTTCCCCCAGCCAAAACTAACACCCCCTACTAATATCTCCATCACTTAACACCATCATCTCCCCTGTTTCAGAACTCCACTGCTTGGGCGTCCATCTTGATTCTGCCCTCTTTTGAACCCCACATTTAAGCTCTTGCGCAATCCTGTAGGTTTAATACACAACATTGCTCGCATCAGGCCATTTCTCACCCATAGTGCAACTAAACTTATCATCCACTGACTGGTCATCTCATGGCTCGACTACTGCAAGGTTTTCCTCATTCGCCCCCCTCAACTCTGCAGCCAGACTTATCATCCTCTCCCGCCACTACCCATTGACAACATTCCATGGTGCTGCAAATACTTGTGGCACAATCTTGAAGTCGAGCATGGGAAGCAGTGACCAAGGTAGAGAGGTGATGGTCATTGGTCAACCGTAGAGGGCGGGAAGGAGTATGAAAGGAGACAAGAAGTTTGAAGAGGATTCAGTAGGGGAATGGGAGCCAATGCAGATTTTGTCGAAGGGGAGTAACAGAAGTAGAGAGGAAGATAAGTCTAGCCGTGGAATTGAGCCCATTGGAGGGGAGCGTGTGATGTCAGTTAGGAGAACGTTTCAGTAGTCGAGCCGTGAAATGACCAGTGAGTGGATGATCAGTTTAGTTGCACTCAGAGAGAAATGGCCTGATGCGAGAAAATGTTATATTTCTGGAACCTACAGGATTGCGCCAGAGCTTGGATGTGGGGTGCAAAAAAGGGAAGAATCAAGAGTGACACCCAAGCAGAGTTATGGAACTGGGGGAGATGATGGTGTTAACAGTGATATTGATATTAGCATGGGGTGTTGCTTTGGCTGAGGGAAAGAATAGGAGTTCAGTTGTATCCATATTGAGCTTGAGAAAGCGCCCGGACATCTAGGAGATGGCGGAGAGGCAACTGGAAACCTGAGAGAGGACAGTGGGGGACAGATCAGGAGATTTGTGTGTCATCAGCAGAGAGGTGGTATTGAAGGCCAAAAGGAGTTAATGAGAGCACACAGGGAAGAGGTGTACAGGGAGAACAAAGCTCTGAGGAACATTAACAGGAAGGATGGAAGTTGGAGCCAGAAGCAGACACTGAGAAGGAGCGGTTAGGGATATAGGAGGTAAATCAGTCGAAGACAGTGCCAGACTCCTGATCTGACTCCCCTGTAGATGTAGATGCTTTCACACAGGAAGATCATATTACACAGGCCAGAGTAGACAGTCTAAATAAATAAATTAGGCCAGTTTAACAGATTAAGGCTTCAAATACACAACAAGCCTCAGAGGCCCCCTATTTAAATGAGAAAAAGACATGGCTGTGCTTCCCCCTTTCACGCAGCTGGATAATCGGTTTCATGAGGCTTGGATGCAGCTAAACAAATTATTCTCTGATGAGCATAAAAAGTGGGAATTGCCTTCCTTGACAGGAAGGATGGAAGGTGGTGAAGTGGAGCAGGACATTGAGAAAGTGCGGTTAGTGGTGTAGGAGGTAAACCAGTCGAGGACAGTGTCAGAGAAACCAATATTTTGGAGTGTGTGGAAGAGACGATGATCCACAGCGTCGAAGGCAGCAGAGAGGTCCAGAAGGATAAGCAGAGAGAAGTGGCCCCTAGATTTGTCCAAAAACAGATCATTGGTGACTTTCACCATGGCAGTATTAGTGGAGTGAGCGAAAGCCAGAATGTAGGGAATAAGAAAGGAGTGGTCAGAAAGCTAGCTGGGGAGTCTTTTGTAATCCAGCCATTCCAGTAGTTTGGAGGCAAATGGAGGGAGAGAGATGGGGTGGTAGCTAGTAGGTGATGAAGGGTTGAAGTTGTTTTTTTTTTTGGTTATGTTTTTAGAATCTGTGAGACGAGAGCACGTTTGAATGGTGAGGGAAAGATGCCAGAAGAGAGTGATAATTTCAAGAGGTGAGCAAGGTGGGAGCGGAGGAGTCCAAGGGGCAGGTAGAAGGGGAAGAGGTACAGAAGGAGGCTGCCTGGTTGGGGCAGGTCATGGTGGAAGGAGGGGAGAGCAAAGTCTCAAGGGAGGACAGGATAGTGGGGTCGAAAGGCCCGAGATTGCATCTGGTGAAGGTGGGGCGTGGAAAGGAGAGGGGAAGATGAAGGAAAGCAGATGGGGTCAGAGAGTGGGAAAGAAGGATCGGTGGTTGAAAACAAGGTCAAGGGAGTGACCGACGTGGGTCGGGGTCCATTGAGAAAGCCCAAAGGAGGAAATGGCAATAAGCTTAGTGGAAGCTGGATTAGAGATGTCAATGGGGTTGTTAAAGTCACCGAGGATCGCAGGCGGGAGCAGCGGGCTGAGGCATTCCATACCTCGGCTGCGCTGCTGCTGGAGCCGTGCCAACCTGTGCCGAGCTGCTCGCTCAGTACCTCCTGCTCTTGTGCTGGCCGAGTGTGGGGGGCGCTCTGGCGGATGCAGATACGGAGCTCTATTGTCGCTGCTGGGCTCCCCCTGCTTTCCCTTGTTGGATCCCTACTGCTGGGCTAAGAATGGTATGAGACCTGTTGTGGATGCTGCTGGGCATGCCTGGGGACCTCTATTAACACTTTGTCTGCCCTGTGGGTTCCAATGCCAGTTTCTATCTCCCTCTGTGGTGGTCATCTCACATCCTGTCTCTGCCCTACTGGAGTGATAAGGACAAGGTACATTTTGGCATTTACCTGCATATTGAATTGATTATCACTCACAACCTCAACTTTATTGTGTATTTGCACCCTGCCTTTCATACACCGTCTGCCTCTGTATACCATAACTGAACACTACCAATCTCCATTTGAATTAACTTGTGTGCTCCCCTCCCTCTGTGGTGACTATTGCTGATATAATAATAATAGGGAAAAATAATCACCAAGCTGCAGCAGCTGCTAAACTGGACATGTTCTCCAGAAACACCACACAATCTAAACGTCTGGAAGTGGAAACGAGAGTCTCTACGGTGGAAGTTATTGTCAGCCCGCTTGATCGTCACACCACCACTCTGGAAACCCAACTTCAAGGGGTCCATAAAAAATTGACATATGGAGGGACGCCTCTGATGCACTAATGTTCGCTGTATGGGCTTGCCTGAAAGGGAGCAGGGCAGTTAACCGGAACAATTCCTAGAGAAGTGGTTTTCTGAGTTTTTTTGGATCAGAGAGTTTTTCAACCCACTTGGCTGTGGAACGTGCGCATAGTGTGCCTATGCCCTATATTCTACTGTATTTGTGTGCAATTACTTGGATTCCTGTTTTATAGCCTTATTCTAATATTTGTTTACAGTGTGGAATGCTGCGGCTTCTTGTATTTGTTCCTCCCATACTATCTCTTGGTTGCCCCGGGAGGCTATAATTATTTTGTCAAGTCGGGACCTTACAAGGCTTATTGCCATTAACTTATTTGACCTGTTTTGGATTCTATTTTAGTTTTCGTGATAGGCAGAGATAGCTAATGTTTTCTAGTTAATTTGCCCTATTTGGGGTGTACATTAGTATTTTTTGGGCTCCAGGTATGCCGCAGTTAGGTAATGGTATAAGGCACAGGTCTTCAACCTGTGGCCCTCCAGATGTTGTGGAACTACATGTCCCAGCATGCCCTGAGGTTTTTTGGCATGCTCTTATAGGAAAAAATGTGCCAATGCATGTTGGAACATGTAGTTTCACAACATCTGGAGGGCCGCAGGTTGAAGACCCATGGTATAAGGCAGGGCTGGGCAATTGCGGCCCTCCAGATGTTAATGAACTACACATCTCAGGATGCTTTGCATTAGTTTTGCTATGTGGCCATGCTGAAACTGATGCAAGGCATGCTGGTATGTGTAGTTCATCAACATCTGGAGGACCGCAATTGCCCATCCCTGGTATAAGGGGTGGGGGAAGTGAGATTTTTATGTATGATGCTCTGTTTCTTTTTGTGTTGTACTTATGTATTTCTCTTCCAATAAATATATACACCTGGTTGGGTTGGTATAACTTTTAATGGTCTCGTTACTGCCTGAGTACTCTACGATGGGCTCACTTAGTTTTCTCTCATGGAATGTGAGAGTCCTTAATGACAAAATAAAGCGGTCCCTAGTTCTTAGGCAAATAAAGCAATACAATTCTGATATAATCTTCCTCATGGAGACTCACCTTATGGGTAGCAAGGTTCTCTCACTAAAGAAACCCTGGGTTGGCTGGGCTTACCACTCTACCCATACCTACGTCCACATCCAGTGTGTTGTCTGTTCTAATTAAGAAATCTGTCTCCTTTTCCCTAGATACTATCCAGACGGACATGTTGGGTAGATATGTGTTTATTTTGCGCTTCATACACTCCATCCCTATACTACTGCTGTCAGTCTATATACCACCTCCTTACTCTTCCTTTGTGTTAAAAAAGGTGGATGAGTTTATGGCATCTTCCCCAGGGACCTCCTCGATTTGTTTGGGTGATTGTAATATTCTGCTGGATCCCCTCTTTCAGGTACTGTGACAGAATTGGGTTTGGTAGATGCATGGCGGTTCAAACATCCCACCGATAGACAATACTTGTGCTTTTCCCAATTCTCAAGAATAGATTTGGCCCTTACTACACTGGATATGCTGCCCAGGGTGCATCACTCAAAATATGAGAGATGGGGCATTTCAGACCATTCTCCCTTCACTTTATGTCTTGATTTTAATTGTCAACAAGGCCAGGCTATTTGGAAATGCAATCCCTTCTGGCTCACATGCATGGGAGTGGGACCAGAGCTAGAAGCTGCATGGCAGGAGTTCTTTGACACAAACTCTGAGGGGGCGTCTGTGGGGCTTGTATGGAATGCTTTTAAAGCCTTTCTTATGCTGTGTACACACGGGTCTATATGATTGCTGGGGATATATTGCTAGCAATATATCCCCAGCAATCATATTGCTAGTGTCTCCTTTTCATCAGCGATGAAAAGGAGACACTGCTACGGGGCGGAGCGCAGCAGCAGGTGTCGGGAGGAGGGAGGGAGCAGCGTCGCAGGGCATGGGAGAACAGCGCTGATTTCTCCGGCGCTGACCTCCTGCCCGGCGATCGCTGGGGGAAGCCGCTGGTCGCAGGAGCATGCTCCTGCGACCATGAAGGGCTGGCCGCGGGAGCGCGCTCCCAGCCATCTATCGCCGGCTGCACATGAAATCACTGGCAATATGGTCGCTGAGCGACCATTTTGCCAGCGATTTCATAAATAATTGCACCCGTGTGTACGCACCTTTAGGGGGGACTTTGATTCAAAGGGTCTCTAGTCTCAAATGCTTTAAGAAACAAGAAGTAGCCTTGGAAGATAGTTGTATTGCGGCTAAAGGTGCGTACACACGGGGGGGGGGGGGGGGGGGAGATATATTGCTAGCAATATATTGCTCAGTGTCTCCATTTCATCAGCGACCAGAGATGGTCGCTGATGAAAAGGAACCTCTGCTGGGGGAGTTGCAGAGGTAATTAGCTGGTCGCAGGAGCAAGCTCCTGCGACCAGCGATTACAATGGGGCGATTTATCGCCAGGGCACACTCCCATCACTGGCAATATGGTCACCTGCGACCATATTCCCAGCGATTATAGCCCCTATCGCCCCCGTGTGTGCACAGCTTAAGTTGCATTATCTTAGTGATAAGTTAGATTATTCCAAATTGGAGTGGCTAGATGCTGGGTGCCGGACAGTCATTTACCCGACGTCGGGATCCCGACTGTCAAAACACCGACAGGATAATGACTGTCGGGAACCTGACTGTCGGAGTCACATACCACACCCCTAGATGCTTAGAAGGAATGGAAGGATTATCTACTAGATAAAACGCACTATAAACTTTTATATAACTCTCACTCCATATATGCCACAGGAGATAGTAGTTACTTGGCTCACCTTGCTAGAGGGGAACGCAGCCCCTGCACAGTCACTCAACTGCAAACTGCGACCGGTGCTATAGTATTTCTCACCCCTGATATTGACACTGAATTTGTATCTCACTATAGTAAGCTATATGACTCTAAATCGACATAGATTATCTCTGTGCATATATACATAGTGTTCCATTCCCTTCTCTATCCAGCGCAGATTGTGTATTTTTAGATCCTCCTCTTTCCATAGAAGAAATTACTGCTGCTATACAGGCTTCTCCTGGAGGTAAGGTCTCAGGCACTTCTGAATTGTGCAAAAAGCACATACATTTTTTTGCTTCCCACTTGCACAATGTGATTCTCCAAATATTTGAACTGGGTATCCTCCCATGCTCTATGTCCAAAGCTTTAATTCATGTTATACCTAATCCTGAAAAAAAAAAAAAAACCTGAATCATACCAGACTGACCAAGGTTATTACACATATTATCCACAATGACCAGATTGGTTTTATGACCAATAAGTCCACTTCTGTCTATCTCAGGTGACTGTTTACGACCCTGCAGTTTCCCTGAGATGACCCTACGACCTTTGTTATTGCTTCATTAGATGCAGCAAAGGCATTCGACTCTGTGGAGTGAGGTTATCGCTCTGCGGTGATGGACAGTTTTGGCCATAAATGTATCAAATTCATTCAAACTCTATATTCTTCCCCTGTTGCCAGGATCTTGGTCATTGGTTAAGTTTCCTGCTCCTTCCCCCTTTTCAGGGGCACAAGACAGGGTTGCCCCTTATTCCCTGCTTTATTTGCTACCGCCATTGAGCTTTTGGTCTGTCCGATTAGGTCAAACGATGATATTGTGGGTCTGAAAGTCGGATCAAGGGAGGCTAGAATAGCATTGAAATGGGATGATATCCTCCTCTTTATCCATGACTATCCTGCCTCCTTTGCTATAGTGTTTGATATTATTAATACTTTTGGCCAATATTCAGGTTTACTAATCACCTCGTCTGTCTGGTCCCACTTCCATGGACTTATCATTTCAAATACCTGGATATTTGGATTTCCAAGGTTTACAATCTATATCTCCCATTGAACATTCTCCCACAGATTTCATATCTGTGCTCTAAAGTTCCAGTATTGGCACGATTACCCATGATGGTCACTGGTAGAATTAACTTACTTAAAATGGTGCTCCAACCCAAACTATTATATGTTCAGCAGCCCCCAATATAGATTCCTCAAAAGATTTTTAAACAAATTGGTAGCCTTCTATCCTCCTGTCATTTGGGCAAATAAACTGCTACAAATTAGCCTACACACATTAACCAGATCAAAAGCAGATGGTGGTTTGGCTCTGCCAAATTTTAGACAATATTATTACGCATCAGTTAACTTTCTATGGGAATGGTAGCACAACACTGATGATTCTTCCTTACGTTTGCAGATGTTAAACCAGGCATGCCCTGATCTGACCCCTCTCCAAATTCGGTTATGTGGTAGCGTTAAGATTGCCAAGCTCCCTATAATCAAGCAAGCGGTTCATATATGGAAGTCGGTGCACAACCTACTGGGAGGTCAGGGTTGGGACCCGGATACTCCTTTGCTTAACAGTTTTGGTCAACCAGAACTCTCTTCCCAGCAGTTGAATGAGACATGGGGAAGTTGGGGTGCACTCCGATTTATCCTTCCAAGATTTACAAGTAGACTTTGAGATTCCTAATACACAATTTTACAGATACCTACAGTACAACTACAACATGCCCTTGCTACACAATTTAAATCATTCCCCCCTTGCCCTCCTAGACTCCAGTTACAAAATTGATGTGTGATAGTCCAAGTAGGCATCTAGCTTCTACGGTCTACTCCGCTGTTCAGTAGGAATGCCATTCTGCCTCTTTACCCTCCCTTAGACAAAAATGGTAAGCGGATTTGGGGACTCTCCCTGATCCTATGTCCTTGAGGCACCGCAACACTCTACTATTGCTTTAGATCCAATTCTATGTTCTTCATAGATTCTATAGGATGCAGATATTATTGTGCCACATTGGAGGATCCAAATCTCCAGGTTGCCCCAAGTGTGGCTCTCTGGATAGTTCTTGCACGATACGGTCATGTCATCAGATTGCAGAGTTCTGGACAGTGGTGATCGACATCTTGGTGGGAATTGGTATACCAAGAGATGTACTCTCCCCGGTATCATATTTGCTGTCAGCCATAGACGAGGAGATCCTCTCTACTCAAGATAAATGATATACCATTAATTTGTGCACTCTGGCGAAGGTCTGTATAGTTAGACTGTATAGCCAGGGCTTCAAAGCAGTAGAATTGCAGCAAAGATGTCCCCATCACTTGCAGAGAAAGAGTCGTTTGCCTGCGGAAAGATCCGTACTTACAATCTCTGTCTGATCCAGCACCACAAATCCATATAACTGCAGTTCTATTTGTGTACAGTTTAGCCCCTCCTAAGGTTTATTACTGAAAATTATAAGAACTTGTAGGAAAGTGAGCCATAGGATATACAGCATATGGAAAGCACAAGAAAATAATGTACTTTCTTATTGGGCACTCACACACGGACTGGCGTTCTAGAAACTATAGAACTAACCTTACAATAATTATTTTCTTGAAAGCCATTTAGAAATGAACTTTATAAAATGGCCAGCACACTGATAGCACTAGCTCTTCTGATTCTTGTCCCAGTGTGTAAAGTAGTACAGAGGTTGCGGTTATTCTTGCATGTGATAAGGTACATGATGCACGAGATTTTATTACATGTCTATGTTGTCTTTGTTCCACTACAAGGATATTTTATTAAAAATGATCTTAATTGGGTGAAGCTTTAAACAATACCCAGGCATTATTAAACTTAGTACTATACTAATTAGTAATACAGGTCGAGTATCCCTAAAGGCCCAAACACACTGGGCAACCAAGCTGAAAGCTGCTCAGTTTAATGGTTTGAGCCGCTTTCAGCCCGAAAGCCACCCAGTGTGTGTGGGGCAGCTATGAGCGCTGATACGTGCTTCCAAATCATTGCGGGCCAGGCCACTCATCTAGTGTTCCCGCTAGGCTTATTTTACGGGGCGCTGCGCCCTGCCCCTTTTAAAGCAGCAGATTTCCGCCCTGCCCGTTTTTGCCCGCCCTGCACAAATTATTAGCTGCTGCCGCGCTAGAAGTCTCCTCCCGCTGACAGTGTCAGCTTCTAGCGCGGCAGCGTGTGGAGTGGACACTCCCTCCCCCCCTCTGCAGCCCTGCGGTCTCTCCCTGTATATAGCGGCGTATGAAGCCACCAACAGCCGCTCGCAGTGACCGCCCGTCCCACCTCATTTGGTTGCCGGGTATGCTGCGCTGACTATACCAGCGGTGTCGCACTCCAGTGCGCACCCCACCAGCAGAGCAGCGCTGCACTCCCACGCTGACTACACCAGCAGCGTCGCACCCCACCAGCAGAGCAGCGCAGCACTCCCACGCTGACTACACCAGCAGCGTCGCACCCCACCAGCAGATCAGCGCAGCACTCCCACGCTGACTACACCAGCAGCGTCGCACCCCACCAGCAGAGCAGCGCAGCACTCCCACGCTGACTACACCAGCAGCGTCGCACCCCACCAGCAGAGCATGGCCCTTGCTCTGGGTCAGGAAACGTGGTGAAGGTGACAGGTACACACTGCGCAGCGAACAGAAAGAACACAGTTCACTCTTTACTGCGGAGGGGGAGGGGGGGGGTATCTTTGTAAATATATGCTACATAAAGTGATGTCTCAAGACTTTTAAATCCCCTACTCTACTCTGTTTTCTCCATTCCCCATCCCCCTCCCCACTCTCACTACTGGTTATCTCTCTCTCTCTCCTGTCTTTTTCACTCTTTCCATGCCCCACTCTATACTATTTTATCTCTCTCTCCCTCTATCTCACCCCCATCTCTTAACTCCTTTTTCATTCTGTCTCACTCTGACACTGTCTCTTGCTCTGCTTGACACCCTTTTTCACAGTGACACACTCTCTCTTATATTCTCTCTTCCTAACACCCTCTCCCTCCCTGTCTCTTTCCCTGACAATCTTTATTCTCTAGCTCCCCTCTTTCTCTCTCCCTCCCGAGTACCCAGAACCCTTCCCCCCTGTGCCTATTCATTGCTGCCCATGACACACAGCCTGGGACTATGAGCAAGTGACACAAAACTGTAATCCTATGTGGAGCTGCTGTGGAACACAAGTTCAGTATGCAGCCACAGACTATAACATTTATTTAAGCTCCAGGACAGGCACTAATGAAGTGCTGAGTGTCGCAGTCCCGTATCCCCTCCCCCGAACTTTCAGTTGTGCACTCACTGCAGCGTGCAGTGAGTGCACTCTCAGGATTCCCCTGGGAGTGCACCTCTCAGGATTCTCAATTCCGATATGCCAAAGTTGGTTAAAAAAAAAAAATGTGCTGATGGTGTGACGCTCAGGTGTCACAGAATGGATTATATAGCATATATGTGGTGATGGTGTGACGCTCCGGTGTCACAAGATGGTTATATAGCATAAATGTGCTGATGGTGTGACGCTCAGGTGTCACAGAATGGATTATATAGCATATATGTGGTGATAATGTGACGCTCCGGTGTCACAAGATGGTTATATAGCATAAATGTGCTGATGGTGTGACGCTCCAGTGTCACAAGATAGATTATATAGCATAAATGTGCTGATGGTGTGACGCTCAGGTGTCACAGAATGGATTATATAGCATATATGTGGTGATGGTGTGACGCTCCGGTGTCACAAGATGGTTATATAGCATATATGTGCTGATGGTGTGACGCTCCGGTGTCACAAGGTGGATTATATACTGTAGCATAAACGTGCTGATGATTTGTAGCTCAGGTGTCACCATTTTGACCTTTTAAATTAAAATGTGCCCACGTGAATGAAAAATGTGCCCTCGCGATTGAAAAATGTGCCCTTCCCGTGGTCAGCACCCTGCCCTAAAAAATTTCTAGAGTGAACACTACTCATCTGCCAGTATTACCAGTAGATGAGTGACTGAGTGGACGGCTTGCCATAGTGTCCTGCTATGGAAAGTCACCCAGCCCAGGGGAAAATTGCTAAAAGGGGCGAAAAACACTGTGTGTTTGCACTGAGCATTCTTCAGCCCAGCGATTTTCCCCATCATCGTTCACCATACACACTGGGCAATAAAGCCCAGTGTGTATGGACCTTTATTCAAAATGCCCAGGACCAGAATAATTTTGAATTATTCCATATTTTGGAATACTTTTATATTTTGATGAGGTATCCTGCATTTATGTTGTATAAAAAAAAAACACATTTTATTTGTGTATGAAGCAAAGTTTCAAGACATGAAGTTTGTGTACTATCTCAGGCACTGAATTTGAATGCCAAGCAATCATTTTCTTGCACATTTAGTGCCAGTTACATATAAATTTAACGAGTAGTGCCAGTTACAGGGGATGGATATGAAATCCTGGCGGTCGGAATCCCGGCATTCAAAACTCCGACCGCCAAGATCCTGACAAGGGGGAGGGGACGTGGCTCGCAGTGCAGCTTGCTTGGTGCCTCGCTACGCTCGGCACACTAATTTATTCTCCCTCTATGGGTGTCGTGGACACCCACGGAGGGAGAAAGTGTCGGGATTTGAACTGCATCCCAGTTACAGATGCCTACAGTTGTGCTTTTAGTGAAAAAAAAAAATTTGGATAATGGATATTTGGTTACGCTATACTCAACCTGTATACTCCAGGTGGTTTACATTTAATATACACACTCCATACCTCCCAACTTGACCCATTCCAGGAGGGACAAAATGTTGGACTTGCTTCTTAATTTGCGATTACAATCATCGGTGTTGACATTATTTTGTTATAAAATTAAAAATTGTTCAACATAGGTGGCCCCAATGGGTCAGATGTATACACAAATATACGCCCCATTCCCTCAGGATACCTTATCTTAAGTGCCCTGGGCCCCTAGGCTCCAAGCCTTAATCCGGCCCTGGAAGAGACTAAAGCCAGCTGGGATTTAGCGGACACGACTATATCCCATGCGACTAGCCATCCTGAACATGCGCAGAATAGATCTCCTCCTGCTGCTAGGGAATTATATAGTGGTCTGCAACTTGTACCTCAAAAATCAGTGCACATGCGATAAAAACAAAGTGTGCGAGGAGGGGAAGACTAACATGTGGATCTGCTATAGTGACACACACACACATCTACTCTCAAGACTTCTGCGATCCTTTGTCCCTTCCCTCATTTTCTGTTTTTCCCTGTTCACCAGAACCACATTTGCTGTTCATATTTAAATGGAACGAGATAAAAAGGACCAGCTAACTTGTCATTTTTCAAACACCACCTGTAACATGGCAGTTAGGGGCAATTTGGCACTTTCCATCCACTTTATCCCTCCAAGGCTTACTACATAGACCCCTAACATAATACAGTAATAATTTTAAATCTACACCTTGTCCTCTTTATATATATAAAAAAACACTTAACAAGCATTTTTCAATTTAATAAAAAAAAGCTTTATTATATATCTTTATGTATATAATATATTTATGTACAAGACCAAAACCTCTATATACATGTTAAAATATCACAAAAATACAGAGCTAATAACAATACTGTCCAAAATATGTTTTCTGTAAGAACATTAAAAGTACACAAAAAATAAAAAAAAGGAGTTCTCCTTTTCTAGTGCTTCCAAAGCACAGCGAGTGCAAGGCCACCTGACGAGTCTCCGTCCTGCTCACAGGATGAAAGAAGTCGGGGACCTGGGGAGTCTCAGGTGCACTTTCTTAAAGTCTGCAGACAAAACAGAAGAGAGTCTGAGGTAGTTTGTTTAGTGACCCATAGGGGGGATACAGACACATGGCTGTCTTTAATGTCCCTCAAAACAAAATGGCAGTCTATTCTGACAATGGGACAAGCTACCTCATGTACTCGTAGATGCGCCATGCAGAGTTCACCACCTAAATCAGAGATGGCCAACTAGAGGTCCTCCAGACGTCGAATGACGAGACCTAGCATGCCCAGGTATCCGCCAACGAATGACTCTGCCACTTGGTCCAGGCACACCGGGACTCAAAAGTTGAACGCCACCTGGAAAACCACCAATTAACGTCCACTGATCAAGGTGCTGACCTGTGCTAGAGCATTGTTTTGCCTCTCGCTCCCTCAAGTGCTCTCTACTGCATAAGAATAGTGTACTACTGACAAATAAGTACATTCATCACCTGTTGGAGGGCCACCAAGGTTTAGCGTGTCCAGCCTGCTCTGCGGGCAGAACCCTCCACAGAGAAAAAGCCTCACAGTTCATAGTAAGTCCTGAAGCCCAGAGCAGCTTCTTAAACCTGTCACGCCATCTCTTGTCCTCTGTCTCTGGCCAGAAAGTGTCCCGAGATGCAAGGTGTTGGGAGGCCACCATGTCCTCTCTCTTTCTTCTGCGACAGCAAACTCATCACTGGTCTTCATGGTCTTCCAAGCAGACTGTTATCT
The DNA here is from genome assembly GCF_055691185.1 of Crinia signifera. Lineage (NCBI taxonomy): Eukaryota > Metazoa > Chordata > Amphibia > Anura > Myobatrachidae > Crinia > Crinia signifera. Next base: position 111,066,988 of record NC_139225.1, read on the forward strand.
GCTGTTGACATGATTCACAATGTTTGGCAGACCGTTGGAATCCAGTTCGGATAGAAGTCTTTCCAAGTGCTGTATTAACACTCTCTTTTTAAACCTGATGAGCAAAAACGCACAACATGGCTGTATTTATAATACTAATTTTAGGATGCTACCTAACTAGCCTCCTAACGAGTATCCCTGCAACATCACACACAAGCTACTGTAAAATACGTTCTTAATCCTGCTTTGGCCATTGGAATTGTTAATTCACACCCGCACTAGATCCCGCTCTCACTCACTCCACTCAGAATGGAGAACCATCCACATAGCCTCACCTTGCAGCTTCCTTCATTGTGAATTCAATAAAGGTCTTTTGCACGTCAGTTGGTCCTTGCACGTCTTCAAGGAGAGCAAAGATTTTTTCATAATCTGAAAGGACAAAAATATGTAAAAGCTATTTTGCAAAGTACAGCAATGAGAGACTTTTACAAATATTGACCAGAATACCCGACAGGATCTCCTACAGATGTAGGCACAGTAGAGATGGTTGTGAATCTCTAAACTTGTGACATGTGCAGGAAAGTTATATATTTATAACTTTTACCCATAAAACCATTCATCTCAGATGGGTAATTTACATTAACACAGAAAAATAAAACCAAATGTCTTTGTACTTCTAAATTAAAGGACATGCTGATTACTAGCAGCCATTTTGTTTATGCAAGAGGTTTACATGACCAGTTAAAATAGGGTAAAATAATGAAGTAATACAATGGAAATTTGCAGCACTGTCTCCATATCATACAAGTGGTAATTTATCTACTAACAGAACGAAGTTTAAAAATAATAATAATAATAATAAAAAATAAAAAAAGGCAATGGGGATTGAAACGAATTGTGGAATTTTTCCACAACATTTTTGCTAATCTTATATCACCGCTACACACCTCTATGGGGGGGAATTAAAGTGGTATGCGTACTGGTGGTCACTAGATGGTACCGGAGCAATTTAAGTGTTCTACACCTTTACTCAGCTGTCAGAAAAGTTGGTACTTGTGTAATATCTGGGGCGCCCAATGCGATTGATTGTATGCCTTAACTTAAGGCATACAATCAGATGCGATGTTTCCATAGGATTCAATGTTAAATGGTCCTGTTCATACCTCCACTATCCAAGTGGGCATGGAGTTAATTTTATATAGCGTGGCGAGCACAGTGAGCCCCGCGAGGGGACGCGGATTACTTAAATTGTATTCCGCGTCCGCTCGCCACGCTTCGGGCTCGGTGGCTCGCTACGCTATATAAAATCAACTCTATGCCCACTTGGATAGTGGGGGTATGAGCAGGACCATTTAACATTGAATCCTATGGAAAATTCGAATTGATCGCATCGCATGTGATTTGGTTGCATGCGATGGACGCGATTTTTCCGACCCGATCAAAAAAAATCGGGCGCCCAGATATTACACAAGTACCGAAAAGTCTCTGCTTATGGGCAGTGGTCCTATCACTCTGTGGTAAGAACTGCTTCCCCACTTGTAACACACTCAGGGCTGATCTCTGGAACCAACCACTTGCTGTGAAAATCTCACCCAGTTCATCTGACAATCACATGCGTTTTAAGGACAATATAGCAAGGTGTATGGGAAGCATTGGATAATGGAGGAGATGCATGGATCAGAGGCATGTACAGATTAGACACATGATAACTGCTGTACCAATGGGTTAATTTAGACTTGAGGTGAGGTTGATTTTAGTGTGGCGAGCGTAGCGAGCGGACACGTATTACTTTACATGTATTCTGCATCACGCTGCGCTCGCCACACTATCTAAAATCAACTCCACGCCAACGTGGATAGTGGGGGTATGAAAAAGTCGGAGGACGCGTACCGCTGTGCTCGCCATGCTTCAGGTTGGCGTTGATAGTGGGGGGGGGGGGGGGGGGGCATTTAACATTGTAAGGACCCATCAGGGTGCTTGTACAATAAAAAATCGTATACCATCGCATTGTATGGCATACAATTTTTTATTGTACAACATCGCATCCCATCATATACCTTATTTAGTCTTATGGTATACGATGCGATGGGTGCCGTGCTAGGAAACAAGTACCGTAAATTATTATAGTGAAATAGTGATAAAATTAAATACTCCCTGATTTGTGCCAGTTGGATTGTGCACAGCCTTTACCCCAAACACCCTTCACACCAACAATTAGACAAAAATCCCACACCACTTTTCAGGGACTTGTTCTGTGCCCAATAAAGGGTGCATTATACAGTTTTCAGGCCCACTTCAGATAACAGTTTTCTCCAATGGGACTCATGGGGCTTAACATAGAATGAACATAATACAGTCGAGGAACAACGAAGTAAAGAAAAGCTTTTCATAAACTACAGAGGGCAAGAGTATACTTAAGGAAATTACGGAAATGCTTGATTAAACATGAAAGTCTGGAGTCTGTTTTTGAAGGATTGTAGAGAGGGGGCCTCAAACTGTGCGGGGAAGGTAGAGCATGGATTTCTAGGGGATCTCTAAATAATTAATTAGGGGTGCAGGGTATAAGAGTTAGCTGTCTATTACATATGATTTTTCTTGCTGTGCTAAAAATAAAAACCCCACACCTTTCACCTGCACCTTGAAAACTGGGTCTGTGTACCCTGAAACGTTGGTTCTAGATCGCACCTAGTTTATTTATTTACAGTTTTTATATAGCGCAGCATATTCATTGCGCTTTACAAAAGGACACAGCACCTTGAGTCCTGTTGGAGAAAGTGTGCTGTATAAATTAAGCTTAGTGATACAACAAACTGGGCATTTAATTATGGGATAAAAACTCTTTAAAAAAATGAATCAGCCTCTGAGTGCTTTACTGAAGACTTGCATTATTTGTACAGAAGGCACCAGAGCACATCATACACTGTGGGACAGAAGTTTCAGCATACAAGGTAAAGAACTCACTGCTTTGAAAATTGTCGCTTTAAAAACAATTCAAATAACTGCCAAATCTGAAGCTATTACCTATTACATATGCCCCAGTATTCTTGTAAATGAAAAATGTAACCAATAAATGACTGGGAGGGCTATCATTGCAGCTGGTGAAATGACATTTCATCCATGTATACTAACAAGTCTACATACACAGACATTTTGGGGCATCAAGAGCACTTGCTCATATAAAGCAGAATTACATGTAGATATTTTTGATATCCACAAATAACCCTCCTTTTCCAAGGTACAGAGAGATCACCAGTACATTCTCATTGTAAAATTGCATGACCAGATAGGCAAGAAAAACAAATAAAATATAATGTATAGGTCAACTTTAAAAGCAACATAAAAATCCAATTCAGCAGGAAGGACATCCTATAAAGAAGCCGTTCACTGTCCACTTAAAAAAGAAGCCCCCACAAAATGGTTCCTGCTCCTGTTGGCACTAAACCTAAATTGGCTTGCTGGGGGCTGGGTATAGACGAGTGGCAGCCCGGGGCTGCTGGGAAAAAAATGTGCAACTATTTGGGACCCAGACTATGAGCTCTCCAGGTTATACCCAGTGACCTTGTGCCCCCCCTAGTGGACGAAGAAGAAAAACCCACTTCTACATTAAAATGTACATCCGTGGACTGTCTGGTTGAGATTGGTGGTGGTATACGATCTTATACATAAATGTGCTTCTTAACACAAACACCACTGCAGCGTCACACCGAAACAAACCTTGAGGTTAATTGGCTTCAACTTACTTCTTCCTGGCTTCCGTACTTCTTTCATAACCCTGATCTTAAGATCGGCATTTGTCCCATTGATAATGCTTTGCATTTCCTGCAGCGAGTTTGGCCCAGTCATTCCTGATGTACATTCCCGAGTCATAAGCGAATCCTCCAGAGCCATATAGCTATCCAAGGGAGTCTTTAGGAGTGTGTTGTTAACAGGCTTGTGGTCTAAAATATCCTCATTTAAGCAATTTAGTTCATCCGTAACAGAATCAAAGTTATTATTAGGCAGCAAATCGCCATCATCCAAAGCAGCAGTGACAGTTAGTGGTGACAGTCCATCTATTTGTCTTTCCACAGTCTGACCATTGTCTGTTCTCTCTCCATTTCCTTCTGGAGTCGCTGTGTTATTGGCATCTGGAAAATAAAACCATTAAACACATGGTAAGGTACAGTAGACCAAACATTTCTGCAGAACTACATGAATATAAAGGTCTTATGCCTCATGTGCGGAGACTCCTTTGTACAATGCACATAGGTCAACAGTTGGTTACAAACACTGCAAGTTACACGACCAATCGCTATACAGCAGCTGCTGGGCCTTTAACCTCTTGAGTGGTGGGATTTGTCCTGCACCAGCAATACTCACCACTCAAGGGCAGCAGCCAGTTCAGACTCCACCCTCCTGTCGAGACCTCCGCCCTCCTGCGATCTTACACCGGAGCACCCCGCCGCCATTCGCACTGCATCAATGACCAAGTGGCAGGCCGCACTAGGGCGCCCAAACTCCCGAGCCACCCCGAACAGGGCCGGCCACCTGGTCACTGATGCAGTGCAAATGGCGGCGGGAGCAGCGGCAGGGGAGCTCCAGCGTGCAATCTCAAGAGCGCGGAGGTCAGGGGCATCAGGAGAAGGGGGAGCAAGGGGAGGGTGCCGCTAGAGGTGGTGCACAGCTGGAGGCACCACTGGCACAAACCTACCTGCTGGTGGTATGCCTGGAAATTTTCTGTGGCAGCGCAGCTGAGCCCCGAAAATTTCCAGGCATATCACCGAAGTGTTTAAAGCACCAGTGAGGGTAACATTATCCCATGCACAGCTATAACAAATCATTTATCTTTGTCAAGCTATATTAACTGTAATTGATAAATTGATTGCATCTCCCACATCACTAATTTCCTGATAACATAACATATACTTCTAACTTATATGTAAGCTGTCCACCTGGGATTCCTGGGGTGCTGGAACATCTGCAGCGGACACTCCATTGGAGGAGGATTTCCCAGAATCCTGTCCACACTGAAGATCTTCCACCTCCATCTAGTAGGTGACCCAGTGAGTGTTACCCTGAAGTAGATATTGTTGTATACATACCATTCACACAGTTTGTTAAAGTGTGTGCATTTTAATTATGTTTATGTAATAAATTCTATGCAGCACCACACTATTTTGGCTTTTCAGTTTTCATATTACACCCACATCAGGAAATCATGTTTAGGCTGTAAATCCATATTTTTGTATGACGATACCCAAAAGGGGATTTCTGGGGTTTTGTTTTTGGACTGGAGATCCTTGGGGATACCTATCCAATGAAAGTTTAGACAGCCGGGAGGAGCAGGTAAGGGATATGATGAGCATGGAGAACAGGTCTCCAGCTTACATCACCGATGAAGATTCTGAACACTCTTACATGACAGTGCATTGAGGAGCCCTACACTGGTATACGACTTCTTAGAATTGCTCCTCACTGAGATCATTTATTCTAAACGAGTCTGCATGAAGGTGCCCAATCACTGCTCCGATTGGGCCTGTGGGCCTGTTTTCATCAGATTCGGACAGATCGGATGAAAACTGGCCAAACCGTAGGGGTTTGACATTAGGTCCAAGCCGATGCACGTTCCCATGCCCATCGGATCAGAGCATGGAGATCTTATGTGCATCACATAAGATAAATTGACATCGGATGAAGTTGTGTACATCGCAGGTGATTTTTTTTTTCATAGCATCATCGATGTATCGCATACAATCAGGTGCTACCGCTGGCACACATAGGGCGGTATTCAATGAGAATACTTGCGAGGTGCAGCGAATCCTTTTTAGGATTCGCTGCACATTCGCCACGTTCCGGAGCCGGCGGGCTCCGGTATTCAACGTGTCAGGGGCTCGCTGCCCTTGACTGGCGAATATGAGCTCCTGCGGCGATTGCCGCAGGGAGCCTGAGGACGGTGGCAGGCAGAGAGATGGAAGTTTCTCTGCCTGCCCCAGAACTTTGTGGGGGGTAGGTGGGCTCCCCGGGTGCCAGGCAGCACAGGCTGCCCCCCGGGGGGGCCAGCAGGTGACCGTATATTCACTATACCCGATCGTAACGATCGGGTGCAGTGAATATATGAATATGTAATGAGCGGCTCGGCTCCGGCGCCCCCTGCTGGCTGCTGTGTAAAAAAAAAAAAAAAAAAATAATATAAATATAAATATATATATATATATATATATATATATATATATATATATATATATATATATATATATATATATATATATATATATATATATATATATATATATATATATATATATATATATATATATATATATATATATATATATATATAGAGAGAGAGAGAGAGCGTGGTGGGCGCGGCGGCACTCAAATAAATAGACACAAAACGACCTGGATAACCCAACGTTTCAAGACCTGGTGGTCTCTTTATCAAGGAGTGAAGACTTCACTCCTTGATAAAGAGACCACCAGGTCTTGAAACGTTGGGTTATCCAGGTCGTTTTGTGTCTATTTATTTGAGTGCCGCCGCGCCCACCACGCTCTCTATCGATACCCCCAGGGGATCTTCTAGCGGGGGGCACCAGCTATACATGCACAGACCCAGGAAGAGTGCCGCAGCCATCCAAATTATATATATATATATTTTTTTTTTAAATTAAATATATATTCATGTGCTTACAGCACATGAATAAAAATAGCATGCCCCTCCTCAGAATAAAATTCCTGATTTTTTGACACCAAATGTAAAAAAACAAAACACTTTATTTTAAAAGTTCACATTCCACTTCACCATAAAAAGATAGCGATTGCTACTCGGTGAATCATGGTGAAAAAAACCTTGAAATGTATTCGCCATGTGGTCATTGAATAGGGTGATTCACCGTTTTAGTCAGAAATTCGCCAAACAGCACAAATTCGCCATAAAAACATGGCGAATCAGCCTCATTGAATACCGCCCATAGTCTGCGCTCTTCCCCCTCTGCATCAGCGGACAGAATTGAAAACCCCCTTACAAATGAATAGGTGGCTGAGAGAGCACTATTTTAGCCAATCAGAAGCCGTCCAATCATTTGTATTGAAGTTTTAAAATCTCCTGCCCGCCTCTACTAAAGCTCCTCAGGATTCCTTTTACATGCAAAAAATAGTATGTAAAAAAAAAATGGCAAATCAAGTGCCAAATCGTATGAAGCCCTCTCGGGAAGATGCCTGGGAGCTCACACTCCTATTAATATCTTACCTTTGTGTATGGGAATAGGCTTGATGAGGTTGTGTGGAGTTGGGCTGCCAGGAGCAGCAGGGGGCACCTTCCCCCCTACGTGATTGGTTATGATAGGAGGAGTCTGTGGTCGTCTTAGCAGCAGGGGAGACATACTTCGCCTTCTTTTGAGGGACGCTGGAGTGTTGGCCTCACCGGGACGTTTTATCTTGTTTTGAGGCCCAGCAACAAACTCATCGGCTTCATCAATCATCATACCCTGCAGATGGAAGGAAATTATGAAAATGATAGAGCTTAGAGAAATAGCATAAAAAAAAATCAGAATGTCTATGAAAATGTATAATGGACTATTAAAAAAAAAAAAGAAAAAAAAAAAAAAGGAGCAACAGTCCTAAAATGTGTATTAAAAATAAACCTGAATAAGCATATTGAAGTATTAATATTCAACACATCTTTAACTTTTTTTTTCTTTCTTCTCCATACCGTGAGTGGCTTTGCAAATATCAGACAAAAAAAGAGAGAGGGAAAAAAAAAAAAGGCACGTAATGAGGTGTGCTCGATAGGACACAAGGATTGAATCCACTTTCAGATCTTTTATTTTAAAATATTGTGTGAGAGATCAAACCTGGTAATTTGATAATGTGGAGAAGTTACCCATAGCAACCAATCCGCTTCTAACTATAACTTACCTAGCAGAGTCTAAAACATGGTTGCCTACCTGACCCTCTCCTTCAGGGAGAAAATGCTCTCTTCCTGGGCTTCCCTGGTAATGTATGATTGCCATCACCTGTGGTGAAACACCTTTCTTATCAATTACCTCGCTCCCCACAGGTGCTGGCAATCCTACATTTCCAAGGAAGTCCACAAAACAGAGCATTTTCTCCCTGAAGAAGAGGGTCAGGTAGGCATCCATGGTCTAAAATAACAGAAGCCAACTGGTTGCTATGGGAAACTTCTCTACTTTATTTCTTTAGAAGGTTATATACATCTCACCTCCCCCTGCCTTTCAGGTTACTGCATGGAGGTATTTGGTTTACAATTCACTTAGCTAAAAAATTAAAATTTGGTAGATTAAGGTACATACACACTGTACAATTGTTTTGACCAATTTGGTTGAAAGACATTTCCATTGAACCCAGTGTCCTGGACGAAAGATGTTGACAAAAGATATTGACGAACGACAAATGATGATGTGCATACCGCCAGTTGTTCATCAAGATTGTTCGCCAACTGTGCATGCTGCTCAATTTGGAACCAAATTGGTCAAAAAAATAATAATAATTGTACAGTGTGTATGCACCTTTACTATTTTAATCAATTACTGTGTTCTTCCACCACCATGTGCCATTTACTTATAATATTATCTAGTAATACCTTCTTATCCTGTTTAAATGGATTTCCAAAGGTGTGCAGCCTCTTGGGTTGATCTGGATCGATCTCTCTGAGAGGGGAAGGCATTAGCTTCAAGTATTCTTGGTAGTTACCCATCTGAGCCACTGGTACACTATGTAGGCAGTCTGTAATATTATATTATTAGAGTTAATTTATTTGGCGCCATAACGATTCCATGGTGCACAACAAAGTGAATAAGCACACAAGAACGGAGTGTGGGGCAGATTTATTAAGCTTAGTGAAGTGATAAAGTGTCTAGATTTTAGCACCGGCCAATCAGCTCCTAACTGTGAAGTTACAGGCTTGGTTTGAAAAAGGACAGGTAGGAGCTGATTGGCCGGTGATAAAAACCCAAACACTTTACAGAGCTTAATAAATCTACCCCTGAGTTACAAGAAGCAAAAACAAGTACATGGTATGTAAACATCAGTTCTCGTACTCAAGGGAGCAACAAGGTGAAAAATCAATGCACTTGCTCTAATACAGTATTTCGGTTACTCAAAGATTGAAAAAAAAAAAACAAAAAAAAAATCCCCCATAATTTGTTACATTTGGTAACCAGAAAAAAGACAGTACCTTCATCTTGTCCCACAATCAGTTTATGAGTTTTCAACAAATTGGTCCTCATCCTCGTCAACTGATCCAGAAGATTCCTGCGTGGAATGTCGTAGGCATTTCTATAGGTCTGGGGTTTCAGATCCTAAAGACAAAGGTGTGAAGCATGTCATTTGTAAGAAATCAATGCACAAGATAATTAAATGATTGTTATTATTCTTTAACAAGCAACAACATTGCAAAGCTCTTTCCCACAAATGTTCACAGTATAAAAGTGGCAGAACACTACTGGGTAATCACATCAGTAGAGGACCAGCAACAATAGAAGCAGAGGTTTATCAGAGAAGTCACAGAACATGCCATTTGTAATTTTCTACAATAAAACAATGGTCCTGGCACTCATTACAGTGACCTCCGATGAACAATCCACTTTCTGAAAAATGTAAGACTTCACGTTTTAGAGTGACGTGTTAAGAGCTGTATGCAACAGAAAAAAAAATAATGATTATATGAAAATCGACTAAAATGTGGTCAGTTTACCTTATTTAAAAGCCCAATTTGAAATCCGGGAAACTCCTCCACATTCATTTCTGACAGTCTGATAGACTTCTCTCTAGAGATCCCCTGTAGCAGCTGTTTGAAGTCTCGGTTGTGAACTAAAGACAGTCTTGTGGAGTTATTCTTTACTTTAATCCCTGTCTCCTGCGGGACTTTCTTTCCAACAGATGCAATGATTCTTTCAGACTCCATTTTAGTCTAGAAAAGAGAAAGGAATAGAAGAGCATTATGACAATGGTTGAAATAAGACATTAGAAAGAAAAAAAACAAGACTCCTTTACAGAGAATGAAGCGAACAACCAGAAAGAATATAAACGTAGTTAAAAGCAGGTTGTTTCACGTTCTCCACAGGAATAAGAATTCAAAAAAAGGGAGGTATTCAATCCCAGCCAAATTCCCAGGCCAGGCGAAAAATCGGCAATAATTCGCCAATTAGTATTCAATCAAGGACATTTGAGTCCTTTTTTGCTGATGCCCCTTCACTTTTTTGGGCGAACCGGGATGGTCGAAAACCGCAGAAAATTCATGTATTTTAACGAATTTGTGGCAATTCCGCCGATGCTGGATTTTTTTGCCCAGTCTAAAAAGGGATACGGTTATATGGTCTACAACAACTAGGTCAACAAGCATTGGGTCAACATGCAGGAAGGACGACATGGGTCAAGGTCGACAGAAGCATTAGGTCGACATGGGGTTATTCACTGTTTTGGGAGCCGACAGGCGGTATTCCATGTCCTGCCATCCACTAGGGCGTGGTGGGAGAATAAAATAGTGTGGCAAGCGTAGCGAGGGGATGCAGTGCACTTTAAAATGTGTCCATGTTGACAGTGTCGATATGCGGTCAAAAAACCCCATGTCGACCTTTTGACTGTCGACCATGCCCACCTAGTTGCTGTAGAAAATATGATCCACTCCCTCTAAAAATCAGCACTGGGATTGAATAGGGCGAGTCGAATTTGTCCCCCAAAAAAGGTGAAAATTGCAGATTTTTAGCCTGGTCAAAAATTTGCCTGGGATTAAATACCCCCCAAAGGCTCAAATGAGGCCAGACGCCCCTTAAATTAAGTTTTATAATTAAACTTGTGATATAAACATCTATAGGATATATTTTATCGGTACTTATATGTTAGTTGGGCGCCCACTAAGCTATTTGCTTAGTTCTCCTCGTCCCCTCGCCACACTATATAAAATCAACTCCATGCCGACATGGATAGTGGGGGTATGAGCGTACTAACTATAGTGGGGGCCCAGCTAACATATAAGTACCATTTTATCAACATCCATCAAACTGCAAGTGTTTCTCAAAACATTAATGTCTTTAGGAAGACCTGCGATTAACAATGTATGGGCTGTGACTGATAAACAGCAAGGGAAAAGACAATAACCATATGTTATGTTCTGGTCGAAACAGAAATGTTTTTTCTGCCTTAAAATAAAAGAAAAAAGATGCAAACACATAGCTCCATTATAAGTCTCAATCAGTGCTGCAAGTATGGTGGTACGGCGTACCGCTATAACATAGTGCCAGCACCCCGTACCGCCATAATAAAAACCTGGAGAGCGCTAACACTGCATGCGCCGCCAACGTCATGGCACGGCGTCCCTCTCGAGCGTGCCGCAGCAGCACTCAGACTTTTCTGTACACAGCCGGCCATGTGCTTTCCCATCTCCTGTGCACACAATAAGTACCCAACGCTCTGCCCCTTTTGCAGCCCTTCCGCACCTGGCATGTGCCCGGCCAGACTCTCCTGTAGTAACAGAGCACCGCAGCACTTTCTACCGGGTGAGATGCTGTGTGCTGGGCGGGGGGACTGAAGCGGCTCCCACTATAACTTAGCAAATGTTCCACATGCACGGTGTGCCCCAGTCATAGCGCAGAGTAAAAAGTGCTGGTGTCCAAGGTGTGTACTAGGCTGTATCTAGGTGTGTGGTGTTCCGGCCGTTATTACTGAGGTGTCAGGTGTGTGTCACACCTAATGTGCAGCGCTACAGCTACACTACTCTGATTGATCCAGTACCCGGGGCAGTGTGCCTGCCTGGGGGATCCAGTACCCGGGGCAGTGTGCCTGCCTGGGGGATCCAGTACCCGGGGCAGTGTGCCTGCCTGGGGGATCCAGTACCCGGGGCAGTGTGCCTGCCTGGGGGATCCAGTACCCGGGGCAGTGTGCCTGCCTGGGGGATCCAGTACCCGGGGCTGTGTGGTGAAGCTGCTACAAGTAGATAGCTGAATGACATTCTGATATCCCTGCTTGCCTTTATTGTTAATACTAAATGGTGAACTTATTATATCAGCGCATGTTAGGGCACCGAGTGTGTAGTATGGGATACTTATATAACTTTTTCAGTAGTCCAAGCAGCCCTCCTGATGTCAGGGTCCTGGCATGTGCTTTCATTTATATGCTCCAACATTTCTTTACGGACTACTCTTAACTAAAGGCTCCCAATCCATGGACCACCATAAGATGTCCTGCAGCATCAGTGTGACCTTGATATAGAACAAGAGGTTCTTTTATCTGCTTTATGTGGTACTGCAGGGGCAAGACCAGTATCTGTCTATCTATTTTCATATTGTGTTCTAATGTTGCATGTAGCCACTCCCCATCATGCCACATGGTCACACCCTGACCACGCCCACACCCTAACCACACCCCTTTTTGTTGTTGCGCGCCAGTACCATTAAATTTTTTTTTTATACTTGCACTACTGGCCTCAATCAACAGGTCTTAGCGGTTGACACTTTGCCCAATTATTATATAAGTGGTTATGGATTCATTCCATTCTTCAAGTTGTCTAACTGGGGCCGATTCAATAACACATGAGTTGTAGCCAGAATGGCTTCTGGGTGCATTGCAGGGATGCCTGCCTTGCAAATGATTACAGTAACAATTGAATCTGACCCACAGGCGTATGCAGTATCTTGGTCCAAAATAGTAGCAGATTCTTATTTTTAACTCCGCAAAATGCATCACAAGTGATAACATTAATGACCAGAAACAATGTTTAGTACCTGTTGACTAAGCTTTTTCAGATATGAATTAACACTGAAACTAAGACCACAATCCAAACTTTCAGAGATTAGAGTCGGTGCTCCCATCATCCTCATTGCTTTCTTTAATGGCTGATGAAAGAAAAGAAGCATGGTGAAATTATACAATGCACCACAAAGCTTTGTACATACAGTAGGTGCCACTAAAGAGTCAGAGGTGCATTCAGTGCCTAGAAAAGCAGGTTTTGTGCTCCAGTCTATGCATGAAGTATAGACAAGGACTAAGGAGAAGTAACACTAATCTACCACAGCAAAGATGTAACAAGCTCTTTTTACTGGACAGATTTATCAAGAGGCTTTTATTTATTTATTTTAACCCCTTACCGACGCAGCATGTTTTTGCCTTCCTGACAGAGCCCTTTTTTTCAAATCTGACATGTATCACTTAAGTGGGGATAACTTTTTTTTGCTTTTACTTATCCCAGTAATTTTAAGATTGTTTTCTCGTGACACATTGTACTTTAAATTAGTGGTAAATTTTGGTCGATACAGTTTTTTTTTTGTGTGAAAAATACCAAAATGTCGTAAAAAAATTAAACATTTTGCTATTTGCAAAATGTAAAATTTTCTGCTTGTGAGACAAATAATCATACCACTCAAAATAGTTAACTAACATAGACCATATCTAAACTTTATTATTACATCATTATTTCAACTTTCTTTTATTTTTTTTTGGACACTAGGGGGCAGTAGAGTCTAAATTTTACACATCACACAGTAAACGCTGCTTTTGGCTGTTCACGTTTGAACAGCCAATCGCAGCGATCGCCCATGGCGGGGGGCATCGCTGCCCCCCCTGGGCAATGAGGGAAGATGTCTGCTGTCAGGGACAGCAGACATCGTCCCTCTGTCACCGCGTCTCTAGACGTGGTGACACTTTGAAGTCATGACGTACATTTACGTCATGTGTCGGGAAGTACATCCCGACCATGACGTAAATGTACGTGAAATGTCGGGAAGGGGTTAATAGGCAGCTCTTTCTCTCCCCCAACCCAAGTTTGGGAAACTCCGCCATGTCTTTGGTGGCCACGACTAATTCTGTAAAGCATAGTACACAGCACACCTAAAGCACAAGGACAAAAAGTAATGTCCATTTAGGAAATCTGTACCCAGACAGAACAAAGAGGCCTATGTGAGAATGGCCAGCATTACCAGGCTGCAAGACTAATTGGCGCAATATAGCTTATTCTAGTGTTATTGCCAGTAGTGCCACAAGTTTAGGAGGCCTAGGCTTTACTGCAGCAAGGGCACAGGGCCAGATTCTCGAAGCTTCAAAAGTGATAAAATGGAGCGTGATAAACTGTCAGCCAATCAGCTCCTACCTGCCATGTCTCAGACTGTTTGAAAAACGTCAGGCAGGAGCTGATTGGCTGGCTGTTTTTCACTCTCCATTTTATCACTTTTGAAGCTTAGAGAATCTTGCCCTCAATGAGTAAAGGCCCCCATACACTTATTGATTCCAACGGATCGGGCAGAGAAATCGGGTAAAAATATCAGCCAAAATCACATGCGTCTGACATCCCATCCAATTGGACGACCCGGGCGCATCAGATCGGATGTCGGCCCTGCTTTTGCGTCAGACTTCAGACTCGAACCCCCTCCCGGCAGCGGGGAGTCACATGGGATACATCACATGTCAAAAGGACCGCGTGCGATCCTGCCGCCCAGGAAGACCTGGGCGGCTCAAGGGGGATGGCCATACACTGTCGTGTATGGCCACCTTAACACAGAATACCTGGACCGCCCAGTGCTAACCCCAATACGATTAAAAACATTGCATCTTGAATCTAATATGTACCATTATTGGTATATCATAACTATGGCCTGTTGTGGCTGATATACCCTGTACACATGTAACCTCTATACAGAAACTAACTGATCAATGGCTAGAGCTTACCATTATGAAATATGGTGGCATAGATTTCAAGTAGGTATCAAAGGACTGGCGCCACTTCAAACTGGGCTTTAGCTTGTGCAACTTGAATAAGTCATCTGTAAAATGAACGCAATTCATAAGAACAGTGTGAAAATAAAATCAAATTCTCAAAATGTAACTTCAGAAATGCCCTAAACGACACTATACTAAAGAATATATGGCATACTTGTCAAGGAGCAGATACACCAGCTGCCATATAGCGTAATACTGATGAGGCTGCATCAGACGACCGTGGACAAGAACAAAACTTTATTTACAAAAAAAACAACAACACAACAATGAATATTCCTGCTGTTTGTTAATGTACTGTGGGAACATTTGCTGGGGACTTGAATAATGTATGCTTGTAATCATCTTACTAAACTGTGGCCACATAACATTTGTCTTGTTGATAAATGCAGTTTACAGTATGTAACGCCAATAGATATAGCATTGCAAAACATTTATCAGCTATACAGACAGCGGATTCGCAGCAAAGTACACAGTTGAGGGCAAAGTTCAAGGACATAGTTGTTAACATTGGTGACAAATGTAGACTTATTTTCCCTATTAACTATACGGCATGCAGACCTGGCAATGCAAGTACTTGGCAGAGTAAACATGTGTCATTTTGAGGAATAAGATCAGAAATCTTTCCTGGAAAACTTACCAAGTAAAGGAAGTAATAAAGGATAGTTGTATGGCATAACAAAGAGGTTCACACAGGTAAGAGTAGTGCTGGCTTTTAAATACCCAAATGGTTTGCCAATCTCACTGTACTTTCCACTACTGCTCACAAAAACCTGCAAGAGAAAATAAATATTTTATAGCATAGACATACACAGTACCATGCAAAACTAGTACGTATGAACGCTTTCAAAAATAGAAGTTTTAATTGCATGTTAATGGATAAGAATAAGTGAATGAACAGAAGATTATAGCAAATAAAATATTTTGTGTGACCACCCTTTGCTTCAAAAACAGCCTTTATTCTTCTAGGGCAGGCATGTACAAATTGTGGCCGTCCAGCTGTTGTGAAACTACACATCCCAGCATGTCTTGCCATAGTTTTAGCATTCCCTAAAAGCAAAACGGTGGCAGGGCATGATGGGACTTGTAGTTCCACAACAGCTGGAGGGCCATATTTTGGACATGCCTGTTCTAGGTACACAAAGTCAGGGATTTTGTGGGATTGCAGTCAGGTGTAAGATTAACCAATCATACTGAACAGGTGATAATGATGATCATTTTCAGATGTATCATTAAAACAGAATCCCTAACAGAAACAGCTGTGTTGGAGAATTATAAAAGGTGGGGAACAGCCAATTTCTGCTACAAAGATGGAGGTTGTGGAGGACCATTTCTTGTCACAGGTCAAATACCATGGCAAGACTCAGAACAGCAACAAACACAAGGTAGTTGTACCCCATTAGCAAGGTCCCACCAGGAAAATATTGCAAAGCAGACTGGAATTTCAAAACTCTAATACTCTCCCATTAAAAGATCTGGGGACAACAAAATACAGAAGTTCTTCCTTTAAATGTAAGCTGCGGGAATCTGAGCGCAAGAAGAATTCTTACAGGTAGTTTCTGATTGATCCCGGTTATCTGTCCACACCTGAACAAAAAGGTTTCTGAAGCCGGTTACAAAGTAGCACCGTGCACCTTGTAAAATCCTTGCCGTTCCTCCTTCCTGCCTGGGGTGTTCTGCTGTGGTACTTCTGGCACGGCCTGGTTTGTATCCCAGTGCTGAGATACAAACAAGACTGTGGTAGAAACACCAGATTTTATCTATTATCTTCAAGAAGGTACTAAAGAAATACAGATTGGTTGCTATGGGCAACATCCCACCTTCACTAGAACTCCCATCTTCGTAAAAAAAAAAAAAAAAAAAAAAAAAAAAAAAAAAAAAAAAAAAGTACTTATATGTTAGTTGGGCTATTTGCTTAGTTTTCCTCGTCCGCTTGCCACACTATATAAAATCAACTCCGTGCCGACAGGGATAGTGGGGGTATGTGTACTAACTATAGAGGACACCCAACTAACATAAGTACCAAAAAAACATATTTGTTAAAATGTCTCAACACAAACGGACTCCTCCTAGACATGGACTTCCCCCACAGTAGCAGAAAGGAGAGTCCTCTACAGTTACCATGATCTGATTCATTGAAAAAAAAAAAAAAAAAAAAAAAAAAAAAAAAACAGATTCCTTCAGGGAATCCGTATGGCAGACAATGTCTAAGTCAACAATCAATAGGTCTACACTATAGGATCAACAATGTTATTGTCGACAAGTTTTTTTTTTTTTACCTTCCCCATACTTAAAAACCAGGCATGTGCAAACGGTGGCCCTCCAGCTGTTGTAAGACTACATATCCCAGCATGCCTTGCCATAGTTTTAGCATTCCTTAATAGAAAACCTGTGGCAACAGCTGGAGGGCCATAGTTTGGACATGCCTGCTAGGAATGGTATATAGTACTGAGAGCAGTGAAGCACCCGAATCACTGCAAGGAAATGTTGGGATCCGCATGCTCAGGTGTCAACTGACCCCAAAAAAAAACTCATGTCTACCTTTTCCAATATCGCCGTTGTACAGGTCAATCTTTTGTGGTTAATGTAATATACCACACTCGTCCTGCGGACAGCTGTAGGACAACAGATTCAGAAAAGCACAACACTAACTGAATGAAAGGTCTGATTGCGCAAACTGTAGCCACCATTAAATCAGGTGACTCATTCAGTGCCAAATACCCGCAAAACAAGGCAACAGAATCTACAGGAGAGGCCAGCTGATGTCTGTGACATGTTTTGGGGTTCGCCATCAAATCTAGAGCTAAAAAAAAATAAAATAAAAAGGAAGGAAGAATTTATACATTGGTGCTAAAAAAAGAGAGTCAGGGAGAAGGATTGGGTCACCAACACAAACCTTGATCAAATATTTTATTGTGGGTCTTTTTAGTGGTTATAAAAGTTCTTGTCAAGAAATCAAGAAATTACAGTTTTAGTATAGAAATTATATCTATTGCAAGCGCCCAAAAATGGGTCATTAAATTTAGCCTTTTAAGATTAAGCAAACCCTTTTTTTTTCTACATTTTATGCAATTCCCAAATCCCTACAGTCCATTACAAAGATGACCTTCCAAGATGGGGTGCTGGATGACTCACTAACAGTTGGGATTCTGACAGTCATTTCTTCGACAACGGAATCCCAACTTACACGGGCTATTTTCCCTCGTGCAGGGGTGGGGGGGGTGGGGGTGGTCCTGACTGTCGAGTTCCCGATGTCAGAGAAAAGACCATCGGAATCCCGACTGTCAGTAAGTTATACCATACCCCCTAGATGACATGTACTCCTACAACTAGTGATCAGATCGGTAACTGGTAAGTCTTTTAGAAATGAACTCTGGTGTTTACATGCAATTAGGATCCTGGCCAGAACACATCTGTTTTTCATATATTTGCTGGCATGTATAGCCAGATATCAGCAACATATGTCCTGAAAACCAAGCTGTGCATGTAAAAATAGAAGTAAACCTGGTTCTTATAAAACTGGGATTAACCGATATACATCAAGGGCCACATATACAACCCTTCAACCTTCACAAGAGGCTGGACAATACTCTATTTCATGAATAAGTACAGAGCCAGGAAACTACCATGGTGGTCCATTATCACTCATCCAAAACTATTCCCCACCTGCCCCTCACTTGCTCTAGAATACCACAACACACTCCAGTCAGGCATCCCACTTACAGAACTAGAAAATAGCCTCAACGGGCAAAGACCCTGCACTTGCCACAAAAGACATTCACCAACACACTGATCTTTCAGGTACGCCAAGCCTCACCCACATCATGCATTGTACAGCCAGGCGCGACCCCAGGCAGTGCTGAAGCTGACTTCAGCCAACCATCGGCAATCGCGAGAATTTTCCAGGCTTGCCAGTCTAGGCATGGCCAGGAAAATTCTCGGGGGTTAAAGCACTTAAGTCTTTTTTTAAGCTATCTTAATTTTCAATCAAAATCCTGGAATTGGAGCATGGATCCAAGCCGTGAGACCAGTGATAGACCGGGTTCTCCCTGCAGCTCCTGTATGGGCTATTCCCAGCTTGGTGCAGCACAAACTGAATATGGGTGGAGTCTCTTCTGCCAGCACTTGCGAGAGGCTATCCGCTCCAATGCTTTAAACTGTTAGATAACCTGGGTGCATTGCTGGGACTACCTGTTGTAGCTCCAAGGGAAGGATTCCCTGGGCATTGCATATAGGTTTTTTTAATGGCGCAGTTTCCAGTGTGCCTTGAGGTGGGTTATCACGACAATACCCCGGGTTTTAGCTGCAGTTATGCTGTAGCTATTACACGCTCCTGTACAGAAAGCCAACAGAAGATGCTCAGTGAAAAATCTAAAATCTAATGGATCGCTCAGAATTAAAGTGTAGTAGATACAAACACAATATGCCCGAATGTTCTATGAAATGCAGACAAGACGCATATGCTGATGCACATTTCTAGAAACCACATTTCCAAAATAAAAGGGAGTAGCACAGTTTATAGTTTACAGTTGGTATAGGGCACTAACCTGCCAGCAGGTGTGAGGAGACTTCCGTTCCAAAATATATTGGGTTAGCGGAGATGGTTCAAGCTCATATTTGTCAAACGGCAGCTTATCAATGACCATTGGTTCGCAGTCTACACAAGAGAATCTCACCACAGGGTGTGCAGTGCGGGGAGGCTGTGATAGGAGGGAGGAAGAATGAATAAGACATTACATGGGGGAAATCTGACATTTTTCCAATACTACTATTTAGGGAGATTCAAGTGTTAAACTTCTAGCCAGGTTAAAAAAAAAAAAAAAAATTAAATGAACTATTTGAAAGTGTAAAGAAATGGTTTTGATTAACTACTACAGTATTAATAGTCAAAATGAAATAGTTATTGCCTTATTCGGGTAGGAGAAAGTCAGAGAAGCTATCAGTAGCCTAAACTAATGCTGCTTACAATAGCATGTGAAAGAAGCAGGGAGTGTGGATTGAAGTTGTGCTAGGAAACATCCTTCCCTGCACTCTCACTGGCATCTTGGCAATGCACTTACCAATGTTGGAGAGCTCGGATCAGGCCAAAAGGATTCAGGGATTGGCCAGTGCCCAACAGGAACACCAGTTTTTGGATTAGGTCGCACGTAGATAAGTTTATGACAGCTATGCCATGCTTGCGGAGCAAAGGAATTAATAGATCGGAGGGAATCTGTGACTCCATCTACAGAGATAAAAAAATAATAATAATTAAGTATCGTTAATTACTGAAAGCAGGCTTTGGTTCGTACCAGTTGCATTTTAAGCACAGAATAGCTCTGCAGATAGGTCCCGCTTGTGGGTGCAGCATTGAGCGGGGCGGGCAGTCCGCAGTGACTGGGAAGCGCTGAGAAGACACTGGACAGTGGCAGCAGAACGTGAAAATAAAATTAAAAAAATTTAAGGCCTGCCGCGAGCTAGACCGCTGATATCTTTTGAAGGAAAAAAAAAAGATCATGTTCTGCTGCAGCTGTCCGCTCAGCGCTTCCCGGACACAGCGGACTGTCCTCCCCGCACAACGCTGCACCCACAGCCTGGACCATGCTCTGCCTGCAGTACTTCACTGCTGGCATACACTTCTAGATCGGACCAATAAATTGTGAGTGCTAAAAATCACCCGCGATGTGCCTCTGATGGATCCAACAGATTGAACCTGCATCAGGTTTAATTTGTGGGATCCGGCTTGATGCACACAGGACTGCGCATCGGGTCAGATGGGGTGTCAATCACATCCGATTTGGGAAGATTTCCAAGCCCGATCAGTCTGAATCGAGGGAAATCGTCCCAAATCGTGTATGGGGGCATTTAAAAACTCTCCCAGATATCTGATCTGACCCTGGGCAAATTTTTCACTCCATTCACTTCAGATGAATCTGATCAGACCTATGATGGACCCCTGATGCAGCACCAAAGATTTTTTGGTCAGATGGATCGGAGACTCAGCCGCACATCTGATCTGAGGAAGCTCAGATTTGGCCTTTTTAGTCAGATCGGTCTGTCAGATCCATCTGAATCTGAAGAAAACAGGCCAAATCGGACTAGTGGATGGGTGCCTTATACTGTGGTAAAGCTGCTGCTTCCACTCAGCAGTTTTCCGGAAACCAGCATTTTACTTGCTCATCCCCCAATTTGCTTACAACGGTGAAAAGTTTACAGACTTTATATGGATGAAAATCAGCTACGCTAGTAGGTAACCAGAGAGCAGTACAGGGAGAAATGTGGCTGGCGTGCCTCAACTAGAAAGACCCTTTCATGGGAAACGAGGAATTGGGTATATAGCCAATGGGCACTACGTCGTCTGCAACTTAACTTTATTTAGGTACATTTATTAATGTGCGACAACTACAATAATGTGTGCTGTGCCAATGCTAAATTTAGTACCGTCTGCCAATATAAACAGAACAGCGCTATTAGCCACTGTATGAAACTTTATGATCTTTGCGATTGGTTATAATACGAAAGAAAGAGATATAGTTACTCATTTACAGAACAAAAACATAGAACTCCACTTATCCACTGCAGAAAGGATTAGTGGAAAAGCCTACCATCTGAGTTTGTAGAGGCTATGGCAACCAATCAGATTTGGACTATAATGTCTCTATTGCATACTAGAAATTGATAGGAGCAAATCTGATTGCTTGCCAAGGGCAACATCATTTCTCATTTTTATAATTTTTAGTAAATTTACTTCCAAGATAAAGCAAGTAAAACTTTGATAGACTTAAGGTCCATACACACTGGGCTATTTTGCGCAGCGTGTATGGACAGCAATGACCGCTGTCATCACTGGGGGGAAAGCCCTCAGTGCATACACATGGAGCGGCTTTCCCCCCTGCCCTGTGCTGTGCTGTCAGCGGACGGCTTTGCATAGGGCAACGCTATGCAAAGCCATCCACAAAGCCGCTCATCTGTTGGTAATACCAACAGATGAACGACTTTCCCAGCGATGATGCGAAAGAGCGTGCAGCAGCGCTCACCGCCGGGCCATACACATTGAGCGGCTTTGAGCTCAAAATCGCCCAGTGTGTATGGGCTTTAAAGAATAGCTCAACAAAGACCTAAAGAACAAATAGGGTTGAATTTACCAAAATGATAAAAAGGGGCAGTCCAGATAGACCAAGAGGTTCTGCTCTGCCATCAAACCCTGTTTCTAGTATAAGTTTAAAGCCTATATATCTTATTTATTAACAGTTTTTTATACAGCGCATAAGGTTCTGTTGCACTTTACAATTAGAAATAATTAATAAGGATAAAAAAAAAAAAAAAAAAAAAAAAAGAGGGTAGTTCAGTCAAATGGTAGGAGGGTCCTGCTCACAAGCTTATGCAACATCTCCCCTCGGAGAAGTCACATAAGTGTATGGACACCTTAAGTAGAACACCCAATAGCCGTAAGAGTTCTTTACCTTCCCCATTAGGCGTAGGGTCCGGACCAGTCTTCTCAAAGTTGATTACAACTCCACTCTGAACCTTTTGAACCAGAGACTCTAAACACTGATTTAACATCCTCTGTGTCCGCACGCAATATGAACGTCCTACCAAAAAAAATAAAAAGTCAACCTTAATTAGGTTCAAATGACACATTATTTCTAACATTGTATAACTTTTGCAGGATGGTGTCCAATAAGTCAATAAAGAGTTAATATGCAAATCCATAACATTTGTCATCACTGCAAATCATACAGACAAAATAAAAACAACAATGTCTCTGACGTGAGGCTTTTATAGCATCTGTGTAATTTAATTGTGGTAATGGGAGGAGCAAACACCTTACCTCCAGTGACTTCACACATCTGAGTAACAGCAGACTCATCAGAGGGCACGCTGCCCAGCTGCTCTGGCTCCGCAGAAGTTGCGCCTGGAAGGCGGAGAACAAGTGCAAACAACCTCTGGTCCCACCTAAACGGTTCATTAGTAAGCTCACTTCCAGGCAGCGGGGAGTTTAGAGGAAGATGGAGCTAAAGGAGACAGGATTTAAAAATAAGTGACAAGGTTTCCAGACAATTGACTAGTCCTCATGTACCAAAACACCTTAGCAAATGTGTAAAGTGATGTAATGCAAACCAAGCCACGTAGATTATACTGAAACATTAACTTATTAGACATAAGGCAAAAGCTCACCTCTTCTTGAACACCTGACGAACTTGTAAGCTTGTTGCCGTCTGTAATTGTAATTAAAATGGAGGGCTCCAGAAAGAATGGATTTCTTCCCTTTAAGACAAAGAGCAAACCGTTTCATAGGAGATCCAGCATTTAGAATCATGTGCACAGCTATCAGAGACCCCAGATATGTATTTTCGCTAAAATCATTCAATGGAGCAGTCACCATCTACATGCCGAGGACATAAGATCAAAGGTCAGCACCCGGGGGACAATGCTCGGCGTCTGTAACATAACAGGCTAATACACAATGTCTAAGGGCAGAAACGTCAGGCCTAGAGCAGCCTAGCTCGCATGGTGACACCAGACACTGCCTGCGGCATGAAGCAGACAACTACATGCTTCAATACTGGAGCCACGGGCCATCTCATCCTATACTTATGTCCATTCTGGTTTTACTACCAAATCTTTTGCACATGGTACTTCTTGTCATGGAGCATCCCATTGAGCATTATTTCTTTCTTTATATATAGTTTTATATAGCGCAGCATACTCCATTGCACTAACTTTGGTAACATTGTCTAATTAATTGTTAAGCTTGTTCTTAAAAAGACAGCATTTTCTTACTCAATCATAACACTTCTAATTCTACATATTGCAATTACAATACGATTTTTGCCACCCTAGACCGTTCTAGAGCTACATAAAAAGTATTATAAACCTAAAACAGAAAGTAATACAAGGATACATAAAGCACACACGTCTAATCTGTATGAAGAAAAAGCATAAAGAATAGAGCACTTTACAAGGGTTCTGTCGCTATACATACCTGTCCATAGTTATCGATTCCAGACACCAACCTATTCAAATTGAGTAAATCAAATGAAGATCTCAGTGCCTGCCCGAGAGTGCTGAGTCCTGTGGCTTGTAGGTTCTTCAGCTCATTCATAAACGTTGCATGATTCTCCTTCCAGCCAGCCTGCGGATACATGGACAAAAACCTCAACTTACATTCTGCATTGACAAAACAACGGCATATACGTGCAAAGGTATAAATCTCTGGTAACAGCTGTATAAACCTAGCTCTGAGGTAATTATTTGGTGGTCATTAAGAAAGGTTATATAAGGAATAATGTTGCCCCCCCAATTCCTTTGCAGCCCAGCATCTGTAGTGCAAGGAGACTGTCTTTCTGCCATGTCGGAGACAGATCAGAGGCAAAATGTGAAAAGAATGGTACACTACTCCGTTTGGAGCATCTTGTTTGAACTAGGTATACCACACCATTTTGTGTATATACACTAGATGTACAAGGACACTTGTTACACACTGCTGCACATTGCAATTTTTATGTGAGAATTATCAATAGCGAAGAAGAATAAAATCAAACTCCATTACATATGTTACAACAGGGCCTTCTTCCCTCATGTGGGTTTCTTTTTCTTTATTAAACATTCCTCCATGCAGTTTTCTGCCACCCTGATACTTATTTCAGTGTTGTCTGGAGGCACTTCTGTTTATGTACACTCAATTCTAATGTGTGCGCTATATTAATAACAGGTAATAAATAAATTGCAACGGGTCTTGAACTGTGGGTTCCAACCACCTCAGCATGGGGTCGCGACTCCATGTTGCTGACCATCAGTCTGATAATTTCTCTGATCTCAGTCAGTGATAAAACAAGTCTGAAAAATCCGTTGAATTGTCTAACTTCAAACTCCTCCCATCATTTTTGCGCCTCCACAATGTTGCCATGCATGTGCTGTCTGCTGACCACACGTGGCGACTTTCTGGGGTCCTATAATAATTTTTATTGTCTGGAGTCCCAGAGCAAAACAGGTTGAGAACCCCTGGTCTATTGTTACAAACGGTTTCCTATTTTGCTTACATGTTTATGTACACTCTAATTGGGCGCTGCAGATCCCTTGCGGTGCCATATACAAGTTGATAATATATGGCGTATGCATACATAAAACACTAAATGTAATGTTACACACTTTAAGATAATTGAAACGTACACTTATTTGATGCTAATCAGTTTTGTTAAATAGGTCACTAATATATGCATGAACTACATATACTCCTCATTCCTGCAGTGTGATATACGTGGGCTGTAGCGGATTACATTAGCAGGTTGATGTATGCAGTTCACACAGAGATGGTATGACACAAATCTTCCCTCACATCTCTACTCTGGCCTGTACACATTGCTGCCTCAGCATGTTCTGTACTCCACACACACACACAAAAAGAAAGTTTTAGTTTGGATGTTACCAATGATTGCTGAGGCATCATCTCTTTCAATAATGTTATAAACAACATCCCAGTTGCTTAATTCCATACAATGAGACAGGGCTATTACTCACAATTAGCAATACTACGCACTTTGGGCCTGATTGAGGCCTGCAGCGTACATTTGCAGCTTAGCAAGTGGGTAAACACCCCCCCCCCGCCAGCATGCGAATAAACGTGTACGCTTACACATCCATTTGCGTGCGGGTGCAAAAAAAAAAAATAATCATTGGATGGTCGTTGAATATCAAATTATTCTTTTTGCCTGTTCGCAAAATGAAAAAGGCCAGTCTACACCGACTTGTTTGCCTCGGAAATGGCCACGAACGGGGCGAACGGCAAAGTCAGCAGCCCGCCCTATGCAGGCTTTTCCATGCCTGTGTTCGCTTGGGGATACCAAGCATTTTTCTGGGGCGTACCCACTGTCTGGCAGATGCACATACCCGAAACATCTGTTCCTGGGCCAAATACGCTACATAGCGTATCAACCCGATTCATTCCCTTAGACTGGATGAATGATTGATTCTGGCTCAGTTAGAGGGCCACAGGAGTATGATGGCAATATGTAACAACCAAACTCGTAGGTAGGTAGGTGTATACATTATTTAGTCAATTGGGTTTGTGTAATCAAAAGGATGTGTGACCAAACAGCAAAGTTTAATCATGGATTGGCCAAGAGTTCAGCATTCCTTTACCAATATTGCAAAATACCATTTTCAACATTTACCCTACTCAAATACCCATTGCACGAAAAAAAAAAAAAAACAAGCATAAAAATAAAGGTATGTTATATCACTGGGTGGGTGTACCAAGGTACAGTATGATTGCTACCCCTTTCAGACAGAAAAGTCTGAAT
This sequence comes from Crinia signifera, assembly GCF_055691185.1. Classification (NCBI taxonomy): domain Eukaryota; kingdom Metazoa; phylum Chordata; class Amphibia; order Anura; family Myobatrachidae; genus Crinia; species Crinia signifera. The sequence goes on from NC_139225.1 coordinate 111,092,949, forward strand.
ATCCCGGCAAATATACGGCTTTCAAATGCCATGTCATGTCATTTTGCCGGGATAAGCCTGACCCCCCTTCACACAAAAGAACAAATTACCGGGTTGAAAATTTCTACCCGGTAATTTGCTGAATAACACGGGTAGTTCTGTGTGAAAGGGTCAACCCGGGTCATAAATCCTGTGTCCTTGACCCTGGCAAAGTACAGTATGTCACTGGGCAGTATTCAATGAGAAAATTCTCCGTGCACGGAGAGCGTTTTATTTCGCTCGCCATGCACTCTCCGTGTTTTTGCGGAGATTCTCCATGTTTGGAGATTCTCCGTCACGGCACTTTATCCACTATTCAATGTATTTAAGACTCGCCGCCACTCGCGGCGAGTCTAAACCCCTGCAGCAGATGAGCGTCCGCGGCAGGGAGCTTTCAGGGAGCCGGAAGCAGCCAGAGAGATTAAAGTCTCCCTGGCTGCTCCAGAGGAATGTGGAGGGGAGGTGGGCTCCCCGGGACCCAGGCAGCACAGGCTGCCCCCCCCTATAGCCAGTGGGGGACCCAGTATTCACTGCACCCGATCGTGCATATTAACGATTGGGTGCAGTGAATATATGAATATCTAATAATTTAAAATAAAATTTAAAATAAAATTAAATATACATTCATGTGCTATAATATAAGCACATGAATAAAAATAACATGCCCCTTCACAGAAAAAGAAACTGATTTTTTTACACCAAAATAAAAAAAAAAACCTTTTTAGTTTAAAAGTTCACATTCCAGATCTCCATCAAAAGATGGAGAATTTCTACACGGAGAGAGACGGCGAAAATCACTTAGAAAGACGGAGAATATTTCACATTGAATAGGGTTGCTCGCTTTTGGAGAGCAAAATGCTCCGTCCAAGGCGAAAAAAGCAAAAAATTCTCCATAAAACACGGATAATTTTTCTCATTGAATACTGCCCACTGAGGGAGAGGAAGTCGAGAAGAACCAGGTAAAGAGGACATATAAATCCTATATGTTTGATCATGTCAAAAACTTTTGTCATTTTTTGTTTTGGGGTGTCATTTTGTATATTTTATGTGACCCCAATTAGTGTATGGTGTGCACTTGCCATGCTTCACGCAAGGCAGAGATATTATAAAAATACATATATTTTCAGTTTCTTATATAGCGCAGCATATTTCGTTGCACTTTACAAATGGAAACCGTGATAAAACAAACTGGGTAGAAACAAACAGAGGTAGGAGGGCCCTGCTCGCAATCTATAGGTATAATAGGAGGGATACATAAGGATAGGATTACATAGCATGGAAGTCTCACCAGATTGCAAGACAGTCCTGATGGAATGCAATAAGATATGAATGTTACTGGAGGTTATGTGGTGTTCCGGAAAATGATAAGCTTGCCAGAAGAGGTGAGTTTTCAGGGAACGCTTGAAAGTTTGGAGGCTAGAGGAGAGTCCTAATATGCATAGAAGGGCATTCCATAGGGTGGGTGCTGCCTGACAAAAATCCTGCAAGTGTAAGCGAGTAATGAGTGTGGATGATAAGACACAGATCTTGTGCAGAGAGGTCGGGTGGGGATAGATTTTGGGATAAGCAAAGAGATCTCGGTGTAGTCAGAGTAATGGCTTTGTATGTAAGTAGAAGTATTTTATATTGAATGTGGTAAAATACAGGCAACCAATGAGGGACTGACAGAGCGGATCAGCAGACGATGAACGTCTAGCCAGGAAGATCAGCCTCGCAGCTGCATTCAAAATGGATTGTAGTGGTGACGGTCTTTTCTTAGGAAGACCGGTATGGAGGCTATTGCAATAATCAATGTGTGATATAATGAATGTTTGGGAGTTTTTTCAGTGTCTTGTGTAAGGAACGGACGAATTTTGTATATGTTTTTTAGATGCATGTAACATGATTTAAAAAAAAGATTGAATGTGAGGAATAAAGGACAGTTCAGAGTTAAGGATGACACATAGGCAGCAATCTTGTGGGAGTAGAATTACTTGTTGTGTTCTCAACACTGATAGAGATATCAGGTTGGCAACTACTCTTGGCTGGTGGGAATATCATTATTTCTGTTATGGAAATGTTGAGTTTGAGGTGGCAAGAGAACATCCAAGGCATTCAGAGATGCGGAGCAATACTGATGGTGACAATTCAGGGGAGAATAAATTTGAGTATCATCAGCATACAGATGATACAGAAATCCAAAAGTTGATTAGTTTTTCAAGAGTCGGTATAGATAGTTAAGTTTGGGATAAGCACAGGAGGCAGCTTTACCGACTTGTAAGGGTAAAGGATCAACAGGAGAGTTAATGGAGTAGGAGGATGAGAAGAGTGTTGATACTTAATCCTCACTTGTTGGGTCAAATGAGGAGAAAAGGAAAAGGGCTCAGGAAAGGAAGTAAGCAGGTCACTGGCTGAGGAAGAGCATGCCATTTCATATAGGATTTTATCAAGCTTGTCCTTGAAGAAGGAAGCAAGCTCTTGCGCTGATAGTAGTTGATGGGGGTGCCGGACGGGTTCCCGACAGTCGGGATCCCAACTGTCAAAATGCCGACAGCCGGGTGCCCGACAGACACCCACTATTTTCCCTCGTGGGGGTCCACGACCACAATAGAGGGAGAATAGAATAGGTGGCTCGCGTAGCGATGCTGTCTGACTCCGGCCAGTCGGGATCCCGACTGTCGGGAGTCCCATACCACACCCGTTGATGGGGAGGGTGAGGAAGTGATTTTAATGTATTCAAAACTCACTTGGGGTTGGTGGCATGAGAAGAGATAAGAGATTGAAAATATGTTTGTTTAGCATTGTCCAGAGCATTACAATAGGGGCGGTAGGTAGTCTTAATGCAATGAAGTCACTGGGATTGAGAGATTTACACCACTGACGTTCAAATCCACGTGATACTTTTTGCAAAGGTCTTGTTAATTTAGAGCGCCATGGTTGGCATCTAAGCCTACATGGATTGTGAGGAGCAGCTTCATCAAGGGTAGTTTGTAGAGTCTGTTTCAGGTGGGATACAGCTGTCTCAGGACAGGCAAGTATAAAAATTGGTGAGAGCAGTTGTTGCGGAGAGGTAGAAAGTCGTTGAAAATGATAATATATATTTTACACATACTGTATACACACATACATCATACAAACACACATGGCGGGATTCTCTAAACGAAGCCCGTTATCAGAGCTTTTACAGCATTTTGATATGCAGGAAACACCGCACATTGCTGTGCTGCCCAGACCGGTGACCTCCACCTCCCTGCACTGTATATCCTCTTCCGGGTGCAGGGAGGAGTAGGAGAGCCAGCCTGTAGCAGAAGGGTAAGGGAAGGAGGGGGGAGCCTCCGGGGACCCGCTGCACATCACCGGCCACAACGCAAAGGACAGCTCAATGCAAGATGCAATACTTATGTCTGCGGTAGCCGGCGCGGATGTTAGACCATCCTGCCCACAGAAAGAAAAAAATATCTACTACACACACACAAAATGCAAGCAGACTTTATATTTTTGTCTTTTACAGAAGTGACACTTGTACAACAGGGGGGAGAGCAGATGTGCAGACAAGCAGTAAGTAATTTTAGCATTTTGCAGTCTTTCACCTTACCGACTTTCTTTAGGAAGAACATAATTAAGACTGCAGAGCAGCAGATGCATACTAAATCTAGCAGCAGTGAATTTCCAAAGTGAGCTATCCTTGAGAAACCAGACAGGCGGGCGCATAGTCCCTATGTGACCCAGGAGCTGCCCATATGAATGCTGCAGGAGTAAGTATTAAGAAACAAGGCAACATAAGCTACTTGACTGACCAGAGCAGTTATGGGCCATATTTAACCTATAGAAGCCCATGCATTAGGGTGAATTGGGCCCTTCTCGCCCAAATCTGACACAACGGGCAAAAATGTGTAAATCCAATGTGTTTAGCCACAAATTTCAATCCACAGTCCCGTGCACATCGGATCGGAGATCGCCATGTCTTCCATAAAGATTTAGCGGCTCCTGTAGCCATGACTGAAATGGCATAAAAATCAGTTTGCAAAAGGACTGGGAAGCGGCTAGGGAGTTTGAGGAAAATAGCGCATCGGAATTTGAGGCGCTACTTAAGAAACTGTAAGAGTGTAACAGATTGTTCCCCAGAAAGAAAGTTATTTTCATTAGCCAGTACTTGGGGACATTATATCAAACATCTACCACACCCATAATGGATGCCCGTCTTTACCCACCCCACCCCTGGCAAAGCTGTTCCTTATTAATCTTGCCGTTGGGAGGGCGAATGACCATAAAAGAAGAAGGCTGATGTGCATATTTTATTTGGTCAATTCACCCTATCTTTCAGGACTGCTTAAGAAGAAAAGCTTGCTCATTCCCTCAATGCCACTTTAATGTAATTAGTACAAGCATTCCTTAGAAATAATTGAACTAAATGGTGTGGTTTATTGCCCAATTTCTTGAGATGGCAACACTCATATCCTACAGCAAATAAATGACCTCCACTTCTCAAAGTGTTTTAAGTCCTCATCAAAAGGGAAAACAAAGAGTGCGGATCACACACCGCGACACCTATGGTAGTTTGCATAGACCATTGTTCGGATAACTAAATATGTATTCATGAATTTATGTAGTAAGATATTTTTATCCCCAATTTTTAGTATACAATTGTTTTTATGGGCAAATACACAACCAAATAGTATTGATTACAGTGGAACTTATTTAGACTATCTGCATTTCAGGATTGGTATATAGGAGTATTATACACTAGAGTAATAGGAAATGCAAGTGGTCTGCAAGAAGTAATGATAGACGTGTCGGCACAGGGCAGGACATTTAGTGAGTGACATTGCGCAGGTTCCATGTGTCCAATGCATTTGGTCTTTGTTGGCTTAATCAGGGATAGATTATATACTTCTGCAGGGAAAAAGACTATTCACACTGCATGAAGAGTTCAATATAGTATGCGGATATTTATACAAATACTTCTTACACCCACACAATCATGTCATCCATTTCACCCTTATTCTGAACTTTTTTTTTTTTTTTATTTTGTTTTCCCCGGCTAATAAAACCAAGTACTGTAATAAATAAAACCAGAAGACCAGGAATGGAGGACCAGAGCAGCCACCTGTCTCCTGCCCACCACAGGCCTCACCTTGAATTGATTGATTACCAGACTTCAGGAGAGTAGGACTCTGCAACTTGTTTTAGGGAGGAGTATGCATTCGAGAACCTGACAGAAAGGAAGTAGGAGCTGGCCAGAACACGCATCACATGTATCTTCATTTTCTGGACTTAGCAGCGGATTGGCTGGTGGTTTATCACTCTAACTGCCATGTCACGGGCTGTATTTTAAAAAGGACAGGTAGGAGCTGATTGGATAGTGGTTTAATCACTGAAGAAAAAAAAAAATTATCTAGTTCACAGGTTCTCAAACTCGGTCCTCAGGACCCCACACAGTGAATGTTTTGCAGGTCTCCTCACAGAATCACAAGTGAAGCAATTAGCGCCACCTGTGGATCCTTTAAAATGTGTCAGTCAGTAATGCACCTGCCGGCTACCCTGGAAAACCAGAATCTTTAACATCAGTAGAACATGCCATATAGCCAATCAGGTCCCGGTATTGTTCAATCAATATCCTTTGACTTGCGGCACCGTCAATATAGGTGCCTCTAGTTGTCTAGTGTGTATGGGGCTTTAGAATTAATTGAATTGGAATTGTAAAGCTACATGTGACCTTCTTCAGGTTTCTATATAAAATCAGAGTTTAACATTTTCTTAAGGTGCCCATACATGGTGCGATCATTGCGTGAGTTTTGATCTAGATCGCATGCATGCAAATCACGTGCAATGCGTTCAGGACCTAGTTCAAAAAGTATGTGCAGCACATACGATGGGATGTGTGCGGGAGCGTGCATCGCACCCACAAAACGCACAGTGTATGGGCACCTTTGGATGCAAGGATGCAGCCGAAACGTTGTGGGAAAAATACCTACAAACTAACCAAAACGCAGAGTAAATAAAGCTATTCCAGCGTTCATGTGTAGGGCAAGGTATTTTTATTCCAGCCTATTGCTACTGGGCCAGACGTGCACACATGCTGCAATTTAGGCCCGGACCAGAGGTCAGACAGGCTGCACATAAGATAACTTGTACATGCAGCAGTCAGCAGCACATCGTGAGTGCTTTTAGCACCCATGATTTATCAACACTGGTGCTGAAAGGGTCATTTATTCTCCCACCATACTGTAGTGGATGGTAGGGCATTAAATACCATCTGTTGGCGGAAAAAAAAAAAACATGAAAAACTCATGTTGACCTTCTCATTGTCTATCTAATGCTTGTGTTGCCCTTCGCCATGTCAACCTAAGCCTGTTGACCTTTAGTGGTCAACCCAATGCATGTTGCCAGGAGGTGAGGTTACTTTCACTTTCAGTTGGACGTCTGACGTGGCTGAGCACTGACAGGAGCAGAGGAAGCCAGACCAAGGCTGCAAAACCAGGTAAAGGTAAGATCTGGATGAGGAGCATGGGGAGTAGGAGGAAGGGGACTAATTACACTGCTATGGGGGGTTCATGGGAATGGGACACTTGGGAGAACATGGGGTGTGAGAGCTGATAACATTACTATTGGGGGGGTGGGGGAGATATCAGGCCAAATCAATACATGATATTATGCTAAAACACTGAAGGACATGACTAATCTTGCAGTTTCCCCTCTATACCAGTAATAGCATTCTAAAGCAAGACCCTAGTCTCGTATGACCAATTACAGCCACTATACTTAAAGCTGGCAGGACTGGATCTTCAGTGTGTTCCACCAACACATTGGCCTAATGCCTGAGACAGGCTATCATTGGGTCCTACAGTGAATTGCAGGGTATCCATTTGATAAATCTACAGTACGAGGTGGACTCCGAATAGTCGACATGCAAAATGTCGACTGCGACAAAGGTTGATATGACCTTGTTTAACAGGTGTTTCGGCTTTTTACCATCTATGTGGACTACAATTGGGAATAATAAACGGCCAACGCGTGGCGAGCTAAGCAATCTGCGAGGGTACACGCTTCCTCTGATTTGGATAAATACAACAAAACCATTTTTACTTCCTACCTTTTCCATGTCGACAATTTGAGAGAGGACCTACTGACTGTCTACAGAGATGATCTCGTCCATGAATAGGTTTAACAATTTTCCCTTTAACTGCCTGGACAAACAATATAGGGCCTAATTCAGAGCGGACCGAAGGGCACATTTCAGTTTGAACAAACCCCCACCCAAATCTAACTCTCTGCATGTTACATCTGCCTCACACAACTGATTTAGTCTATTTGCAAACAAAATGTTCCTTGCGATCAGATGTGACCTAGGCCCATAGTGCACACACACTGAATGATCTAGTTCACGATATGTTCAGCGGTCACATCCAGGAACATGCTGATGCTTTGTGCTCCAGAGTGTGTGCACAGTGAAACCATGCATGACTTCACTTGCTTTAGCTTTCCATAAGCCCTAGTGTTAGTACAACAAAGGTATTGCAGGAACTGATGTGTTGGAGTCGGAATTTCTTAATAATGTGGAAAAAAAAACACAGCATCTATTAATTATGAGAAATAGATAAAATAATGTATTAGACGCTCTGGGAGAGGTGTGCACCAATATGGGCAGACTACGGGCATCAGCAGTCTAGGCACTGCAGCTAGCAGGCAAACGGGCCCTCTGTACAGCTCTGCTGCCACCTACATCTATGGACACGTCTTTGTTTTCCTTTTATCTTCTGCCTGTTTGAAGTATTCTTACATATGTAGGTCACGGCTACACGTTTACCTGCTTGCATATTGCACACAGAGCTACCAGTGTGCTAGGTTACAGACACAAAGCATAGTCACAAGTATTACAGAGGAATAATACAATGCAGCATGACTATCGCCACTATGCGGAGGGTGGACCATTTGCACTCTACAGAGTTTAGGAACATTATAGATTTCATTTAGCAACAAAGTGTGACGGGTCTACAAAAATGTCAAAGAACCAAGTCTATTAATCTAATGATCAGCGACATGCTGTGAACAGAAAGTCCGACTAGTCATGTGCCTCACTATGCCTTAGGTCCCCAGATAAAGTGACATCAATACCCAACGTAGATATACATTAGACCCTGTGTAATCAGCGGCAGATTGAAGATTGAAGGGCAATATCTGCAACACATGTAATTCTTTGTACTGAAGGGCAGTGCAAGACATTTGGCATTACCGGCAGGATGTTACTGGTTCATCCCAGAATATGCACTGAACTGTAACACTTAGAATTTGTAGAGATCCCAAGAACAATCAGACCCCAAATACAGGAAGAGACCTGTATTGTAAACTAATTGTGCAACCACCGCATGCGGCTTTTCAGACCACACGTCCTCCTTGCAACCAGACATTATGTTCTGTGCAATGCACCCACAGAGCATACGGCTGCCAGCCACTGGACACTGCATGATCGCTGGGAAACAAAACCAGTGCATGTCACCGACGCCAGAGTTCAGCTTAGGGCACTCTGCACGGTGGATGCCAACCATCAACCCCATTCTCCCTGTCTAATATCACGGGTGTCATTAGAGCGAGCGCTCAAGTCAAACAAGAGCCTGGGAGTTGCTCTTCTACTAACTATTTTTCATAGCAATGACATTCAGTAAATGGAGATTTTTGGGGGGGAATTTATAGACAAGTAGGTTCATATTTTATTACAAATATCAATGTTTTTTCTTTGTAAGCATACAAAATGCTACATAGATGAATATACAAACGCCCCCAGAACACATACTGACCAGTCCTTGTAAGCAAACAATTAGGCCGGTATACAATTACCCCCCCCCCCCCCCCCCCCCCCACACACACACACACACCACAAAAAAAAAAAAAAACACTAACTTTTTGCCATACTTTCCTGATATTTGTTTTCCTCTTTTGGGCTGCCAGATTTTGTCACCAGAAAACATACAACACAAGCTCTCCCACCATACGCACAACATCTTTTTACGTGGATAAAGATCTTGTTTCATGCGCGGGGTCGTTTGTTTACCTTGGCTAAGCCATTCCTTACGCTGGTTCATATTGATGAACAGGCACCATTTTTCGTCGCCAGTAACGATTTGGTAAAGAAATCGTTCCTTGTGTCCATGAATTGAACGGTGACGAGCAAGCAAACCAGCGGACAAACATTGTGTTTGTCCTTTGCTTAAACTGTTCAATACAGTAGACTGTTGGCTTCCCAGCCTCTAGTTTCTGTAGTAATAATATGTATGTTGCCTTTCTTTCCTTCAAGGAATGTATCAAATACATTCGCATATTAATACAGGAGTCGGAGTAGAGGAGTCGAGGTCAGCCATATGAGGAGTCGGACCATTTATCTACAGACTCCACAGCCCTGGTTAGAACAGAGGGGATGGCCACAGCCCGGCAGCCGTCCCTTCCAGTGGTGGGATCTGGCTGCAACCGGGCCGTCCTGTGTGAATGGACACAATTGTGTCCATTATTAACTACGGTGTGCGGCACGGCTTTTCGCCGCCCGGCAGGAGCCGGAGCGTGTGAAATAGCCCTTACAGTGGAATTTAGTTTTTTTGGGGAAGCCACCAGTAATGGGAAACGGACGTAACAATTTGACAGATACTTTGCCCACAAATGCTCACATTTATGCTTGGTGCCTTAAGTGTTGGCGCACAGAAATGGGCTAGAAGTCTGTGGTTAAAGCGCCATAAGCAGTACTATAAATGGGCTTTTCCACTAAACCTGGTGCTATTGGGCACGATAAGCATGGTAATTAATGGGCACCAAATAAAAAAATAGAAATTTTTTGTTAAGACACTCATCCCTAAGCGCCCCCCCCCCCCCCCCAAAAAAGAAAAAAGATCTTAATGACAGTTTTCAAAATCAGAGGTCTGCTTTCTTTTAAGCAAATTGCTGTGACCCCGACTGTATTGGGATGTTATCTGAATAAGTGACAAGCCGCGCTAGTGAGGAACCCCTTATGTTCAATATATGGGCAATTAAGCAAGAAGTTTCAAACACATTCTTTTATTAAACACAGATCAAAAAAATAAAGACAAAAGTACCATATAGCCATCTCACGCTGTTAAAAAATTAGACGTAGGAGGGCCAAGTATTGTAGTGATTCTTTTTATAATTAGATTAAATATTTAACGGACACCACCCAAAAGGGTGGACTATATCTTCTATTTTCCCAACACACACATTCAGGTCTACAACAAACCTTTAAAACAGTCAGCACATCCACAGATGAAATACAAGCCACTTAACTTGGATATTTACATCCCTTAGCGGCCAAGCTATTTAGATAACAGTTAATACGTATCTGGGACTTGATCTGTTCCTCTTCTCAGAACTATTTCAAGATAAATTGCAACAGATTTTGGTTTTAAAACATAAACAAGAAAAAAAAAAAAGTGTGGGAAGCACAGATAGATATTATATTTTAAAAAGCCACAAGTTTCAACTGGCCATGAACATTAAAGGTTTTAGTGTTCACTCTAGGATGGAGACCGGGCAGGGCGCCGGGGGGCGGACCGGGCCACAGCTGGGGGCGGTCCCGGGCCGCCGGCGTCATCAAAGGGGCGTGCCCGGGCCGCCGGTGTCATCAAAGGGGGTGGGACCGGCCCCTCCGAAGCCACTATGCTGCCGGGGAAGCGCCGCTGGGCTTCCCCGTGAGGCTGTTTTAGCAGGGCGCTGCAAGAGGGGCAGGGCGCATTTTGCCCTTTAAAAAAAAAACGGGCAGGGCACAGCGCCCCGCTAAAACAGCCTAGCGGGAACACTAGGTTTAATCATGTTCTCGTATGACAGGTCCACTCTTATTAAAGTGGGTCTTCTAATTCAGATCAAATTATATTTTCAGGTAGGCATAGAATTCTGAAAGTGTCATACTGTATGTCCCCATTTCTGCAGCATGGATGGTTTAATGGTTAGCATTACTGCCACACAGCATTGAAGTCTTGGCCCCAACAGTGTGGAGCATGCTCACCTGGATTTCCTCCCAGAAACCCACTGGAAGGCTCATTAAGTGTGTGCACATGTGGTCGGGAATATGGAGCATAAGCTCCACTCTGGCTATGTACATGTGGTAGGAAATCAAATGTGCATTGAAAACACTAGATTATGGAACACGCTAAAAAAAAAAAAAAAAGAGCTATAGGTGTCAAGCTGGTCTTACCCATAATAAGTATCCAGCTATCATCTGCATGCCAAGTACATGACTAAGGAATCTGGAGGTGCATGCACACTGGCCGAAATCAGGCGTTCAACTGAATGGCCGATATATTGAAGGCCCATCAGCCAGTCTGTACCATCCATATATCTGAATGGTGTCATTCACAGATATATTGCGTCGGCTGTGCAACAAAGCCAATGCTCGATATATTGGCGGATCGTTCCGCCGCTGCAGGAGCCGCCAGTGATTGACAGCTGAGCTTGCCCAGTTTTTATGTCAATCATGACTAATCAGGCACTGTGTATGGAAGACACGCTGAATGATCCGTCTGAAGATATATCTAAAGAGCAATTGATCTGCAGATATATCTCCGTTAGTCTTTGTTAGTATGTGGTGACACTTGCAAACCATATTTTTTGGTATCTATCATTGTATGCAACTTCTGCAGGCAATTCTCTGCCATTATTGCTTTGGTTTTGGGGGCAGAACTGGCAGGTAACCCTCAACCCTGATAAATAGCTCAGACCTCTGACAGTCATGTTTAATTGTCCTTTGCAAAGATCTAACGCACAACATTCCCTTATACTACTGAAACCCATTCACATTTTCCAACCATTTATGCAATATGCCCAACCACCTAGGCTCATGCCTTCCCTGCAACCAAGCATGATTCTTCAATATCTTACCCATATAAGAAGCTTACATTAGCACTGGAGAAGTTAATATGACAAAGAATGTTTGCAAAACGTAAGCAAACACACAACATTGAAGAAAGGAAAAAAAAAGGACACCTAAAAATCGTGTCACAAGACATAAAAAAGTCAAAAAGCCATCGGCTAATTATTTGGAGTTACTGATAGTAACTTTATTTGTGTCCAAAACATGTTTAAACACAATGGAATACACTTACAAAAAAATTGAATAAAAAGAATGCTATAGCAAAAAGCTATGTGCTCATATTCCCGTGCTATGTTCTAAATGTAACGCTTTGCCATTTTGTTCTCATTACGGGTATGGATCATTTGGTTGACAGCAAGTAGACCAACATGGGACAAGGTCAACAGGTCATTAGGTCGACAATCAAAAGGTCAACATGAGGTTTTTCACTGGTTTTTGACCTGAATGTAGACAGTCGACATGGACACAGGATAAATAATGATATTTATATAGCACTTTCCTCTCAATAGGACTCAAAGTGTTTTACCATTGTCTTTACAGCTCAAAATACAAAAACAAGCTTAACAGTAGATATCAGTGAAATGCTTGAGTAAATAGGTACGTCTTTAGTCTATTTTTAAAGGATTCTACAGTGCACCGCTTCCCTCGCCATGCTTTGGGCTCGGTTCCTCGCTGTGCTCGGCACACTATGTTATTCTCCCGCTACACCCTAGTGGATGGTAGGGCATGAAATACCGCCTGTCGGGTCAAAAGACAGTCAATAACCCCATGTCAACCTAATGCTTGGGTCAACCTTTCAGCATGTCAACCTTTCAGCATGTCAACCTAATGACTGTCAACCTAATGACCGCCCCTTGTTGCCATCACAAGAATATAGGTGGTTTGCGAAATAAAAGCGTTGAAAGGCTGACATTCAGGGACTCCCAAGCATTCTGTAATTCCAGACAAGAGGGCCAATAGGTGTGAAATTCAATCGCCCCCACCATCCATTCTGCTGTTTCAGACATCACCTAAAATTACACCCTTGCATCATTTGAAACATGTGAATGTAGTGTTTACAGTGAAACAGCATCCACTATTATTAGGGCTATCAAAGCTGAAACCACAAATAAGGAGACCTGAGCAATCAAGAACTCCCCCCTCTGGTGATCTCTGCTTAAGCATACAGGGCATAAGCATAGTGTTACTGTACTGCGTCCTCTTCTCTCCCCCCCTTGGTCATGCTGTGGGGAAGAGGCCACTACACCTGCAGCTGAAGAAATCCATAGCTGCAGGTGTCAATACAGTCACTGACCTTTAATATGTTTCCCACATCATCAGCGCATTCTTAAAGATGGCAGCACCGATAATGACAGGGGCGCATAGCACCTGGCATTTCACACACACACACAGCCAGCCGCAGTAATACTTGGGAGAAAAGCAGTATTAGATACTACTTCTCCCCTATAATGACTGAGTACATATACCTCGGTATCTGTATACGGATAGGAACAGAACTTTTATTGGGAAAAGCCGCTACATTGTATACAGGTGCAGAGACTTAAGGTGCATACACACTGGCTGATATATCGATGCACCATCATCCAGTGTGTACAAGCAATATATCTGAATGGCATCATTCACGGAAATATTGCATCGGCACTGCAGCCTTCCAATGCCCCAAGAGGCTCACTTAGGATTTGGCACTTGATGTGCCATTTTGACGCAAAACTCCCAGATAGTTGCAGCAGCGGCAGGGGGGTCAAAAGACTTGCTGGCCACTGATTGGCTGAGAGTGCTCTCAGCCAATCAACAGCCGGCCAGTCTTTTGAAAATCTTTTTTTTAAATCCTGCTGCTGCTTCCCGCCCTGCACCTGCCAATACAAGCTACCTGGCACCTGCCGCTCTTCACTGCCCAGCTCTCCTGTGCTCCCTCCTATGTAAAAATAGCACATCAAATGCCAAATTGTAAGTGAGCCTCCTGGGGAGATGCAGGGGAAGCTCGAGGGAATATGGCCGAGACATTTTCGGTGAAAAAATAAAAGGCTTCTGTCGACACTAGAAGAACCTCACGTGATCTGGAATGCCAAGAGGGGCAGTTTGGTGTGACTGCAGCAAAGATGTATGTTCAGTATGTCAGAGGTGGAATACCATTGATGCAGCAGGTGCAGTGCACTGGGGGCCCTTGAGGTCTAAGGGGCCTACTGCTGCCCCTGCCATGTTACATATTATGAACCTGGGTTGGGGTGTATGGGGCCCCAAATTAAATGTTTTCACCGGGGCTCACCACCCACAAGTTCTGCCATGATGTATGTGGCCACACATATGTGGACTTAATATCACTATGGCCTGTGGCCTAACTTTGAGGCGACAGGCCTAAAAACCATTACACTAGTGATTTGTGCCATCCCAACATTGTCTACCAAACCAGTTGCTCTGGAAGTACAAGGCAGAATATGCCAGGGAAAGGCAAATTTAGACAATTCTAATTATGTACAATTTGACAGGAGCAGGGACTACAATGACATAAAATATGAGGCGGGGGAGCATCAACTGCTGCAAAGGGTACAAGGGGGGAAGGAGGGGTTAGTTGGATAACAGCAGTAGAGTTTATACCTTGCATGGCTGTCCAGCTGTTTTGAAACTACAAGTCCCATCACGCCACAGTTTTGCCATTAGGGAATGCTAAACATATGGCAAGGCATGCTGGGATGTGTAGTTTCATAACAGTTGGAGGGCCATAGTTTGGACATGCCTGGCTTACACGATATGAGGAGGCAGCAGCAAAGCAGCAGAGGCTACGCTGGGGAAGCAGCAAAGGGTACTCTAGGGTGAAGGTGGAAAAGCGGCAGACCTAAGTGACAAAACTGAAGAGCCTACGCTGGAGGAGGGTGGTGCCAAGCAGCAGAGGATACTCTGGAGCCGGGGTTGCCCATGACAGCTAAGTGATCGATTGGCTGTAAGCATGCGTGGCTTCCTGTTTTGAATGTCTGTAACTACCCAGTTTGCTTTATCACTACTTACAATTGTAAAGCTCAACGGAATTTGCAGCACTATAAAAAGGAACTGTTAATGAATATTAATAAGCAGCAAAGGCTACGTGTTTTTTTTTTGGGGGGGGGGCGCAAAGTAGCAGAATGTAGACGAGAGGGGATGGCAGAGCAGGTCAAATCAGCAGAGGGTACACCAAGGGGTAGTAGAGGGTACACGGAGAAGGGGGGTAGCAAAGCAGCAGAGGGTACACAGATAAGGGCACCAGAGGTTATATAGAGAAAAGAATGGCAGAGAGTACAGAGGAGGAGGGTGGCAGATAATACGGAAAGGGCACTATGGCACCAGCCCCCTCACCTCCCCGTATTATTACTGATCACTGAAGTCCCTGCCACTCCAATTAACATAGAGAAGGGAGTGAAGGTTGGGGGCAGTTCCGGGACACACCCTCCACCAATCCGGTGGCTGCACCGCTGACGTCACCCAACCCCGCCCCTCCACCACTCTCCTCCCCGCCTCCATCTCGGGCGCCTCATAGCCCATACAAAAGCAAGATGTCCGCCATCTTCCGTGGCTGCGACCCGGCTACTCCCGCCGAAATATCCCCCCAACACCTCCCGCCCGGTGCCTGCGTGTCCCCCACACCCCGCCCTCCACTCAGAGAGGAGCCCCGCGAGGGGCACTTTGTCTTCCCGGAGGAGAGGGCGGCGTAGCGACCCCGACGCGTTCCCCCGCTGCCCGCATAGTAGCCGCCGCGTCGCCGGTTGCGGTGGGAAGGAATGATTACCTTGATGCAGTACGGAGGCTCGTCGTACGTAACCAGCATGTACCTGTCGCCCCTACTAGCCGGATCCCGGGCACGCAGCTGCGGGGACACAAACACAACACAAGTCAGCAGTCAGTACAGCGCCCACACACCCGCGTCCCCCCTCCCCAGGCCGGGCACAGGGGGCACGAGGTCCCGTTACCTTCATGAATAGCTCAACCGCGCCTTTGGCAATATCCAGACACGTCGTGCCCAGGTAAGTGCGCTGGTTCATAGAGGCGGACGTGTCTATGAGGAACAGTAAGATCGGCATGGTCAGCGCATACCGCCGCCCTACCACTGCCCCGGGGCCGCCGCTGGTGCTGTACACTGTGTGCACGAAGCGGGGGTCGCCCCCTGTCTATACGCTGCGGCTCCCCGGCCCCAGGACGGGCCGCCCCCTGTGCTGCTCACTTGAGCTCTGAGTCCCTGCACCGTGCTCACTGATAGATAACTTCTCCTTCCGAGCCTCCCTGGCTGCACCACGTGACACTGCGGCGCCCCCATTGGCCGCCTAGCCCCGGCCGCCGCTCACTTATTCATGAGCGCTTCCTCGCCGCGCTCTGCCAGGCGGGCATGTGACCTCCCGCCGCCCCATTGGCCAGCCGGCGCTTTGCATATATAAATATGTATAAGCGGGGAGGAGCGAGGCGGCGCCGTGCCTTGTGGGAGTTGTAGTCGTCGCGGGCGGCGGCTATGTTTATTAGGGGCTGCCGCGCTGCACTTCCTCCTCCCTTGCAGGCTCTGGGTCTGGGCGTTGTGTGTCTCCTCACCGGGCGGTGCTGGCGAGTTCTCAGCGGTACTGCTGCGCTAGTGGCTCGCAAAGAGGCGGATACTGGGCTGCTGGCTAGTGTCCCCTTACCGGGGTTTCAAGGACGGCTGTGCACCTGTATAGGCCGGAGTAGACTGAGATGGCAGCTTCCTCGTATACAAAGCCTCACTCCATCCATATAGGCTAGTTTGGCGCATTTTTGTTTACCATGTGTTAAGTGCCTTTTTTTGTAGTTTGTGCTGCGCCATGCAGGCCTGACTGGTAACTCTAGTATAGGTCACTCACTGGCATGCCCGGCCTGTGTTTCAGGGCTGATATGAGCGAATGGCAATGTACCTTAGGTGACCCAGAGTCAGACACTAGGCAGCCAATCAGCCATCAATAGTAGGGATGGCCATCGACCATAGATGAATTTAAATCATCGATGGTATGTGGCCGATGTCAAATACTTTTGCCATCGATGTGGGAGTACCAAATAAGTTCCCTACATCGATGGCAAAGGAGAAACGATGTTTCCTTTTTTTTTCTCTCATTGGGGCAGATGTATGAACGTTCGTTATGGGGGAGAAGGGGTATTAGCGCACGTTATGTGCGCTGATACCGCTTCTCCCCCATGTATGAAGCAGCCAGCGTGCGGTACAGGACAGAGGCGCTATGCGCCCCTGTCCATATCGGCGCTGCTATCAAAATGATAGCAGTCCGAATGTATGAACGGTCAGCATCGCTGACCGTTCCGCACGAAGCCGGGTTTGGCTTCGCCAGCATCAGGCTGGCGAAGCCCTATCTAAACAGCAGGGACAGCGCTGTCCCTGCTGTTAGGTCTGGGCTGCGCTGGGGATCTCGCGTGAACAGCGAGATCCCGCGCATGCCCAGTGCGGCCGGCCGGGGGACAGGAGATAGCGCATCAGTATTAACTGATGCGCTATCTCCAGAAAGGGACATCGCCGGAGGGGGGAGTTAACGCTCCCCCGCTTCTGCAGACAAGATGTTAATACATCTTGTCGATGTCCCTTCCTGCTTCGCCTCGCTATTGAGGCGAAGCAGGAAGTATCATAGCGGCGCGATAAGCGCTGCTATGATACATCTGCCCCAAGGTGCCTGGATCACGGAGCATAGCTCCGACACCAGGAAGTCCCACCCATGAGTACTGATTGGCCCATGGGCCATTCAGTCACATATAATGGCTGACCATCGATAGCTAAAACTATCAATGGTTATCCATCAAATAGTTTGCCACTATCGATGGCTGGGTGCAGAATCGCCATTGATGGTGTCTGTACCTATGGCCATCGCTAATCAATAGTCTATCATAAGTTTGCTGTCAGTGGTTTTGCTATTATTGAGTTATAATGGTGACACTGCGCTCAACCCAGCCCCTGTTGCATGCTTCGAAACTCTGCCATCCCCTTATTAGCTCCCTCCTAGGGGTGGACATTGCATCGCAATATTTCATAACCCATCGATGATTTTGTTTTGATGGTAGTACAAATGGTAAATCCATTTGATGGCGGTATTCCAATGTTTGCCGCCATCGAATGGTAAACATTTGTGATTCGATGGTCCCACCCCCTGCAAGCCATGCTGCTGTGCTGAACATATTTGTGCATGTGCAGAAATTGTGATAATTTGATGGTGGACTTCTGATGTCCATCCCTACTCCCCACCGCTGTGATGCCAATCGATGGAAAGTATCGCATGAGACCATCAGTGAAATGGAAATCCACAGCAGCTTTGTTTTACACTGACATTTATAATGACTAATAATGAGTGATACTCTTGTTATCAAGTTTAAATGGTGGTCCACCCAATAAGTTGCTGTCATGTGTTTGTATAATGACTGGGCTGATTGGTTGGATCAACATTTATTATTGGTAACAAGTGATAACAAATCAGACAATATTAAATATGGCGATAAACTAGAAAATCTCCTTCTTATACTTCTTTCGGCGATGAAATGTGCCAATTTACTGGGTATCAGCCTGTCCCTGGTAAAAAGAAGGATCATGGACTTAAACTGGATACACACTATGAGGTTATCTGTCCAACCTTTGTAATGTTAAGGAAAATCTGCAAATGTATGGGAGCAAATGACAATTGATCATTTGCTCCCAAACACTGGAAAACAGTCAAAAATCTACATTAAGACAAATTTGTTAAAAGCATTTGATTGTACCAATTTATGCGAGCAACAATTTGAAACCCTTTTTCTGGATTTTGGGTGCAAATGGTGTCATTTATTTCCATACATTACCATATTTTCACTCCAATAAGAAAGATTGGACAGATAACCTTAGGGCACCCATCCAGTAGTGCAAGGTTTCACGTGCAACTCATCCGGCAGCTGTCGGGCGCCCGGAACGCATGTTATACATCGCATGCAGTCCTTCTGCTTACGATTTGTGATCTCATTCAAGACTATGGTCTGCAATAAATATACATGGCAGCCATGACGATCTGTGACTCTGATCAGAGTTCCCGTGCACCTCGGATCGGAGTCAGAGGAAAATGCATGCGATATGGCCACTTTTCATCCGATACCTCATTCCAGGAGCTTGGAATTGGATGAAAAGTGGCCATATCGCACTAGCGGATGGGGCCTTTATAGTGTGTACCCAGCAATAGTCCCAGGTAGTAGTTTGCTTTCACACTAAGTAAATTCCTGGATTGCTGCAGTTCATGTGCAATAACCCAGGATTTTGCTACGTGTGAAAGGGTATCATTTGTAAAGGTCCCCATACACTTAAGCAACTTTTCCAAGGTGAGATCTCTCTTGAGTTCCCTGGCAGCTTCCTGGGTGGCAGGATCGCATTTGATACATTGTGTGCGATCCTTATGCGTACAATGTATCGTACGCAATCCCAACAAGGGCTGTCAGATCCAATAAATCTTGATAACTGTCTTTGCAATCTCCGATCCGATGTGCTCAGGACCACAAATCGCATCTGAGCATGTCAAGACTTAAACTGCTTTCAGACCGCAAATGCAGGGTCGAACCTGGAATTTGAAACGGTTCAGTCCCGGTGCGACCCTGCATGTGCACATGTTCAGATCGCATCAACCAACCGTCAATATTGCTGGTTTGCTGACGTCATGTGGGGGCGTGTCGGAGCATCATCGGGGGGTGGGGGAGGAGGAGGCAGCACTTAGAGCTGGTGCTGCTCCAAGCGCTGCCTCCTCCATAGTGTAAACGGGTTGCTCGACCCTATTAACCTGTTCACACTGCACAGCAACACTGCAACGAACCAGTAAGAACCCTTCTTTTTACCCGGTTTGTATTGCCGTGTTGTTACCGGTTAGCTGTAACCGATAACCCATTTCACATCGCATCAATTACCTGATCGAACCGGCATGAACCTGGTAATAAGGTGCGATGTGAAAGGGGTATGGCTCGATGCTGCAACGAGAGGGGAAAACCATTACATGGTGAGTGTATTTGAATGGTATTCCCCTCACGTGCAGGGCTGCAATCCCTATGGGCGGGAGGATTGCAGGCGATGGAGCAGTGTTTACCTGATCACTGGGCTCAGAAATCTCCCAGCTCAGCGATCAGTTTGATTTGACCCCCTTAGCCTTGCTGTACCTCAATTGAAAAATTAGTTTGGGATGGCTCTGATGGGTGTTTTCTTTAAATTTCAGAGTGACATTTTCACATGCTAACATTAGCAGTTCCGTAGCATAGAAAATTGCAGTTACATTTGGGTACAAACCATGAATTAGGCCCTTTGCATCAATGTACCTTTTGCTAATAAAACTGCACCCGCTATCTTTTTGTTTTCCAATAAATGTTTTTGCCTTTTGTGTGTTTATTTTTCCTATAAAGCCACAGTTACCCACAATGCATCTTGTATTTGTTGTTGCTTCCTTTCAAGCAACTGCATCCGGCATTTCGCTGAGAAGACTGTTTTTGTCTAGTGTGAGCAATTATGTCTCATGACTGCAGTAAGAATCTTACTGAAGCTGTGTACACACGGAGCAATATATTGCTCAGTGTCCCGTTTTCATCAGCGACCAGAGATGGTCGTTGATGTAAATGACACACGGCAGGGGAAGTCGCTGGTCAGAGGAGCATACTCCGTCAACCAGCGACCATTGGGATACGGTTATTTGGTCTACAGCATGATGGTCAACAGTCATTAGGACGACACCATTAGGTCGACATGGGAAAAGGTCAACATTGTTCTAGGTTGACATAGGAAAAGGTCTAGGTCGAAAGGTCATTAGTTCCCATGTCTTTGAATAGTAACCCATGTCGACCTAATGCTGTGCCGACCGTGTCCCATGTCGACCTTGCCACCTGTCGACCCAACGGTGTCGACCTGTGTTGTCGACAATACGATCCACACCCGTTTTTCAGGCTTCTTCACAGAATCAAGTGAAATATTTAGCGCCACCTGTGGATCTTTTAAAATGTGTCTGTGTATAATGAGTGCACCTGTCGGGTGACCTGGAAAATGTCAACTGTGTGGGGTCCTGAGGATCAAGTTTAAGAACCACTGCACTAGGATGTGGAGCTAGCTAAGCACTGTTCCCAAAGAATGGCGAGCAAAGCTGTACACTAAGACGGTGTCCATGTCGATGTAAGTAGACATACAAAAAAACCATGTCACCCTAAAGTCCCTGTCGACATATAGTCCATGTTGACCTTTTATAGGTGTCGAGCTATGGCATGTTGACCTACATTGAGTCGACCGACTGACCCATAACCTTGCATATGCTACTGGTGCAGTTTTTGTGGTCTTGTATACTTTTGCAAACACATTTTTAAGTTTTTTATGTCACTGTTTTCTGGCTCCTTCCTGATAAAATCTGAAAAATAGTATTTCTGTAAAAATGGCTAATGGCACACTAACCCAAATGTATTTAAAATACTCTCTTTTTAAAAGATATGGACTCTTCTTAACAATCTGATGTTTTTTTGCATATCTAACTGTATAATATTCCACCAATAACTCCTTGGGACCTAGATTTTGTCACCTTCCAGTTCCTACTACAGCGACCATTTTTTAAGCTATTGAGCGTTTGATGTCACAAATATCTGGTTCACTTGCAAAAGCAAATTTTCTCTAATGGACAAAACCATGTGCAGTGCAGGTGGGGCAGATGCAACATGTGCAGTTACATTTGGGTGGGGTTGGTACTTCAAACTGATATCTGTTTTGCAGTGTAAAAATAAAGCAGGCAATATTTACCCTGCACAGAAACAAAAATAACACCCAAATCTAATTCTCTCTGCATATGTTACATCTGCCCCCCTGCAGTGCACATGGTTTTGTCCATTAGAGAGAATTTGCTTTTGCGAGTGAACCAGAATCAGGCCCATTATCCTCAGCAAGAAGGATATCTGACTTGGCTTTTCTTATTTTCCATAATAGCAGGTCACTAGTACGTACGAAACCATCTTTCCAGCCCAAAGTGTTGTTTAATCTGAACCATGATATTGGTATCCTTGCTCTAGGTCAGAGTTTGTAATCTGAAGGCGAAGAGTCTCTTCATTTATTAGATGTGATAAAAAGCCTTTAGGATATAGGTTAATAGAACATCATTCTTGCATATGAACAATAGTAGTCAGGTTCTTTTTGTCATTCAGAAGAGCAACAAAACAAACCATTGCACTAGAAACAGTGAATGCTCTATACTGGGAACAATGACCACATAGTACTCAGGAGGGTATATACTGTATCAAACCATCCATTAACCCATTGACAAAGCAAGAAGCTTTACTCTTCACGCCTGGAATCTGAAACTTGCATTATTACTCCCAGGCACTATCAACATTGATAACACAAATATTGTAAAGTGGGCACTGATTAATTTATATATATATATATATGTTGGTAGCTGCTCACCTATAAAAGCAAAGTGTGCTGTGAGCTTCAGACCTGATAGCATGCCTGGTATCAAACATTGATGTGATAGCTATGTGTATTGCAGCCATTTTCAACGATAGTGGTAGGACCTGCAGAACAGTGGGGTCCCTTGACGGGGGGCTGCAGGCTTAAATGCATTGATCAATTCATGAACCAAATCTCCACTATTTATTATCAGTTAATTTAGTGTGTGCAGAGCCCATCCAATGTCTGTTTAAACAATGTGGTCACAAGCCATAGGGCACCCCAAAACTAGGAAAGGTGAGTGCCGATGTTAAGTGTATATATTGTTTATTAGATTAATTTTTTTAATTAGTCTTATTGTGGTCACATTCTCTCATGCACCCTGTTTTTAACTAAGATTCCATAGCTTGTGTTAGCCATTTCCCTAGATGATTAGTGACAGGTGTGTGTGTAGCTGCTCACCTATAAAAGCAAAGTCTGCTGTGAGCTTCAGACCTGATAGCATGCCTGGTATCAAACATTGATGTGATAGCTATGTGTATTGCAGCCATTTTCAACGATAGTGGTAGGACCTGCAGAACAGTGGGGTCCCTTGACGGGGGGCTGCAGGCTTAAATGCATTGATCAATTCATGAACCAAATCTCCACTATTTATTATCAGTTAATTTAGTGTGTGCAGAGCCCATCCAATGTCTATATATATATATATATATATATATATATATATATATATATATATATATTAGTGGAACAATTAACATTTTTAAGTGTGATTAATCACATAAAATTTTTGCGATTAACTGCAATTAATCACATTGTTAGGCACATAAGTGCTGTTTAGCCACAATCTCGTTGCCAGGGGTTCCATGCTCATTGCCATGGGGGAATACATGCTTGCTGCCATATGAGATTAAATGCTCATTGCTGGGGGAAATACATGCTTGTTGCCATAGGGGGTTAAATGCCTACCTCATTTCACCTAGCCCACATTACACTGTTACATTATTTGGGAAAACAGGAATGAGAGACAGATACATTTACCTTGAATCATCAGCGCCATTTCCCAGCACTTTAGCAAGTATAGTAGCTCATACAGTACTAACTGCTTTCGGGCTCATTTGGATATAAGTCATTTAAAAAGATGGCCATCGACCATCGATGATCAGAAATCATCAATGGTTTATGGCCAATGTTGAGTAGTTTTGCCATCAATGGGGGAGAACCAGATGGTTTTCCACCATCGATGTCAAGCTTAAACAAATAGTTTTGCTTTTTCACCAAGGAGCCGGGTCACGGAGCTTATCTCCGTCCCCGACACCCACGAAGTCCCACCACCATATTTTGATTGGCCCCCAGGCCAATCAATCAAAGAAAATGGATGACCATTGATATGTAAATACATTGATGGGCATCCACTATCAATGGTCAGTTGCACTTTTGCCATTGATGACAAAGGCAACGATGGCCATCCCTACCCCTCAATGGGGTACTGCCGTGCAATACTTTACTACCACTTATAATCTCCCAGAAGCTAGTTTTCAAAAGTAGGCAAGTATGGATTAATGTATAATGTGGCTTGTGTTACACTCACCTCTAAGGTGGAGGAGGTCAGATCTATTGTGCATGTAATATATATGGAGTCACTGCTGTCATATGTGCAAGTGACATAATGCTGTGTACACACGGGGGAGATATGGGCTGTAATCGCTGGGAATATGGTCGCAGGCGACCATATTGCCAGTGATTGGGAGTGTGCCCCGGCGATAAATCGCCGGGTGCGCGCTCCCGTTTTCTGCCCCATTGTAATCGCTGGTCGCAGGAGCTTGCTCCTGCGACCAGCTAATTACCTCTGCGGCACCCCCAGCAGAGGTTCCTTTTCAACAGCGACCATCTCTGGTCGCTTGTTGAAAAGGAGACACTGAGCAATATATTGCTCAGCAATATATTGCAAGCAATATATTGCTAGCAATATATCTCCCCCCGTGTGTACGCACCGTTAGAGCTGTTGCTTATAGTAACATAATGCCTGGTTCAGAGGTGCAAGAAGTTGCATGCCGGGATTTCCTACACCACACACTGGCAAATATATGCTAATAACTAAACTAGAACAGAAGGTTGACAGCATTAATAGGTCGGCATGAAAAAGTTGGCCATTGCAAAAGGCTGACACATTAAAATGTCAACATGGGAATGGGCAACACAAAAAAGGTCTACACCAGTTTTGTTTTTTATAACTTTAATCACATGTAAGTCAAGTTAGTGTCCTGGCAGTCGTAGTCCACGTGGATAATGAAAATTTTGAAACAAATATGAAAAAATTGAACAGAAACTTAAATGCTGTTGACATTTTACATGTTGATCTTTTGACCATGGTAACCTGTAACTGTCATCCTAATGCATGTCTACACCATGGGGACAACTTAATTACTGTCAACCTATCATCTGAAACCGTCTTGTGCATAGAGGCACCTGCAGCCAGTGTCTCATACTCCCCCCCCCACACACACACACACACATCGTGAAACGACTAAATGTACGGAGCGTGGACCTGGTGACATCACTGAACAATAATCACTGAACAATATCGTTCAGTGTGTATGCCCTTTATCATTCGGGGCAGTATGGATGGTGTAATGGTTAGTGCGTAATGGCTCACAGCACTGTAGTCATGGGTTCGATTCACCATGGCTCTAACTGCGGAGTTTGTATATTCTCCCCGTACTTGTGTGGATTTCCTCCGGGTACACCGGTTTCCTCCCACAATCCAAAAATATACAGGTAGGCTAATTGGCTCCAAACAAAATTAACCCTAGAATGTCTGTGTGCGTGTATGTGTTGTAGGGAATATAGATTGTAAGCTCCACTGGGGCAGGGACTGATGTGAATGTTCAAATATTCTCTGTAACGCGCTGCGGAATATGTATGCGCTATATAAGAAGCTGCTAATAAATAAATAAAATTTGCCAGGAGTTTCAAAGGAACTACTTGACAATATTGCTCTTGGAGCAAATCCACCAGTGAGTGTGTATGCACCTTAAGAATGAGCGTCTCTGTTAAGTTCCAATCGTCACAGTCACACACAGAGGGAGAGAGAGGACCGGCTGCCGCTGCAGCTGTCTCTCTCCCCAGCTCAGCACACGACATTGAGCAGCATGTGCTGAGCTGGGGAGAGAAGCTGTGCTGCAGCAGAGCCCCGTCATCTCTCTCCCCACTGCCCTACTTCCTAGGGTTACCAACTCATCCCTTTAATCCGGGACACATATTAATTACACAGGTTCTGTGGCTGGCTTTCACCTGGTTTTAAACTGTCACACCTCAAGACTCCATTTCACCTGGTTTTAAACTGCCACAGAAGCTGTGTAATTAATATGTGTCCCGGATCAAAGGGATGAGTTGGTCACCCTACTACTTCCTGCAATGAACATCAGACTCGGGTGAAAAGTACCCGCTCCCCCCCTATCGACGCCACCGTATGCCTGCACTATTCTAACCAAACCGCCGCCCCCCCCCCCCCCCCCATTTCCTACTCAAACACTGACTACCTGTCACGCACTTAGCAAATAAATTATTTTCTACATATTAGTTTGGCTTTGGCGCATGTGCAATAGCAATACATTGCCCTGATGCATCTGAACACAGGCCCACAGACACTGTAGATGAGGCATTCCCAACCACGGTCCTCAAGGCACACCAACAGTGCAGGTTTTGTAGATATCCAGGCCTGAGCACAGGTGACTTAATTAGTATCTGAGGGATTCTGATTAAACCATCTGTGCTGAAGCCTGGATATCACTAAAACATGCACTGTTGGTGTGCCTTGAGGACCGTGGTTGGGAATGCCTGCAGTGTAGATGCTCCAAAAACACCTCTGCCTTCACTTGAATGAAGCACTAATGAATTGTTGCCAGCAGTTTTCTTTATAGAGGAAAATAACATGAGGGGGGTCGATGGCATTTATATAAAGCGAAGAAAGAACTGCATCTGGATGGAGTTTATATTCCACACTACACAAGGCCCAGTGCTGACTGCTGCTTCTGGCTTCTCCTCAAACTTACTTAACGAGCTCTGCAGATACAAGTATCAAATGCAAAATAAACATGGAAAAGATGAGCATCCATTTAATGACAGGACAAACCAAACACTAAGATGTGTGCGTAAGTACTGAGCCTTTTAATGGAAGAGTACAACATAATTATACAAAATAATTACAGTTCTTTACTTATTAGATTTTATATTACTTTGAATACTTAAGGAATTTAATGTTACTGTTGTGCTGAAAAATATTTCTAGTTTATATCTACTTTGGGGACCTTTTAAGACATGAGATGGCCTTGTATGCACAAACCTTGAAATATGGTGCATGTATTCTGATTGACTAGCAAGGCTGCAAATTTTGCAGTCCGGTGATGTCAGCTGGCCGCCCCCAGCATGTCCATCACATCCTCATTAGCCTGGGAATGCCCATGAAACGCTTGGCATTCCCATATGCTAATGGGGTTGGCCTGTGCGCCCCCTGCCCGCTGTGTGGGGTGCGTGCTCCCTGCGTCTGCACATGCGCTGAAACGCGCATGCGCAGACGCTCCACATCGGTCCACTGTGCGAACGCACGGAGGACCGAATGGATCTGAATAAGGCCCAAAGTCTTCGGCACAGTTCCAGAGTTTGTTTTCTCCCTCATGTGCTGGCACTGTGAGGGTGATATATCAAGTGGAAAGGTCATGCATAGCAACCAATCAGATTTGAGTTAGCATTTATGAAGTACATTCTATAAAATGATAGGTAGGAACTAATTTTAGTCACATGTCCACTACACTTGGGGCAGATGTATTAAGCTTTAACAAGAGATAAATCCAAGGGTGATAAGGAGAGATAAACGTCCAGCCAATCACCTGCTACCTGCCATGTTACAGGCCGTGTTTGAAAAAAGTCAGTAAGGAGCTGATTGGCTGGACGTTTATCTCTCCTTATCACCCTTGCATTTAACTCTTATACATCTGCCCCTATATTTCTACATTTCGCAACCCCAGTGCCATCTTCAGAAATCAGCTTTTTTTAGTCAACCTCTTTCTACGAACCACCATATGCAGTTCATATGGAGGATGTCAAAATAATCACTGGACATGGATGCTACAGAATGGGATATGATCATTGGGTCACCAGCATGATATTTAACAAGCATTAGGACGACATAAGTAGGTTGACAGGGTCATTGAGTCGACATGGGTAAGGTCAACAGGGTTTTTGTTACGGTTTTTTGAGCCAACATGAGCCGACAGGCAGTATCTCATGCACTACCATCCACTAGGGTGTGGTGGGAGAATAAAATAGTGCGCCCAATGCATGGCGAGCCATGCAAGGGGACGTGGTGGTACTTTTCAGTGTCCATGTTGACACGACATGTGCCAACAGGCGGTATTTCATGCCCTACCATCAACTAGGGCGTGGTGGCAGAATGAAATAGTGTGCCAAGTGCAGCGAGGCACCGTGCCCGAAGCATGGCGAGCCATGCGAGGGGACGCGGTGCTACGTTTCGTTGTCCATGTAGACTTCACATGTGCCGACAGGCAGAATTTTATGCCCTACCATCCACTAGGGCGTGGTGGGAGAATAAAATAGTGTGTCCCGAGCATAGCGAGGCACCGTGCCTGAAGCATACGTTTTAGTATTTATGTTTTAGTGTTTATGTTAACTGTGTTGACATTCCGGTTTAAAAAAAAAAGTCAACTTTTTTAATGACAACCTTACCTATGTAGACCTAATGACCCTGTCAACCATCTCAAAACCCAGATGCAATGAGATGCGATATTGTATACAATATTGTATGCAATAATTGTAACGTGTATGGGCACCTTTAGAACAGTTCCAGTAATTGAGGAGATGAAACAAAAAATAGGATTGGTCCTGCAGTTTTTCAACCATCTGTGGGTCACCACTAATTTTATTTAATTCATCACATCAATTAGATATGAGCAAAGTGACAGAACCAGAAAGGGAGGATGTTGGCTATTATATATACAGACAGACTTGTTAGACAAGGCACAAGCACATTTCGGAAATGTCTGTCTAATGTCAAGACATGTGGTTTAAATATTAATAGTCCTTTAAAATTAAAAATTTAACAAGGAACAGAATTCGATTTTTAGGATCCATCCTGTCTAGATCGGTGGAAACCTGTATTTATTTGTATTTGTCTCTGGACACAGGTACAGGAACCACCGGGCCATATAGTTGTAATTATTAGCTTAATATTTGACTGATGCTACTAGCTGGAGTAGACTCTGGGGTTGCTGGAATTAGGAATACTGAAGGTACTTATTTCCTAGCACGGCGCCCATCTCATTGATTGTATGCCTTAAGTTTAAGGTACTTAAGGCATACAATCAACGAGATGGGCCCGGTTTTTTAATCTCATGGATCTTATGCATACATGAGATCCATGAGATAAAAAATCGTGAGCCCCCAATAACCATTGTTAACGCCACCAGCACTATCAATGCCAACCCGAAGCGTGGTGAGCGCAGCGAGCCCGCGAGGGGCGGCGGTACGCGTCCTCCGACCTTTTCATACCCCCACTATCCACGTTGGCGTGGAGCTGATTTTATATAGTGTGGTGAGCACAGCGAGCCACCGAGCCCGAAGCATGGCGAGGGGACGCGGACTACTTCACATGTATTCCGCGGCCCCTCGCTGCGCTCGCCACGCTGCGGGCTCGGTGTCTCGCTGCTCTCTGCACACTATATAAAATCAACTCCACGCCAACGTGGATAGTGGGGGTATGAAAAGGTCGGAGGACGCGTACTGCCGCCCCTCGCTGGCTCACTGCGCTCGCCACACTTCGGGGTGGCGTTAACAATGGGGGGCCATTTCACCCATGAGGGGGGGTTAGCAATTAAAATTGGGGTTTTGGGGGCTTTTTACATTGATTCCAATGTAAAAATCTCGTCGATTGCATCATCTCATGCATCTTATGCCGCACAAACACATAAGATGCATGAGATGCTTGCAATGTAAAAATCTTGTCGATCCCGTCGATTGCATCATCTTATGCCGCACAAACACATAAAATGCATGAGATGCTTGAGATATCAGCCCCACACATACAATGTAGATCGTGGGCGCCGTGCTAGAAAATAAGTACCATCCTGAACACCAGTCGGGCATGGTGGCACTTAAACTGAGAACCAGGCCGTTGCCAGTGGGATTGGACAATGGTCTGGAACCACTGAACTGGACACTGGGCTGGAACCCGTTGATGAGAGCTGGTTTGTGAAAATGCATGAAAATGGTGAGATTGGATGGGTTTGGTGTGATGGTACTTGTTTCCTAGCAGGGCGCCCACTAAGCAAATAGCTTAGTGTGCTATTCTGCGTAGGAAAATCGCATCGCATACCATCTATAGTGCTGTGCGATGCGATGTTAACTGCACAGGAGTGCTTATACAATAAAATATTGCATAGGATCGCATGGCACCAAATGCGATGCGATGCGATATTTGATTGTACATGCCATGAGATGTGATGAGTGCTTACAATGAGATGTGATGGGTGCTTATAATGAGATGTGATGTGATGTGCGTCAACCCCCGTATCCACGCTACCCAGAAGCGTGGCGAGCGGCGGCGGAACGTGTCCTCCGACCTTTTTATACCCCCACTATCCACGTCGGCGTGGAGTTGATTTTAGATAGTGTGGCGAGCCACTGAGCCCGAATCGTGGCGAGCGCAGCATGCCCCGTGAGGGGACGCGGATAACTTTACATGTATTCCGCATCCGCTTGCCACGCTTTGGGCTGCGCTCGCCACACTGTCTAGAATCAACTCCATGCCGACGTGGATAATGGGGTTATGAAAAGGTCGGAGGACGCGTTCCGCTGCGCTCGCCACGCTTTGGGGTGGCGTGGATACTGGGGTTGACGCTAAACAATGGCGTTTTACGACCCATTTAGTTATTGAAATAAATGCAATATAAGATTGTATGGCATCAAGTGCTCTTGCAAAGTATTTTTGCACTGTAATAGATATGTTGGAGGGGGGTGTTTTATTCTTTTTTGGTGTATCATACCTTCCAACTGACATACCACAATTTTTTTATGATTATCCCTCTGTCCCAAACAGTGTCCTGTGTTGAAGGTGGGAGCTGCCCTGACTGCCACTATTATGCAAAGCAGAGCTATGGCCATGCCCCCAGGGTGATGGGAAACTGGGGTGTGGCTCATGCCCATGATATCCTTGTAAAACTACACCCCTTTAGTGGAGGCCACACCCATTTTCAGACGTTCAAGAGTCCCAATTCCCACAATGAGAAGTTGGGGGTTATGGTATATACACTTATTTTTTTAGACACATTTTAGTTTTATGTTGCTGCAGTGTGATTTATAATGTAATGCAACCAAGCCACAATTTGTCATTTCATTGAAATGTGTCCTTTTTTGTTTGAGGTGTTGGTACTTATGTTATATCTGGGCTCCCGTTTTTCTTATGAGACCACGTCCCCTCGCGGGGCTCGCTGCGCTCGCCACGGTTCGGGCACGGTGGCTCGCTGCACTCGCCACACTATATAATATCAACTCCGTGCGTAGTTGGATAGTAGGGGTATGAAAAAATGGGGTGCATTTAACATGGGAGCCCAGATAATACATAAGTACCGAGGTGTTCACTGCTAGGCCTGCAGTGTATATATATATATATATATATATATATTTTTTTTTTTTTTTTCCCAACCCATTTTCTTTGTCACAACAACATTGTGAACAGTGTTTATCAGTATTGGCTCATTGTGAATCACCTATTGAGTGGTAATGTCTGAAGAGGCCTACACACGGGGTGATTTGCTGAGTGTTCTGAGTGATGCTAGATCGCCAAGAATGCTCAGTACACCGCTCCACTATCCTGTGAGAACACTGGTCCTGACCGCATCACTATCGCTCCGACCCCTACACACCGATCATTTGTAGGGACCTTTCTAAGCAATCTAGTTGGATCGCTTAGAAAATGCTCTGAAATCGCCCCGTGTGTAGGCCCCAATACAGTGGAAAATGTAATCACAGATGCCCAGCCATTACTGCATACCTCCCAACATTGGGATTATGAATCTGGCCGGGGGTGTGGCCCGGGCACACTGGCAGAGGCTTAATAGTGTGTATGACTGGTGTTTTTACCAGAAAGTGACTTTTTTAATGATATAAGGCCTCGGCCTTATATCATCATTTAACATTATTTATGTATTTATGGTTCTAAGAGTGGACATTTATATTTCTCTAACTTTATTATCATATTTCAGCTATTAGCCTGATTCTATTATTTGGAAGGTTTTCCTATTTGGGGTTTTCAATTAAATGGCCTTTTTACTTTGCTTAAAATCTGTGTTTCAGGTACGGAAATCCACTTTCTTCAAAATCAATGGGTTTTCCCCATGTGCGTACCCCTGATTTTCCTGTTTACTCACAGACTTTACTTCACAGTTCATTGACCTGCGCTGTTCAGTCCACCAACAGGCATAATCCCTGTTAATAGAATTGTTCCAGTGTATTGTTAATCTCAGGGCTAATTGAATAGCCCTTTATGAATGTGTTTTATGTGAATGTGTTAGAAAACCGAATTTTCTATGGTATTATTGATATAAGAATGGTGATGGTTGAAACCCCTATGTTAGGATACTGACAGCAGCATCCAGATGGTCAGAATCCCTGATCATAGGTACTGGGGTTATGGTTAAGCACCAGGGGGTAGGGGTAGGCTGCTGGAGGGGTTCAGGGTTAGGCTGCGGGAGGGGGTGGTTAATTGATACATAGTAACACAAATGATATTTTCTTCCTGATTAATCTGCACTGATAATTCCCGCACAGTGAAGGTTATTTGGTACTTGTTTCCTAGCACTGCGCCCATCGTATGCCATCGCATACCACTAATTAAGGTATGCGATGAGATGTGATGAGACCCGATTTTCGGGGTCCTAAGAGCCGCACTGTACAATTTTAATATCGCGTCGCCAGTGGCGTAACTATAAATTTTGCTCCCCCAAGCCAAAAATGTTTCTGGCGCCCCCTTTTATTAAAATTGTACCCCTCGAATAGATGTAAAAAAAAGAGTGTGCACATTTTAAAAAAAGGGTCGCTTCAAGTTGCAATGCCCATTACATATTTTGCCACACACCGTAATGGTCATTGCACATTATGCTGCACACCATAATGCCCATTACACTACATCTGTACACACTGTATATTAGGGTTACCACCTTTGTGTAGAGAGATTCCCGGACAGTGGCCCGCCCCTTGACACACCCACAGCCCACCCCTTGATCCGCCCCCAGCCCCGCCCCTTGGCCCTTCTTGCCATGTTTTTTTTTAACCTTTACGTCAATTCCATTCTTGATTTTGCACACCATAATGCGAGTCACACGTTACATTACACACTGTAATGACCATTACACGTTATGCCACACCGTGATGCCCATTACATGTTACACCATACACTGCAATGGCCATCACATGTTATGCCCATTACACATTATGCCACACACCATTATGCCTATTACTCGTTATGGCAGCACTCAAGATATTTGTTTGTAAAGCAGGAACATGGACAGTGCGCGCCGAAGGCGCGCACAAAATTTTTTCAATATAATGCCGATCAAACGTCACTCACCCATTACATAGTATACCACATGCCATAATGCCCATTACACCACACACACCGTGATGCCCATTACACATTATGACACACAACATTATGCCCATTACTCATATGCCAGGACTCAACACGTTTTCTAAAGCAGAGAAAAAATGCATAGTGTGCGCCAAAGGCGCGCACCAAAATATGTCACCGTATTGCCGATTACACGTCACACACCCATTACATAGTATACCACATGCCATAATGACAATTTCACGTTATGCTAAACACCGTAATGCCCATTAAACGTTATACCAAACACCGTAATGCCCAATACACATTATCCCATACACTGTAATGCCCATTACAAGTTAGACCAAACACCGTAATGCCCATCATTGGGACATGAGGAAATTCTGTGGGCGCTAGTGAAATCACTGGGGCTTGATTCAATAAAGTGGGTCCTAGACAGAGACAAGGCAATTCATTGGCAAAAGTGACATCAATGAGATGAGACCATTCAGTGAGCACTAGTGATGTCACTGACTCATGATACAATTAGGTGGGCACTAGTGACATCACTTAGACGAGGTAATTCAGTGGGCACTAGTGACATCAATAAGAAATTATTAAATGAATTAGGAAATAGTGGCATCACTTACATGACATGGTTCAGTGTGCAACTGTGCACTAGTGACACCAATGAGGAAATCCTCCTGCTGATCGTGACCCCCGGGTAAGTAATTATGCTCTCTCCTCTGCTCCAATGACAGTTCAGAACTTCAGCGGGCTGCCGTGATCCCACTGCGCGCCGGCTGTGAGGTGACAGTCTGCCTCCCCGCCATTGGCTGGAGCAGCCGTCACGTGACCGCGCTGCCTTCCCAGTAATGCTGTGCGGGGCGGGCAGTCATCGGCGGCGGCACCTCCTGCTGTAAAATATTTGGCATATATAGGGTGCAATGCCTGTTCCCGGACATTGTATAGTCCGGGAACGTCACCCGTCCGGACTCCGGACACCGGGCTTAATTACCGGATTGTCCGGAGTAATCCCATACTGTATATGCACCCTATTCATACATATATATATATACAGACACACATATATATATATATATATATATATATGTATATAGATAGATGTGTGTGTATATAGCTATATATATATATATATATATCTATATATATATAGATATATATATATATATATATATAGATATATATATAGATATAGATATACAGGTATATAAACTTTTTCAGCACATACAGGCAGTCAGTGCTGCGCTGCCTGAACGCACCTTGACTGACTTGGTGGGACACTGTCTCTGCTCCCTCCCTGCTCCTGATGGTTTCCCGGGCCGGCTCCTCAGGACTGGCATGTTTCCCCAGAGTGTGAAGTCCTGACGTCACACGTATAGGGGAAGTTGAAGACAGGCTCTGACACAACATCTCAGGCCACGCCTCCATCCGCCCGCCCGTCCATTCTACAGCAAGCCCGCCCACCCGCCCGCCAATCAAGTGAGACTTTTTTTTTATCTGACGGACAGTCACTGTCAGTGACTGTCATGTACGTGCCCGTGCCGCGGCTGACTAGCTTGTGCTCAGCCAGCGCACAGGCAGCGCAGCAGCCGGCGGCACAATCTAAGTAAATATTTGTCTATGCCCCGGGAGGGTGTCGGCGCCCACGCAGCCCCCGCTCCTCCAAGCGGCTGCGGGGGCTGCCTTACACTAGATACGCCACTGCGCGTCGCATCACATGCCATTACAATGGCATGCGATGCGATGCGATTTTTAATTGTACAGGAACCCTGATGGGTGATTACTATGTTAAATGCACCCCCATTGTTAACGCCACCCCCACTCTCAACGCATAAGATGAAAATCGTGGGCGCCGTGCTAGGAAACAAGTACCGGTTATTTATAGTTATATAAGGAGGGCAATAAACTATGATTTATTATTTCACCTCATTATAAGGCAATTAGTATTGATTACTGTAAGAGCAGATGTGTAATGAGAATCAAATGAACTTCAATAAATGTACGACTGTTTTATCTCTAATAAGAACAACTGCATGGATTGCATAAATGTTTCAGTTAAAAAATATCAAGTAAATGAAAAGCCCAATGGAACTGCGTCTGTTCGAGGCCAGTTCTGTGCCTCACATGGAGCTCTCCTCCTCTGCCGCTAAAACAATTGACATTACAATGTATTGTCTCATGCTCTAGATAATAGTAAATGAATGATAGATATTAATATGAAACTATTCAGACCTGTTCGCTAGCCTGCATATACTCGCAGCCTATCGAACAGGCAAGTGCGCCCGCTGCCCCCTGAACGCCTAGCCCCCCCCCCCCCAAGCCCCGCCCGAATCCACTGGCTAGCATGCGAGGGGAAGCCAATAGAACGCTCCAAAGGTTGCACAGAAGTAGCTGGACAACTATGATAAGCGACACAAGTGGGCGGCACAAACACTAGACTGATACAGCACACTTAATAGCACCCCTGGACTGATACGGCATACTTAGCATCACCCCTGGACTGATATGGCACCCTTAGCATCATCCCTGGACTAATACAACACACTTGGCAGCACCCCATGAATTATACGGCAGACTTGGCTTACCCCAGGAATTATATGGCACAGATGGTGGCAACCCTGACCTGATACAGCACACATGACAGCACACATGGTATTATACGGCACAGACGGTGGAACCCCTGGACTGACACAGCACACATGGAATTATACGGCACACATAGTGACACTCCTGCAGTAAAAAGAGTTATTCTTTTAATAAAAAATTGCAGCACCTGTGGATTGATACAGCAGACTTAGCAGCACCCCATAAATTATACAGCACACATGGCTCACCATGGGCTGATACTGCACACTTAGCATCACCCCAGGACTGTAACAGCACACTTAGCAGCACCCCATGAATTATACAGCAGACTTTGCAGCAACCCATGAATTATATGACACACTTGGCTCACCCCAGGAATTATGCGTCACACATGTGGGCATCCCTGACCTGATACAGCACACATAGAATTATAGGGCACAGATGGCGGCACCCCTGGACTGATACGGCACACATGGCGGCAGGCATGGAATTATACGGCAGACAAATTCCTGCAGTAAAAATAAAAATTTGTATTGTTTTAATTATAAAAAAGAGCAGCACACCTGGAATTATACGGCAGACTTAGCAACACCCCATGAATTATACAGCACTCTTGGCTCTCCCCTGGACTACAGCGCATTTAACAGCCCTTGCAGTAAAAAAAACACCTTGGGCGAAATGTAATAGGGTGCGATTTTTTTTCGTAGGAAAAAAAATCGCACCAAATCACACCTTTAAAAATCGAGTTTTTTGCCGCGAATTCGCATATGTAATGATATGCGAATTTGCGGCAAAAAAGTGCGATATGGTGCGATTTCGGGCGATTTTTAAGTCCTGAAAATGTGCGATTTTCAGTCATGAAAATCGGCACATTTTCAGTACTGTGCGTTGTGTTGAAAAAAGTAAAAAAAAACGCTGTGCGGTCCCCCTCCTAAGCATAACCAGCCCCGGGCTCAAAAAGCTGGTGCTGGTATCATAAAATCAGAGGGACAAACAAATAGGGGTTCCCTTGATTTAATGAAACCAGCACCAGGCTCAAGGTCCAGCACTGGTTCCCAAAATACGGGGGACAAAATGACTAGGGGTCCCCCGTATTTTAAGAACCAGCACCAGACCCAACCAGAAAGCAGGGTAATGCCACAGCCGGGGGACACTTATTATATAAGGTCCCGCGGCCAAAGCATTATCCCCCTGGCTGGTCAGCATGGGCAGGGATCCTGGGGAAGTGGGGACCCCCCAATGAAGGCCCACCCCCTCCAGGACTTACCAGCCCATGCTGAAAGTCCGGGGCTGTCCCCGATGCCCCTGGGCGGTGGACATCGGGCTGATGAAAAGTGTAAAAAAAAGAATAAAAACTATTGTCTTATACTGTAGAACTATGAGTCCCAGTAAGCCTACCCAGCATGCGGGGCATTAAAGAGCCCGCTGGCACTTGTAGTTCTACAGTACAAAAAATAGTTAAATAAAACACACTGACACCCTGAAAAATAAAAGTTTAATACATACATAACACACACATACTGATACTTACCTACCTTGAGCCCGTAGGTCGGTCCCTGGGTCCGGGGCTCCAGGGCTGAAGAGTCCGGTTCCGGGGCCTTGGTCCTGGTTCCGGGGCTGGTCCGGGGTCCTGGGCTCCAGGGCTGATGTCTCCGGGGTCCAGGATCCGAAGTAATCCAAAAGGGGTACCTAAGGAAGCAAATCCTACTCACCTGGTCCCCGGCGACGACCCCGGCATCTTCTCCGGCAGACGCGCTGCTCCCGGCTGGTACCCACTCACGGACTGGAGAGGCGCAGAGATGTTTCATCTTCCGCGCCTTTCCTCCGGATGATTCTATTGGCCTCTAGGCGGCCAATAGAATCATTCGGATGATCTCTGTGCCTCTCCAGTCCATTAGCGGGTACCAGCCGGGAGCAGCACGTCTGCCGGAGAAGATACCGGGGTCGTCGCCAGGGACCAGGTGAGTAGGATTTGCTTCCTTAGGTACCCCTTTTGGATAACTTCGGATCCTGGACCCCGGAGACATCAGCCCTGGAGCCCAGGACCCCGGACCAGCCCCGGAACCAGGACCAAGGCCCCGGAACCGGACTCTTCAGCCCTGGAGCCCCGGACCCAGGATCCAGGGACCGACCTACGGGCTCAAGGTAGGTAAGTATCATTATGTGTGTTATGTATGTATTAAACTTTTATTTTTCAGGGTGTCAGTGTGTTTTATTTAACTATTTTTTGTACTGTAGAACTACAAGTGCCAGCGGGCCCTTTAATGCCCCGCATGCTGGGACTTGTGGTTCTCCAAGTCCCAGCATGCGGGGTAGGCTTGCTGGGACTCATAGTTCTACAGTATAAGACAATAGATTTTATTATTTTTTTTACACTTTTCATCAGCCCGATGCCCACCGTCTAGGCGCCCCGGACATTCAGCATGGGCTGGTAAGTCCTGGAGGGGGAGGACCCCTTCATTGGGGGGGTCCCCACTTCCCCAGGACCCCTGCCCATGCTGACCAGCCACGGGGATAATGCTTTGGCCGCGGGACCTTATATAATAAGTGTCCCCCGGCTGTGGCATTACCCTGCTGGCTGGTTGGGTCTGGTGCTGGTTCTTAAAATACGGGGGACCCCTAGTCATTTTGTCCCCTGTATTTTGGGAACCAGCGCTGGACCTTGAGCCTGGTGCTGGTTTCATTAAATCAAGGGAACCCCTGTTTGTTTGTCCCTCTGATTTTATGATACCAGCACCGGCTTTTTGAGCCCGGGGCTGGTTATGCTTAGGAGGGGGACCGCACGCCGTTTTTTTTCTTTTTTTTTTGTTTTTACTATTTTTTTACAACAGAACCATGCACAGATCTCAATGATCTGTGCATGTTTCTGATAAAATCGCCAGTCAGAACCTGGTCAATTTTTTTTGCGATTTTTAGTAACCTTTACTAAAAATCGCAATCCATTAAATATGCGAGTTCTATACTTTTTAATGGGAAAACATCTGGATGCGATTTTTAGTCTAACTTAAAATCGCACCTTTAAAAAATGCGATTTTTACCGCAAATCGCACCCTATAAAATATGCGATTTTCGGGAAATGCCCGAAAACGGCATATTTTGCGGAAAAAAACGCAAAAAAAAAAAATCGCCTCCCATTACATTTCGCCCCCCATTTTTATTTTCATTTAAAAAAAGGGCAGCGCCCCTGGTCTGATACGGGACACATGGGGGCACCTCTGGAATTATACGGCACACATGCGGGCACCCCAGGACTGATACAGGACACATGGGAGCAGCCATGGAATTATATGGCACACATGCGGGCACCCCTGGACTGATATGGGACACATGAGGGCACCCATAGAATTATACGGCACACATGCGGGCACACCGGGACTGATACAGCACACATGTGGGCACCCCTGAACAAATACAGCACACATGTGGGCAGCCCTGGATGGCAGGGCCGGACTGGCCATCTGGCACTTCTGGCAAATGCCAGAAGGGCCGATGGCCTTGTGGGCTGATTTTTTGTAAAGACCGCAGCGGTGCAGTTGCACCGCTGATGCCTTCATTGTACGCTGCACCGCCACGTCCCCCACCCCTGGCGTCATTAGCATATTGACGTCATGTGACGCTGCAGTGTCATGATGTCAGCTGCTGACGGACCGGCGGCAGATACAAGCAGGAAGCCGCCTGCATGTATTCCCGACACCGACGTCTCCTTCAGCAGGCAGTCACTCGGTGCAGGGGGAGCACTACTGCAGTACCCCCCCAGCGGGGATCGGCTCCCACACACAGCGCTGCTGGTCACTCCAGTCCTCAGGCGGGGATCGGCTCTCTGCTAAAGTTTCTGAAAGCAAGGGAGATCTCAGCCTGTGGAGGTCCTGATCCAGGTCAGTGTAACTATTCCCATTCCTTGGC
The DNA here is from genome assembly GCF_055691185.1 of Crinia signifera. Taxonomy (NCBI): domain Eukaryota; kingdom Metazoa; phylum Chordata; class Amphibia; order Anura; family Myobatrachidae; genus Crinia; species Crinia signifera. The sequence goes on from NC_139225.1 coordinate 111,132,324, forward strand.
ACTGTGGGGCATATGTATCTGGCACTGTGGGGCATATATATCTGGCACTGTGGGGCATGTGTATCTGGCACTGTCGGGCATGTGTATCTGGCACTGTGGGGCATATGTATTTGGCACTGTGGGGCATAGTTACCTGGCACTGTGGGGCATATTTACCTGGCACTGTGGAGCATATGTATCTGGCACTGTGGGGCATATTTACCTGGCACTGTGGGGCATATTTACCTGGCACTGTGGGGCATATGTATCTGGCACTGTGGGGCATATGTATCTGGCACTGTGGGGCATATGTGTCTGGCACTGTGGGAGATATGTGTCTGGCACTGTGGGACATATGTATCTGGCACTGTGGGGCATATGTATATGGCACTGTTGGGCATGTGTATCTGGCACTGTGGGGCATGTGTATCTGGCACTGTGGGGCATGTGTATCTGGCAATGTGTAATGGGCATTGGGCATTACAGTGTGTTCCATAATGTGTAATGCCTCCTTTTTGTGATGCCATGCCTCCTTTCCATGAGGCCACACCCCCTTTTTGCAGCATGACTTCACCGTGCAAGGGTCATGCCTGCTACGGGTGGGCCTGTGTTCTCAAAATGCCAGGGCCGATTTCTGGTCCCAGTCCGACCTAGCTGGATGGCGTAGCGAGGGCGGTGCCGGTGGAGCACCAGCTCCGGGCGCTGGAAGCTATCATGGCGCCGGAGCTGTGCCGGCACCGCCAGCTCGCCCGCTCCCCTGCACTTTCACTGAGCTGAGCATATGCTGAGCATAAAGACTTCCAAAATCTTGCTACGAATTGTACCCCTCTATCAGAGATTATTTCTACAGGCAGACCATGGAGTCTGAATATTTCTTTGATAAAAAGCTGGGCTAGCTTGGGAGCCGAAGGTAACCCCTTAAGGGGAACAAAGTGTGCCATTTTAGAAAAACGGTCCACCACGACCCAGATGGTATTGAATCCTTGGGAAGCGGGCAAATCAGTGATGAGGTCCATTGAAAGAGGAGTCCAGGGCTGTTCTGGAATGGACAAGGGCTGAAGAAGGCCGGACAGTTTCTGACAAGACGTTTTGTGTCGTGCACACACAGGACAGGAGGAAATGAAGGACGTGACATCGGCCTTCATGGAGGGCCACCAGTAGGACCTTTTAATGAACTCAAGTTTTTTTTTAATACCGGAATGGCCAGTGAGCCCAGAGAAGCAGAGTGGGATGTAATCTTGTATTCACAAATGTTTTCCCTGGAGGAATTGAAATCAGTTTATTCTTGGCAAATCTGGTAGCTGGGAGCACTGGACCAGGAGCATGGTCCTCTATCAAAGAAGAAAAAGATCGGGACAAAGCGTCAGCCTTGCCATTTTGAGATCCAGGCCGAAAGGTTAAAAAGAAATTGACTCTTGTAAAAAATAGTGCCCAGCGGGCTAATCTGGGATTCAGGCATTGGGCTTTTCACAGGTAGAGGAGGTTCTTATGGTCCGTGATGATGGATACTGGAAATGTATCCCCCTCTAAAAGGTATCGCCACTCTTCCAAGGTGAGTTTGATGGCAAGGAGTTCCTGTTCCCCAATGGGATAATTTTTTTCGGCTGGTAAGAACTTCTTGGAGAAAAACCCACAGGGGTGGATCTTGCCATCGGGAGTCTTCTGGGAGAGCACCGCTCTGACTCCTACTGAGGAGGTGTCCACTTCTAATATGAATGGTCGTGAGGAATCTGGCTGACAAAGTATAGGAGCTTCGGTGAGGGGAATGTTTTTGGAGCCAAGGAAATCCTAAAACGATTGGGTGGCTGGCTTTAGGAATTACTAGGAAGGGAAGTAATTTGTGGTGCAGCAGGCCGACTTGAACTGAAAGAGGGACGGTACGGTGGATAATTGAACCTTGTGGAATGAGGCTGCCATCCACAGCAGAAACATGATAGGCCTGATCCAATAACACTGTTTTGAGATGATGCTGGAAAACAAACTGTAAAGAAATGAAATTCTCCGCCGCCCCAGAGTCCAGGAGAACTTGTACTTTGACTGGTCCACCAGGTAACAAGAGTTGAAGAGATAAAAGAGAATCAGACTTGAGTGTAGAAATATCAGCTTGTCCTAGTCTGGTTTCTCCAGGACCAGCTAGGACCGTCGGTTTAACGGACGGCGTGGACAAGAAGCAATGAGATGCCCAGTCTCCCCACAGTACAGACAGAGATTCTGGCGTTGTCTTCGCTGTCGTTCTTCTGGAGACAAGTGGGCCCTATTGACCTGCATGGGCTCTTCGGAAGAGGAAGAACAAACTGAGGATGCTAACCTGGGAGTGGGTGTAGATCGAACCCGCTCTTGCTGGGACCTCTCGACCTGTCTTTCTCGGTAATGGAGGTCTAGCTTATTGCAGAGGGAGATGATGGCAGTGAGTGTACTGGGAAGGTCACGTGTAGCTAACTTGCCCTTGAGGCGATCGGAAAGTCCCGCCAGGAAGGTCGAAACCAAGGACAATTCAGAGTCTAAGGTCTGAAAATGTATGACATACTGAGCGACAGACCTGGTACCTTGACGTACTCATAGGATCTCAGTGGCCGCTGAAGTAACCCAACCGGGCTCATCGAATATTCTCCGAAAATCAGCAAAGAAATTGGCATAGTTTGTGAGCAGAGGATCCGACCGCTCCCATAAGGGAGATACCCAGTCCAGGGCCGACCCAGATAGCAACGAAACCATATATGCAACCCGGGTTAAGTCCGTGGGGAAGTTCATGGGATGGAGTGAGAAGTGTACTTCACATTGGTTAATAAACCCCCTGCAGGCTCGAGGGGTGCCATCAAATTTAGCCGGGGTTGGAAGATGCAGAATAGAGGCACCCGGAGGTCGAACAGGGTTACTTGATTGAGCCACCACAGGAGGAGGTGTTGGTGGAGCCTGAGACAGTAATGCCTGGAGAGTGTCCTGACGCTGAGAGATTCCCTGCAGGGCTTGGGCTACTTGCCGCTGACCCTCCTCGAGGGCTTGCAAGCGGCCAATTAGTTCCTGTAAGGGTTCCTGACCTGAAGCTGGGTCCATCTGGCCAGTGCTTTCTGTCAGTACCTGAGGATTCTGTGGGCCCGGATGACGATCAGGATCAATTGAAGCTCGGAAGGTATCAGGGCGTATATAGGTCCTTCTCATACGGGAACCTGGGAGGAGCTCAGAGCATGTAGACACTGGCACATAAGATTAGTCCCAGAAGTAGTCACGGTAGAGATGACAGAAGAGTGAAGATACACAGGAATCAGGAATAAGTTATATCCGAACTGGAGGCACACAGGTGTCTGTAGTAGATTGCACCCAAGCTGGAGGTGCACAGGTGGCTGTAGCAGGTTGCACCCAAGCTGGAGGTGCACAGGTGGCTGTAGCAAGTTGCACCCAAACTGGAGATGCACAGTTGGCTGTAGCACCCAAACTGGAGGTGCACAGGTGGCTGTAGCAAGTTGCACCCAAACTGGAGGTGAACAGGTGGTTGTAGCAGGTTTCACCCAAACTGGAGGTGCACAGGTGGTTGTAGCAGGTTGCACCCAAACTGGAGGTGCACAGGTGGTTGTAGCAGGTTGCACCCAAAATGGAGGTGCACAGGTAGTCAGGAGAGCACTGGACACTGAGGTTCCCTAAGGAGTGACAAGCGAAGCACTGGTGCCAGCTTGTTACAAACAGAAGTCTTTCATCCCCCTGGAGAGTCTCTGATAGGCTGCAGACTTCAGCCTGAGTTGCTATTGGAGGACTTCAACAAAATGGCGTCTTTCTGCAGACGCTGCGGCTCAGCTGGTGTTCCCTGTGTCAGTGAAGTCCCCACAGGCGGCCGGGAGAACTGCAGGCGCCGCCCCGCCGTCACTTCAGGTCCAGAGCGAGGGAACAGAGCTGGGATCCCAACCAGGACATCCCACGCCGACACAAGACGACCAGCCAGAGCGGGCAGCACCACCCACGCACAATGGTGGCTGCCCAGGCCCTCCTGCCACCCTGCTCAAGTGCCTGGAACCATGCGCCTTTACCAGATCCAGTTAATTTTTGTAAAAGTAATTGTTGAAAAGTTAGTTAATTGGCTTTTGTTATTTTCATGTTCCCAATGACCTCTCCAATGTAATGAATTATATAACTATTCTGATGATCTGTGGTGGGTTTTGCTGGGGCAGGACAAACCTGCCCTGGTAGGTTTGTCCTGCCCCAGCAAAACTCACCACTCAAGGAGTTAATAATGAACAAATACTGCTGCATATAAATACATTAAAGATCATTAAATCACTAATACAGTATTACCAACTACATAACAATTGAATTAAAACTTGTTACTGAAAGGTGCGTCATACAAAAAAACACCCAAAGAAATCCTAATAGTAAATACAACAAATCTCTTGTAGAATAATGTTATTACAGGACAGATGTTCAGAACTGCGGGCAATGTCCTGCACAGAGCGCCAGTGGTGGAGGACGGTGCATGTGCCCTGTAGTGCCCAGGGAAGCACTCTGTGTAGGAGGGGCTGTGTTGGCATACCCTGCCCTCCATCCCTGGGCCCGCTGGTGGGTGGTGGAAGATGTTGATGCACAATGCAGGAGGTATCACAGACTATAATTAGAGATGAGCGGGTCCGGATCCCCGAGATCCGACAGATCCGAATATCGGGGATCCGGGCCAGATCCGAGCCGGCTCGGGTGTTCCCGCCTGAATTCCGGACCAATAACGAGGCCGAACGTCATCATCGCGCTGTCGGATTCTCGCGGGAGCGGGATCTTATAAAAGACGCACGCGCGCCCGCCATCTTCACTCCAATCTTGGAGAGGGAAGAGGGTGGTTGGGAAGCTCCGTGTGCTCCGTGCTGTGCTCTGTGCCATGTGCTCCGTGACCTGACCTGTGCCCTCACTGCCCTGTGCTGTGCTCCGTGCCATGTGCTCCGTGCTGTGCTGTGCTCCGTGACCTGCCCTCACTGCCCGTGCTGTGCTCCGTGCCATGTGCTCCGTGCTGTGCTGTGCTCCGTGACCTGCCCTCACTGCCCTGTGTTGTAGACTTGTGGCCTGAGCCCTTTAGTGTGATTTAACTAACTAGGTGCTGCAGTGCTCACACGCAGGGGCTGCAGTGTCCACTGTCCAGGGGCTGTCCTGTGGCCCGTGCCCTGATGTGATTTATTTAGCCCTAAGCCCTGTGTTGTGATTTTTTTTATTTAGCCCTGAACCCTGTGTTTTTTTTTGTGATTTAACTAACTCAGTGCTGCAGTGCTCACACACAGGGGCTGCAGTGCTGCTGCGTAGTACACTGTGTACAGGGGCAGCATTAATACAAGGGGCTGTGTCCAGTGTGACGGCCTATATCTTATCCATTGTCCAGTGTCACAAGTCACTCACGACATATATCCTGTGTCCTGTCCTGTGTGACGACTGACGACATATCCTGTGTCCAGTGTGCCGACATATATCCTGTGTCGTGCTGCAGTGCTCACACGCAGGGGCTGCAGTGTCCACTGTCCAGGGGCTGTCCTGTGGCCCGTGCCCTGATGTGATTTATTTAGCCCTAAGCCCTGTGTTGTGATTTATTTTATTTAGCCCTGAACCCTGTGTTTTTTTTGTGATTTAACTAACTAACTCAGTGCTGCAGTGCTCACACACAGGGGCTGCAGTGCTGCTGAGTAGTACACTGTGTACAGGGGCAGCATTAATACAAGGGGCTGTGTCCAGTGTGACGGACTATATCTTATCCATTGTCCAGTGTCACAAGTCACTCACGACATATATCCTGTGTCCTGTCCTGTGTGACGACTGACGACATATCCTGTGTCCAGTGTGACGACATATATCCTGTGTCCAGTGTGACGACATATATCCTGTGTCCAGCGTGACATATATCCATTGTCCAGTGTGACGACATATATCCTGTGTCCAGTGTGACGACCTATATCCAGTGTCCAGTGTGACGACATATATCCAGTGTCCAGTGTGACGACATATATCCTGTGTCCAGTGTGACGACATATATCCTGTGTCCAGTGTGACGACATCTATCCAGTGTCCAGTGTGACGACATCTATCCAGTGTCCAGTGTGACGACAATATATCCTGTGTCCAGTGTCACAAGTCACAACATACATCCTGTGTCCAGTGTGACATGTAATGTGTGCTGGCATATATCCTGTGTCCAGCGTGACATATATCCATTGTCCAGTGTGACGACATATATCCAGTGTCCAGTGTGACGACATATATCCAGTGTCCAGTGTGACGACATATATCTAGTGTCCAGTTTGACGACATATATCCTGTGTCCAGTGTGACGACATATATCCTGTGTCCACTGTGACGACAAATATCCTGTGTCCAGTGTGACGACATATATCCTGTGTCCAGTGTGACGACATATATCCTGTGTCCAGTGTGACGACATATATCCAGTGTCCAGTGTGACGACATATATCCTGTGTCCAGTGTGACGACATATATCCTGTGTCCAGTGTGACGACATATATCCTGTGTCCACTGTGACGACAAATATCCAGTGTCCAGTGTGACGACATATATCCTGTGTCCAGTGTGACGACATATATCCTGTGTCCAGTGTGACGACATATATCCAGTGTCCAGTGTGACATATATCCATTGTCCAGTGTGACTACATATATCCAGTGTCCAGTGTGACAGGGGCTGTGTCCAGTGTACAGGGGCTGTGTACAGGGGTTGTGTCCAGTGTACAGGGGTTGTGTCCAGTTTACAGGAGCTGTGTACAGGAGCTGTGTACAGGAGCTGTGTACAGGAGCTGTGTACAGGAGCTGTGTCCAGTGTCCAGGGGCTGTGTCCAGGGGCAGTGTCCAGTGTGACGGCTGTGTCCAGTGTACAGGAGCTGTGTCCCGGGGCCGTGTCCAGGGGCTGTGTCCAGGGTAACGGGCTGTGTCCATTGTCCAGGGGCTGTGTCCAGGGTGACGGGCTGTGTCCAGTGTCCAGGGGCAGTGTCCAGTGTGAAGGCTATGTCCAGTGTACAGGAGCTGTGTCCTGAGGCTGTGTCCAGTGTGACGGCTGTGTCCATTGTCCAGGGGCTATGTCCAGTGTGACGGCTGTGTCCAGTGTACAAGAGCTGTGTCCAGAGGCTGTGTCCATTGTCCAGGGGCTGTGTCCAGGGTGACAGGCTGTGTCCAGTGTACAAGAGCTGTATCCAGGGGCTGTGTCCATTGTCCAGGGGCTGTGTCCAGGGTGACGGGCTGTGTCCAGTGTCCAGGGGCAGTGTCCAGGGGCTGTGTCCAGTGTGACAGGCTGTGTCCAGTGTAAATGAAAAAAAAACAAATAAAAGTAATAAATAAAATAAAAACACATTTTTGGAGGATGATGGAGGAGGAAATAGTGGGAGATCAGCAACCTGATAGAAGTGCTGAAGCTTCTACCACCAGTCATGACAAGGCCAATACCTCTTTGTATTTGCTCTTTGGAGCATTTCTCTTTTTTTGGGATAGTTTATTAAACTGCCACCCTGTCTGCCCCTGCAGTGCCGCTCTGCCAGGTTGGAAGTGTAAGGTCCACATGTATGTGATGCCCACTGCTGTTGCTTAGCTTAGTCATCCAGCTACCTCGGTATACCCTTTTGGCCCAACTACAGTAAATGAAAACTATTTTGTAAGCTGTGAAGTGATCAAAATTGACTAGAAATGAGTGGAAACTAATGTTATTGAGGTTAATAATACTTTAGGGGCAAAAACAGGCCCAAATTCTGTTATTTTAGCCATTTTTAGCATTTTTTCATAAAAATCCAGATCCAAAACCAAAACCCACAAGGGTGGTTTTGCCAAAACCAATCCAGATCCAAAACACGAAGGGAGATCCAGATCCAAAACCAAAACCCGAAAAAGTGGCCGCCGCACATCTCTAACTATAATCAGATTGCTATGTACCAAACTTACAAAGCTTTTCTGGAGTTTGGCCCCAAGATGGGATCTCTTTCTATAATGGGTGCATTGTATGCAGTTCCCACAGGTCCCCGGGGTCCAGGGGGACCTACGCTGCACACCCATATATTATACTAACAGCTATGGCGTCTTTCAGACACAAATCACTTGAAAAATCGCTACTGCTGCCATTTCTGTGTGATTTGCATATGCACACTGGAGGTGTCCCCAGGAATAAGGAGCGGGTGCCATGTTTCCAGAGACCTGCACATGCACAGTAGACTCTAGTCTACTCACTGTCAGACAGGAGGGGGCCAACAGCAGAGGCTGCTTATGGGTCTTATCCTCACTAAAATTGCCCTCACATCTTTGATATAGGGGAAATTGAAGAGATAAAATGAAAGGTGATAAAGCAAAAGCCAATCATCTCCAAACCGACGTGGATGGTGGGGGTATGAAAAGGTCGGAGGACGCTGCGCTCGCCATGCTTCGGGTTGGCGTTGATAGTGGGGGTGGCGTGGGGGTGCTTTTAACATTGTAAGCACCCATTAGGGTGCTTATACAATTAATTATCTTATAGGGTGGCCATTTAACATTGAAAGCACCTATTAGGGTGCTTATACAATTTAAAATGGTATCGCATCGCATGCGGCTATATGGCATGCGATGCGATACAATGCATAAGATGCCATACGATCCCGGTATGGCCCGGAGCAGTGGCAGCTCAGCACATACATCTGTGGCGAAGGAGGGCTGCTGCAATGCCGGCCCTCCAACCTCCACGGCCAGCGCGGCTGGACCCCAATCCCCCCAATGTTGGCCTCAAGCCTCTATGGGCTGCTTCGGCAAATCCCGTTTTTATGAACCCATTTTCAGCAGCCCTTAGAGGCGTCCCAGAGGGAGGGAACACCTCCCAATGGGACTGCCTTGGGTGACTGGAAGGTCGGACTTCCAATAAGAAGCTACTGCCAGTCACAATGAAGCCAGTGCGGTATCACAGACTGCATTTGGCTTCACACAGTGGCAGCCCATAGGTAAAAACCGCCACTGGTACACAGACATTTTGGCCATTTAAAAATAATTTTATAAGAAGCAGACAGTATACATACAAACTCCCCTTTTCTCCATGAGGAACCACTGAAACACTTCCTTTCTGACCACGACTAGGCAGCGGCGTAGCGAGGGCGGAGTCGGTGGAGCACTTGCTCGGGCGCTGAAATATCACAGGGCGCGGGAGCCGTGCACTCTGCCGCCGGCTCCCCCGCCCTGCTCGCCCGCTTCCCCCAGCTCTCCCTGCTGTCTGCCGCTATTTACAATTAAAGTCTGGCAGGGTGGAAGTTAGAACTACACTCTGCCGGTGAGTTACAGGTCACTGCTCCCGCCGGAACGCAGACGGCAGACCAGTGACGATTACAAGGGGGGTGCCGTCCGGGACAGCCGGCAGCAGCAGCGGGGTGTTCAGCAAGCACACTCCTTGCTGTGCCCTACAGTGTTTACCAGCCACAGCCAACACAGCAGAGCAGAGGTCAGGAGTGAGCCTCTGCCTTTTTGTATCATCACAGGAGGCAGGGAGAGTCGCAACAGATTTAGGGGGAGGGCACCAAGACATGTGCCTCTCCGACCCTGAGCTGCGGAGCATGGAGCAAGGAAGGAGCCATCGGGTGGAGAGTGTATGGAGCCACCGCCGGGTGCCAAGTGGAGCGGAGCGGGACCATCAGCTGCTTCCCTGAGCAAGGTGAAGGAGGGATGAAGGCTGCCACCATAGGGAGCCGGGTACAGGAGGACAGATCTGCTGAAACCTGTGTAGGTATGTGGGGAGAGATGGGTACAGAGATGGGGAGCCCAGGACCTGAAAAACTAGAGGCCTGTGAGGAAGCCTGACACTCTGAGGAGAACCAGGTCCCTGCGCAGCACTGACAGATTATAGTCTACTGTTACTGACCCCCCTCCCCATCCTATTCACAATGTCCCAGTGTCTCCCTGTCTTCCCTAACCAACCAGCCCACTACACCCATTTCACCGCCCCTGCAACTAGAAACCACCAACTTGCCTGTCATAGTAATACCCCCCTCCCATCCTGCCTAGAGTCCCCTATTCACTCAGTGCCCTCTATTCCAGCCTAGCGTTCGCCACCATCTCACCGACTCCCCTAGCCCAGTATCCCCTTTTTCCCTCACAATTCCTCTCCCTGCAACGCTGTGCTTCTCCATGCTACACTGCATCTACCCACTATTGTGTGTGTGTGCTTATTAACGTTCGCTCCGTTAAAATGTGCAATGGGCATTATGGTGTGTGGTATAATGTTAGGCCACGCCCCTTTTAGCTGTGCAAGAGCCCAGCTTACTAGAAATCAGGGGGGGGGGCAAAACATGCCTCTGCACCGGGCACCGTGGCACCTAGCTACACCACTGGCACCCGGCCACCAACACAAAGCCTTGGTGAGATGTCCCTAAATACTGCCTGGGCAGGTTATTATGAAGCTACATCTGTTCTATTGCTCAGGAGCCTAATTTGTAACATTATAAAAGCCACCACGAAGGTGTCCAACCTGCTTTACTGTCTCAGAGGTAGTAAATTGAGACCTCAGGTTGCAGACAACAGATAAGGTGCGTACACACAGGGGAGATATATTGCTCAGCGACCAGAGATGGTGCCGCAGAGGTAATCATCTGGTCGCAGGAGCAAGCAATTAGAACAGGGCTGAAAACGGGAGTGCTCACCCGGTTATTTATCGCTGGGGCACACTCCCATCACTAGCAATATCATACCTCCCAACTGTCCCGCTTATCGCGGGAACGTCCCGATATTTTGGGACATTCCCATGTCCCTCCCGCCGCCGGCAGTGTCTATTCTTGCGGGCAGAGGAGCTGGGGGCATGCCCCCACCGCGGCGGAAAACGGGGCGTGGCCTCGCAATAGCGCTGCAAGTATAGGTCACGCCCCCTTTCCGGAAGGCGACGCCCCAAAAATATTCGCCGGGCGCCTTCGGCGCACACACCGTCCCGCCGCCACCGTCCCAGATGTTGGGAGGTGTGCAATATGCTCGCCAGCGACCATATTCCCAACTATATCAGCCCCTATCGCAGCCATGTGTACACGGCTTTAGTTTGTGACAAGTAGAAAGAATGGGTGTCTGGCCATGGCTGTTATCTATATACAACCGGAGAAGAACCTTTCTACACACCAGACCTTGGCCCTTATTCAGATCTGATCGCAGTACAAATTTGTTCTCAAAATGGGCAAAACCATGTGCACTGCAGGTATGGCAGATGTAACATGTATAGAAAGAATTCGATTTGGGGGAGTTATTTTGTTTCTGTGCAGGGTAAATACTGACTGCATTATTTTTACACTGCAAATTAGATTTCAGTTTAAACACACCCGCCCAAATTAAACTCTCTCTGCACATGTTACATCTGCCCCACCTGCAGTGCACATGGTTTTGCCCATTTTGAGAACAAATTTGTACTGTTATCAGATCTGAATAAGGGACCTAGTTTGCTTTCATTCTCTATGGCATTGTCAGGACCACAGCTGTGATCATTAGGAACTGTTCAGTATGTCCATATAAGTCTATATAAGGCTTGAGGAATGTCTTATTGCATGTTTACATCACCTATTTACCGTATTTAATATGATATATTTTGCACAATTTTGTCAGTGGGGGTGCAGTTCATCGTATATTAACAATGTTACTGTTGTGTACAAGGGTGGTTCAATAAATAAGGTAATAAAGGGCCCCTTACATTATAACGATATATCTGGTGCTGAAATTGGATGCAATTTCCCTTGAACTCCCCCTGGACCTTCCTGGGGGTGATTGCATCCAATTTGGTACTTTGGTGTCATTTTGCATGCAATTTGGTCCAATAAATTGTATGAGAATTATCGGTACTTGTGTAGTTTCACAGCGCCCGATATATCGGTTGCGATATTGGGCGATATATCAGATGCGAAAATGACCGATTTATCAATGCGATCCTATGCAATTTTTTTACCTGTTCATAACCCCACTATCCACTACGCATGGAGTTGATTTTATACAGTGTGGCGAGCGCAGCGAGCCACCGAGCCCGAAGCATGGCGAGCGGGCGCGGATTACTGCAATCGCCACACTATATAAAATCAACTCCATGCGTAGTGGATAGTGGGGTTATGAACAGGTAAAAAAATCGCTTTGGATCACATCGATGTATCGGCTGATATCACATCTGATATATCGGCCGCTAGCACATCCGATATATCGGGCGCCGTGAAACTACATACGCACCGAATTATCTGCCCAAATTGCATGTGTACTATACTTTCTACAATATATCGCATACGATATATCGCATGCGCCAAAAGCACTCCTTTTTCAAGCCGATTACGACAAATTATAGGTGCAGTCCGACCAACCTAGAGGCTCCCATTCGACTCTCACAAGACAGCGCATCGGATAGGATCGAAAACACAATCGATGATGCACTTTTCAGGCGATATATCGGCCCAAAACATCAAAATTGGCCCAAATCGGCCAAAATCGTTCTATAGTAAGGGGGCCTTAAGACCTCTCAATTTGTAAAAATTATTCAACTCATACTCAATAGAATGGTCTTGGTACATTTTATACACACTCTGTTTTTGGTAATTTCCCATGGGTTTCCCATAAGTGGGAATATAAGTGGGTAATATGAGTGAGAAGAGAATAATGTGGGGTATACTGTAGATGTGATGTGCCGCATGACCATCACCAACTGCCGCCCGCATGCCACATTGCAATCCTCAGTGCACAGCAATATCACTGGCATTTCCTGGGCAGCAGCTGATGTGGACGCAGGAGAAAAGGCCTCTCAGGTGAAAACAATTTGCAGGCGATTATTTGCTACCAGAGATTCTCCTAGTGAGTTATCAGTGAGTGGAGCTCAGCGCACAATTACATCTGTGCTTTTTCTTTCTCTTTTCTCCCCCATTTTTTTTTTTTTTTTTTATTTGATCACCTTCTGCCTCCGGCTACAATGAGCCGACGAGAGTTGTCCCAGCTGATTGGAAATGAAGGTCAGTAAAATGTTTGTTCAGTAAATTAAATTTTAGACCAATGTCTCTTCTGTAGCAGTTGGCCTTTGTAGTGGGAGGGATTATAGCAGTGGTGGCTGGCCAGTGTCCCTGTGTTACTGGCTGGCACCTCCCATGATGTCAGTTACAGATCAGAAGCCGCTAAGCATTGGGGCTTGCATCCATACACTCATACTGTTACAGCTCTGTTTTTCAGTTGTATAGTAATATAATATATAAATCATGTTACTGCTGGAAGTCTTATTGTACATCAGCAATATCTGATCTTTACATGTCACATATGGCTATTTGTTATATCTACAATATATGAAATATTGTTTTAGATGGACCCAGCCCGAACATCAGAGGGACATGGCTGAGGTCAGGACGCCGCAGACCATCCCGTGGGAGTCGGTCAGCAAGAAGATCAGGACCATCATCGGGAAGAGGAAGGTCTGGACGAAGAGAGAGAGACCATCAGGCAGTTGCAGAGAGAGTAGAACACCTCCTGCTGGACAGCATCATGCGGCTCGTCCTGTCCCATCTCCCAACCTACAGCAGGCGCACCATTGCAGACGGAGAGGAACCAGAGTACTGCCCCATCTGTATCTCTGACATTGAGGTAGGTACAGAAATGGCTGTATCGTACTGTCACCACACCTTCCATGTTCCCTGTCTGACAGAATGGCTGCAGGTCAACATCTGCCCTCTGTGCCGCGTGAGACTCTTGAACCCGGGTCATTTCTCCCACCTTTACTGACAGCTCCCCAGCAAAGCAGAACAACCAAACATAAGATCATGGTCTAAAGCGGTGAGTTCCTGTTTTAAAGTTCAACAGTTTTTACACTTTTACAGTGTTTTTTTCAATTTAGTTTTTGTATTTTTCAAATTAATAAAACACTTGTCACTGATCCCTCCAGTTCCAACAATCGTTGTTACACATTTAGTGTTTTTCTATTTTACTTAAATTTTCTGTTTTGAAACTGGAGGGAATTGACGTGAACAAGCTGGGGATTAGGGCTACTGGCGACACCCCAAAAAAAAAACGACATTGAGCAGCCACCTCATGGGTGTGTTGGAAGAGCTGCTAAGCTGCTAATTATTTTTAAAGTGTTGTTAATTAAACCCAACTCATTGATAATTTAATAATTTGAACATTTAAACTCTGGTAAACTTCAGCTATTAATTAGTAAACCTGACCCTTGTCATCACCAATATGTCTCCAAGTCATTATTTTACATAGGATTATTATTGTCTTACATGTGTATAAATGTGGGCTAACATTAGCTGCTGCAGGGTAACAATCATTTTATCATGATTTATAGAGCTCCAGAATATTACATGATATTGTGGGTCAGTGTCACAGGTCTTGCGATACATCTTGGAATTAACACCACATGATCCTTAGAAAAACAGTGTAGGCCGAATTTCCCAAATTCTGCAATTACTGTCCAGGGTTTAAGGATGTCCATGTGAGAGCACAGGTGACTTAATTACATCAGTCTATTGAATTTGAGCCTGGATATCCTTAAAACCTGGACTGTGAAGGTGCCCATATACAGTGTTTTTTTTAGGGATGTGCACCGGCCACTTTTTGCATTTTGGGTTATGATTACCTTCAGGTTTTGGGTTGTACTAGGTTTTGCCAAAACACCCCCTCAACGTTTTGTTTTTTGGGTTTTGATTTATTTATTTTTTTAAAGCATAAAAAACACTAAACAGAATTTAGGTGTTTTTTTTTTTCTCCTACGCTATTATTAACCTCAAGAGCATTGATCTCCACTCATTTCCAGTCTATTCTGAACACCTCACACCTCACAATATTGTTTTTAGGGCAGGGCCGGCGCTACCCACTCAGCAGCTCCTGCAAAGCAGGGAGGCGCCATATGAAAAGGCGCTGTATCCCTCCCTGCTCTGCTAAAGCTGCTCAGCCCTCACTGTCACTGCATCCTGCACTCTGCCCGCAGCACCTGTCTGACAGCGGGCAGCAGTATGGAGAGGCTGAGCAGCTCCCTGCACCGCGCACACACTGTCCTCCTCCTGCGACCTGCCCCCTCTTCCTCACTTCCTCACGGACACTTGTGCTGAGGCATGTAGCGCTGTCTGTGAATGCCTGGATGACATGTCATGTCCGGATCCGCCCCCTACCCATTGCTCCCTGCGCCTGTCAGCTGTCAATCAAATGACTAACAGGCAGCAGCGCTGCTTCCCCTTCCTTCCCTCTTCTCAGTGTGCTGTGCCAGTGCCACTGCCAGTCCTCAATACTCTGCCCCCTCTATCTCCTCCCCTCTTCTTCCATCTCCTCCTTCTCTCCCCTCCTTTCCCCCTCAGTCACGAGTGCTGCACATACTTTTTGTACTGCTTTCGGATCGCATCGCACACACATTGCATGCATGCCGTGCGATGGGATGCGGTATAGCTCATAACGTATGCGATTCTCGCAGCGTGTATGGGCACCTTTAGTGCCTGCAACATTTTGCGGACACAGCACTGAAATGGTGTATGCATACATGTACATGCATGTACAAGGGTGGTGTGTGATTTGTCTAGTGCGCCCTTTCCCCAGCAGCCCGAATATGTTCCCCAGCCGGTTCAATCAGCCGACACGGCACATATATGAAAGTATAGGGGTTTGAGGAACACTACAGCTCAGGCGCTTGGAGTAAGATGTTTCAAAAAAACTGTTCCTTAATTGCAGAAATTTTATTTAAAAATGTATAAAATGTTGGAAAAAAACTCACAGAAAAGTTCCAGTGGATCGCACAAGGTCGGATCAGTCCCGTATCTTGTTCCAGGATATGAAGGGTGTTCTTACACCTCCTTTTGTCCGGGCTTAATTTGTAATCCAGAGGTTGTATAACTCCGTCCCGGCACTGGTATAGGTGATAGAAAGGACCACGTCCACCTGCCGCCAACGCGTTTCGATCCATGGCGGGATCTTTGTCAAGGGTACATGTACATGCACCTGAGATCCTCCAAAGGATCGCATGTTGCATACACTCTCACAATCGGGCTGCAGCTTGTTGCAATGGCAATGTGAAAGGGCGCAAAATGTATGGTTTGCAGGAGGGCGCCGGACACCCTAGCACCGGCCCTGGCTGAGCGTTCCCCTGCTGCCGTCCCCGGACCTCTCTGTCCTTAGGGAACCGCTTGGCGAGTGTGAGACTCACCAAAGTCATTTGCGACTGGGGTTTGCACGCATGCGCAGACCCCAAACATCGGGGAAGGGGACGAGTTCTAATCGGAACGAACGGATCTGATTCGGCTCCTAAGTTTCTACTAACAATTTTATAAAAGTGGTTTTAATACATTTTGAACGGTACTCTTTACCTAGAAGGGCGCCCGCGATTGGAATCGTGGGCGTCGGGAGTAAAAAATCGCGGTCATCGCGGGCATCGCGGGTAAATCGCGGGTACATAAAAAACGGGTGCCCGCGATGACCGCGATTTTCCCATAGGGAGCAATGTTAAAAAAGAAGATTGACCTCGATTTCACTGTAAAATGCCTCAATGCCCGCGATTTTCCCATAGGAATCAATGTTAAATGGGCTACAGAGCCCAAATAGGCACAATTAACCCTTAAATGTCCCCCCAAATTTTTAACGCCACCCCACGATCCACGCCAACCCGAAGCGTGGCGAGCGCAGCGAGCCCGCGAGGGGCGGCGGTACGCGTCCTCCGACCTTTTCATGCCCTACTATCCACGTCGGCGTGGAGTTGAGAATAGAATAGTGTGGCGAGCGCAGCGAGCCACCGAGGCCCGAAGCGTGGCGAGCGGACGCGGATACCTTCACAGGTAAACGCGTCCCTTCGCGGACTTCACAGGTGTCCGCGTCGCCACGGACACCTGTGAAGCCCGCGAGGGGACGCGTATAACTGTGAAGGTATCCGCGTCCCCTCGCGGGGCTCGCTGCGCTCGCCAGGCTTCGGGCCTCGGTGGCTCGCTGCGCTCGCCACACTATTCTATTCTCAACTCCACGCCGACGTGGATAGTAGGGCATAAAAAGGTCGGAGGACGCGTACCGCCGCCCCTCGCGGGCTCGCTGCGCTCGCCACGCTTCGGGTTGGCGTGGATCGTGGGGTGGCGTTAAAAATTTGGGGGGACATTTAAGGGTTAATTGTGGCTATTTGGGCTCTGTAGCCCATTTAACATTGATTCCTATGGCCAAATCGCGGCCATTGAAGCATTGAATGTAAAATCGCGGTCAGCACTAAATTTAACATTGAACCCTATAGGTGATCGCGGGCATCGCATCGCGGCCGTTAATGTACTGCCCGCGATGCCCGCGATCACCGCGATGGGCGCCCTTCTAGGTAAAGAGTACCTTTGGAACATAGGACAACAAACTATTTAGAGCAATTAAGTGTGTGTGTGTGTGTATATATATATATATATATATATGTGTATATATATATATATATATATATATATATATATATATATATATACACACACACACGAGGGTAGATCAATAAGTACCTGTGTTAAGAATGAAGACGAACGTTTTTCACAAATTTGTATTTTTATTTTTCAACATAATCTCCTTTCACGGCAATACACTTTCCCAATGTCCCTACCATTTCTATAAAGCCTATAAAAGATACAATTTGTCAATTCCTCTTTCCTTGTGCTTTTCCTTCTTTTACTTAAACCATCTTTTATGGCACCAAATACCGCGGTTTTCTGCCACGCTGATCCTTATTCCAGTGTCCTCTGCTGATGCAGCTCCCGTTATGTACCTTGTACTTGTCCTCTGTTGTATTCAACTGTAAGACACTGTTTTGCTTATTAGTTTATGTACTCTGTAATTGGGCTCTGCGGAATCCTTGTGGTACCATATAAATAAAGGATGATAATAATAATAATAATAATAATAACATAATAATAATAATAAAAGTGTCAAGGATATACCCTACACTGTGCCATTTGTACCTTTTGATAATAGAAGAGGCTGAGGTTCAGTATGAGTCTCGATGTGTCCATAGGTCCATAGGTCTATAGGTCTGTGTTGTATTTTACCTCCATCACCCCCAATAGTAATAGATCCCTCAGTGACATTACCCCCTCACACAGGATGCAGCAGAGCATGTCTCAGAGGAGCTGGATCATCCGTCCCCAGCTGCAGCTGGTCAGCTTCAATTCCCCTCTCGGCACTTTCAGTTTTTATTTTTCCATCGGGACTTGAATCAGGCCCAATGTACACATGCCAGCAGTGCCAGAGGAGGGAGATTTTTCCTGAACATGTGACGAATTTCCTGATTTCATTAATCAGAAGATGACAGATTGCTGCCACACCTCTAAGTCACCTGTGCAGACATTTACCATATGAACATTTATAAATAGAGAAATACATGGCCATTTTCAGAATATTTTCCAAGGCCACTTATAATCTCTAATCCACTTTTCCTTTGCTTTATAAAAGCTAGTGATATTTGGTCTCCAAAAAAATAGGGAAATACTAAATAAATAGATAAATAGATGAAGTATTGTATGACCCGGTACGAGTGATTGTCAGTGAATTATCAATGTTTTTTGTTAAGAGTGTGCACCTGCATGTCTTTTCTATTTTTTAGGTGAGGAACTACTGGTATGCATCACACAAAGTGTCCTGGGGAGTAAGAAGCCCACCAGTCACCCCGGCACTGATCAGAGCACAGTCATCAGTAGGCTGGTGGCTGCTCCTCCTTCCAGCTACAATGGTCTTCTTGGACCACCAGCAATACTGGCCGGGCTAGGGGCTGCTACAAATGTGCTGCTGCAAGCAGGATCAGGGGGTTTATTCAAGTACTATGATTAGTGACCTGTCACTGCTCACACTGCACCCTCTGTATTAACTCCTGGCAATGAGTATTAACCCTTGGCAATAAGCATTAACCCCTGGCAACGAGCACTGACCCCTTGGTTGTATGCAGCAGCTGGATTGTATGCACATTGTGAGTACATTGCGTGTCCAAAAACCACCAATTCTGCTGGGGAGTTGAAGGGAAATCTGGACACAATCATGATTGTGAGCAGGTCTTTCTGATGTATGGCCAACTTTAGTATTTATTGGTTTTTTTTTGCATAAACCTCTTGGGAAACTTCTGTGATTTTCTCTAGCCATATACCTCTGTGCTGTTTAGGAATGAGAACATTTGTATGTTGTTCATTGGCCATAGCTAAACTATTGTCTTTTTGAAAATTATATTCAAAAGGGAACATGCATAAATATATTTCTACAACATATACATTAAAATGATTTCTAAATTCTTGATAGTGACTGGGGCAAATAACCATACTTGCCTACATTAATTGTCTCCTCTACAGGAGAAGCCCAGAGAGGAGACTCTCTGCAACTCTTCCGGGGGTGCGGGCTTGCTATCAATAAGCCCCACCCCCTTCCTGTAAATGCCATGATATGTTGCTCTTCGGGGAGGGGGCGGTACTAAATGACATGATTTGTGACATTTTAGCCCCGCAACCTCCCCAAAGAGCTGCGAATGGCGGTATTTGACAGGCAAAGGGAGGGGGTACCGGGGCTGATGCGGAGACCTGCTAAATTTGGGAGGCAAGATGGATATTGGTGCCCCCCCCCACGCACACTCCACCTTATATAAATATATGTATGCCTGATTTGAGAAGCCACTTCCTGTTAAACATAGTGCGTACTGCAGGATCCAGCACTCATCCTATCTGGTAGTAGAACTAGCACTATAGTCAATGTGCTGCACCCCCTAGTGGGCGGAGTCCCCATGCAGCCGCCCTACAGGAACAGGTCTCTGGCTGGCCTGTCTGGAACAATTCATCTGGCCAATTATATTTTTTTTTCTGTGCAGAGGCAAATACTGGCTGATTTTGTATGTATCTCACAAATGTTAAACAGCTTTAATTTTACACTGCAATTTAGATTTCAGTTTTGACATGCCCCACCTATATCTTTCTGCGTACGCACCCCACCCGAATCTATACATATTACATCTGCCCCACCTGCAGTGCAGCATGGTTGCTCAGGTGCAGAGTTACCTGGATTTGTTTTTTACAGAATCAGGCCCTATCTACTCCAGAGTAGAACGGTGATTTGGAGGGGACGTTAGTTTCCTGAGCCCAGGAAATTGGTAACTGCCCCCTTCTCAGTGCCATGCATTTAAAAAACACAACCATTATTCATATCGCCTGTCAAATAACCTCCTCATGTTTCAACTACAAACTTCACCTCCAGCTACATAATGCCCTTTCAACTGCAGGTAGAGTTGCATTATTGTCTTATCAGTTCAGACATTTCTTACAAAGGAAGAGGTGGAAGAGCATAAAGAACTACTGAGATCCAGCCATGCCAGCAGTGTCCTTATAGACATAGCCAGATTATGGGGGGGGGGGGGTTTGCAGGGGATATTGTACCCGGGCCACTCTCTGTCAGAGGGCTCGTTGGACAGAGCACAATGACATCATTAGCCCTACTGATTCTTGTCCCATTGTATAAGAAGTACAGTGGCTGGAAATATATATAATACAGTAGACTCTATTTTCTATCTGTATTTAAGTTAAGTTGTTCCACTAACAGAAAACTTCATAATATAAGTGTCTCGCAATTTGGTGGAGCAATAAACAGCACCCAGACATTATTACACTATTTGTTTAAATTTAATATACGCAATCCATACCTCCCACCATGACCCAATCCAGGAGGATCAAATGCTCTCTACCAGTACTTCACTCTCAATTTATTATTGCAATCACCTGTGTTGAAATGTCTTTATTATCAATTCAAGTTCAACACAAATAATCCTTCCCACATCGCACATTGACATGGGTCGACATGTGGTGTGGTGTGAAAGAGGTATATGGTCCTTCTCAAAGATGGACAGGGCGAGAAGAAGGGGGGCTCTGCCTAGGCTTCCTCCTCCCTAGCTACTGAAGTAGACTCTGAGCATGAGGGTCACTATTAGACCATAGCACCTTTACCAAAGGGGGACAAATGGATAACATTTAAGCTCTGGATCCTGTATCCAGGCCCTGATCAGCTCTCGGGGGCCCTACAGGAATCATACGTATGTGCTCCTGCACGGACAGTGAGAAAACACGCAAGTTACACTCTGCTAACAGGCACCTGTTTGGCTTTACACCAGGTCCTGTTTTCTTACATTTATGTTTCCTGCGCATTGCCCAAATATAGATGGAAATATTTTTAGGTCGAAGTCCCTTCAATGTATCACAGGACTGTGTTTATATCCTATTGTCCATTGTCTCATGAAGTTTTCCATTGTTTAACATTATACTGAGTGTCAGGCACTCCAAGAGACGCCAACCTGACCTACACAGACCTCAAACTGAACTAACCTCTCTTCAGTTAATTTATTCATGTAAAATGCTTGTTTTATGGCATTTACCTCAGCCAGTGTTGATTCAGTATCAGCCAAATATCTCCAGGATAAAGTGGGTGAGGCTGACGTCTATGCACTTATGTTATTGGCATTCATTACTTCTTTGGCTTTCGTGTTTGAACACAATCCATTGGAGAATAGTAATTATTGCTTTACAGTTGTCCCATTTCCCCAATGACAGGCCGCAATATTTGGATATGATGCTTGCAATGGATATATAGTTTCTCTAATTTTAATTTGTGCAGCATGGGAATTGTCCATATTAGCAATTTTAATATTGCACGCTTTTTATAGCCTCCAGCCTGGAAATTGCAGGGAAGGTAGCAGGGAACATCAGCATTCCAATAAGCTGAGTGTATTCCTGGAGCTCTTCCTCAGAGGGCAAGAGACCCTGGCTGGTGAGTTGGTCCCCTGGCAGGCTCTTGGAAGTGTGATTAGGGGGGAAATTCCCCCAGCACTGAAACTAACACCCCAGGTAGGTTGAGACTCAAGGGAGTAACTATTCCCCTCAGTCCATAGAGAACAATGATGAGCGCGCACATGCCCAACTCATGCACAGCTCAGGCACTTAATGTGATTGGTTGGTGACAAGAGGGTGGTCTTACCCCTGTGGTATTGTGTGTTTGAGTAAGATAAAAGGAGGGCTGCTGCTCTGTGTATATTGTACTTCTACTTGCATCCAGGGCCGGCGCCACCACTAGGCAGGTTTAGGCGGTACTTGTGTATTATCACGGCGCCCAAATTTACTATGTACGCAAAGTTAGTGAAATCGCATCGCATTGCATGCCATTATGGTATGACATGCGATTTTGATGCTTATAATGGCATTTAATGTACTATAGCATTAAATGACATATAATGTAATTTATTAATGCCCCCCCCCTCCAGTATCGACGTGATCCCGCAGCGTGGTGAGCGCAGCGGTATACGTCCAACCGACCTTTTCATACCCCCTCTATCCACGTCGGCGTGGAGTTGACTTTATATAGTGTGGCGAGCGCAGCGAGCCACCGAGCCCGAAGCGTGGCGAGCGTAGCGAGCCCCATGAGGGGACGTGTATTATATTACATGTATTACACGTCCCCTCGCCACGCTTCGTGCTCGCTGCGCTCGCCACACTATATAAAATCAACTCCACGCTGACGTGGATAGTTGGGGTATGAAAAGGTTGGTCGGACGTGTACCGCCGCCGCTCGCCACGCTTCGGGATGACGTGGATAGTGGGGGGGGGGGGGGTGTGGGGTCCCAAAATAAATGACATTATATGTCATTTTACCATTAAATGGCATTATTCTAGGTTCCATCAGAACCGATATCTCATTGCATCGCATGCCATACAATAATGGCATGCGATGCGATTTTTTATCGCATCCTATCTTTTTAATGGACTCACTGACACAGAGCAGTGAATACATTAAAGAGGAAAATCGCATTGCATCGCATGCCATACAATATGGCATGCAATGCGATGCAATACGATTTCACTACCGTGAATAGCCCTCTACGCAAATGGAGTAGTGGGCGCCGTGATATTACACAATTACCGTTTAGGCATTTGCAAAACACAAGTAGGTAGATGAGTATGTTGCGCAACCAGCAGCCAAACCTTTAAATACTCCTATAGGTTCCTCAATAAACCTACACCATACACCACAAAACAAAAAATGGTGGTGGATTTCACTTAAGCAATACAGGAGGCAGTGGAGCCGGAGGAATAAACTTCACAAAGTGCCCAGCAGAATTTGCACTGGTGATGTGGGATCCATGCCCATTTGGAACTGCTTTGTTGTCATTTCCTGGACAGCCGGTAATTGCTAGCCTCCATCTGTCTAAGGATTCTTATGTTTTAGGGATTCATTTCATGCACTTCATTTTTAGTGCTTGTTGGAATTTTAACTGTTTGTATTTTACATGTTTGGTCTATATTGACATTAAATTGTGTGGTATTTTAAAAACCTACTTCACCATCATATGTCATTTTTCCATTTATTTATGTGACCTGCTATACGGGAGGAATCCTGGTATCCATCAAGTTCCCAAGCGCCGGATAAGTTGTACTCTGTTTTTTGTTTTGAGGTTTAGGCATTTGGCTAGGGCGCCAGCCAGTGGAGGGCGGTAGTGAGCTGTAGCACAGCCTGTAACATGGCAGTTAGGAGCTGATTGGCTGGTTCTTTATCACACTCTACTTTATTACTTCCAAAGTGGTGTCTTCTTTATACAGCATCGAAAGCTGCTGTAGGAAGTGTACGTTTGTGACATTTTAAAAACTAAAGGTGCGTACACACGGGGGAGATATATTGCTAGCAATATATTGCTTGCAATATATTGCTGAGCAATATATTGCTCAGTGTCTCTTTTTCAACAAGCGACCAGAGATGGTCGCTGTTGAAAACGAACCTCTGCTGGGGGTGCCGCAGAGGTAATTAGCTGGTCGCAGGAGCAAGCTCCTGCGACCAGCGATTACAATGGGGCAGAAAACGGGAGCGCGCACCCGGAGATTTATCTCCGGGGCAAACTCCCAATCACTGGCAATATGGTCGCCTGCGACCATATTCCCAGCGATTATAGCACCTATCTCCCCCGTGTGTACACAGCATTAGAATGTGTGTGCACCATAGGTGTGGTCTTGCAGGAAAATACCTTATACCACAGTTCTGCAATATGCACACCCAGACATTGGCCACCACAGGGAAAAAAAATCCTGATTATTACCCGTTATTATTTACTATTACTATTTTATCATTTTTCCTCTTTACTGTAATGCCCAATACACATAATGCTACACACCATAATTCCCCTTACACATTATGGCACAAGTCACAATGCCCCCTTTACTCCTTTGGGTACTTGTGTATTTTGGCGGCGCCCATCGCATCGCATACCATAACGCATACGATGGTATGTGATGCGACGGGATATCGTACGACGGTGCAGGATGGCATACAATTTTGAAATTGTATGCCATTGTACATGGCATACGATGCCATACGATGCGATGCGATTAAACATTGTATAAGCACCCTAATGGGTGCTTATACAATGTTAAGCACCCTAATGGGTGCTTACAATGTTAAATGCACCCCCACGCCACCCCCCCACTATAAACGTGAACCCGATGCGTGGCGAGCGCAGCGAGCCCGGGAGGGGCGGCGGTACGCGTCCTACGACCGTTTCATACCCCCACTATCCACGTCGGCGTGGAGTTGAGAATAGAATAGTGTGGCGAGCGCAGCGAGCCACCGAGCCCGAAGCGTGGCGAGCGCAGCGGATACCTGTGAAGCCCGCGAAGGGACGCGTTTACCTGTGAAGGTATCCGTGTCCGCTCGCCACGCTTCGGGCTCGGTGGCTCGCTGCGCTTGCCACACTATTCTATTCTCAACTCCACGCCGACGTGGATAGTGGGGGTATGAAAAGGTCGTAGGACGCGTACCGCCGCCCCTCGCGGGCTCGCTGCGCTCGCCACGCTTCGGGTTCACGTTTATAGTGGGGGGGTGGCGTGGGGGTGCATTTAACATTGTAAGCACCCATTAGGGTGCTCAAAAGCACCCTTTAGGGTGCTTATACGATTTTTGATCGTATAGGGGGTCAAAATCGCGTTGCATCGTATCGTATGCCATCGGGTGCATGGCATACGATGCGATGTGATCCGTTCATCGTACGACGGACATCGGGGGCGCCGCCAAAATACACAAGTACCCTCCTTTGTATAAATATAATGCCTCCAGTTGTGCCATTTACACAATGCCCCCAAAATTGCCAACTACACAAAATTCGCCCAGTAGTTCCAATTACACAATGCCGCATTAGTGCTACTTAAACCATGCCTGCAGTAGTGCCATTTACAAATAGCATACCTACCAACATGACCCTCTCCAGGGTCGCAGATGAAAATGCCACACTGCCGGGAGAAGAGGCAGTGGAAGTCACTGGTTGGCGGAGCATGCTCCTCCGACCAGCAACCATTCAGGGGCTGAAAACGGGAGCACGCACTCGGTGATTTATCGCCGGTGCACACTCCCATCGCTAGCAATATGGTTGCTCAGCGACCATATTTCCAGCGATATTTGCAATAATCGCCCCCGTGTGTACTCACCTTTAGTGTGCATGAGAACTAGTATGTACCGTAGTAATCAGTTCTATATTCTTTTTTCTATGAATGGAGTGTGGCAATAGTTCCTGAAAAGGGAGCCACATTAATAACCAATGACCAGGATTTGCAGGAGCTTTGTAAACAGCAGCGTGTTGTGTAAATCTCCTCAGGTTACAACACCTGACCTGCATTCTGCAGCAGCCTCAGTACACACTCATCTTCTGCTTGTTTGCTTCCAACTTCATTTGGGGATTCAATCAATAACTGCAGGCAGTTTGCTAACCATCGGATTGCTGACATCAGTATGGAAAGCTACGACTTTTACTTTTAAAATGTAGCTTCTACCACATGGGGGTTTATAACACCATAGCATACCTCTCTAGGTATGATTGCCATCACCTGTGGTGAAACACCTTTCTTATTAGAAAACCTGTTGAAAACAGGTGATGGCAATCATATATTAAGAGGAAAGTCCAGATGCAGAGCATTATGTCCCTCCTGGAGAGGGTGTATAATATGACCGTGTCACCATTGAGATTTTTATGGCAATCTGCTTATTTTAACCAAGAATCTCTAATTTACCCAAACTGAAACATCTAGGTTTAATGAGCTAGGCTATGAAAGTGGCTTTATAAGTTGTCAGAGAAAGTCATTAACACTATCCGGACAATGAGAAAGTCTAATTCATACTTGCCTACCTGACCCTCTCCATGCGGGAGAAAATGCTCTGTTCCTGGACTTCCCTGGTAATGTATGATTGCCAGCACCTGTGGTGAAACACCTTTACCTAGCTCCCCACAGGTGCTGGCAATCATACACTACCAGGGAAGTCCAGAAACAGAGCATTTTCTCCTGCATGGAGATGGTCAGGTAGGCAAGTATGGTCTAATTACAGTGTGTAACAGACCTTTTTGATTAGTGCTCTCAGAAACGCTGCAGTAGCAAAGATCTTTCAGCTGAGAGTGTGATAAAGTTTCTTCATACAGGGTTGGAAAAGGATCAAAGTTAAAGTACCTTCTCCACATTTCAGAGAGTTTTCCACATAGTTGCCTACCTGACCCTCTCCATGAGGGTGAAAATGCTCTGCTCCTGGACTTCCCTGGTAATGTATGATTGCCATCACCTGTGGGGAGCTAGGTAATTGGTAAGAAAGGTGTTTCACCACAGGTGATGGCAAATATACATTACCAGGGAAGCCCAGGAACAGAGCAATTTCTCCTTCATGAAGAGGACCAGGTAGGCAAGTATGGTTTTCTAGTGGAAGCGTTTCTATATGATATCAAGTGTATGACGCCTTAATGGTTCCTAAACGGTTCGATGGTCGGATGCATTTTGAACTTTATTGTTCAAAACACATTGCGTGTAGATCACATCGTACCTTGGGGCAGATGTATTAAGCCTTAAAGGCCCCCATACACTATGCGATTTTGGGCCGATTCCACGCGATTTCGGCACTTGGGCCGATAAATCGGCCCAAAATCGTATGTGTGTGACATTTGATCTGACCCGATGCGCGGTCCCGTGCGCATCGGATCAGATCAGGAGGTCGGATGTGCAGAAGGTACGATGATGTCCGACCTCCTGCAGCGGGGTGGGGGGTGTACCGGTGACAGTGGGGCAGGCGGCTGTGATATGTCTGTGGGCAGCAGCGGGCGGGTGCCGGTAATAGTGGGGCGGGCGGCGTTGATTTGTCTGTGCGCCGCAGCGGGTGGGTGCCGGTGACAGGGCGGCGGTGATATGTGTGTGCACCGCAGCGGCTATTACAACTTTGAAATAACATTGTCAAATGACTGTCCGGCTTTCGCTGGGAGGGAGGCCGCTGATTGGCCGATCAAAAACCGGATAGTCATTTGACAGGTTAATTCAAAGTTGTAATAGCTGCTGCTCGCCCGCCCGCTGCGGCGCACACACATGTCACCGGCACCCGCCTGCTGCTGCCCACCCGCTGCAGAGCACAGACAAATCACCGCTGCCCGCCCCACTGTCACCAGCACCATCCTCCCCGCTGCTGCCCACCCGCTGCAGAGCACAGACAAATCACCGCCGCCCGCCCCACTGTCACCGGCACCATCCCCCCCGCTGCTGCCGCCCGCCCCCATTACCGCCGCTGCCCCCCAGCCTGATCCTCACCACCCGGCAGCTCCCCGTTTTTTTTTTTTTTTACATGTGATAAATCGCATGCCAAATTGTATGTGACCCGCCCAGGGAGCCGCCGGGCGGCTCGCAGGAGAAATGGGTCCGACTTGTCCCTTGGACAAGTCGGCCTAATGTATGGGGGCCTTTACAAGAGATAAATGCAAGGGTGATAAGGAGAGATAAACGTCCAGCCAATCAGCTCCATACTGACTTTTTTCAAACACAGCCTGTAGCAGGGCAGTTAGCAGGTGATTGGCTGGACGTTTATCTCTCCTTGGGGGGATGCTCTAACATCCGCACCCCAGCTCTGCCCCCTATCGCCGCACTTCACATTCATAATTATCGCATATGCACTAACATATGCAATAATTATGGCAAAGGACAGCTCTTGCGTTAAGAGCTGTCCTTTGCGATAGAGTCCCTCCCTTACCTGGTGCTGCTGCGCCGGGCTCTCCTCCTCCCTGCACCCGGAAGAGGATCAGTGCAGGGAGGAGGAGGTCACAGGTCGCTGCCCGGACACAGGTGAGAGGGGGCGATGCGGGCGGCCGGGGTCCGTGCGGGGTGGCGGAGGGTTGCGGTAGAAGCCCATAGGCTTCTATGGGGCATCGCCAGATTTTTCTGGAGATTCCCCCCGGCGGGGGATGCTTACAGCATCCCAAAATGCGGTAAAAACCAAGATAACGGGGTTTTTACCGCATTTTTAGCTTAGAGAATCTCCCCCCTTATCACCCTTGCATTTATCTCTTGTTGAGGCTTAATATATCTGTCCCATTGTTTCTATTGGCTTGCGGTGTGATGCGCGCTCCCGCGTAGTTCACATCGCAAGTCAAAAAAGTATGTGCAGGCAGTACTTTTTGTACTGCATCGCATCTAGTTCAGCTCTCACGCTGTTGTAGCGCATCGCATGCAATTTAAACTAGATGCGATGCAATCTAGTACAAAACGCATTGAGCACCACCGTGTGTGCGCACCTTTATGTTATCAGCCCATATCACTGTGGTGTTTATTCCTAGTATTTCAAGATGTAATGATCTCATTTGAACAAGAATAGAAAATACACATAGCACATCCCATAATAAGATGATGCAAATAAATTCCAATTAAGATTCAATCCATATTGTGGGGCAGATGTACTAAGCATTGGATATGTAAACTACCAAACAACCAGTTGACATTTTTCAAACACAGCCTGTAACATGACAGCAGCTGATTGAGCCTCAAATTAACCAAAGGGTGCACTGTGCTCAATGACACAGGACCCGTTCTGCGTATGCGCAGGCCTCCCACAATCGTAGTTGCACAAAAATACATTGGTCTGCATACAAGTCTGATAGAGGTCATAATAATAATAATAATAATAATAACTTAAAATATAAAAAAAAAAAAAACTGTAAATATTAGAAGTCATCAGGCTTAATTTAATGGGACCTCCACATGAGGCGATCTAACTAGATGGCTTACAAAATGACCCTACATCGCTCCTTGTCTAGGGGCCATAGTGATAGCGATGCGCAGCCCCGCATGTCACTATTGGCAGGAAGTTAAGATCCTGCACGTAGGATTATTCTAGTCAGATCCCTTAAGGCCCCCATACATTAGTCCGACTTGTCCTAAGGACAAGTCGGACCTGATTTCACCCTGCAGCTCCCCGGGAGGGGGACACACGATTAGGCACTTGATGTGCCAAGGTTTGCATATGATAAATCGCATGGATTTATCATATGCGGTCCCCGGGGAGCTGCAGGAGGAGGGAGCCGTGCGGGGTAGTCATCAGTGGGCGGGGGATGCCGGCTAATAGAGAGCCGAGCAGGGGGAGGCTGCATAGGGACAGGGGAGGGTGACAGCGGGAGCAGCGCGCCGGGCAGGGAGGATGACGCTGGCTGCCGGGGAGTGGCGGGAGCCGGGAGGAACACAGATAACTTGAAAAAAAAAAAAAAAGCCCATACAGAATGACTAGCAAGCCATTGATTGGCTGAGACCTCTCTCAGCCAATCGCTGATTGGCTGAGAGAGGTCTTAGCCAATCAATGGCTTGCTAGTCATCTGTATGGGATTTTTTTTTCATGAGGCGTGAATCAGCCAATCAATGGCTTGCTAGTCATCTGTATGGGATTTTTTTTTCCATGAGGCGTGAATCATGACTGTGGTATCTAGGAGAACCAAAAAATAGCTGTAGTAGGGTTGGGAGTTAGAACAAGACATTTAAGGAAATAGTAAGAGGTGGCGGCGGAGTTGTGTCAGTTGTGTCCAAAAAAGAATACAATTTGCGAGCCATGATCAGTTGACAAAGAGGCAAAATAGGTTCAATTCTTCATGATGTGTATCAAACGTATCATCATCATTGTGCAACTTGGACCAGGAGTAGAGAACCTGATCATTATATAACAGCTACATAAGCATTTCTGTTCATAAATTGGATTTTCCCCAACATGACAGAAGTTAAGCTCCATCCATTTCAGCCTCTGGAATATTTTGTGTGTATAACAGCTTTATAGAGACATCACCGTGGCAACACAAATACACAATTATATTACGTTTCTGGAAAAAAAGTTGCCAATGACATTTATCAGTTGTCATGGACAGCCAGACCTAGCTAGGTGATGCAGTGACTGCAGGTAATCAGTTTCAGAGCAAGTCGTCCTGACTTCAAGCTCATTTATAGAACTAAAATAGAAAATAGAATTCTAAAAGTTGTGTCACTCTCTTTCTGCTGCCAAGCATTTGCACAATACATCAGGCACAAACAAGGAGCAAGGTGTCCTGCTTTGATTATTTTCCAGACTTTCTGTTATATACACAAACATGCAACGTATAACGGCACAAATAGTTTGAATGTAACTTGGTTGGTAGTGATTTATGTAAGCCCTTGAGGCCAATTTCATCACAGCATAGAGGAGGAAAGTTGTACTGTGCCTGAGGATCAGATGTGATTGTAGCAGAAAGGGCAGAAGCAATCAATTGCCGATTAGTCCCATATGTGCCGCAATCTCCTGGATTCTGCAAGTATATCGTATACACTTGGATTTCTAATATACTGTATGTACTTAGTCATTTTGTGTGGGTAAAATTGCAAGTATATGGTCATTAGCTCGACATGCATTGGTTCGATCACTGAAGGTCAACATTCCAATTAAGTCATTTTTATTATTCATTTTTTTCAATATTGCACACATTAATATTAACAATGCACTTCATAATTTACATATTCATATTACATTTCACATTTCATACTTAATAACCTCAATTTACTATAGAGAAATGTCCGGTGGAGTCTGGCTATATTTAAAGAATGGTTGCCTACCTGACCCTCTCCTTCAGGGAGAAAATATTCTGTTCCTGGACTTCCCTGGTAATGTATGTTTGCCATCACCTGTGGTGAAACACTTTTCTTATCAATTACCTAGCTCCCCACAGGTGCTGGCAATCATACATTACCAGGGAAGTCCAGGAACAGCATTTTCTCCCGCATGGAGGGGGTCAGGTAGCCAACCATGATTTATGCTGCTTTCCCACTGCCTACACGGGTAATGACCCGTTTTTTTTTTATCGGGTCTTTAAACGGGTAAGAGCCATAAAGACCCTTTCCCACTGCAGCTTTTAAACGGTAAATTACCGTTTAAAAGCTGTTTTTGTCACATTCACACTTACCCGTTTAAAAACCCGTTTAAGCAGTGTAAAGATGGGGGGGGGGGGGGATTTAAAAAAAAATGGCGTGTGGTCCCCCCCACTGCCGTAACCAGCACCAGGCTGAAAGAGCCGGGGCTGGTAATAAAAAATCAGGAAACCCGGCAAATAGGGGTTCCCTGATTTTTTAAAACCAGCCCCAGGCTCCAGGTCCGGGGCTGGTTCCCAAAATACGGGGGACAAAATGAGTAGGGGTCCCCCGTATTTTAAGAACCAGCCACAGGCCAAACCAGCCAGCAGGGTAATGCCACAGCCGGGGGACACTTATGATATAAGTTCCCGCGGCCAAAGCATCACCCTACTGACCAGTCAGCCTGGCCAGGGGCCCTGGGGGAGTGGGGACCCCCCCAATGAAGGGGTCCCCCCCTCCAGGACTTACCTGACCAGGCTGAAGCCTGGTGCTGTCTCCGATGCCCCTGTGCGGTGGGCATCGGGCTGATTAAAGTGTAAAAAAATAGAATAAACTATTGTCTAATACTGGGGAACTATGAGTCCCAGCAAGCCTCCCCCGCAAGCCGGGACTTGGAGAACCACAAGTCCCAGCCTGCGGGGCATTAAAGGGCCCGCTGGAACTTGACACACGTAAAAAATAAAAGTTTAATACATCCACAGCCCACACATACTGATACTTACCTATCTTGAGCCCGTAGGTAGCCCTCGGTCCTGGTCCGGGGGTCCAGGGGTCCGGTGTCCGCGATCTGACGAAATCCATGGTGGAAGCTGTAGAAGGAAACTATACTCACCTGTCCCAGGGCGACGTAGTCCAGGGAAGGGGTCTTTGCAAAATAACAAACCGACACGTGAACCAAGCGAACAGCTGAGAGCCGCACAGTGTTTGTGTACATCGTGCGGCTCCGCCTCCCGAATGCCGCTATTGGCCGCCTTGCGGTTACGGGGGGACGGACCCCATGCCGTTTTTTTTTTAAGGGGTAAAAGGGCTACCCCTTTCCCACTGCCGAAAAAACTGCTTTTGGTACTTGTGAGTTATCTGGGCGCCCGATTTTGGTACTAGATCGCATGCGATATCGCATGCGATTTGCGATTTGCATGCGATTTAGCATGCGATTTGCATAAGATTTGCTATTCATTTCATTACCCCACTATCCCCAAAGTGTGTCTATCAACGTGAACCCGAAGCGTGGCGAGCGCAGCGAGCCCGCGAGGGGCGGCGGTACGCGTCCACCGACCTTTTCATGCCCTACTATCCACTAGGGCGTGGAGTGAGAATAGAATAGTGTGGCGAGCACAGCGAGCCACCGAGCCCGAAGCGTGGCGAGCGCAGCGAGCCCCGCGAGGGGACGCGGACACCTGTGAAGCCCGCAAGGGCACGCGGATACCTGTGAAGGTGTCCGCGTCCCCTCGCGGGGCTCGCTGCGCTCGCCACGCTTCGGGCTCGGTGGCTCGCTGCGCTCGCCACACTATTCTATTCTTACTCCACGCCCTAGTGGATAGTAGGGCATGAAAAGGTCGGAGGACGCGTACCGCCGCCCCTCGCGGGCTCGCTGCGCTCGCCACGCTTCGGGTTCACGTTGATAGACACACTTTGGGGATAGTGGGGTAATGAAATGAATAGCAAATCTTATGCAAATCGCATGCGATATCGCATGCAAATCGCAAGTACCCAAAATCGGGCGCCCAGATAACTCACAAGTACCCTGCTTTTAAGCGGGTAAAACACTGCTTTTTACCCGTTTAAAAAAAACACTGTATTTTTAAACGGGTACAGAAACCTGGAGCTTTCCCACTGCAGCTGTACCCGTTTAAAAAGCCTAAAAAAACGGCAAATTACCATGTAAAGGCTGCAGTGGGAAAGGGGCATTAAAGGACTAATATTTTCTAGCTTATTTATTACTTATAATAAACCCGTATATAAGGTTGTTGTGTTAATGCTGTATTGTGAGTGAGTTGTGTACATATATATATATATATATATATATATATATATATATATATATATATATATATATATATATATATAGAACTATAAAAGAAAATTTGAAAAAATGTGTACATTTTCCTTTAAAGTGCTACGTGTATTTGGTGATTAAAAGTAAAATCCATTAGGGAAATTTTATTTCTTTCGTGCCTTAAAATTTCCATGTGAAATGTAATATATATTTCTCAGGTTTGTTGGATGTGTGTGCTATCAATTAGTGTTACTTTGTGCGTGCGCTGTGTATGTGTTCATTTATTATTATTCTTATAGATATCTATTTATTCTTATATATAACCAGTCTCCACTTTTCTTGATCTCTAATGTAGTACGAAATTGATGTCTTTTTCAGGGCATCATTTCTTTAAGAAAAAAAGAATTTGATCAACACATAGAGGTCGACATGTCTGAGGTCAACAGGGTTGGAAGGTTGACCCAAGTATTAGGTCGACAATGACAAGGTTGAAAGTCAAAAGGTTGACATGAGTTTTTCATGTTTTTTTGTCCTGAATCTTGACTATGGCATGGAGGGAGAATAGAATAGTGCAGTGCAGTGCAGTGCAGTGCGCCATGCCAGGGGACACGGTACACTTTAGCAGTGTCAACATTTGGGACAAAAAATATGAAGAACTCATGTCGACCTTTGACTGTCGACCTTCCCATTGTTGACCTAATACTTGGATGCAGACAGTTTGCCTATTAGCAAAAGAGCTTTAAACGAATTTAATAGAAACAAAATAAATATGATTGGCGCATGCGCAAACAAAAATAAATTCCTGTTCTTCACATGCACAACCATCTTCAACCCAGCCACGCATGTGCAGAAGCACTGCAGCATGGCTGGCTGGGGGGGACCATTGGAACACCATCGAATGTTTACCATTTGATGGTGTCAAACATCGGAATGCCGACATCGAATGGTAAAAACTCTAACATTGGAAAAACATTTATGGTAGTGAACCATAGCGATTAGGGATGCCAATCCCGGGGCATTATTTCAATCCCGGGATTCGGGATTGAAAAATGCTCAATCCAGGGATCCTGGGAATCCCGGGATCGGCCTCCCTAATAAAAAAAATGACCCTGCTCCCCCCCCCCATGTCAATGTAATTGCCCTCTAACTCCGCCCCGCCTGCCCGCCCGCCAGTCTTCCCCATCCTCCTGCCCTGCACTGTCACTAACAGAGGTAGTGGTGACAGGCAGCAGCAGGACCGACATCCATCCATCCATCTCCAGTGGCCGGGCGGGCAGGCGGTAGCAGCACAGTGGGCATGTGGCTGAGCGTCCAGGTCCCTGACAGTGTTCTGCAGTGCACTGACGGGAATGGCGGCGGCCGGGTGCATGGTGTGATGTCAGGGGTCACGTTGCGAAGCCTGGGCACCATCATGCCTGTTATCACAGCAACACACAGCGGAACTAACCGTCCACCTGGGGTCGTCAGTACGTAGCAGTCAGCCGGGCAGCATCTGAGCCATTATTCTAAAGTGCTCAGCGCTGCCCGGCTTTAAAAAAAAAAAGTACATTTTGCACTGGGGTACTAATCCTGAAATCCTGGGATTGAAAGCTTTAATCCCGGGATTCAAATCCCACCGATATTAGGCCAAAATTCCGGGATCCCGCCGATCCCGGGATTGGCCTCCCTAATCGCTATTCAATGTCCATCCCTACTGGTGGTACCCCCAAAAAAGAGGAGGATTTAGCCTTTTATATTTATATATAGTAATATTCGAAATTTGGAGTAAAGGGTCCACCCAGATCCACAACTCACTAGTTCCGCCTCTGTTTTTCCCTGGATGTGATTTTTTTAGTAGATAAACCAATAGCAACAATATTATTTCTAATGATCAAGTCTGAAACACGATAAATAATTAGTAAATATCCCGTCTAGAACAGTTATTTTCTATGTTTGTTATTGTCCTGTGCTTCGGGAATTAGTGTGAATCTGTATGATTTCACAGTGCTGTGACTGGCCAGTTAATGTCAGCCACTTTTGTGGAAAACCTGACGCTTTGTTTGCAGCACCTTGCATACAAAGCATTTTATAGATTGGTTACTGTGTATGTAATCTTACCTGCTGCAGCTTTGATACTTCTGTAACTATTTCAGTGCAGTAGTATGTTTGCTTCCAGCCTTTATCAAGCAGTTTGCATAACCACAGATATCCTGCTACTGTATGATTTAAGAGTCTGTATATCAGGGGGCTAAATGGCACTGGGGCTTATCAGTGTCCATTCTCACTGCAGACAATAGATAACACCCAGGTGTTTCCTATAGTCTTTGACATAGAGGCAAGCAAACATAATATCTCTAAGATATAAATTATAGCAAAAAATATAGTAGCACTTCATTGTTCTGTGTTGGTAACAATTGGAGAGGATGCACTGAAACCGTTCATATCTTGGGAAAGATACCTGGCTGTATATTGTCACTGCTGGCATACACACTTACCAAAGCAAACTCCTTCTTTGATGGACAAAACCATGTGCACTGCAGGTGGGGCAGTTGTAACATGTATAGAGAGAGTTAAATTTGTGTGTTATTTTTTTTTTTTCAAAATGTCTTTTATTGAGCCTCAGTAAGCAAAATAGTTTATGAAACAATGTATAATGATATACAAAAACATTAATGAGGATCGAAAGCCATTTTCAACATTTTCCTAAACAAATACACTATAGAAAAAGATTAAAGAGTTATCTCCCATTTTAGCAATATAAGAACGGGAATCGCTGTTTACAGTTTCTAGAGGATAAACAGGAGAAATTATCTCAAAACATTAAACTCAACCTGAGCATCTGACCATTATAGTGTTAAAAATAAAATGAAAATTAGAACAATAAAATAAATGAAAGTAAAAAGAAGAAATAACTTGGTCCAAAACAGACAAAATGGAGTACCAAGTAATAAAACAAAGTACTTGCCCAACAACCGACCCGGGCCGCCAGCCCATCCATGGACAGATCCAGTTAATTTGCGGGAAACAAGGAAACAAGGATAGGGAAGACAGGGAGCATGGAGTGAAGGGAGAATGGGGGAAGAAAACAGAGTAGGAGGTAGAAATAGGGGGTGAGATTTAATAGGATGAGATATTCAGAAAGTGAGAGATTTGGGAAGAAATCTCCAGTTTTTTTTAAAGCGGCAATCATTTACACTTCAAAATCAAACTGGTTTTGCAGTGTAAATGATTGCCGCTTTAAAAAAACTGGAGATTTCTTGCCAAATCTCTCACTTTCTGAATATCTCATCCTATTAAATCTCACCCAGGGTGTTATTTGGGAACCTAATTATACAGTAATAGGAGAGATATTCTGTAGAAGTTGGAGGGAGTACCATGATGTATCTTGAAAGCAGCACCGAATCGCCATCTTAATACAGGAAGGTAGGGTCTGAATAAATTATTCCAGCAGTTAAATAGCTTGGGAGTCAGTAGTTCTTGTGTAATGAAGACTCTAACCAGTCCATGGTGAATAAGAAAATAAGTTGTGAGGTCGCCATGTCCAAAGACGGAGATGAGGCCTTTTGTCCATTGTTGTAGGATGGCTTTCTTACCTACTGCTGAGATAAGTATAATACATTTTATACCATATTTAGGGATATTAGGTTGGTCTGCGATATGTCCAAATAGTGCCCAGGAGTCAGTACATTGAAATGACAACCGTAGAGCGGTTGTAGCATAATTGT
This sequence comes from Crinia signifera, assembly GCF_055691185.1. NCBI lineage: Eukaryota > Metazoa > Chordata > Amphibia > Anura > Myobatrachidae > Crinia > Crinia signifera. The sequence goes on from NC_139225.1 coordinate 111,169,099, forward strand.
GTAATGTTTGTGTATGTGTGCCAGACACTACCAGAGACAATGAAAGAGGTCGGCGTCTGGTGCGTGACATTTAGAGCAGTCAGATCTCTCCGCCGTGCCCATCAAGAAGCAACGTTTAGGTGAAAAATAGGCTCTGGGAAATATTTTATAAAGCATTTCCTAAACTAGCTGGGATCAGTTTAAGGTTTATTAAAAAAGTATCCAAGATGGCTTCAGGATCAAGAGAGGGGGATTGGGAAGCCCATTTAGTGAGTGCTGGGAGGTCGGTATCAGGGTCTAATGCTGGGCGTATGCGAGCATATATGGTGGAAATAGTGTGTTTGTCAGAATTGATTGCAAATAGAGAGTGGCTTGTAGGTAAGAGAAGGCGTGGCTAGGTGGGAGTTTGAATCGTTGCATGACCTCCTCAAATGTGAGTGGGGTATTAGAAGTGTTGACTAAATGTCTTAAACGTAGGATTCCAGAAGACCGCCATGTCGTAAAAGGTGACCCGGCTTTACCATTCTGGAACTCTGGGTTCCCAACTAAAGGAAGGGATAGGGAGTAGAAGTGTTGTAAACGGAGGGATTTTCTTGCACATATCCAAGCATATATAGTAGAGGACAGTAGAATATTATCAAACTGGGGCAATTTTAATTGAGATGGGCTTGCATGTAAGAGGAAGCTAAGAGAAAGTGGGGCACATAGCTGTGAATCTAGGGCAGCATCAGTGAAAACAGCAGAGTTGCTGAACTAGTCTACCGCGAAGTGGAGAATACAGGCTAGATTGTATTGTTTTATATTGGGTAGATTAACTCCACCTCGTTGGGTTGACTGCATCAACTTATAGAGGCTGATCCTGGGCTTTTTAGAATTCCAAATAAATTTGGTGAGCATAGAATGAAGTGAGGAGATATTGAAGTGAGGAGAAATGGGAGTCATTTGTAGTACATAGAGCAGTTTCGGGAAGCTAGCCATTTTAAATAAGTTACATCGGCCTAGCAGATTTAGTGGTAAATTTTGCCACAGCTTAAGTTCAGTTTGGATTTTAAGGATCACTGGGGTGACGTTATACGCATATATGTTATGGGGGTGAGGTGGTAGAGCAATGCCTAGATAAGTGATGAAAGTGGGGGCCCATTTGAAGGGGAAGGGATTGGGCCAATCCAACCTCGCCTGGCCATATATGGTCAAAGCCTCTGACTTATGGAATTAATAGAGAAGCCGGCAAAAGAGGAAAAGCGTGTGATAATGTCTATAAGGAAGGGGACAGAGTGTATCGGGTCAGACAGAAAGAGAAGAATGTTGTCCGCGAAAGCAACAACCCGTAGTACTCTATTACCCAATGATATACCTGAGAGATTAGGGGAGGACAGAATGTAACGGATAAGTGATTCAAGTGCTAAGTTAAAGAGTAAGGAGGAGAGAGGGCATCCCTGCCGTGTACCTCACTCAAGACAAAAAGAGGAGGAGGCAATACCATTAACCATCACTTGAGCTGTTGGAGAAGTGTACTGTGTCTGAATAAGCCCCCGGAAGGGTCCTCCAAAAAGTTGCCGAGCAAGCACATTGTGGAGATGAGACAGAGAAATTTTGTTGAAAGCCTTCTCGGCGTCTAAATTAATTAGTATGTTATTTTGGAGATTGTGAAGGCGGGTGTAGGTTATTGCTGCAATGGCTGCACGAACGCCCATCACCGACTGTCTACCATTGTTGTAGGCGGTTAGCCATTAATTTGGTTAGTATTTTAAAGTCTTGATTAGATAAGAGCCTACCAGAGTGGGATCCTTGCCTGGTTTTAGTAAGACTGTAATCCTTGCCTCATTAAATGTAAGAGGCATATCCCCAGTTGTTATTGAATGAATATAGAGCGACGTTAAATTGTGTGAGTTATTTTATTTCTGTGCAGAGTAAATACTGTCCTCTTTATTTTTACACTGCAATTTAGAGCATGACACGCCCCCATTGAGGGGGCGTGTCATTCTCCACCCAAAGGGTGTGTCTAGTTCTATATATGGAGAGATTGTACAAAGAGATTGCGAACGTAGCACCTAGAAGCGTGGGTGTGTACTGTTACATCTTAGAGGAATCTTCTAAAATGACTTATATCCAAATGTAGACGAGCCCCAAAGCTGTTAGTAAGAGCTATTATACTCGCTAAAGTGCTGTAAAGTGTGTAAATGTATCTGTCTCTTATTCCTTATTTTCCCCAAAAATGTAACAGTGTAATGTGGGCTAGGTGAAATGAGGGAGATTGCTAGACTAATGTGGGAGAGAGGGAGATCGCTAGTTATTTCAGGGAGTCTCCTGCAGAATGGTAACTATGGAAAAGTCCCAAATGGCAATGGGTGAAGGGAGCAGTTTTCCAGTCCAAAGTGGAGATATAGGAGCTGGTCCAAAAACAGGATGATGGACTGAGTCCTTTGGTGTTTCAGAATAGAATAATAATAATAATAACTTCAATGAATTCATAATATTGTATCAATTAATTGTTATTAATAATAATTAATATTAATTCCTGTATTAAAAGAGATAGTGTATGGTGAACCTACCTTCATATACAGAGTGCCAAGCAATTCCAGACACATTGGACAAAGTGCAGTTATGTCTCCTGCAGCATATGCTAGGTCTGTTCGGAAGCTGCTTAGTTTATGCACACTGGACTGTTGACTGAAACACGTCACTGATACATAATGAGCACATGCAGTGTTCCAAACATGTCAGCTCTAGAATTTCATCCAGTGTCTGTCTACAACTGTAGACGAGCACCGGGAATGAGAGCAACAGATGTTTCTGCTTAGGGCCCTAGAACAAAAATGATTACAGTGAAATATAGTAGTGTTGCCACAGATGTATTATGCTTAATATTATATCAGCCAATTCCTACCTCTGACTAAATATATATATATATATATATATATGTGTGTGTATTGTATATTTGGATGTATACATAAGGTTATAAGGCCTCAGTGAGGATGACCTTTGCCCTTTCAGACTAGCAGAAATATCCCTGGTTATTTCACATGAACACAGGGCTATTTTACACACCAGACAGCAAAAAGCCGGACAAACTTTGTCTGGCTTTTTGCCTGACATTTGCGCCTTTCACATGCACCGACTCCGTGTAAATTTGGGGGGTGTTGATTAGAAATTATGTCAGGTTGCAGGTGGGGAGAGCTGATACAGCTGATACAGCACACCAAACAACTGCTGTGTGTCACGCTAGCAGTGGCACCAGCTGGAGTGTAACGGAGGCTAGGTGCCTTGATGTAAGGTTGTTGCATAAACGACAGAAGGGAGTGATGCAATTGGATAAAAGAAAACCAGTTTTAATAAAGATACTGTAATACAGGAGATGAATAGTGTCACAAAGGTAATACTGAAGATACTGTATGCGATAACCAAAGTCAATGATATATAAAAGTTATTGTAAAGTTCGTAGTGGGTGGAGCACGAGGTTGATATCTGAAGATGGCTTGAAGTGTAGATTGGATAATAAACGTAAACTTGAATAATCGAACTGAAGAATATACTTGGAAAGATGATTGGATTGATGATTTCAAGAATTGAATGAAAGATTGGATGATTGGGCGATTGGAGGATTGGATGATTGGACGGTTGGAATCCGGAAGGAATAATAGCAGGCCTGAATAGCTGTGACCAGGAGGGTTGCAGGTGAAGTGACTGTCAGGTGAGGAAAAGGGTGATCCCCTTTGGGGGGCTAACCTTGTCCGGACCGTAGAGGCGGCAGCCGGGTCCTGCAGGTGGATAGTCGAGTACAGCAGGCAAGCAGAAGGATTCCTCTTGGAGATACCTGGCAGGCAGCAGCGCTGTCAGCAGGAGGGAGTCAGATGTCTAGGGAAGGACATCATTGTACTGACTGACTCCTAGACCTAGTCAGTCAGTATTTATCAGGAGGGCTGCACTGCAATTAGTTGGAACTGATTGGCAGTGCAGTCCCATTGAAGAAACCAGATGGCCACCGCCTAGGGGCGGCGACAGTTCCCAGCCTGCAGGAAGCATGTGCAGCACACTCCAGGCTGTGTGTCCAGCAAGGCCCAAACAGAGGCACAGAGCATCATGGAGCCTCAGGCCCCACGCCGAACAGTACCCGCATGTCACCAGTGCGCACGTCATCACTGTCACCAGCAGGTGACAGCGCGACAGTACACAGCCCAGCAACCTGGGGACTGCCAGCTGAGGTAAGCACCAGAGCATGTACTGCCCTATTAGGGACCCCAGGGGTAACCATAGTATGGGAGGCATGGGTAGCAGCCATGGTGGTCATGACAGCACCCCCTCCTTTAAAAGTGGCCCAAGAACACTCCTTAGGCTTAGCTGGATATTTCCTGTGGAAATTTTTTACAAGATTGGGTGCGTGTACCTCTGTGGCGTTGGTCCAAGATCTCTCCTCCGGGCCATAGCCTTTACAATCGATCAGGTACTGGAGTCTCTTGTACCTTATACGAGAGTCTAGGATGCGAGCCACTTCATATTCCACGCCCCTGTAAGTAAAGACTTTAGGAGATTTGGGGAGACTTGCGTGGTATTTGTTTAGAATCAATGGTTTGAGTAAAGAGACATGAAAAGAGTTGGGAACCCTTAAATAATGCAGTAATTTTAATTTGTAGGCAACCGGGTTGATCATCTGCAGAACTGGGAAAGGACCGATGAACCGCGGTGCAAACTTCATTGAAGGAACCCGAAGGCGAAGATTCTGTGTGGACAGCCATACTTTATCACCTACTTTTAAATCTGGTACTGATCTTCTTCTTCTGTCAGCAAATTTTTTATACCTTTGAGAGGCGCTGACCAAGGATTTCCTGACCTTTCTCCAATGATGACGCAGTTGTTGGAGGGTCAAAGTTACCACTGGCACAGATGTTGCAGGGAGCCGCTGGAAATCAGGAACCTTGGCATGGAAGCCATAGTTAATAAAGAAGCATACCTCCCAACTGTCACGATTTTAGAGGGACAGTCCCGATTTTCGGGTCCTGTCCCGCTGTCCCACCCGCGGCAGGCATTGTCCCGCTGCGGGGGGTGGCAGTTGGGAGACCCCCCAATCTAGTAGAATAGACGCTGTGCGCATGCGCACAGCGTCTATTCTCGTATGAAAATGAGGTTGCGGCTAATTAGCATAAGCCGCACCCTAATTTGCATACGCCCCGTCCCTATTTGTTCAGGACAAAAGTTGGGAGGTATGAAGAAGGGAGTAGAAGATGCAGACAAGTGATACAGATTATTGTGCCAAACTCGGCCCAAGGCAACACCTCAACCCAATCATCTTGAGAAGAGGACACATGTAAACCCAGGAATGTTTCTACATCCTGATTGACTCTTTCTGTTTGGCCATTAGATTGTGGATGATAGGCTGTACTAAAGTTAAGTCGAATCTTGAGGACTTTACACAATGCTCTCCAGAATTTAGCCACAAACTGAACCCCTCGATCAGACACAATCTCTTCGGGTAGTCCATGGACTCTGAAGATTTCTTTAATAAACAAATCAGCAAGTTTGTGGGCTGAAGGTAACCCCTTCAGAGGTATGAAATGCGCCATTTTTGAGAAACGATCGATAACCACCCATATGGTACTATAACCATCTGAGGATGGCAGATCTGTAATAAAGTCCATCGACAAATGAGTCCACGGTCCCCGTGGGATCGAGAGTGGTCTCAATGGACCTATTGGCGCTAGATTAGATGACTTATGTTGGGCACAATGAGGACAGGATGCAATATACTCTTGCACATCCTTTTTTGGAGCAGGCCACCAATATTTTCGGGACAATAATTCATAAGTCTTTTGAACCCCTAGGTGCCCGGAGAATTTTAAATCATGGGCCCACCGCAAGACTTGACTCCTTGAATTAGGTCTGACAAACGTTTTACCTGGAGGCACCGATACTTGGTAGCAGCAAAGGCACTGGGAGTCCAGAATTGGACTCCCTTCAAAGGATCTGGACTCCTCCTCTGTTTCTCATGACCTAAAAAGCGCATCTGCTTTACGGTTCTTTACTCCTGGAGAAAAAGACAACATATAATTAAATTTGGCAAAGAAAAATGCCCATCTGGTCTGCCGGGGATTAAGACATTGTGCATTTTTTCAAATAAAGCAAATTTTTATGATCAGTGACAACATTAATGACATGGACTGCCCCCTCCAATAAATAACACCACTCTTCTAGTGCCATTTTGATGGCCAATAATTCCTGATCCCCTATGGCATAATTTTGCTCAGAATCTTTTAGAGAAAAACCCACAAGGATGTAACTGTCCGTCACTTTTTGCCTGAGAGAGCACAGCTCCTAGACCGATGGAAGAGGCGTCAACCTCCAATGTAAAAGGTAACGTGACATCTGGTTGGGCCAGCACTGGTGCTGTGATGAATTTTCTTTTGAGAGTGATAAAGGCTTTTAGAAGCTTCAGAATTCCAGTTGGAGGGTTTGACACCTTTACGAGTGAGCGAGTGATGCGGATACCTGTGAAGCCCGCGAGGGGACGCGATACCTGTGAAGGTATCCACGTCCCCTTGCGGGGCTCGCAGCGCTCGCCACGCTTCGGGCTCGGTGGCTCGCTGCGCTCGCCACACTTTCTATTCTCAACTCCACGCCAACGTGGATAGTGGGGGTATGAAAAGGTCCCGCCGCTCGCCACGCTTCGGGTTCACGTTTATAGTGGGGGGGTGGCGTGGCGCTGCATTGAACATTGAAAGCACCCATTTGGGTGCAGAAAAAGCACCCATTTGGGTGCTTATACAATTTTTCATTGTATAGGGGGCTAAAATCGTGTCGCATCGCATGCCATTGGGTGTATGGCATGCCATGCGATGCGATAAAAACATTGCACGACCAACATCGGGGGTGCCGCTATAATACATAAGTACCAAGATTTTTTCTAAGGCGTGACAGTACCTCTCTGATGAGTTCTTGATGCTCTTGACGACTGCTGGAAAATATAAGAATATCGTCGAGATAAACCACAACATGTTTGTACAGAAGATCTCTGAATAACTCATTCATATAGGATTGAAAAACTGCGGGAGCATTACTCAACCCAAAAGGCATGACGAGATACTCATAATGTCCATCTCTAGTATTAAAGGCAGTTTTCCATTCATCTCCATCTCGGATGCGAATAAGATTATAAGCTCCGCGTAGATCTAGCTTGGTAAATATACTGGCTCCCTTAATACGATCGAACAACTCTGTGATAAGTGGCAGTGGGTAACGATTTTTGATGGTGATTTTAATTCAGGCCACGATAATCGATACAAGGCCGTAACCCTCCATCTTAACGAAGAAAAACCCAGCCCCAGCAGGAGAGGATGAAGGACGAATGAACCCTTTGGCAAGATTTTCTTTTATGTACTCTGACATTGCCTGAGTCTCTGGCAAGGACAAGGGGTACGTACGGGTTCGTGGAGGATTTTTACCTGGTAGTAGGTCGATGGGACAATCCCATGAACGATGAGGAGGTAATAGGTCAGTAGCCTTTTTGCAGAATACCTCAGCGAAGTCTCTATATGAGGTAGGTAACCCTTCTGGGATTTGGAGGTTAACTTGTCGGGATGGTGTCACTGTTTTGAGGCAAGACTTGGTGCAGGCAGCACCCCACGCCAAGACCTGGGATGAGGCCCAGTCGATACGAGGGTTATGGGCACGTAACCAGGGGAGGCCCAAAACAATTGGGTATGTTGACTTGGGAATGACGAGAAACTGTATTTTTTCTACATGCAACAGACCGATCTGTAGAATCAAAGGCCGGGTTTGTAAAGTGACAGTCTCACCTAATATACGGCTCCCATCCACAGCTGTTAGGTATACTGGACGCTGAAGGGTAATTGCCAACGTTTGACAACATCAGCTGTGATGAAACTTTCCGCCGCTCCTGAGTCCAGGAGTGCTGGTAAATGTCGGAGCTGTTGTTTGATTTGTAGGGATACTTGAAAAATATAGTATTTAGTATTTGGAGAGGTGGTAACAACCCCTAACCTGCCCTCTCTCTTACAGGTTAGGTTCTGGCGTTTCCCGGTCTCTTGGGACAAGAATCCACGGAATGCTGTGGATCAGCACAATAAAGACATAGGTGTTCATCATGCCGACGTCTTTGTTCGGCTAAGGACAATTTGAAATGGTTAACCTGCATAGATTCTTCCGTCGGCAGTGGCGGAGTTTTGGGTATAGGCAGATGCAGACTGGAAGATGCTCAGCTTCTCTCTTGATGTCTCTCTCTGAGCCTTAGGTCGGTCTTAGTGCACAAGGAGATTAGATCCTCCAACTTGGAGTGCAGGTCTCTAGCCGCTAGTTCGTCTTTAATTTTGTCGGCGAGGCCGTTCAGGAAGGCTGCGAGGAAAGCCTCCTCGTTCCATGCCAACTCAGCTGCCAGGATTTTAAACTGGATAAGGTATTGACCCACTGTCCTGGAACCTTGACTTAGGCGCAATATCTCAGTGGCAGCAGAGCTAATTCGACCTGGCTCATCGAAGATAATTTTGAAAGTACTGATAAATCGAGCATAGTCTGACAGCAAGGGGTCTGCTTTTTCCCATAGAGGAGATGCCCAGTTGAGGGCTGAGCCGGTAAGTAGCGATATTACATAGGCAACTTTAGTCTGGTCTGTAGGGAAATACGAAGACTGGAGTTCAAAATGAATTTCGCATTGATTATTAAAACCCCTACAGTTCTTGGGGTTGCTGTAGGTAGGTAACTGGAGATGAGCTGTGACTCCTGTCGTCGAAACTGTGGGTCTAGGCGATGGCGCCGATGTAGGAGTTGACCCTTGATTCAAAGTGGTTTGTATGTTGTCCAGTCTTTTAGACAGGTCCTGGAGGGCATGAAAGACCTGCTCCTGGGCAGCTTCCTGGTGATCCAGGCGGCCCGCAAGTTGTTGAACAGAAGCAGTTCCTTTCTCCTGACCTGATGCTTGATCCATAGAGTCAGTACAAACTGTCACGCTAGCAGTGGCACCAGCTGGAGTGTAATGGAGGCTAGGTGCCTTGATGTAAGGTTTTTGCATAAACGACAGAAGGGAGTGATGCAATTGGATAAAAGAAAACCAGTTTTAATAAAGATACAGTAATACAGGAGATGAATAGTGGCACAAAGGTAATACTGAAGATATGCGATAACCAAAGTCAATGATATATAAAAGTTATTGTAAAGTTCGAAGTGGGTGGAGCACAAGGTTGATATCTGAAGATGGCTTGAAGTGCAGATTGGATAATAAACGTAAACTTGAATAATCGAACTGAATATACTTGGAAAGATGATTGGATTGATGATTTGAAGAATTGAATAAAAGATTGGACGATTGGACAATTGGACAATTGGACAATTGGACGATTGGACGATTGGACGATTGGAAGTTGGAATCCGGAAGGAATAATAGCAGGCCTGAATAGCTGTGACCAGGAGGGTTGCAGGTGAAGTGACTGTCAGGTGAGGAAAAGGGTGATCCCCTTTGGGGGCTACCCTTGTCCGGACCGTAGAGGCGGCAGCAGGGTCCTGCAGGTGGATAGACGAGTACAGCAGGCAAGCAGAAGGATTCCTCTTGGAGATACCTGGCAGGCAGCAGTGCTGTCAGCAGGAGGGAGTCAGATGTCTAGGGAAGGACATCATTGTACTGACTGACTCCTAGACCTAGTCAGTCAGTATTTATCAGGAGGGCTGCACTGCAATTGGTTGGAGCTGATTGGCAGTGCAGTCCCATTGGAGAAACCAGATGGCCGCTGCCTAGGAGCGGGGACAGTTCCCAGCCTGCAGGAAGCATGTGCAGCACACTCCAGGCTGTGTGTCCAGCAAGGCCCAAACAGAGGCACAGAGCATTATGGAGCCTCAGGCCCCACGCCGAACAGTACCCGCATGTCACCAGCGCGCACGTCATCACTGTCACCAACATGTGACAGCACGACAGTACACAGCCCAGCAGGGGACTGCCAGCGGAGGTAAGCACCAGAGCATGTACTGCCCTATTAGGGACCCCAGGGGTAACCATAGTATGGGAGGCATGGGTAGCAGCCATGGTGGTCGTGACAGTGGCCCTTATTCTGATCGGTGCGGATATTCCCGAATTCTTACGGTGCGGTCCGCACGCCACGGTGTGCTGCCGCGTGCGGCCATCGTCCGTAGAAACGCCCACGTGTCCTCCGCATTCGGACGGACTCACTCTTTAAGAACAGGGCGTGTTTACGGACGAAATACAAACCATACGTGTGCGGGTGAAACACTCCGATTCTGCACGGTATTACAGAGTATGCACGGGAATCCCGCATCCAAACGGATGGCAAGCGGTGCTTCCGCACGGAAGCGGTGTATTTACGCCAAACTACAAACTATTATGTCTATTCTGCAATACATCACATGACCCACTTATTCAATTACCTATCCTCATACAAAAATGCCTGTTTGGAATTGGAATCAATTAGATGCCAATATATCCTTACAAGCATGCCTAACACATGCATTGCACACATTAACCCTTACAGCAATTGAAGTGCAATGGTTTCAATTAAAGCACTGACAAGCGTCCTATTAGTGAGTAATGAGTAAAGGAGTCGATTGTATTGGGTTCAGGTGTTAATGCTTGTAGTCATTAGGCGTTCCGTTCGGCTACCGCAAGACCGAGTGGTTTCCGCAAAGCAATACTTGACTTATGGACACCGCACATTTCTATCGGTTTTGGTCGCGTGCATTCGGAGTGCTATCCGAATGTACGCCCCCCAACATAAGTGTACTCCCCCGTGTCCGCCCATGTTTCCTCCCAGTTTTTCCCACTTTGAAACTACGCCCATGTCTCATTCCGCATGACGCCCATAATACGCCCATATTTCAAGACTGATTGCGGGGCACAGTTTTGTACGGGATTTGCACGAACAGGTACGGAGTCAATGCGTGGCACATGCGCGTGGCGTTCTCCACGCATGCGCAGACGCCGTAAAGACGCTATCCGAAAGTATGCGGAAAAGTACGCATCAATCAGAATAAGGGCCAGTGTGTGTAAAAGGCCCCCATCGCCCTCTGCACACACTGACCTCTTAAGATGACTGTCCTTTCCAGTGGTTAGATCTGCCTGCAAACCGGCGCCTGGGCCATGACCAGCCCGTATGAAAGGACCCATTAGCCATCCCCTGTGAGTTATGTGTACGGCACAGCTTTAGGGCCCTTTCAAACACACTAGTTTTGACCGACCGGCAAAACCGGGTGTAAAATGTAGTTAAATATTGAAGCTTATGTTTCCTTTCACACTGCACGGACCCGGCCCGGCTGCTGGGTTACAGTCAGAAACATCCACTGACTTGCCCGACTTCTGGGCCGTGTCCCTGCTGTACCTTCAACTCAGTGTCTAGGAGTCCTTTCACCCACACCGGCTTTTCACTGAGTTGGAGCAGTCCACAACTCCATTTTCACTTTCATTTTGAAAGAAAACAGACATTTAAAACCGGCTGAAAACCGCTGTGTGCAAAGGCACTGACATCCAGCACAAAACGGACAGCTTTGTCTGTTTTTTTGCCGCCTGGTCAAAACCAGTGTGTGTGAAATTGGTTACCCATAGTAACCAAACAGAATCTACTTATTTATTTAACACCTTCTAGAAGATATTAGATATAATCTGATTGGTTGCGCATAGCAACCTCCCATCTTAGTAAATAAAGCCATTAGTCCAGTGGCGTAAGTTTGTCCCAGTTGCCTGGAGGCAAGATGTATATTGGTGCCCCCTCCCCCCTCCACACACACAGTAGGACACATTTTTGGCTTGGGGGAGCAAATTTTATAGTTACGCCACTGGGGAGGAGAGGTGCATCCTTGGGAGCAGGAGCCTGGCATTTCAACCCAAGCAGATAGAGTCACCTTCATCTAGCCCTTTAAAAGGATTAAGTGAGCCAGAGCTGTCAGGTTTAATCCTATGCTAATACTCTACCATATTGTTCTATGTATTGTATTGCATCTGAGAACAATAGGCCTTGGCTCACCATGGCTATCTAGATAAGGCTAGCTGAAGAAGGCTCCATCTGTACCAGGATTCCGTTTGGGACCTACTTGGGTGCAGTGTGAACTGGTAGTCTGTGTCAATACAACCTGGGATCTATTCACAGAATAGTAAGAGCCTCCAAATGATGGCACTGCACCTGTATGAGATGATGCCTGTGACCCAGCGATAAATTGGGTCAAGCAGCCAGTCTGAAAGGGTTCTCAAGCTGAGTCTTATCTGGGTTGGACCCATGAACAAATTTCCAGATGCCAATCAACTTTGTAATATGACGCTGCATCATGTCCCCCGCTCCCCTTCACCACCGCCGCTCACCCCACCAGCATCAGCAAGCATAGATGCACTTGACAATGCCAGCACCCTGGCAGGTCCTCACTGCTGCCTATATCAGTGGTGGGGAGGATCTGCATATTGTTCAGTGTGTACCCACTATATCGTTAATTATGCACGCTCCCACGGATCGTTAATGATAACACCGATCATCTGAACATGCAGTCCAATCTGACAATATCATCAGTGACTACATGTCCGGCAGGGGTCCTGGTGACATCACTAAACTATATCACTCAGGGATTACCCGAGGGCCGTCCGCTTTCGCGGCACTGCCGATATCAGTAATGATATTGTAAATTGAATAGTGTACAAGGCTTTAGCACACCATTAAGCAGAGAGGGTGCAGCTTCAGTTGCACTAAGGACTGGTCTCAGCCATTAACAATATAAAACAATAATTGATTGGCAAACAGTGTTAAAGTGTTTTTTCATGGTCTAGAATTGTCAGATGATCAGTTTCTCCAGATTATCTCTGAAATCCCAGAGTCAAGGGGTGTACAAACGGAGCCATCCTTCGAAGCGATTTTGACTACATAGTCAAAATTGCTTAGAAGGTTAGTAAAGATCTCTGTCAAGGTTAGACAAATCGCCCTATAAAATTTCAAGGCGGCAGTTACGCCGTCAGCGTAGCGTCCCTGTCAGAATCGGCATTGTGTTCCTTTGGCCTCTTAGCATAGTGCGGCAGTTAGGAAGTAAGAACGTCAGCGTAGGGTCCCTGTCAGAACCGGGTAGTGTTCCTTACAGAATCAGCGTAGTCAGTCAGCGCCAGAGTAGTTAGCGTAGTCAGTCAGAAGTAGCGCAGTGTTCACGCGGCCACTTAGCGTAGCCAGCGTCCCTGTCAGATCCAGCGTAGTATTTCCACAGCCAGCGTAGTCAGTCAGCGGTACGCAGTTAGCGTATTCAGTCAGCAGTACATTGTGTCAGTTATGGCTGCTGAAAAATTAACAATATTTAACCTGCCGCAGACGGAGGAGGAGACAGCAAATTTCTTGCAGGGTCACCACTTTCTCCCTGAGACCTGGTATCAGATTGAAGGCCCAGCGATTTTGGTTCAAATGAGATCAACCTCAAGCTTCTATGATGCCGGAGGGGGAACTGGCAGCCGTTGGAACCGGGTTGGGGTCGGAATTAGCAGGTCCCATGTTATCCTATGGGGAAAACATTCTAGCTTTTCCCAGCGAGGGGCTAGCGACGCGGGGCTGGGCTTGTTGGAAAGCCCTGGCCCTCAGCTAAAAATGGGCCTATTTGGAGAGTGGGTCTGGAGCTACAGCTCCATCAGGCCCATTGTTAATTCGGCCCTGGCCTCAGTGTGACTCACCAACCTAGCTGCCCCCTCCTGGAGGTTTCTGTTGTCATGGGATTATACAATCTGTGTCGGTGTATGGGACTGGAGTTCACAATTGTCTACTTTTGAAAACATTTTAGGGAGGTTGATAAAAGCAACACCTACTGTATGTGTGCAGCACTAAGTAGGACGTGTACTGCTCTGCCTGAGAGGCATGTCACAATAACATACCTCCCAACGTGCAGCACTCGAGATGCGGGACACTTGTTCACGGCGAAGGCGCGTCTGAAATTAGGGGGCATGGCTTATAATTGAGATGTTCTGGGAGGCCTCGCCCCAGTTTTCATGCTGTGGGGCATGGCCCACTGTGAGCCTCTAGCCATGCCCCCAGCCCCTCTGGCTGCTGGAATAGACCCTGTGCGCATGCGCACAGTGTCTATTACCGCTGGCCAGCAACTGACAGGGGGGACTCCCAACTGCCCCTCCCCCCCGCCGCGGAACACTGCCAGCCACGGGAGGGACACGGGAACGTCCCCAAAAACCGGGACGTTCCCGCAGTAATCGGGACGGTTGGGAGGTATGCAATAATGAGTTACGTCAAACTGTCAATGAGTCCCAGAGCAGTTACATAGTACAACATACTGTATATGAACAATAAAAATACACAGTCCTGATGTTTATTTATTTTTCAAGTGCTATAACAGCTAGATAGTGGGGTAAGCAGGTGGATATGTGATAGGAGGCTGTGCTTTAAAAAGCATTTAAGTTTCTCAACCCATGCACTGCATTGTTAGCAAGTGAAGCTGCCGTCCAGAAATGAAATGAGAGATGCTCACCAGAACAATTGCACACTTTTTAGCACACTTGCAGCCTGTTTGCAAAATTGAGGAACATTGGGTCTAGGATGGCCAATCCTGGGCCCGGGATCGGTGGCATCCCAGGATTTGGGCCTAAAATTGCCAAGATTTAAATTCCAGGAGTTTCCAATTCTGGGACTTCAGATTATGCGCAGTCTAATGCTAGGCATCGTCTGAGCACCCGCTACGATGCTGCCCAGCGGAACCCTTCTCCGGCTGTACTGCTTGTTGCTGTGTGATGTGATCATAGGTCACAGTGCGCAGCCCACCAGCTGCACCACTGGCTGCACAGCTGCACCACTACTATGCCGCATCGCCATCCCAGATGCTCCGCCCGTCATGTGAGTAAAATGTGCATGGTAGCCGGTTTGGAGGACGGGATCATTTTATTTTTCATTACGGAGGCCAATCCTGGAATCCTGGGAATCCCGGGATTGAGCATTTTTCAATCCCGAAACAAATGCCCCTAATTGGGTCTAAGAGTAGGTCCATGGCTACACATAGAGGATACAGCAATAGCGGCGCAGGCGCCATGTTTTGGGATGTGTGAGCAGCAGCTGATGGCAGATACACTCCCATGAAAACGGCAAAGACACGCCTGCAATTTTCAAGCCACTCTGTGTAAACTCCCTGTTAACACCTATTGTATGTCACAATCCGGGTATTGAAGCAAGCTCTCTTACCAGCTAAGTGTCTGCGCAGGCTCAGCTTGCGAATCAAGTCCCGATACAGCCGGCATCCTTGGTGCAGTGCGCCTTCATCTCAGCCGAGCCATCCTCCAGTCCTCTCAGTGCTGCTGAGTCCGCAGCTGCATGGCACACTGCTTCCCTCACACACAGTGTCCAGTGCCCTGCAATCTTCCTGTCTGCCGCCATTGCTCCCGGCCACAAGCATGGCAACTACAAACAGTCTTTCCCGCCTTAGTCTGACATGGGGGCTGCCATGTTTTCCCAGTCACATGTCTTGCTTGTCCAATCCTGCTTGGAGTGATCTCCCTGTCATACCTGCCCACTCCATTGCTAGGGCTAGGGCTTCATTTGTCATTTCTACATGCTGGTGTTTGTCTCTCCTTGCTGCAGTGTGATCCTCCAGGTGTCCAGCTCCTGAGGCTATCCGGGAATTCCATCTCCTGTGACCATCCAGGTGTACCATCTCCTGTGATTCAGTGTCCGCTGTCAGACTCACCACTGCCGGTTCCAGCCTAGCTCCAGGATTCCAATACTGCTCCGATGTTTCGCCGTTGATCATAGTTCCGATGTTCCACCATCGATCCTGCTCTGATGTTTCACCATCGATCCTAACTCTGATGTTCCACCATCAACAGTAGTTCCAATATTCTGGTTTCCGTTATCTCATACTCCATCCTGTTTCCATATCTCATCAAGTCATCCTGACTCCGATGTTCCAACATCCATTCATCATACCATCATTACAGTAACGTATTACATTTCCTGTTCAAGAGACTTATTGTTCAGAGAATTTCATCTTGCAAACCTTACTGCCTCGCATTGTAACTTACAGCTAATGCACCAACAATACACCACTGTTTACTGCGTGGTGACACCGCTACAATTTCCAGCTCACACAGGGTTAATAACCCAGTTCAGCTACACACTGCCGTCAAACCCCCCCCCCTCCCCTCCCATGAGTGACAACCACTCATGTCCAATCAGGGGCGGAGAGCGCGGGCCAATCACATCAATGAACTGATCGTTGGGCACGCCCATCCAGCATATAAGCACTCCAGCCTCAACCTACAGCATCCTTGATAAAGGCCCACAGTGGCTGAAACGCGTTGGCAATCACACGATTCATCACCCAGCACTTCAAGCTAACAGTGTTACACTACAAGAAGTCTCCTCCAAGCCGGAGTCGAGCGCTCGTTCCCGCAGTGACGTCATCGCGACAACCAGTAAGTCGCGTCACGTCCTCTTCCAACCCGGAAGTTGCGTCCGAGCAGACCGCACTTCCAGCCAAGCGGCAACACACATCTCAGCCAGCCGGGTGAGCATCCCTCACCTCGGACTGGCGCGGCAGACAGGGACTTCAGCACAGCACCGCTGCGTACCACTCTGCAAAAGGAACACGTGGGTAAGACTCCTGGGAGCGGGGCTCCGCCACCCAGCACAACCTACCAAGTGATCCATTGACTTTGCCTCCAGCCACTGCTACTGTTGTCACCCTGGACTGTACCTGCACTCTCCCGCCCCATTACAACCCTGTTTTCCCCACTCAGCTGCCGACTTAAGACATAAGCCTACTGGCTTATGGTTAAAGGGTTCTGCTGACCCCTTACACCCGCAAGGGCTTATAACTGGCAGCCCCCACACCACCCCCACCTGTATGAGACAAAAGCCTGCTAGACTTATGGTAGAAAGGGGATGCGGTCATTTGGTCTACTGCATTATGGTCGACAGTCATTAGGTCGAATCCATTAGGTCGACATGCTAAAAGGTCGACATGACTCTAGGTCGACATGGG
Source organism: Crinia signifera (assembly GCF_055691185.1). Taxonomy (NCBI): domain Eukaryota; kingdom Metazoa; phylum Chordata; class Amphibia; order Anura; family Myobatrachidae; genus Crinia; species Crinia signifera. Next base: position 111,186,019 of record NC_139225.1, read on the forward strand.
AAAAGGTCGACATGATTCTAGTTCGAAAGGTCATTAGTTCGACAGGTCATTAGTTCGACAAGGTCATTAGTTCGACATTGTCTATGTCGACATTCACAAGGTCGACATGGAGTTTTTCACTGTTTTTTGAGCCAACATGTGCCGACAGGCGGTATTTCATGCCCTACCATCCACTAGGGCGTGGTGGGAGAATAAAATAGTGTGCCGAGCGTAGCGAGCGCAGCGAGTGATGCGAGGGGATGCAGTGCACTTTAAACTGTGTCCATGTCGACTGTGTTGACATTCAGGTAAAAAAACAGTGAAAAACCCCATGTCGACCTTGTGAATGTCGACATAGACAATGTCGAACTAATGACCTTGTCGAACTTATGACCGGTCGGGTTGCGGTGGCGGAGACCCCCGCGATACCTGTGATGTGGTCTGCGGGGGTCTCCAACACATCCCAGCGGCTGCCAGTGTCCCCCTTCGTCTCCTCCTCCCCCTGCAGCCGGATGTCCTCCCGGCTGTGACACCTGCTGGGGGAGGAGGAGATCAAAGGAGGACGGGAGGGAAGGCGCGGGGACGGCGAGCGGCGAGCGGCGATAGAAGCCCATAGGCTTCTATAGGGTATCGCCACCCAGAGGGTGGCGATACCCTGCCAGACGAAGACGGGGGCGGACAGGTATTGGTACATAGGAAAATGCGGTAAAACCCCCGTTTTACCGCATTTTCCCTTTAGTACATCCCGCCCTAAGTCTCTGCAACTCAGACCCCTGGTGTGACATTGTATAGTCACTTTCAGTTACCACTTTCCCATGAAATCCTCAATGCAGATGGGAGCACAGCAGCACCTTGTAATCGCAGCACATGCACAGTATGACGATAATTGTGTAAACATCGGGAATTAAGTACAAACATTAATTAGACCCTTAATGTGCTAATGAGTTTATATTCATATTGGGGGTTATTCTAGTCCATTCTTTCTGACAAAATCCTTCTTAGATGGACAAAACCATGTGCACTGCGGGTGGGGCAGATGTAACTTGTGCAGAGAGAATTAGATTTGGGTGGGGTTTTTCTTCAAAGTGAGATCTATATTGAAGTGTAAAATCATGCAGTCAGTATTTTCCCTGCACAGAAACAAAATAACTCACCCAAATCTAATTCTCTCTGCACATGTTACATCTGCCCCCCTGCAGTGCACATGGTTTTGCCCATCTAAGAAGGATTTTGTCAGAAAGAATGAACTAGAATAAACCCCATTGTGACTTCCATATTCTACTCTCTGTAATATTTACAGAAGTTCCCTTCAGTCAGATACATAAATTCTTATACATTTAAATATCATTCTCCATTCAGTTTCACTATAATGTGGACATAAAGTGATTTATATATAGACATCAAGTGAAAAGAAATAAAGTTGGCAGCATGAGCAAGAGATTTAGTAGGGGAAATCCTCACTAATGTTACATAGACGCCTTTAACTGCAGGAAGATTTATTAGCTGTACACACATTTCCTTATAAGCAGTAACAGCTATTTCAGAAACATCCTCTGTCACAGTCACATTATGAGCTGTGATCAAATCACAGGTAAGGGCAAGGCCATACTTGCCTACCCTCCCGGAATGGCCGGGAGGGTCCTGCAAATCGGGTCCCCCGGGAAGGGGGGCAAGTCTCCCGCATTTCCCTACAGCCCCGGCTCCCCCTCTCCCCGCGGCCTAAAAACTATGACTTTTGTGGGTCCGCGGGGAGGGGGCGGGGCTAAATGACGCAATTCGCAGCATTTCGCGTAATTTTTTAGCCCCACGGACCCGCAAATTGAGGCTTCAGCCCGTCATGGGTTGATGACATCACCTGTGCCCCGCCCCCAAAATGAAGCCTCTACCCGCCCCCTTTCACTCCTCTCCGGGCTTCTCACGGAAAGGAGTATGCCAAAGTAGGCAAGTATGGGCAAGGCAGTAATCATCTGTTGGGGCTAGCTGTGCATCTCAATATCTACACCACCACCACCCCTCCCTCCCCCAAACAAATAAAGATTCCCAGATTCCCTTTGTCCTATACTCTAGCATCACTCAGAACACTCAGCAAATCTCCCCATGTGTAGGTCCCTTAATTCAACATCTAGCGGATATAATTATTCTAATCAAATAATTATAGAGAGCGCACTGAATTAAGCACAAATATTGATTAAAAAACAATAGATGAAAAGCTCATATAAACAATCACAATTATTTAATAAAATATAACAATAAAATCAATATGACATAAAATAGTTATAGACCACTGGGCAATCACTGATGCCCCACACAATGCTATATGAATAATGTCCAGTTGCTCTTACCCACTAAAGGATGATGTTATGTCCAGTAGCGGGGAACTTGTAATTGAGTTTGATGAGATATGAGAAGACAAAGTCCATCCAGTAAGTTTATGGAAATATGTGATGTTTGATTGGGGGGAAAAAAACGGAGGGGGATTTGTAGAGATGAAAAGGTGACTCGCAGAGCAGCCTCGCTGTTGGAAATAGATGTATCTGTGCTACAACCGGCAGATGATGGTAATGAGCCGGGAGCACTCCATAGTGAACCAGCGGCGCGGCTAGGTGTATGTTGGAGAAGTCTGTCTCATCTACCACCGTCACGCTCCGGGGAAGAGAGCCAACGGTGGGAGTGACGGAGTACCTGCCGCACTTGGTCTCGGGGTCTGGAGCGAGTCACACCTCTCGGGGGAGCCTGTGGATGGTAAAGTCCAGGATCGCCGCAGGTCACCCTTCTGCTCACAGGTATCGGCCCCGAGGATAGGAAATAAATCTGGTGATTTGAAGCAAAGTGGTGGGTAAAGGTGAGTGCCATAAACTTACCGGATGGACTTTGTCTTCTCATATCTCATCAAACTCAATTACACGTTCCCCGCTACTGGACATAACATCATCCTTTAGTGGGTAAGAGCAACTGGACATTATTCATATAGCATTGTGTGGGGCATCAGTGACTGCCCAGTGGTCTATAACTATTTTATATCATATTGATTTTATTGTTATATATTATATTAAATAATTGTGATCGTTTATATGAGCTTTTCATCTATTGTTTTTTAATAAATATTTGTGCTTAATTCAGTGCGCTCTCTATAATTATTTGATTAGAATAATTATATCCCCTAGATTTTGTTTCATTGGATCCCCTGGTGGGAATCCATTGGGAGCTGCCATTTAATATATTGTTTCTTATATTAATTATTTAATTAACCACTTGCGCCCGATTATATATTACATATATATTTTCCCTTAATTCAACAGTTGATGCTGGCAGTTGGCCCGAAATTCTAGCATCTACAATTCCGATGTGTATAGTTGTTTCATTTTTTAACAGGCAACACTTAAATGAGAACATCAAGCAAGGTTGCCTACCCTCCCGAATTGGTCGGGAGGCTCCAGAAAACCAGGTCCCCCTCCCGGCCCCCTGGAAAGGCGGGCAACCCTCCTGGATACCGGCGCACCCCCCCCCCCCCCCCCCCCCATCTCCCCCGTGGCAGCATTCATTTCCTGCAATTTGCTGCTTTTCGAGGGGGGGGGGGCTAAAGATGCAAATCACGTCATTTAGCCCCACCCCTCCTCGAAGCCCCACGAATTGCAGTATTGGCAATACTGGCGGTGGGTTTTCATCAGTCTGTTTCTGACTTTGTTATATATCAAAGGCTGTGCATTCATGAGTGGAATACTATACATGAAATAATTGGAGTCTCTTACACAGGGGCTGATGTGGAGTAGAACGTGCAACTGCTTGTGTCATGTTACATTACACAAATGTAACATGTACCCCATCAGAGGCAGAACTACCATTGGTGCTGCAGTTGCACTGCATCGGGGCCACTGAGGGATAAAGGGCCCACTGCTGCCCCTGTCATCCACTGTTTTCCCCTGCCAATCCCTGTCACCCTCTGTCTCTCCCTGTCACTCACTGCCTTGTTGCAGTGGTGGGGGCCCAATCTATATGATTGCAACTGGGCTCACCACGCACAAGTTCCAACACTGTACTCCATATGCATAGAAATGAGCCCACACATATATGCAGTAATGCAGAGTTGTACTCAATTTGGGGCATCGAACCTTATGATGAAGATGCGGGGCTTATCACATAGGCAGTTCTGTGAGTGCATGTTAATGCAAATGAAGGCCATGCAGACCACAGGACAAGTGCTACTGAACACTATTGACTAGTACAGTGGTCCCCAAACTTTCTTGCATCATGGCGCCCAAGGGTATCCACCTAAGAATATTTCCCAAGTTCAGTTCTTTAGGGTCGGTGACCTTTCTTTTGGGTGTTGAGATTGTGTGGCAGCTACGCAAGAGGGTATACACTCTGTTTGTATTTTGTATCTATTTGTATTTTGTATCAGTATTTTGTTCCCAGCCCCCCTGGGAAAATAGTTTCTGATGGTTCATGTTTTATGATTGGCAGCCATTAGCACTGGTGTTACCTATCACTTTGAGCATAAATAATCTGATTTGGCCCTGGACCACCTACCTCGCATTTCAAGATGTATACAGCTCTGCCATTATCCAATCTTGGATAGGGCCTACATATAGATAAAGTAGTGCTTAGCTACATACCTCCCAACTTTCAGTCACCTGGAGGAGAACGCTCACACATGCAGCGGAAATTTTGGGGCGTGGCCTAGCTAAAGGGGCATGGTCTGTACTCACGATGCTCCCACGAGGCCACGCCCCCATTTTAGCCACTGTAGAGCATGAATAGACACGGTGTGCATGCGAACAGTGTCTATTCACGGGTCGACGGGGAGGGGGGGGGGGGACACACAACACTCCCAACTGCAGATCCCCCCCACCACAGGGCACTGCCAATAACCGGGACGTTCCCATGGTAACCGGGACAGTTGGGGGGTATGTAGCTATAAAAGTAGAACAGAGTCTGCGCATAAATAATCGTTTCTTCCCAAAAAGCAACTACCTCTACCGCCTGGGAAGGTATCCAAGGAATAACTCCAAGGAAAAAACAGGCGCTTGACAAGAGTTGTCCCTCTAGGGGTTAGCTGCTGCTCAGAAAGGGGGATTACTTAGCGCTGCTCACACGCCTAGAGCGTGATTGGTGTTTTTTACTTAGCGCTGCTCACACACCTAGAGCGTGATTGGTGTTGTTGTACCTCTACCGCCTGTTTCCTGCGAAGGAACCGTCATTGATCCAAGATCCGCATAGGGCTCTGCGTTTCCCCAGCTATTCAACATTCCAGCTGCTCTGCTAAAGACATACAATGCACAACTGGTCATGGCACTGTGCTCTGGCCCATTCTTTGCACACTGCCTTCAACATCAGTTAGAGCACATCTGTTTCCATACATGTCGCCTATTACAATGGGTGGAGGTGGAGATTTTATCCTCTGGATCTGCAGTCCCCCATGAGCCCTCTAATAAATATAAAAAAATAAACATGGATTGTTTGCAATGTCGGTGGAAGGTGAGAGCTGGTCTCCTTGGACCTTCGGGGCCCTGATCGGTCATGTATGCTGCCATGTGGATAATCAGGACCTGTTACTGGAGGGCAATGTAGTACACACATAATTATGTGATGGAAATGCAGGTTGACTGACAGGAAGTTGGCGTTTGGAGGTGGAAATCGGCTATTTTCCGGGAGTGTCAGAAAAAAATGCAGGTAAGCCCAAGTGTTTTCTAGAAGGGTCTATGATGTCAGTGATGATCTCGTCCAGTCTGTCTCAGTCGCAGAAGTGTGGAAGGCTTACTCACAGTTTCACAGACTATATAAATAATTTGAGGGTTTGTAAATTGTCCAGTGATCAGGTCTAAATAAGGTTCTAAGTGCGATGGTTATGCCACCAAGTGTATGTATCTAGACTGGCAGAATTCTGCAGATTGGACAGATGACTTTTGCCAATAATTAAATGGTTGTGAACATACTGTGAACTGGAAGTCACTCTTCATTGCACATTGATTTATTATCATTACTGAATGTCCCCTTGCTATGAAGGGTATTGGAAATGCGCTGCTTTTCTACATTTGTACATTTTAAGTAACAGGGAAAGTTGATGCTGTGAAGAGGCAGCAATGGTTGGCGACTGCAACTGGTATTTTACATTGCAAATACCTCTAGTAAGCAAGAGCAGAAGCTTAAAATAATACACACACTGTATTCTCAGGTCAGAGCTGCAGAGTTGATGTCCTTTTTCAACAATGCGAGTCTTTCGTGCAGCAGCATTAGCATAAAGTGTCTGACACTTGCCAGAGCACCAGCGCTGAGCGCACATCACCACAACCTATCTATTTTACAGCACACAACAACCAAGCTTTCAAACATCCCAATGTGAACATATGTTGAGAATACAATGACGGTTTATTTCAAGTTATGGTGCTGCTAGATATTTCATTTTATCTTTTTTTCTGTAGTTATTTCCTTCCATAGTACAGTGGCGGGATGTATTGAAGCCCCAAGTTTGGCAGCCATGTGGGATGCCCAACAATTTTATTAATTTTTTATTTTTTATTTAAAGGGGCAATCATTTACCAGATATGGTTTTGCTGTGTAAATGGTTGCCCATTGCTTGTACATAGTTGCCCCTTTAAAAAGCTGTCCTAGTTCGGCCGGCATCCCGCACAGTCACCAGGCTTTTCATATAAACTGTAAAGCATACATCCCAACTGTCCCTGTTTTTGTAGGACAGTCCCATTTTTTGAGGACTGTTCCATTTCCCACCCGCGGCTGGGAGTGTCACGCTGTAGGGGGGCCTTAGGAGTCCCCCCTGCAGTGTGGGGAATATGTGCACAGTGTCTATTCAGGGAAACAGAGGGGCTGGGGGCATGGCCAGCAGCACTCTGAATGCTAGCCATGCCCCCAACAGTATCCCCACAAAGCAACGACCCGTATATGAGAAGTCACGCCCCTTTTCTGGAGCGTGCAAAGTCCAGATGCTGAGTTTACTAAAGTTGGGTGGTATGCTGTAAAGTATTGTTATTGCTGTGAACAAATGAGTGCTTTATCTGTATTTTCTTACACACATACACGTGCATTATCTAATATACTGACATTCAGAGATGTACACTATAGCTGCTCCAACTATAGACATCAGCTTTACATATAGCTTTGCATTAGGCAAGTATGACCTGATTCAGAGATGTACTTTAATGCATTTGCAGCTGTGAATTTGTATATAGTTAATGTTTCTGGACTTTTATTTACTGTGAGCTCCTGTGGATTTGTGACTCTCAGTTCCCGAGGAACTGGAACTTCTGAATATTTACCAGTTTATTTCCCATTACATGTCCATTGTGAAATGTATAAAGACAAAACTCAACCAAAGTTCATGGAAGATTAAAGAATGAGAAAATAAACCACATCCTTAGAAAAATAGAAACAGAATTTGATGAGAGATAAGAAACTTTTGGCCCGTCTAGTCTAGCCCTTAGTGTAAAGGCCCCCATACATTAGGCCGACTTGTCCTAGGGACAAGTCGGACCCAATTTACCTGCGAGCCGCCCGGCAGCTCCCCGGGAGGCTCACATACAATTTGGCACTTGATGTGCCATTTTTTACATGGGATAAATCGCATGTGAGCGGTGAGCGCTGCTGACCTGGCCGGGCAGTGTACTTACACATAGCAGCAGCGGGGACGGGATGCGTAGTGGCGGCTATTAGATTTTTAAAATATTTGTCAAATGACCAGCCGCTCTCTGATTGGCCGGAGAGCTCTCAGCCAATCAGAGAGCGGCCGGTCATTTGACAAGTATTTTAAAAATATAATAGCCGCCACTGCGCTGCCCGTCCCTGCTGCTGCTATGTATGAATGGGCAGTCTGAGATTGGCTGAGCGCTCTCTCAGCCAATTGCTGACTGGCTGAGAGAGTGCTCAGCCAATCACAGGCCGCCCATTCATTGTATGGGCTTTTTTTTTTAATTCCGTACTGACAGCTCCCGCCGGCTCCCCCTGCCCGGCTCTATGCCGCCTGTGTCCCCCGCAGCGTCCCCAGCCCCCCCTGCTCCCTCTACCGCCGCCCCGCCCCACTAGGTCCCAAGTCGGGTGGTCGGACGTGCAGCAGGTCCGACCACCCGACGCAGATCCGATGCGCACGGGACCGCGCATCGGATCTGAGGGGACATCAAAACTAGCCGATTTTGGTCCGATTTCGGCCAGATCCGACTGATCTGGCCGAAATCGGACCAAAATCGGCCTGTGTATGGGGGCCTTAAGAGTGTTCACCCTCAGTTCTAGCACTGCAGAGCAGCATATTTGTATCTAGATATGAGTATCTAGATGATAGGTCACCAATCACAAGGTCGACATTATATGGTCAACATGGTCAAATAGTTGACATCACAATGGTCAACATGTGAATTTTTTTTTTTTTTTACTTTTACATATTTCAAATGGAAAAACGGCAACTGCCGTATTTTGCATGCTGGGGGCTACAAGATCCTTTTAGGGTTTTGTAAACCCATAAAGAAACCGCTATAATCAGGGGCGCTGGAACGTTTTTAGGTTGGGGGGGGCAAGATATAATCTCATTTTGGCGCCCCCTAAATTGCTATATGTTACCCCCGGGCACTATACACACTGGCAGCGGCATATACACGTGGGCATTATACACAGGGCAGCGGCATATATGCATGGGCATTATACACAGGGCAGCGGCATATATGCGTGGGCATTATACACAAGGCAGCTGCATTTACGCATGGGCATTATGCACAGGGCAGCGGCATATACACGTGGGCATTATACACCGGGGGGATTGAGGGGACTGTCACTGCTGGAGCTAGAGCAGGAGTGCTGCAATGCTGAGAGCCTGCTGACACATGCATTCAGTTCTAGCAGGGAAAGTACACTTTGTACTTCTACGGAGCGGCAGACGGGCAAATGATGAATGGGGCAAAGAGGGTCTTTTCCGGGAGTCCCTGAGGCTCCAGCCACACATCAGGGTAGGGACAGGGAATTCAACGTGGGCTCCTAGCTTTAGCACAGCGAGACGTTGGTGGCAGGGAGTGGAGCGTGGGACACCAGTCAGGGGCCCTTGTAAGGGAGAGTACCTGTATCCTGGAACAAGGTGCAGGCTCCTGCCCGTCTCGACTGGTCCTCCGGCCATCGGTCAGGCTGGCGCTGGCTTCCTCTCCTGTGCAGGGGCGTTCTAGTGTGGGCGCTGCTATTGCAGCGTTGCCACACTCAGATGCACCGCTTCTGCTCTGGGCTGCTTCAAGTGGGGAGGGTCTCTACGCCCGCGTGTCCCTCCTTCCTCTTCGGCTCCCCGCAGCAGTCATCCATGTGGGCGGACGGCTGCGAATAGGAATCGGATTCTTGCTGAGGCGCTAAAGCAGCTGTGCGGGCGGGCGGCTGCGATTAATCAGTAATATAGGCCAGGGGTAGGCAAGTAATTTTTGATGGAGTCCGGAATTTTGAAATGATTTTGGTCGATGTCCAAAAAATGCTGCCAATACGGGGACAATGCTGCCAATACAGGCACAATGTTGGCAATACGGGGACACTGCTGGCAATACGGGCAATACAGGCACAATGCTGGCAATACGGGCACAATGCTGGCAATACGGGCACAATGCTGGCAATACGGGCACAATACAGGCACAATGATGGCAATACGGGGACACTGCTGGCAATACGGGCACACTGCTGGCAATACGGGGACACTGCTGGCAATACGGGCACACTGCTGGCAATACGGGGACACTGCTGGCAATACGGGGACACTGCTGGCAATACGGGGACACTGCTGGCAATAAGGGCACAATGCTGGCAATAAGGGCACAATGCTGGCAATAAGGGCACAATGCTGGCAATACAGGCACAATGCTGGCAATAAGGGCACACTGCTGGCAATAAGGGCACAATGCTGGCAATAAAGTCACACTGCTGGCAATACGAGGACACTGCTGGCAATACGGGGACACTGCTGGCAATAAGGGCACAATGCTGGCAATAAGGGCACAATGCTGGCAATAAGGGCACAATGCTGGCAATAAGGGCTCAATGCTGGCAATACGGGCACAATACAGGCACAATGCTGGCAATACGGGCACAATACAGGCACAATGCTGGCAATACGGGGACACTGCTGGCAATACAGGCAATACAGGCACAATGCTGGCAATATGGGGACAATGCTGGCAATACGGGCACAATGCTGGCAATACGGGGACACTGCTGGCAATACGGGGACACTGCTGGCAATACAGGGACACTGCTGGCAATAAGGGCACACTGCTGGCAATACGGGGACACTGCTGGCAATAAGGGCACAATGCTGGCAATAAGGGCACAATGCTGGCAATAAGGGCACACTGCTGGCAATATGGGGACACTGCTGGCAATAAGGGCACAATGCTGGCAATAAGGGCACACTGCTGGCAATACGGGGACACTGCTGGCAATAAGGGCACACTGCTGGCAATAAGGGCACACTGCTGGCAATACGGGGACACTGCTGGCAATAAGGGCACACTGCTGGCAATAAGGGCACACTGCTTGCAATATGGGGACACTGCTGGCAATTTTGCTCACCTCTTTGGTCCTTGATTCTGCGGGCGGGTGGGCAGCGCCGGGCGGGAGGGAGGGAGGGCGGGCGGCCGGGCAGCGCCGGGCGGGAGGGAGGGCGGCCGGGCAGCAGGGAGGACGGCCGGGCAGCGCCGGGCGGGCAGCAGGGAGGACGGCCGGGCAGCGCCGGGCGGGAGGGAGGGCGGCTGGGCTTGGCGCGCGCTGGCCGCATCTTCAGCCCCCGCCCACATGAGCCGCTCACTAGTCAGGGGAAGGAGACGTCACGTCTCCTTCCCCTGGCTTCCGCATCTGCCTTAGCGCCGCCGCCACAGAAATTTTGGGGGGGGCAAGCTGCCCCCTCGCCCCCCCCGTTCCGGCGCCACTGGCTATAATGACAGTAAAGTTGTAAGTTGGATATGCCCCCTTTCCATAATTTCATCACCATTTGGGTGTTACACTCGTAAATACAGGTACTGTATTTATCTGAAAATAAACCTTTATATGAGGAAATCACATCATAGCCTTGTGAGTATGGTACGCTACAGAATGTGTTTGAATTTTATGTCCACAGCCTAAAGATACCTTTATGTGTGAAATGAATTACAGTTAAATGAGAGTACGGTGCGCCACCCATAAAAAAACCACTATATTGTCTCTATAGAGATCTGAACATTGTCTGTTCTTGAGTTGAGATGTACTACACCATATTTAGCATTTTCTTCTTTTTCATATTCGGGGTATATTCAATGCTTTTTGCGAGCTGTGTCAGCAAGCAGTGCTGTCAGTGCAATCAGTATTGCACGAAATATTGAATACTGATTGCGCGAGCTGTTTCCATGTTGCTGCGTTTTTACAGCGATGTGGAAACGGCGTGTGCGGCCTCGAAAAACAGCGAGGCTCACAGCTAAATCCAGTGAGCTCCCTGCATTGACCGAGAACCTCGCTCTTTGGGGCAGTGGCGCTGGAACGTTTATAGGTTGGGGGGGCAAGATATAATCTCATTTTGGCGCCCCCTAAATTGCTATATGTTACCCCCTGATAGTTAATGAAATATGTTTTCATCAATAGTAATAGAGTAACAGAAAAACACTATAGTTTTATTAGTAACAAAATAACATTTGTCCAGCACATGTCCCCACATCCCTCATATGTCCAGCACATGCCCCCACATCCCTCATATGACCAGCACATGCCCCCACATCCCTCATATGTCCAGCACATGTCCCTATAACCCTCATATGTCCAGCACATGTCCCCACATCCCTCATATGTTCAGCACATGTCCCTATAGCCCTCATTTGCCCAGAACATGTCCCCACACCACTCATATGCCCAGAACATCAATTGTTCACACACTCCCCATAACTTAACCCCTTCCTGACAGAGCTAGTTTTTGCGTTCCTGACAGAGCCATTTTTTTCAAATCTGACATGTCTCACTTAAGTGGGGATAACTTTTTTTTGCTTTTACTTATCCCAGTGATTTTGAGATTGTTTTTTCGTGACACATTGTACTTCAAATTAGTGGTAAATTTGGGTCGATACAGTCTGTGTTTTTTTGTGAAAAATACCAAAATGTCGTGAAAAAATGGAAAATTTAGCAATTTGCAAAATGTTAAATTTTCTGCTTGTGAGACAAATAATCATACCACTCAAAATAGTTAATAACTAACATAGACCATATGTATACTTTATGTTGCCATCATTATTTCAACTTCCTTTTAATTTTTTTGGACACTAGGAGGCTTCAAATATGAATAGCAAATTCTCAAATTTTCAAGAAAATTTCAAACACTGATTTTTTTAGGGACCAGTTCAGTTCTGATGTGACTTTGAGGGACTTGTATGTGAGACACCCCCATAAATGATGCCATTTCAAAAACTGCACCCCTCACAGTATTCAAAACAGCATTTTGGAAGTTTGTTAACCCTTTAGGTGTTTCACAGGAATTAAAACAAAGTGTAGGTGAAATTTCAAAATTTCTTTTTTTTTTGCAGATTTGTAAATTTAATACATTTTTCTAAGGAACACAGTACATTTTACTAGAGAAATGTGACTAAAAATTGATTCCCCCAATTCTTTGGTTTTCATAAATATCCTATATGTGGCCCTAGTGTGCACGGTGACCAAACCACAGGCTTCATAATAGAAGGAGCACCTACTTGATTTTGGAGCCTCCTTTTTATGAGATTATTTTTTAGGCACAATGTAGGTTTCTAGGCACCATAAGATGCTAAAAGTTAGGTACCCCCCCACAAGTGACCCCAT